>NC_136057.1:289830507-290442729 GCF_964261635.1 Lissotriton helveticus
CAGGATGTTACATGTAATCTACCATGTATTAAATAAAAATGAACTTTAATATTTTTCAAGACATCAACTAAGCATGTTATTCACCCAGATCCATTTAAAATCAAGCTTGACTCACAGTGTGATCTTAGGCACATGACCAGGATGCTACATATAATCTACCATGTCTGTCTCTGCAAGTAGTAAGTGTGTCTCTGCTTATATTATTTCACTGTCTCTACTGGCAAAAAACAGGCCACCTATATATCAGAAAGACATACCATTCATTTCTCATTACATGTAACATCCTGGTCATGTGCCTAAGATCACACTGTGACTGAAGCTTGATTCACACATCAGTGTGATCTTAGGCACATGACTAGGATGTTGCATATAATCTACCATGTCTGTCTCTGCAAGCAGTATGTGTGTCTCTGCTCATATTATTTCACTGTCTCTACTGGCAAAAAAAACCACCTATATATAAGCAACACATAACATTAATTTCTCATTACATGTAACATCCTGGTCATGTGCCTAAGATCACAATGTGAGTGAAGCTTAATTCACCCATCAGTGTGATCTTAGGCACATGACCAGGATGTTGCATGTAATCTACCATGTCTTTAAAAAACATGTAGTTCCATATTTTTAAAGACATCAACTAAGCATATTATTCACCACATCCATTTAAAATCAAGCTTGACTCACAGTGTGATCTTAGGCACATGACCAGGATGTTACATATAATCTACCATGTCTGTCTCTGCAAGCAGTATGTGTGTCTCTGCTCATATTGTTTCTACAGGCCAAAAACAGGCCACCTATATATAAGCAAGACATAACATTATTTTCTCATTACATGTAACATCTTGGTCATGTGCCTAAGATCACACTGTGAGGGTAGCTTGATTCACCCATCAGTGTGATCTTAGGCACATGACCAGGATGTTATATGTAATCTACCATGTCTTTAAAAAACATGTACTTCCATATTTTTAAAGACATCAACTAATCCCATTATTCACCCAGATCCATTTAAAATCAAGCTTGACTCACAGTGTGATCTTAGGCACATGATCAGGATGTTACATGTAATCTACCATGTCTTTAAAAAAACAATTAGTTCCATATTTTTAAAGACATCAACTAAGCATATTATTCACCCACATCCATTTAAAATCAAGCTTGATTCACAGTTGGATCTTAGGCACATGACCAGGATGTTACATATAATCTACCATGTCTGTCTCTGCAAGCAGTATGTGTGTCTCTGCTCATATTATTTCAAAGTCTCTACAGGCCAAAAACAGGCCACCTATATATAAGCAAGACATAACATTAATTTCTCATTACATGTAACATCTTGGTCATGTGCCTAAGATCACACTGTGAGTGAAGCGTAATTCATCCTTCAGTGTGATCTTAGGCATATGACCAGGATGTTACATGTAATCTACCATGTTTTAAATAAAAATGAACTTTAATATTTTTCAAGACATCAACTAAGCATGTTATTCACCCAGATCCATTTAAAATCAAGCTTGACTCACAGTGTGATCTTAGGCACATGACCAGGATGCTACATATAATCTACCATGTCTGTCTCTGCAAGTAGTAAGTGTGTCTCTGCTCATATTATTTCACTGTCTCTACTGGCAAAAAACAGGCCACCTATATATCAGAAAGACATAACATTCATTTCTCATTACATGTAACATCCTGGTCATGTGCCTAAGATCACACTGTGACTGAAGCTTGATTCACACATCAGTGTGATCTTAGGCACATGACCAGGATGTTACATGTAATCTACCATGTCTTTAAAAAACATGTACTTCCATGTTTTTAAAGACATCAACTAAGCATGTTATTCACCCAGATCCATTTAAAATCAAGCTTGCCTCACAGTGTGATCTTAGGCACATGACTAGGATGTTGCATATAATCTACCATGTCTGTCTCTGCAAGCAGTATGTGTGTCTCTGCTCATATTATTTCACTGTCTCTACTGGCAAAAAAAGCCACCTATATATAAGCAACACATAACATTAATTTCTCATTACATGTAACATCCTGGTCATGTGCCTAAGATCACAATGTGAGTGAAGCTTAATTCACCCATCAGTGTGATCTTAGGCACATGACCAGGATGTTGCATGTAATCTACCATGTTTTTAAAAAAATGTACTTCCATATGTTTAAAGACATCAACTAAGCATGTCATTCACCCAGATCCATTTAAAGTCAAGCTTGACTCACAGTGTGATCTTAGGCAGATGACAAGGATGTTACATGTAATCTACCATGTTTTTAAAAAACATGCACTTCCATATTTTTAAAGACATCACCTAAGCATGTTATTCACCCTGATCCATTTAAAATCAAGCTTGAGTCACAGTGTGATCTTAGGCACATGACCAGGATGTTACATATAATCTACCATGTCTGTCTCTGCAAGCAGTATGTGTGTCTCTGCTCATATTATTTCACTGTCTCTACTGGCAAAAAACAGGCCACCTATATATAAGCAAGACATAACATTAATTTCTCATTACATGTAACATCCTGGTCATGTGCCTAAGATCACACTGTGACTGAAGCTTGATTCACCCATCAATGTGATCTTAGGCACATGACCAGGGTGTTACATGTAATCTACCATGTCTTTAAAAAAATGTACTTCCATATGTTTAAAGACATCAACTAAGCATGTCATTCACCCAGATCCATTTAAAATAAAGCTTGATTCACAGTGTGATCTTAGGCACATGACCAGGATGTTATATGTAATCTACCATGTCTTTAAAAAACATGTACTTCCATATTTTTAAAGACATCAACTAATCCCATTATTCACCCAGATCCATTTAAAATCAAGCTTGACTCACAGTGTGATCTTAGGCACATGATCAGGATGTTACATGTAATCTACCATGTCTTTAAAAAACAATTACTTCCATATTTTTAAAGACATCAACTAAGCATATTATTCACCCACATCCATTTAAAGTCAAGCTTGACTCACAGTGTGATCTTAGGCACATGACCAGGATGATACATATAATCTACCATGTCTGCTCTGCAAGCGGTATGTGTGTCTCTGCTCATATTATTTCAAAGTCTCTACAGGCCAAAAACAGGCCACCTATATATAAGCAAGACATAACATTAATTTCTCATTACATGTAACATCCTGGTCATGTGCCTAAGATCACACTGTGAGTGAAGCTTGATTCATCCATCAGTGTGATCTTAGGCAGATGACAAGGATGTTACATGTAATCTACCATGTTTTTAAAAAACATGTACTTCCATATTTTTAAAGACATCACCTAAGCATGTTATTCACCCTGATCCATTTAAAATCAAGCTTGAGTCACAGTGTGATCTTAGGCACATGACCAGGATGTTACATATAATCTACCATGTCTGTCTCTGCAAGCAGTATGTGTGTCTCTGCTCATATTTTTTCACTGTCTCTACTGGCAAAAACAGGCCACCTATATATAAGCAAGACATAACATTAATTTCTCATTACATGTAACATCCTGGTCATGTGCCTAAGATCACACTGTGACTGAAGCTTGATTCACCCATCAGTGTGATCTTGGGCACATGACCAGGGTGTTACATGTAATCTACCATGTCTTTAAAAAAATGTACTTCCATATGTTTAAAGACATCAACTAAGCATGTCATTCACCCAGATCCATTTAAAATAAAGCTTGATTCACAGTGTGATCTTAGGCACATGACCAGGATGTTACATATAATTTACCATGTCTGTCTCTGCAAGCAGTATGTGTGTCTCTGCTCATATTATTTCACTGTCTCTACTGGCAAAAAAAGGCCATCTATATATAATCAACACATAACATTAATTTCTCATTACATGTAACATCCTGGTCATGTGCCTAAGATCACACTGTGAGTGAAGCTTGATTCACCCATCAGTGTGATCTTAGGCACATGACCAGGATGTTACATATAATCTACCATGTCTGTCTCTGCAAGCAGTATGTGTGTCTCAGCTCATATTATTTCACTGTCTCTACTGGCAAAAAACAGGCCACCTATATATAAGAAAGACATAATATTAATTTCTCATTACATGTAACATCCTGGTTATGTGCCTAAGATCACACTGTGACTGAAGCTTTATTCACCCATCAGTGTGATTTTCGGCACATGACCAGGATGTTGCATTTAATCTACCATGTCTTTAAAAAAAATGTACTTCCATATTTTTGTAGACATCAACTAAGCATGTCATTCATCTAGATCCATTTAAAATCAAGCTTGAGTCACAGTGTGATCTTAGGCACATGACCAGGATGTTACATATAATCTACCATGTCTGTCTCTGCAAGCAGTATGTGTGTCTCTGCTCATATTATTTCACTGTCTCTACTGGCAAAAAACAGGCCACCTATATATAAGAAAGACATAACATTCATTTCTCATTACATGTAACATCCTGGTCATGTGCCTAAGATCACACTGTGAGTGTAGCTTGATTCACCCATCAGTGTGATCTTAGGCACATGACCAGGATGTTATATGTAATCTACTATGTATTTAAAAACATGTACTTTCATATTTTTAAAGACATCAACTAATCCCATTATTCACCCAGATCCATTTAAAATCAAGCTTGACTCACAGTGTGATCTTAGGCACATGATCAGGATGTTACATGTAATCTACCATGTCTTTAAAAAAACAATTAGTTCCATATTTTTAAAGACATCAACTAAGCATATTATTCACCCACATCCATTTAAAATCAAGCATGACTCAAAGTGTGATCTTAGGCACATGACCAGGATGTTACATATAATCTACCATGTCTGTCTCTGCAAGCAGTATGTGTGTCTCTGCTCATATTATTTCAAAGTCTCTACAGGCCAAAAACAGGCCACCTATATATAAGCAAGACATAACATTAATTTCTCATTACATGTAACATCTTGGTCATGTGCCAAAGATCACACTGTGAGTGAAGCGTAATTCATCCTTCAGTGTGATCTTAGGCATATGACCAGGATGTTACATGTAATCTACCATGTATTAAATAAAAATGAACTTTAATATTTTTAAAGACATCAACTAAGCATGTTATTCACCCAGATCCATTTAAAATCAAGCTTGACTCACAGTGTGATCTTAGGCACATGACCAGGATGCTACATATAATCTACCATGTCTGTCTCTGCAAGTAGTGTGTGTGTCTCTGCTTATATTATTTCACTGTCTCTACTGGCAAAAAACAGGCCACCTATATATAAGAAAGACATAACATTCATTTCTCATTACATGTAACATCCTGGTCATGTGCTTAAGATCACACTGTGACTGAAGCTTGATTCACACATCAGTGTGATCTTAGGCACATGACCATGATGTTACATGTAATCTACCATGTCTTTAAAAAACATGTACTTCCATGTTTTTAAAGACATAAACTAAGCATGTTATTCACCCAGATCCATTTAAAATCAAGCTTGCCTCACAGTGTGATCTCAGGCACATGACTAGGATGTTGCATATAATCTACCATGTCTGTCTCTGCAAGCAGTATGTGTGTCTCTGCTCATATTATTTCACTGTCTCTACTGGCAAAAAAAGCCACCTATATATAAGCAACACATAACATTAATTTCTCATTAAATGTAACATCCTGGTCATGTGCCTAAGATCACAATGTGAGTGAAGCTTGATTCACCCATCAGTGTGATCTTAGGCACATGACCAGGATGTTGCATGTAATCTACCATGTCTTTAAAAAACATGTAGTTCCATATTTTTAAAGACATCAACTAAGCATATTATTCACCACATCCATTTAAAATCAAGCTTGACTCACAGTGTGATCTTAGGCACATGACCAGGATGTTACATATAATCTACCATGTCTGTCTCTGCAAGCAGTATGTGTGTCTCTGCTCATATTGTTTCTACAGGCCAAAAACAGGCCACCTATATATAAGCAAGACATAACATTATTTTCTAATTACATGTAACATCTTCGTCATGTGCCTAAGATCACACTGTGAGTGAAGCTTGATTCACCCATCAGTGTGATCTTAGGCACATTACCGGGATGTTACATGTAATCTACCATGTCTTTAAAAAACATGTACTTCCATATTTTTGTAGACATCAAATAAGCATGTTATTCACCCAGATCCATTTAAAATCAAGCTTGACTCACAGTGTGATCTTAGGCACATGACTAGGATGTTACATATAATCTACCATGTCTGTCTCTGCAAGCAGTATGTGCGTCTCTGCTCATAATATTTCACTATCTCTACTGGCAAAAAAAGCCACCTATATATAAGAAAGACATAACATTCATTTCTCATTACATGTAACATCCTGGTCATGTGCCTAGGATCACACTGTGAGTGTAGCTTGATTCACCCATCAGTGTGATCTTAGGCACATGACCAGGATGTTAAATGTAATCTGCCATGTATTTAAAAAACATGTACTTCCATATTTTTAAAGACATCAACTAATCCCATTTTTCACCCGGATCCATTTAAAATCAAGCTTAATTCACAGTGTGATCTTAGGCACATGATCAGGATCTTACATATAATTTACCATATCTGTCTCTGCAAGCAGTATGTGTGTCTCTGCTCATATTATTTCACTGTCTCTACTGGCAAAAAAAGGCCATCTATATATTAGCAACACATAACATTCATTTCTCATTACATGTAACATCCTGGTCAAGTGCCTAAGATCACACTGTGAGTGAAGCTTGATTCACCCATCAGTGTGAACTTAGGCTCATGACCCGGATGTTATATGTAATCTACCAAGTCTTTAAAAACATGTACTTCCATATTTTTAAAGACATCAACTAATAACATTATTCACCCAGATCCATTTAAAATCAAGCTTGACTCACAGTGTGATCTTAGGCACATGACCAGGATGTTACATATAATCTACTATGTCTGTCTCTGAAAGCAGTATGTGTGTCTCTGCTCATATTATTTCACTGTCTTTACTGGCAAAAAACAGGCCACCTATATATAAGAAAGACATAGCATTAATTTCTCATTACATGTAACATCCTGGTCATGTGCCTAGGATCACACTGTGAGTGTAGCTTGATTCACCCATCAGTGTGATCTTAGGCACATGACCAGGATGTTATATGTAATCTACCATGTCTTTAAAAAACATGTACTTCCATATTTTTAAAGACATCAACTAATCCCATTATTCACCCAGATCCATTTAAAATCAAGCTTAATTCACAGTGTGATCTTAGGCACATGATCAGGATCTTACATATAATTTACCATGTCTGTCTCTGCAAGCAGTATGTGTGTCTCTGCTCATATTATTTCACTGTCTCTACTGGCAAAAAAAGGCCATCTATATATTAGCAACACATAACATTCATTTCTCATTACATGTAACATCCTGGTCAAGTGCCTAAGATCACACTGTGAGTGAAGCTTGATTCACCCATCAGTGTGAACTTAGGCTCATGACCCGGATGTTATATGTAATCTACAATGTCTTTAAAAAAAATGTACTTCCATATTTTTAAAGACATCAACTAATCACATTATTCACCCAGATCCATTTAAAATCAAGCTTGACTCACAGTGTGATCTTAGGCACATGACCAGGATGTTACATATAATCTACTATGTCTGTCTCTGCAAGCAGTATGTGTGTCTCTGCTCATATTATTTCACTGTCTTTACTGGCAAAAAACAGGCCACCTATATATAAGAAAGACATAGCATTCATTTCTCATTACATGTAACATCCTGGTCATGTGCCTAAGATCACACTGTGAGTGAAGTTTGATTCACCCATCAGTGTGATCTTAGGCACATGACCAGGATGTTATATGTAATCTACAATGTCTTTAAAAAACATGTACTTCCATATTTTTAAAGACATCAACTAATCACATTATTCACCCAGATCCATTTAAAATCAAGCTTGACTCACAGTGTGATCTTAGTCATATGATCAGGATGTTACATGTAATCTACCATGTCTTTAAAAAACATGTAGTTCCATATTTTTAAAGACATCAACTAAGCATATTATTTACCCACATCCATTTAAAATCAAGCTTGATTCACAGTGTGATCTTAGGCACATGACCAGGATGTTACATATAGTCTACCATGTCTGTCTCTGCAAGCAGTATGTGTGTCTCTGCTCATATTATTTCAAAGTCTCTACAGGCCAAAAACAGGCCACCTATATATAAGCAAGAAATAACATTAATTTCTCATTACATGTAACATCCTGGTCATGTGCCTAAGATCACACTGTGAGTGAAGCTTGATTCATCCATCAGTGTGATCTTAGGCAGATGACAAGGATGTTACATGTAATCTACCTTGTCTTTAAAAAACATGTACTTCCATATTTTTAAAGACATCAACTAAGCATGTTATTCACCCTGATCCATTTAAAATCAAGCTTGAGTCACCGTGTGATCTTAGGCACAAGACCAGGATGTTACATATAATCTACCATGTCTGTCTCTGCAAGCAGTATGTGTGTCTCTGCTCATATTATTTCACTTTCTCTACTGGCAAAAAACAGGCAACCTATATATAAGAAAGACATAACATTCATTTCTCATTACATGTAACATCCTGGTCATGTGCCTAAGATCACACTGTGAGTGAAGCTTGATTCACCCATCAATGTGATCTAAGGCACATGACCAGGATGTTATATGTAATCTACCATGTCTTTAAAAAACATGTACTTCCATGTTTTTAAAGACATCAACTAAGCATGTTATTCACCCAGATCCATTTAAAATCAAGCTTGCCTTACAGTGTGATCTTAGGCACATGACTAGGATGTTACATATAATCTACCATGTCTGTCTCTGCAAGCAGTATGTGTGTCTCTGCTCATATTATTTCACTGTCTCTACTGGCAAAAAAAAGCCACCTATATATAAGCAACACATAACATTAATTTCTCATTACATGTAACATCCTGGTCATGTGCCTAAGATCACAATGTGAGTGAAGCTTGATTCACCCATCAGTGTGATCTTAGGCACATGACCATGATGTTGCATGTAATCCACCATGTCTTTAAAAAACATGTACTTCCATATTTTTAAAGACATCAACTAATCACATTATTAACCCAGATCCATTTATAATCAAGCTTGACTCACAGTGTGATCTTAGGCACATGATCAGGATTTTACATGTAATCTACCATGTCTTTAAAAAACATGTAGTTCCATATTTTTAAAGACATCAACTAAGCATATTATTCACCCACATCCATTTAAAATCAAGCTTGACTCACAGTGTGATTTTAGGCACATGACCAGGATGTTACATATAATCTACCATGTCTGTCTCTGCAAGCAGTATGTGTGTCTCTGCTCATATTATTTCAAAGTCTCTACAGGCCAAAAACAGGCCACCTGTATATAAGCAAGACATAAAATTAATTTCTCATTACATGTAACATCCTGTTCATGTGCCTAAGATCACACTGTGACTGAATCTTGATTCACCCATCAGTGTGATCTTAGGCACATGACCAGGATGTTACATGTAATCTACCATGTCATTAAAAAAATGTTCTTCCATATTTTTAAAGACATCAACCAAGCATGTTATTCAACCAGATCCATTTAAAATTAAGCTTGACTCACAGTGTGATATTAGGCACATGACCAGGATGTTATATATTTTCTACCAAATCTGTCTCTGCAAGCAGTATGTGTGTCTCTGCTCATATTATTTCACTAATCAACTGAGCATATTATTCACCCAGATCCATTTAAAATCAACATATATAACACACCTTGGATCTTCATTGCACAGCTTTGAGCCTATTTCAGAAGAAAGAGACCTAACAGATATGCTGCCTAAGAATTCCTTTCTAGTACATGTACTAAGCAAATTATTCACCCAGATCCATTTAAAATCAAGCTTGACTCACAGTGTGATCTTAGGCACATGACACACATATCATTACAGACATACAAAGATAGAAATGACACACATAAAAAGAGAGATTATGCACGTGCATAGTGACATGAGATACAGACACGGAAGTACCTTTTAAGCTAAAAGAGACAAACTGTTCGAAGGCACAGGTGACATTATTGAAAAATGTGAAAATGTAATTCCTTATTTCACACAGAAACTCAGTGTGATCTTTGACAAAAAATTTAAAGTCAGACATTTTACCAGAAAAGTTTTTACATAGTAAATCGTTTTTGACACAAAGCAAAGCAAATGTAATGTAAATCAGCCTTTTGTTGTATACTAGTGTTTATATTGTTTACTTATTGTAATTGCTATGTAATATGTTTGTAGTGGTCTATAATATATTATTTTTTCTTTACCACAGATTATAATCATCTATACAAAGAAAAAAGAATATGCCATCCAAACACAGACGTCAAAAACAATATAAAAAAGATTTAAGGTCTAAGGAAAGAAAAATACAAGACGCATCCAAAACAAAATCTTCAGTGAAAAAAATAATGCTCCTGGTAAGCAAACTAAAAATTTTCTCAGGAACTTATTGAAAAGTCAAAAAATAAAATGTGTGATTTCAAAGAAGAATAAGACACCTCTAATTAGAACGTAGAAAGTGTGTCCCTTCAAAAATGTTAGCCCTGTAGAAGGAGATGATATTGTCTATACCAATAGAAGGAGAAATCAATTTATTGAAATTCGTAGACGAATGTTTTATAACAGAATTATATCCAATTTATTAAAAAATGTAAAGAGGTATCAAAAAAAGACCGTTTTTTACAAGAAAAGAAAAACATAGTTGAGATTGTGGATGAAGCATTTAAAGTGAAAAATAAATTGTATATTTTAGTAATGAATAGAATTTGTACAATAGATAAGGTAATCAATGTGTTCAAATCAAAATGTAAGTGGAAAAGCGTAATTAATCGGACTAATTTTTGTGATGTTTTTTCTGGAGAATGGAAGCATAGTTCAAGTTGTGAGCCATTTTTTAACGAAGAAAGTTACTTTCAGGATAATGATTTGGTGCATGCAGTTGACACCAGTGGTCGAGCATATGAGGTGAAGGACGGTTGTCCGGTTGAAAAAGAAAAGATTGTGCCTAGAAATACAGAAGAGGTGTTAGCAGGTGAAGTTTTAGGGAGATATCCTAAGACTCCAGTGTATACTTGGAATTGTAGTAGTATTTGTAGTGTGCGACAGGATTCACTTGATTTGTTTTGCAGTTTCTTACGGACATATACTAAGAAAAGTGTAAAACAAAAAATGAAAATTTTGCAAGAGTTAGATCCTTGTAGAGTGAGAGAAAAAACAGGTTTGCAAGGGCATTCACTGGCGTGTCTTTCAAGAAAAGTATGTCAGAGTGAGGAAATTAGTGAGAAGGTTGTATTATGCAAAAAGTCCAGCACTTAAACTAAAACAGTTAAACAGTGCTCTTTTGCATGGAACTGAATTAGATGTGAAAAACATTTGTGAAGAAATTGAGTTTTGTTACTTTGGTGAAAAAAAGGACAGTGCAGAAATTGATACAGTAATAGAAGGTAATGTAGAAGAGAATGTAGAGATTTCAAGTACAGAAAAATTTGAACATGAAATTACAAAGTTTAAGGTCAATTCAAGTGAAAGGCCTAATTTTACTTTTGTGTGTTGTTGACGCACTCATTATAAGCATCAGACTAGATTAGTTGATTTATATGTAAAAAGCAAAAAGGTAAATAATAATGAGTGGTAGGATTTTGCAACTTATTTGTTAGTAGAAAATTGTATTGATTTGGGTTGTGATCAACGCATTTGTAAATAATGAAAACAGAATGCCTGCTAGAGCTGTTCATAATAATCTGGAGTTGGTAGACATTCCTTCTGAATTGATGGATTTAAATACGTATGAGTCTATTCTGATTCAATGTGTGCATCCTTTTCAGGCTATTGTTCGCATGGAGCCTAAGACAGGGAAATTGCCTCCTTCAGATTTACAGAGAGGATTAAAGGGAAGAGTTGTTTATTTACCTCTAGATTTTAAGAAAAATATTAATACAATTGGTGTAGAAAAAGTAGAAGAGGAACCTCTGGTTATTCTAGTTAATGGTGTTCCGACAAAGAGTAAGAAAATCTGGCAAGAATTAGTGGATGTTAGGAAAGTCAAAAAGGCAACGTTGTATCTGGTAAAAAATAATCAGTACTATAAAAATGTGTATGAGGGAGAAGAGGAAAAACTGTAGAAGACGACACTGATTTCTCAGCTGTCTCTAGAAGTGAAGAAATTTATGAACATTATAGTGTTCATCCATTGCATTCCAAAGAAGTAATGGGGAATGCTATTGACTTGTTTCAAATGAAAGAAGCCAAAGGAAGTCCCATTAGTGTATGGGAAGAAAAGTTTGGAAGCTTGTTGTTTTCCACAGTTATTTCCAACAGGTGAAGGTGGACGATATGGCGACCGACCTGTTCAAATTCCTGCATCTGAATACCGGACTTCAAGATTATATGCAGAAGATCCAAGGTTTCGTCAATGCATTCCATATTTGTTCCATCTACTGTTTGAGAGTGACTTGTCTGGACTTTCTTATGCAGTAAACAATATACTGAAAAGTGGAGCACATCTACAAAATGTTTCGGCCAGGGACTTTATGGATAAAGTGAAACTGCAAGACAGTGTTTTGGAATCTCAGCTAATTAATCTCATGGCATGTCAGCGTGGTACTAACGAGTAATGGTACCGTCGTCATGGGGAATTGAAATGTATGCTAAGAAACTTAGGAACTCCTACATGGGTCCTCACTCTTAGCTGTGCTGAGTATGCGTGGGAAGACTTACTTGAATTTCTACGAGAGGCAAATAAAAACATTGAAAATATTGAATACAAGACACCTGGAGAACTGTGCTCTTTGGATCCAGTTAATGTATGCAGGTATTTCAATCATAGGTTTGAAGCTATGATGTCTTTTATTACAAACAAAAAAATCCTCCGCTTGGAGAGGTGTTGGATTTCTTTTGGAGAAAGGAGTATCAAGCAAGAGGTGCTCCTCACATACATATGTTGCTATGGATTAAAGATGCACCAAAATTTGGAACAGATTCAGATGAGAAAGTGATGAGGTTCATTGAGCAGTATTCTACATGTGCTGTTCCGAAAAGTACAGAAGAAAACAATTTAAGACATCAAGTTTTACGCTTTCAAACCCATCGTTGTGGGAAATACTGTCGTCGAAAATACAAATCCAAGGACAAGTTCTACACGAAATGTCGTTTTGTATTTCCACGTCCAGTAACATCGAAATGAAGAGTGAACAATTTTATGTCTTCTCTGCGACATACTGTGACAAGAAAATCACCCAAAAATACATACAACCTAAGAAGAAATGAGGAGTCCAAATACATAAATGACTACAACCCAGTCATTTTGTCCATGTGGAATGCTAACATGGATATTCAATATGTTGCTGATAATTCTATTGCTGTGGCTCAATATGTGATGTCTTACATCACAAAATCAGAAAAGACGGAACTGAAAGAGCCATGGAACAAGTTCAGGAGGATGTAGTTAACTTAGAAGATTTGGAAAAAGAACTAAACGTTGAGCAGAGACAAATATATGACGAAGTCACAGAACACATTGAGCATGGTTTATCTAATGAGAAAAAAGAGTGCTCATGTACATCATTCATACCTGTTCGACTGTACGTGAGTGGAGAAGCAGGAACTGGAAAAAGTTTTCTGATTAAAGCAATTACAACGTATCTGCAGAAAAGAACGGAGTCATCACTGTCTTGTGTTGTTACCGCTCCAACTGGGTTGGCAGCACATAACATTAAAGGGATTACTTTACATCGGTTATTGATGCTACCAGTAGAGCATGATAATAAATTACAATGCCACAAGCTATCTGGAGAAGCTTGTTGTGAAGTTTCCCGAGTCTTGAAGAAAATGAAACTTCTTATCATTGATGAAGTAAGCATGGTATCAAATGTAATGCTTGCTTTTGTGCATTGAAAGGACAGCCAGTGTTTAAAATGCTTACACATGAAGATACCAGGAAGTGCCTAGGAAGCATTGGAAATGTTAACATATGGTTAAATTTCAAATATGCAGAACTGCTGCAAAAGATGCAACAGGCAAAGGATGAAGATTATAAAAATATTCTACAAGATGTAAAAATTGGAAAACTAACTGAGCATGGCAAAGAAGCTTTACATAGACGATTAATTTCAAATTTGTTTCCAAATGAAAATATTCTCCCAGAGAATATTTTTATGAAAATTCCTGAAAACAAATCTGTTATATGCTTGATGCCAACTTTGCAAGAATGTTCAATCTTCAACAACAAAATGTTAAATTTGGAAAATCAAGAGATTGTGAAACAGGAAGCTATTGATGAAATAGAACATGAAGGAGCAACTATTATTTTTTCAGAAAAGTTGAAATCAAAATTGGATTCTTTTTTTTTTTTTCTCTTTTTTTTTTTATTTTTCAAAGGCAGAGGAAGAACAAAATACAAAGATGGAGCAAGGTACAGTAATAACAGAAATAAGACAAAACTGATAAGGCAATAAACAACAGTAACAAAATTCAAAACAAAATTCAAACCAATACATTTCACAATACTGTCACTTTGGATTATAAACATAATTAAATTAAATCCAATTATCAATGGGAAGCCATAGCTTCCTAGCAAATAGCTTTTTTTTCCGTCCTTTCAATTTATAAACTGCATTATCCATTCGGTAAATATCTAATAGTTTACCTAACCATTGTTCAAATGAAGGTGGATCAGCATCTAACCATCTTGAAGTTATACAAAAGCGGTAGATGGACATTCCAATAAAAAGAAAATACTCTTGATCAACGGATAAACTCTCGGGTGGAAAATATACACCAAAGATAGTGACAGAAGGACATAGTTTGATATTGACATTCATCAGATTGGTCAAAAACTGTTCTATCTTGTTTTTAAATACAGTAAGTTTAGAGCAGCTAAAAAACATATGACATGAATCGGCTGCTAAAATACCGCACCGACTACAATTAATGCCTTTCGTGGCTTTCCATTTAGCAAGTTTGGCGGGCGTGTAATACAGATCCAAAGAAGCCATATAATGTTGACTTTTGAGAGAGCTATTAATTAGTACTGTATTGCTGAACTCAAATGCCCTTGCCAGATCAATCCCTACTATAGACAGTTTTCTCTCCCACTTCTGAGCTTGTTCAACCAAATCGTCGGGTAGCCTATTTATCATCAGCTGATAGATGGTACCGATACGGGCATCCTTCCTACCACTCTCCAAAATTTCATTAGGCACCATTACCTCACTGTAAAGCAAATTTTTCCTAGCCAAAAAACTCCGAATTTGTAGATACTTAAAAAAATCATATCTAAAAAGATCAAATGTGTTTTGGAGTTCAGAAAAAGACATTAGGGTCCCAGCTGAATACAATTGCCCAATTGTTTGAATCGATCCCAAACGAAATCCAGAAGTGGGAATGCTTTGAGGTATCCCTGATATTGAAATGTTACAGCGTATAGGTGTATAAAAGTTATATTTAGGGATAATCCGTAAAACTTTGTTCATTTGTTTCCAAGCCAGGAAAGCAGAAAGCAAAATCTTGAATTTTGTTTTTTTATAGTAACTCGGCTCCGTAAATATTAATAATGATTGTCGCACATAGTCACCCAAAAGCATTTCGAAAATGGAAGGTGCTTTACTGATTTCATTGACATGGTCATGAAATAATAAAACTTTAATAGTTTTAAGAGTAATGGCCCAATAATATAACCTAAAGTTCGGGAATCCTAACCCGGCCCGCCCTTGCGAGAGGGTACACCACTTGATAGCTCTTCTTGACCGGCGATACCCCCATAAGAATCTAGACAACATCCTATCTATTTTATTGAAAAGAGACATACTAAAAAGTAAAGGGATAGTACGGAAAAAATAGAGAAACTTAGGGAAAATTAACATTTTAATGACGTTAGTCCGTCCAAATAGCGATAAATGTAAATTATTTATCCTTTCCAAAGTCCTATTAGTAGATACAAGTAAAGGATCCAGATTTAGGCCAACAATGTCATCTATTTTAGACGATAAAGTCACACCAAGATATGTAGCAGTAGTGTTAATTGATAAATCCAGGGGCATGCCTATTTTAGAATGTATAATTTGAGTTTTAGAAACATTCAGTTTATAGCCGGAGAATTTGCCAAAATCGCAAGCGACTTCGATTATTTTAGGTAGAGCTGTAGCGGAGTCAGAAGTTACGATGGCCACATCATCGGCGTATGCTAGAACTTTATAGTCTATTTCATGGAGTCGGACAGGAGGAATACCAGGTTCTGTGATTAATCTGTTCAGATAAGGCTCTAAATAAAGTGCAAATAAAAGTGGAGAACAAGGGCACCCTTGTCTAGTCCCCCTAGTAATAGAGAATGGTCTAGAAATGTCGGTGCCAAGTCTTATTACTCCATTTGCATTAAGATAAAGTGACTGTATAGCTTTAATAAATTGTAATGGGAAGCCCTTCCATTCTAATACCGACCAAAGGAACCCCCAGTCAACTCGATCGAACGCCTTTTCAGCATCGAGCAAGATCACTCCGACTGGAGATTCCTTTGCTTGTGCCCAATCCAACAAAGCGATAACACGTTTGACGTGATCTGTAGTATCCCTATGTTTGATAAACCCGTGTTGTATATGAGAGACCAGACTGGTCATAACATCATTTAGTCTATTGGCAAGAATTTTAGAGTATATCTTGCTATCTGCCGTAATGAGGGAGATGGGACGATATGATCCTAGTTCCTTTGGATCCTTATTTTTTTTTACAAAAACAACAATAATAGCAGTCGACCAAGAATCAGGGGGATGATCTTGGAATGCTACATTAAAATTTTTTAATAGTTCTGCCTTCAGTAAGTGCCTAAACGTCCGATAGAATTCAAGGGGGATCTGATCAGACCCCATAGCTTTGCCAGCAGCTAGGCTCAGAATGGCCTCTTCAATCTCTTCCCAGCTTATTGGCCTAACAAAAGAGGCCTTATCATCTGTACATAGCGACATTTGATTAGAATTTAAAAGATAGTTGAAAGGATTAAGAGACTTATCGACTTCATTTTTTTCATCATTGTAAAGTGCTTTATAAAAGCCGTAGAATGCATCTAATATTCCTGCCTTATTTTCTTTAAGTACCCCGTTTATGTCTTTGATACTTTGTATTTCGCTAAGAGAAGATTTTTGGCGTAAGCGCTGCGCTAAGATTTTCCCCGTGCGTTCACTTAATTCGTAACGTTCAGTTTTATGTAATTTAAATTTTACGGCTACTTCTTCAGCCAAATATAATCGGAGGCCAGAGCGTACGATAATTAGTTGATTTTGTGCATCCTCAATATTAGTGTTATTTTTACAGGCAGTAGATAGTTCAAGCTCAGCCAGTCTGACCTTATTTAGCCTATCTTTGAAGTCTTTTTGGTTTCTTTGCCTTCTATAATTTGCGAAACTAATAGTTTCCCCACGTACAACTGACTTAAAAGAATCCCAAACTACCTGAGGAGAGGCTGAATCATTATTTATAGAAAAATATTCTTTGATAGTTGTGACCATAAACTGAAGATACTCTTCGTCTAGTAGTAAACTCCTCTGAAATGACCAGGATCTGTTGGGGCTTTGACAGTCCATAGGGAGTTGAATTTCAACAATAATAGGATTATGATCCGAGATGACCTGTGGTAATACTTCAATACGAATTTGCTCCAAAAAAACAGAGGATACAAAAAAATAATCAAGACGAACAAATTTTTTATGGGGCATAGAAAAAAAAGTGTAACCAGGATCATTATAAAGGAGCTTATTCCATACATCAGTTAGCCCATTACATAGGACCAGATCTCTAAGTGCTTTATAGGCATGGATCTTACGGCCCATATATCTTTTTCCTAATTTGATATTCCAATCAGCTGGTATATGAATATTAAGGTCACCACACATTATTATCGGCTGTGTCCAAGTAGACAGTTCTGTGTTAATAAGATTAAATAACTCAGCATCATCCAAGTTGGGGCCGTACAAACAACATAAAGTGAACCTAAAGCTCCCAATTTTCAATTCAGCAAGCCCCCATCTCCCCCATTTGTCAGAAGATGTTTTAACACACTTCCCAACTCCCTTTCGCATACAGATAGCAACACCTCTCTTGATACCCGTTTGTTTAGATGTGGTCAAAACTTCTAGCCCTAAATTATTCAAAAGAGAGCGCTTGTCCCAAGAGATATGAGTTTCCTGAACACATAACAAATCAATATTCATGTTTAAAAGGATAGTACGAAACATAGCAATCTTCTTTAGATCATTTAGGCCATTAATATTAATAGTACAAATTTTCAGCCGTTTATGCATTTCGAAAACATTTCAAAGAACAATATAGAATAGTGATTAATAGCCATCGTCACAAAGATTTGCACCTCCAAATTATACTTTATCCACATTATAGCCATCTCAGCCATCGCAGCCTTAAATGCATCGACCTTAGTAACCATCATTGTATTGAACACCTCTGCCTTACACCCCCACCACCCCCCGCTGCCCGAACCCGCCCCCACCCCAGCCCCCGAACCCCCTCCCCCCACCCTCCCCAACATATGAGGCATAGGAACTACCAGTTCCTAAAATGTATGGGTGCCGTGTCCCTAGACCAGAACATCCTGACGAGAAGAAAGAGAAAAGAAAAGACCGATGAATTAGAGAAAGAAAAAAGAAGAAAAAGTTTAGAAGGAAAACGAGCGAAAATAAGAGAAGCTAAATAATCCTGCTGAGGAGAAAGAAGAACAGAGAAACGGAATTGAAGTTTCCCAAAAAAAAGATTAATCAAGCTAGCGGCCCTTCCATCCTAGTGATTCTGCAATATACAATACAGTAATATATTAGCCTTACAGCCTAAAGGAGCCTTAGTTACTAATTGTAGCTCATATAGAATCCAAATACTCTTTAGCTTTAGCCTCTGAAATGAAATATTTTACAGAACCCTTAAATACAGTCTTTAACTTTGCTGGGCCTTGAAGAAAAACGGCGACCTCTTTCTTTTGGAAATTGGGGATCAGTTGTCTAAGTCGCCACCGTTGGGCCACTGTAGCTTGGCAGTAATCCGGTCGTACAAAAAACTGACAGCCAAGGCCATCCGCTTTCTTGTCTGGTCTCGCAATCATATAAATAGCTTCACGAGCAAGAAAGTTATTAAATGAGACCAGAATAGCCCTGGGATAATCTTCTTGGCCTTGTCGTGGTTTTCGTGCAATAAAGGGGAACCGATGCGCACGTTGAACTTCTCGTGACCAGTCCCACTCTACCATTTCAGGGAAAGCATCCTTTAATAGATTGATAATAAACCTCCGTGGGTCAGACCCTTCCTTATTTTCAGGAATTCCCAAAAATCGTAAGTTACTCCTTCGAGCCTGATTCTCCAAATTAGCAATTTTGTCCGACAAGTCTTCCTTTAAAGCTATGAAGTCACCAACTTCCTGCCTCTGTGCCATGCTTTCTTCCTCCAAGACTGCAATCCTGGCCTCAGCTTCGACAACTCTATCGGTAGTCTCTGAGCACATCTTAATTGCTCGGCGAACTGAATTTTTGACCTTAGCACAAGTCATCTGTGTACGTAAATTCTCAGCCTTGCTCTCCGCCCTATGGCTCATCATGGTGTCATAAATAGTTTTCAGGGTGATCTCCTCAGCGCTTTCACTACTTTCCTGGGGCGTAGCCGTATTAGAGACAGGATTAGAATTGACTCCCACAATATCAGTAACACCATTAATAACACCATTAGCAGGATCGAGTACATTAGTAGAGGGTAAGCCATTAGCCTCAGTAGGTGAATTAAAGGCGACTTCTTTGCCCCCTGAACGTGATGACCTCTTCTTCCAAAGTTTTTTCTTTATAGTCGTAGCTGTATTAATATCAGGGCTTGCAGTAGATTCATCATCCACAGATAAACTCTCGCAGCTGAGCTCAGCCCAATCTTTATGTATGCCAGTAGCCTCATCTGAAGAAAGCTCAGACAGCGAAAAAAACTTCTCCGAGGCCTCTGGATTGATATACTGTGTGGAAATCTCCATTGCCACTGCGCTCTGGGAGTCATTCCCCACTGACCCGGATAATGCTAGCGTAGGGAGAGAGCAGGAGCGATTGATACCAGCTCCGCCAGAGACTACATCTCCCAACATACCCTTCTTCGGAAGATTGGTCAGGTTTGAGGGATAATTCGGTATAT
The DNA here is from genome assembly GCF_964261635.1 of Lissotriton helveticus. Classification (NCBI taxonomy): domain Eukaryota; kingdom Metazoa; phylum Chordata; class Amphibia; order Caudata; family Salamandridae; genus Lissotriton; species Lissotriton helveticus. The sequence goes on from NC_136057.1 coordinate 289,850,757, forward strand.
TACTATCGATTTCAGCAGTAGTAACAGACAATATCTAAAACTGCTGGTTTGGAAAAGACTCTGTATGCATCTTTAAATTGTTGAATAATTTTACGACGTAATTTACATGTGGAAAGAGGTTTAGTAAATGGAGCAATGGGTCATGTTGTTGATTTTGTGTATTACCGAAATAGAGATGGAATTGAATTTATACAAATTAAATTTGATGGTATTGAAGAAGTACAACAAATCAGTCATTGTTCTGCCCGATTTTTGCTTGTGAAAGATTAATATGTCCGCAGAAAACAGTTTCCTGTTTCTTTGAAATATGCAGTGACTATTCATAAATCTCAAGGTTTAAGTGTAGATAGTGCTTTGGTGAATATTGGAAGTTCTGTGTTCAAGGAGGGTATGGCTTATGTTGCTTTATCTCGAGTCAGAACTTTATCAGGATTGTACTTGATTGATTTTGATGAGACAAAGATTAATGCACATCTAAATTGTGTAAAAGAATATAATAGGTTAAGAAGAGAGTATGCTCCAAATTTACCTCAATATCCTCTATTTGAAAAGCGTGTGGTAGGCCGAAAAAGAAGAAATGAGAAAAATTGTAGTGAAGTTGTAGCAAAAAGAAAAAAGTAGATGAACCAGTAATTGTAAGCAGAAACTAAAAGGATCCAGTTAAAGATGTTGTTGGATTTCAGTTTAAAAACAGTTCTGGTGTCAACTGCTATGCTAATGCTAATGTAGTGGTTAACGTTGTTTTTTTTCTCCAAACTGTACAAGAACAGATTGCTGAAAATCGTGATCAAACATTTTGTTGTTTATTAAATTCTGTGTTTGAGAAATGTAGCAGTGATAGAACAAAAATACAAAGTGTTTCTGAAATTCGAAACGTTTTAGACATATGTTCTGGTCTAAATCAATTTTCACAGAATATTCAGCACGATTGTCAGGAATTTCTAATGTATATGCTTGTTGTTTTGCAAGATGAAGGTGTAGATGTAGAAAATCTTTTTGGCCTTTCTTATAAATGGCAGCATGACTGCGACAATTGCTCCTTTTCAAGTAGTACTACAATAGACACTGAAAGATTTATATATTTGACTTTACCAGACTGCAAATCAGTGTCATTTAATAATCTAGTTAGACAAGCAAATCAAAGCATGGTCTGTACTCAATGTAAATCTGCAATGCTATCAACATTATTTATACAAACATATGGACAGTATGTAATTTTAATGTTCCAACGATGTAGACCTGATGAAACTAAATTGACAACATTAATTAAAAATGTTGTGGCTTCTCAATTATCAATTTCAGGAAGAACCTTTACAACTGCAGCAATTATTTACCATGATGGTCCTTCAACAACTTCAGGACATTACACAGCTTATTTAAAATGTCATAAAGGATGGAAACACTGTAATGATACTCAATTGACTTTCAAACAACGTTTGCCTTCTGACTTACAAAATTCTTACCTAGTGTTCTTACAACCAAAATTTTAGGGAAGGTAATTAGCCTATGAAGGTTGCAGCAGTTAATAAAACTTAGTTTGCTGTTCAAAATTACTTTCCGAGTGAGAGTGATAAAGATAATCAAAAACATGTAGTTCTCATAGAGGTAGCATATGTATATCACATAGCGTGTGCTGTGAGTTTTATAGAGAATATTAATAAAAAGTAAGCTAGAGGTGGAAATAAAACTATTGTTTCATAAAGTAAAAGATGTTGGAGCTTTTCTTTCAGAAACTTGGGAAAATGAGAGATTAAGAATACTTAATTTTTATTGAAACATTGTATGGGTTATTTAAACACAATCATTTTGATTGTGTTTTTTTTTTGCCCGCTGTTATATGATGAGTAGTATTGAAGTCACTGTTTTAAGTGAAAATCAATATATTCTGATAACAGCAAAAATAAACCATATAACATGTTGTACAAATTATTTTGTATTTTGTATTATCAAATATATATTATTCTCCCCTTCTCTTATGCTCACTCACCTATATCCACCCTCTATCACTCCTCTCAACTCACCCTCACTGGCCTTTTCTCACTCTCCCTCACCTCCCTTCCCTTATTCCACTTTCCTCACTTATCCTCCTTCTCCACTCCTTCACGGCCCTTTCCCTCTCTCCCATCCCCCACTTTCCAGCTGTCAGTCACTCTACTTCACTCCCCTTCCCCTTCTTTCCTTTCTTTGTTCCCTCAATAATTCCCCTTCTCACTCACCTTACTACACTTCACTCACTCCTTCTCTCACTTCCTCTGTCCTCTCACATCCTCACTCCCCTTCCCTCACACCCTCTCTCTTAGCCTCCCTCTCTCTACCCTCTCACTCTCTCACTCCTCTTCAACCACGCGTATTCCCTAAAACTCACCCACACTCCCTTACTTACCTTTCTTTGCTCTCTCACTCAGTCCCTTTCTGTCACTCTTTCCTTCACTACCTCTATGTTCTCACTCCTTCACTTCCCTTGTCTCATGCTCACTTGCTTTTATCCTCTCTCTATCTTCCCTTTTTCTTCAACCTCACTGCCCTTCACTCACCCTCCCTCACCCTTGTTCCCTTACTCCAGTTACCTCAGTTATCCTCATTCATCATCCTTAACTACCCTTCCTCTTTCTCTCCTCACGCACTCACCTTTTCCCAGTCCCTTTGCTTCACTTTTCTTCCCTTTCTTCCCTTCCTTTGCTCCCTCAGTCATTCTCCTTCCCTTACTCACCTTACTGCCCTTTACTCACTCTTTCTCTCACTCCCTCTGTTCTCTCATATTCTCACTTGTCTTCCCTCACTCCCTCTCTGTTACCTTCACTCCCATTGTCTCCTCACTGTCTTACGACCCTACATTCACCCTCACTCACCTTCCATGCCTCATTGTCATTAATCCACCGTTATTCACTCCTGCTTCTCTGTCACTCACTCTCCTTTCTTTGTTTAGTTTTCCTAATGCACATTCCTTTAGTATCTAACTCACCTTCACTTCATTTCTCTCTCCTGCTCTTTCTTCCCTTGTTTTGCTCCTTCACTCTTTTCCCTTCCCTTACTCTCCTTACTCCACTTCACTAACTCCTTCTCTTACTCCCTCTGTCCTCTTAGTTATACACTCCCCTTCCCTCATTCTCTCTCTGTTAGCCTCATTCTCTCCGTCCCCTTAGTCTCTCACTCCTCTTCTGTCACGCTCACTCCCTATAACTCAGCCATACTCCCACACTCACCTTCTTTCAAAACTTCTCCTTTACTTTCCTTCCTGTCTCTTCCCTTCTTTCGCTCCTTCACTCTTTTCCCTTCCCTTACTCTCCTTACTCCACTTCACTAACTCCTTCTCTTACTCCCTCTGTCCTCTTACTTCTATACCCCCTTCCCTCATTCTCTCTCTGTTAGCCTCATTCTCTCCGTCCCCTTAGTCTCTCACTCCTCTTCTGTAACGCTCACTCCCTATAACTCAGCCATACTACCACACTCTTATTCACTGTCACTGAATGTATCTATGTCATTATCCTTTTAATAATTTGCTCTCTCTCTATTTCCTTTTAACTGTCTCTGACCTTCACCATTCCTTTGTTTTTCTTTCTGAGTCCTTCACTTCTACTTTATCTCTTACTAACCTTTTATGACTTTTAATCTCCTACTTTGTCTCTTGTATTGTAAAATATATATTATAAATATTCTAACTTATTTTTTTTCTCTTTCACAGATATTAAATTTACTGAAAATATGTAATTAAGTTTACATTACTTATAAGGTAAGTTTGACGTACAAAATTTACTTTCTCTATACTCTTTTCCTTAACTTCACTACTCATGCTCCCACACCCCTGTACCCTTATTGCGCTTGCCTCACTTATTCTGAATCCCCACGTTTACTCCCCTTTTCCTCACTCCTCTCTCACACTCACCTTCTTTCAGACCTTCTCCTTTACTTTCCTTCCTCTCTCTTCCCTTTCTTCACTCCTTTAGTCTTTTCCATTCCCTAACTCTCCTTACTCCACTTCACTAACTCCTTCTCTTACTCCCTCTGTCCTCTTAGTTCTACACTCCCCTTCCCTCATTCTCTCTCTGTTAGTCTCATTCTCTCCGTCCCCTTAGTCTCTCACTCCTCTTCTGTCATGCTCACTCCCTATAATTCAGCCATACTCCCACACTCACCTTCTTTCAGACCTTCTCCTTTACTTTCCTTCCTCTCTCTTCCCTTCTTTCACTCTTTCACTCTTTTCCCTTCCCTTACTCTCCTTACTCCACTTTACTAACTCCTTCTCTTACTCCCTCTGTCCTCTTACTTCTACACTCCCCTTCCCTCATTCTCTCTCTGTTAGCCTCATTCTCTCCATCCCCTTAGTCTCTCACTCCTCTTCTGTCACACTCACTCTGTAAAACTCAGCCATACTCCCACACTCACCTTATTTCAGACCTTCTCCTTTACTTTCCTTCCTCTCTCTTCCCTTCCTTCACTCCTTCACTCTTTTTCCTTCCCTTACTCTCCTTACTCCACTTTACTAACTCCTTCTCCTACTCCCTCTGTCCTCTTAGTTCTACACTCCCCTTCCCTCCTTCTCTCCCTGTTAGCCTCATTCTTTCCATCCCCTTAGTCTCTCACTCCTCTTCTGTCACGCTCACTCCCTATAACTCAGCCATACTCCCACACTCACCTTCTTTCAGACCTTCTCCTTTACTTTCCTTCCTCTCTCTTCGCATCCTTCGCTCCTTAACTCTTTTCCCTTCCCTTACTCTCCTTTACTCCACTTCAGTAACTCCTTCTCTCAATCCCTCTGTCCTCTAACTTACTCACTCCCCTTCCCTCACTCTCTCTCTGTTACCCCTATTCTCTCCGTCCTCTTAGTCTCTCACTCCTCTTCTGTTACGCTTACTCCCTATAACTCAGCCACACTCCCTCACTTATCTTTCTTTCCTCCCTCACTCAGTCCTCTACTCTCACTTTTTCCTTCACTTCCTCTGTCTCCTCACTCCCTTACTCCCCTTGTCTCACGCTCACTTGCTTTTATCCACTCTCTATCACCACTCTTTCCTCAACATCACTGCTCTTCTCTTACCCTTCCACACCCCCGTTCCCTTACTCCGTTTTATTCACTTATCCTGATTCCCCTTGTTCACTCCCCTTCTCCTCATTCACCTCCCACAGTCACCTTCTTTCAGTCCCCCTACTTCACTTCCCTTCCCCACTTGCCCCTTTCTTTGCTCCCTCACTCATTTTCCTTTCCTTCTTTCTCACTGCACTCCACTTCACTCACTCCTTTTGAATTTGTAAAGAATACAGCTCTTTTTGGAGAATTGGAGGTAGTTCTAAAAAGAACTGTTTTTTTCTGAACAAAAACAAAAAGAAGGAATGCTAAACTGCTCAACAGGAGCAAAAAAAGGGGAAAAATTAGGGTTGGGGAGGGCAGCGGGGTTCTTCCCTTCTGCCAACAATGAGCATGATACTCTGCTCTCCGTAGCAAAGCAGTTCATCACACTGCTTACACTTGATAGTGATATCAGTGAAAACAGGCTGAATGTTTGGGATCAGCTCCACTGCTCTTCCTCTCCCCGATGTTGTTGCTCCTCCGGTGGATGTTGAGGCGCCATCTATTGGGGGATTACGTGCCAGGTCCCTGACACTCTCCCCGGCATAGTTCTGGGGGTGCCTCCTTTGAACATGCCGAATCATCGTGGAGTTGCCAAAACTATACTTTCTTCTAGGGTCACCCCGTGAAAGAACAGTTTTGCAAATATTGCACTCCACCTTTGGAGCATTAACCTTTTTCTCTCCTGGTGGTATGGTAAAAAATTTCCATATAAAGTGCTCCTTCACCTTGGGCTGAGGAGGCTCCTCCTGGATAAACTCATCAGAGTCCTCACTGCTGCTGGGTGGTCTGGCAGCCATTCTTTCCACTAAATTGAAGAACAGAAAGGAACAGGTCTTGCTGTCTCCAAAGTGAAAGAGGTAGTGAAGGAAATGGGTGGGGTTTTCATTAGTTGTAAAAAAAACTGTTAACAACTAATGAAAAGAGTTATTTTAAGGTAACATGACTTGACGCGCTTACGCTGCGCGCACCGGAGCACTTCCGGGGGCGCTTCCGCGGCACGGACGTAGGCGCTTCCGGGGGCGCTTCCGCGGCACAAAGGTAGGCGCTTCCGGGGGCGCTTACGTGGCGCGCCTGAATGACGTTTTGCTAGCTTTTCGGAAATGCATTTAAAGTTAAAATACGGTTATTTAAAATCAAAAATACTACTTTCATAATTATGCCACTGAATGTCTTGCATTATTATTTAGTTTAAATACATACTTTTTTTTCCGCACGCGGAAATAGCGCTCTCGCTGCACTCTCGGGTTAGCTTACCGGTGCGCGCACCCTGAGCGCTCCAAGACAAAATGATAAAAAAAAACACCTACATGAAAAATATTTTGAAAAAATTCAGTTTAAAAATCATAGGTTACAAACTTGATATACAAAGGAATTAGCTTTTAAAAAACCTTTGAAATTCACTGAAAAAACCATAGGTTTCACATTTGTTATAGTTAGGAATTAGCATTTAAAAAACCTTTGAAATTCACTGAAAAAACCATAGGTTTCACACCAGTCATAGTTAGCTGAACATTTTACTCATATAAAACCATTGAAATTCCCACGTTATAGTTAGTTGGACTCACTATAACTAGCACGCCCGCAATCCACTGCTGATGATGTCACATATTACATCATTCATGACATGGTCAGTGACATCACTGATGACATCACTGATGACATCTCAAATGACATCACTGATGACATCACTGATGACATCTCAAATGACATCACTGATGACATCACTGATGACATCATCCATGTGATAATACAATACACCTCCTCACACTCTATGTATATATATATTACCTACTGGCGGTCGCCAGTAGGTAGTTATAGTTCGGACCTAGTTTCCATTGAAAATCCGCAACATTCTATTGGGAATAACTTTGGCGCCGGTTGATGAATCTCAAAGAAGATGGCCCGGTTGATGAATCTCAAAGAAGATGGCCCGCTCTGCTCCGCTCCGCTCCTTCCCTGAAAGTTTTGGCGGGATTCGTGAAGTGGGGGCTGAAAAAAAAGGGGGGTCCCAAAACGTGTTTTCCTCATGTTATTTTCCATAGGACGATTAGACACGGCTACAGCCCGAATGGCTGAACGGAATTACAGGAAATTTGGCAAAATGGTAGAGTCTGATTCGCAGATCGCCCTTCTGTTTAAATGGTGTAAATTCCTTCAGTAGTTGTTGAGAAAATCAAAGGTGAAATAATTTATATATTTATAAGCGCGCACCGTACGCGCATCCGTGCGCGCACGGTGCGCGCACCGGGCGTGCGCGAGCGGAATTGTGATTTGTTGTTAGACGTCTGTGAACATTCAATTCGGTGGTAACCAGGAAGTGTTGGCCGCCATTTTGTCAGTGTGAGGCTGAAAAGAGGGCAAAATAAAAGTGAAGAACATGCAAAGGGGGCAGGGTAGAGAGTCCCTGACCCACTAGGATTTCTCAGGGGGTCCCTGAAGGCCAAAAGAAATTTGTTTTTGGTTTTTTAAATCGTGAGGTGCGCGCACGGGGGACGCACCCTCGAGGCTCACGAGAGTGAAAAACAAAAGTGGAGAACGTGAAAAGGGGTTATGGTAGAGACTCTCTGACACCCTAGGCCTTCTCATGGGGACCCTGAAGGGCAAAAAAATAATTTAAAAAAAATTGCGAGGGGCGTGCACGATGGGCGCACCCTTCAGCCGCCATTTTGTGTAGTTTCAGAAGACAGTGAAAAACGAAAGTGGAAAACGTATAAAGGGGGCAGGGTAGAGTCTCCCTGACCACCTAGGCCTTCTCAGGGGGTCCCTGAAGGACCCCAAAGGGCAAAAAAAAAATCCTTTTTTTTAATATCGCGAGGTGCCCACATGGTGCACGCACCCTCGAGGCTCACAAGAGTGAAAAACAAAAGTGTAGAACGTGAAAAGGGGTTTTGGTAGAGACTCTCTGACCCCCTAGGCCTTTTCAGGGGGTCCCTGAAGGACCCCAAAGGGCAAAAAAATCATTGTAAAAAAACAAAAACAATTGTGAGGTGCGCGCACGTTGCGGGCACCCTTCAGCCGCCAATTTGTGTGGTTTCAGAAGAGAGTGAAAAACGAAAGTGGAAAACGTGAAAAGGAGGCAGGGTAGAGTCTCCCTGACCCCCTAGGCCTTCTCAAGGGGTCCCTGATGGACAAAGAAAAACCAAAGGGGATGATGGATGGAGCGTTGACAATTCAAACACTCACCCCCAGTCAACTGATCTGGGTTTAATCCATCACCGTTCTTTAGCTCACTCCGCCACCCCAGTTCAGACATGGCCGTATGCAAATCAGTCTGACCCTGTGCCTCATGGTAACATGCCAGCCCGAACTGCCAAGCGATTTCTTCCCTGGACCGGAATCAAGCTTCCTAGGACCGGTTTCTGGCATTACAGCCGTCTTCAGCCGGGCTTGCTTGAATCTGGTGGCAAAGTGAGGAAGGGACTCACGTCTGAGCATACCCTGCCAACTTAGGGCGAACAAAGAAAAACCAAAGGGGATGATGGACGGAGCGTTGACAATACAAACACTCACCCCAGTCAACTGATCTGGGTTTAATCCATCACCGTTCTTTAGCTCACTCCGCCACACCAGTTCAGACATGGCCATATGCAAATCAGTCTGACCCTGTGCCTCATGGGAACAGTCCAGCCCGAACTGCCAAGCCATGTCTTCCCTGGACCGGAATCAAGCTTCCCAGGACCGGTTTCTAGCTTTACAGCCGTCTTCAGCCGGGCTTGCTTGAATCCAGTGGCAAAGTGAGCAAGGGACTCACGTCTGAGCATACCCTGCCAACTTAGGGCGAACAAAGAAAAACCAAAGGGACCCCAAAGGGCAAAATACCCTTATTTTTTGTTGAAAAAATCACGAGGTGCGCGCACGGTGAAAAAAAAAAAAAAAGAGAGAGTTAAATAATAAGTCTGAGTGTTTAGATGTTGGTTGGCTCTAAAAAGAGCTGTTGTGTTCATTGAGTGTTTTTTGTACCTACAAGTAAGTACCAATGCAGAGTCTAAAGTTTAAAAGGAAGACTCTGTTCCCCTCATCTGTGAAATGTACACCATCTCTCCTATAGATGCCTTGCATGTTGTAACACAAGTTGTTGTGGTATATAGAACCCATACCATAGTCTCTGAGGAAAGCAGAAACAGACTTATTCACATGTTTCCTTGCTTTCTCAATCTGCGGACAATATTGGTTGGACCAGTTCCATTTTTGCCTTTGGCATATATTAGAATATACAAAGGCAGTTTGTGGAAAAAGTGACATCAATTGCCCAAAGGTGTCCTTTAAAAGCATTTCCAGACCTACCCCAGTCAAAGTGCACAGGTAATTTCCACCACAGTGCACAATTATGAGGTCAGGGTGTGGGAGATGCAAAAAGGATTTTACCAATGGCATCAATTGGTGACATCTCAATCCTCTCTGGCCAATCCACATAATATCCACATTTGGTAAATCAAGGTTGAGAAAGCATATATTTGCTGCATACCTTTCACTCCAGAATATAAAACTGTGTCCTACAATCCACACTCTAAGCATCTTGAAGGCAGATCTGGTTGTACTCAGATGGGCTCTGGAAATGAAATGGCAGTTTGAAAACTTGGAGTTTAGAAAAAAATGTGGATGAGATTCAGTGCACTTGAAAAACAAAGAAATGATTGGTGATTTCAAGGGTGCATACTACTGGTTTTTAAAAGGAATAATACTATTGGTTCAGAAAAAGTCATTGAAAAGAACATTGCATAGGATAAGCTGGAATATTGAGAAGTCAAACACACTTGCTGCTTTGGTTTGCAATATTGAGTGATGAACTTTTCACCGTTTGAGTTCAGTTAGGTTTTCTGTTGAGAGTTACCATGGTAACAGGCAGAGAGAGCAGTGGGGGGAGGTTGAAAGTGTTGAAATGTACAACCAATTAAAATGTTAGTTTGGTTTTGAATTTGTGTGGGAAGAAATTTAATTGGTTATGTAAAGAGATATGTGTGAAAAATGAGAGGGAATCAGGGCCATTTTGTGGTTGCAGTGTCTGAGGTACATTTCAAAGATTCTGCTTAAGAAAATCTGGTGTGTGATTGACACTGTTCTAAATCTTCAAAAGCATTTTTAAAGGTGAGTTATTAATTTGTAAGGGGATATATGTTGTGCACTGTAAGTTAATAATAAAAATGTGTTCTAATGTGGAAGGGAATCTCTTTATGGGTGTGGTGATGAGCAAATATATTTCTCAAAGGTACAGGTCCAACTAACTAGAAAAATAAAAGGCAGTGTATGTGTCAGTTGTTGTATATAAATAAGTATACATAAGACACAATGATTGTGTGAGTGACTGTATGGATAACTGTATACTTGTAATAATGATTTTATAATTCACTAAGTATGACTTACTATCTAAATGAATATAAGAAGTAGTGTTTGTATAAGTGTTTTGCTAAGTAAATATGTAAGTATGATCCATTGTTTGCATAAGTGAGTAGGATGACTTAATATGTGAATAGGATGCGTGCTGTTGTTTAGTGTCGATATAGATGTATAAGTATTTTTGATAGTGTTCTATTGTTCATTGACAGCATGTATGAGTGAATCCATAGGTAAGTGATTAGATGTGTGTATACATCTATGAATCACTGAGTGGATTTTTAGATACTTGTATTGCTGTGACAATGGATTTAAATATGATACTCTGTATTTTACAAACAGTGATGAAAAATTGTATTAGTGTATGAAAAGGTGTATGTGATTGTCACGTGGATGATGTCATCAGTGATGTCATCAGTGATGTCATTTGAGATGTCATCAGTGATGTCACTGACCATGTCATGAATGATCTAATATGTGACACCATCAGCAGTGGATTGCGGGTGCGCGAAATATAGTTAGTACAACTAACTATATAGGAGCAATTGCATTGGTTTTGTATGAGTAAAATGTCCAGCTAAATATAACACCACTAAAACTTATAGTTTTTTGAGTGAATTTCAAAGGTTTTTTAAAAACTAATTCCTAACTATATAACTCCTGAAACCTATGGTTTTTTCAGTGAATTTCAAAGGTTTTTTAAACGCTGATTCCTAACTATATAAGGCCTGAAACCTATGTTTTTTTCAGTGAATTTCAAAGGTTTTTTAAATGCTAATTCCTAACTATATAAGGCCTGAAACCTATGGTTTTTTCAGTGAATTTCAAAGGTTTTTTAAATGCTAATTCCTAACTATATAAGGCCTGAAACCTATGGTTTTTTCAGTGTTTTTAAAAAAAAATGGATTGGTTAACTGGCTTATTAAGTGTATCTTAGTGAATACATATATTAGCGAGTAATGTTTAAATATTTAAATATATGCATGAGTGATGTAATATGTGACGTCATCAGCAGTGCATTGCAGACGTGCAAGTTATAGTGAGTCCAACTAACTATAACGTGGGAATTTCAATGGTTTTATGCGAGTAAAATTTCCAGCTAACTATAACTGGTGTGAAACCTATGGTTTTTTCAGTGAATTTCAAAGGTTTTTTAAATGCTAATTCCTAACTATAACTGGTGTGTAACCTATGGTTTTTCCAGTGAATATATATATATATAAAAATTTCTATGGCAAAATGAAACCCCTCATTTTGTTCCTTTTCAAATTAAATGTATTAAGTGTTACCACTTTATTCCAACCAAGATGACTTCAGGTGTGCCATACTTTTGTCATAAGTAAGACTGTTAGCGTTCTAGTTGTTCTTTAGAACACTCTGGGACATTCTGTCATTGGGCTATAGTTGGGCTACATCTGGCTGATATTTGGGCTACATTTGGGCTCTTTTGTCTCTGGTGGCCATCTTGGGAGACTGCATATCAGAATTTTTTTAATGAAATATAAGAGGATTTGAGAAGTCACTCAAAATGTGCCCTAATTTTTCTTTCTTCAGCACTAATCATAATTTCTATGGCAAAATGAAACCCCTCATTTTGTTCCTTTTCAAATTAAATGTATTAAGTGTTACCACTTTATTCCAATCAAGATGACTTCAGGTGTGCCATACTTTTGTCATAAGTAAGACTGTTAGCGTTCTAGTTGTTCTTTAGAACACTCTGGGACATTCTGTCATTGGGCTATAGTTGGGCTACATCTGGCTGATATTTGGGCTACATTTGGGCTCTTTTGTCTCTGGTGGCCATCTTGGGAGACTGCATATCAGAATTTTTTTAATGAAATATAAGAGGATTTGAGAAGTCACTCAAAATGTGCCCTAATTTTTCTTTCTTCAGCACTAATCATAATTTCTATGGCAAAATGAACCCCCTCATTTTGTTCCTTTGCAAATTAAATGTTTTAAGTGTTAACACTTTATTCCAATCAAGATGACTTCAGGTGTGCCATACTTTTGTCATAAGTAAGACTGTTAGCGCTCTAGTTGTTCTTTAGAACACTCTGGGACATTCTGTCATTGGGCTATAGTTGGGCTACATCTGGCTGATATTTGGGCTAATTTTGGTTTTTTTTGTCTCTGGTGGCCATCTTTGGGCTACATTGGGCTACATTGGGCTACATTTGGGCTCTAACATATATATAGCCCAATGTAGCCCAATATATATTTTTTCAAAGTTAATTTTTTTCGTAAAAACCACTGGAGCACATATCTTGAGACATAGCAAAGGCACATCGGGCTACCAGTCCCTACAATTTTGCCAAGTTTGGTGGAAAACCATTCAGCCGTTCGGGCTAAAAGTGAGTCCAACCGCCCTATGGAAATTAACATGGGGAAAACACGTTTTGGGACCCCCCTTTTATCTTGGCCCCCGCTTGACGAATCCCCCCCAAACTTTCAGGGAAGGAGCGGAGCGCCGCGAGGCAAAGTTAAGGAAAATTTCAGGAAGATTCCTCAACCGGCGCCAAAGTTATTCCCAATAGAATGTTGCGATTTCCCTATGGAAAACAATCCTAACTATATATACCTACTGGCTATCGCCAGTAGGTAATATATATATATATATAGATATATATATATATATCTATATATATATATATATATATATATATATATAGATGCTCCAACAGCCCCTCTCCCAGCCGAGAGAGAGGTAGAAAAGCAGCACTCGCGGGGTGGGTTTCAGAGTTTCTTTATTTCTTTTTAGTGCAGACGCGTTTCGGGCAAAGCCCTTTGTCAATGTAATTACAAAACGCTAACAGGAAGACATTATATGCAGTGCGTTACTACTGATGGAAACTGAAAATGGACTACCCGACTCAGAACCGCGGGCGCCATATTGGAATGTGCAATGTAACATTGTTACCATGATCAAAGGGCAACAGATTACCTTTTCTCAGTATCATTCATTTGGTTATTAAGCTGTGAATCAGCATGCATTCAACGTTCAATTAATGATTATTGTGACCAAAAATATGTATATGAGCTAAAGCAGGTACATTTTAGATATGCTAAAATTTACATGTAAATTCCATCCGTCTTTATCCTCTTATTTACTGTACATGGTTACTCATTTTGTCACAGAAAATAAATACAAATGCCCATTCGATCAAACATTCCATTATTATTGTCTTTCAGTAGTTCTGCTCTGTCTATCCCGGACACTCTTTTCAGAGTTTCGGTCAGGAGAAAGCGCACACCCGACGAACCTGAAACGAAGTATTCCTTACGGGGAGCTCTTGCGTCTTAAACGGAATTGCTCACGTGATGAGGACTTCCAGAAAGCAGCAAAAGACAGTCTGTCCAGGTTCAAACAAAGAGGTTACAACCAGGCTCTCCTGACCGAAACTCTGAAAAGAGTGTCCGGGATAGACAGAGCAGAACTACTGAAAGACAAAATAAACTCCAACAAAACAGATGAGGGCAAATTCCGCTTAATAACATCCTATAGCAACAATTCCAATCAACTCAAAGGAATCTTACGCCACAGCTGGCATATCTTAAAGACTGACCCCATAATTGGGGTAGACATTCCCAATAACCCACTTGTAACTTTCAGAAAAACGAAGTCCATCAAGGACTTACTGGTACACAGCCACCTAGAGACTCCCGTTGCTAGGACGAACACTCTGGCTGAAATGAAAGGATTCTATCCTTGTGGCAAATGCAAGGCCTGTGCTTACAGCAAAAGGGTCTTGGGCTACGATATCCCTGGGGTCACAAGGAAGAAAAACATTGGGTCCTTCATCACATGTCAGACACCGTATGTGGTGTATTGTCTAGTATGCCCCTGCAACCTTAAGTATATAGGGAGCACCATAAAAAGTGTGAAGTTAAGAATCCTAGAACATATGAGGGCGATAGCCAACAAGGATCTGACTTCTCCTGTTGCCAAACACTTTGCCATTAAACATCGCAGCAACAGAGATCTGTTACAATACTTTGGGGTTGACCAAGTTCCAGAGAGTGAAAGGGGTAGGAACAGACTTTTAAAGCTAAGACGTTTGGAGTCTCGTTTCATTATTGACCTACAGACCAAAATTCCAAATGGTTTGAATAGTGGCGAGGAATTAGCCATCCATCTGGGCAAATAAACTGCATCAGTCAACAGCTTGCTGTCTCACTCTAATCTGATGGAATCTGTGTTGACCTGGGGGTTTTCCCCTGGTCATTATTAGCGGTTTCTAGTAATAGGAGCCGCCTAAGCCGATCCACGGCAAGATAATAATGGAATGTTTGATCGAATGGGCATTTGTATTTATTTTCTGTGACAAAATGAGTAACCATGTACAGTAAATAAGAGGATAAAGACGGATGGAATTTACATGTAAATTTTAGCATATCTAAAATGTACCTGCTTTAGCTCATATACATATTTTTGGTCACAATAATCATTAATTGAACGTTGAATGCATGCTGATTCACAGCTTAATAACCAAATGAATGATACTGAGAAAAGGTAATCTGTTGCCCTTTGATCATGGTAACAATGTTACATTGCACATTCCAATATGGCGCCCGCGGTTCTGAGTCGGGTAGTCCATTTTCAGTTTCCATCAGTAGTAACGCACTGCATATAATGTCTTCCTGTTAGCGTTTTGTAATTACATTGACAAAGGGCTTTGCCCGAAACGCGTCTGCACTAAAAAGAAATAAAGAAACTCTGAAACCCACCCCGCGAGTGCTGCTTTTCTACCTCTCTCTCGGCTGGGAGAGGGGCTGTTGGAGCATCGATATTTCACGGTGCGTCGACCGTGCAGCGGCACCCACCACCTGAGCCCCACTTTTCGGCGCAACTGGAGCGTTTATATATATATAGATATATATATATCTATATATATATATATATATATATAGATATATATATATCTATATATATATATCTATATATATATATTGCAGTCGTAAAGCGCCCAGAGTCATAAAAGCATCAAAAACAGGTCAGAAAAAATACAGGAGGAAGGTAAAAAGTTCAGGGATGACCTGCAAAAAGGGAAAAGTCCAACACAACCCCATTCCAGCCAAAACGCAGAGGAGACCAATCACTACCTTGATGGGATTCCCTGCTTTGGTTGATAGAACATGGTCCCTGGCCTGCAACAGAAGGGGCATACTCCAGTTCTATGCCAATCTGAACCTATGTGGATCCCTCTATCCATACTCTCAGGGTTCACCAAGCTAACCCATGTGGAAATCCTCTCCTCACCTGTGGACACCACGTGTACAGCACCTAACCTTAGCTTGCTCACAGGGGTATTCCAACAGACAGACAGCAAGCCACAGTGGCCACTGACAGTAGTCTGTGATGATAAACAGGCCTTATGCCTCCCAGGGCTCTCAAACCTCTGTGGTGTCAGAAAAAGGGGGCAGTAGCCCCAGGTGCTTGGTACCCTTTGTCCACTCTACCTCCTGTCAGGTCAGAACCCACCAGCCCCAGTCCCATACCCGGCGGCTGGACAAGAGACTGGGGTGGACTCCTCCACACACAGTCCTCCTCCTCGGGGCTCTCCACCCTCCCACCTGGAGTGGTACCCCCTTCCAGAATTGTCAGGGTGCCTGTAGCAGGTGTCTTGCACAATTTGCCTACCAGTTCAGGGGTTCTATCCTGCAACTGGGCTTCCAGGTCAGGGGGATACCCTGAACCTGGCCCTCCAACCTAGGGTCTAAACCCTCCAGTTGAACCGGGGTCAGAGGCGAGGACTCCCTCCCTCTGCACACTCTTCCAGAGTGCTGTACCCTCCCACCTAGAGTGGTACACCTATAAGACCAACCAGTCATGACACTGTTTACAGTAGTCCCTCCCTCCAGGTCAGACAACACCTGAACCTGACTCGCCAACCCAGGGTCTGTACCTGGAGGTTGAACACTTGCCCGGTGCACCAGGACTTCCTTGGAGCACGCATGCCCCCCCTGATGGTAACACATAACTCATGTGTTGTGTGATAGTCTCCCTGGCACAGATCTCCCAACCCCTGTCCATCTGACAGTGCGTGAAAATCCCCCAGGACAGAAGTGGTGTCACCATGGTCACTCCTTGGTGACTCAACCCTTCTGGTTGGCCCCTGACCCACTGGTGCTTCTACAGGGGACTCTTTCCCCTCTCACCCCCACTCTGGACTTCTGCACCCTCCACTTAGGAGTGGTACTGCCAGACACTAGAACTGATGGAGGCCTGCTTACAGACACTCCCAGTTCACCAGACACTAGGGGATCCCCCTCAATGGGTGGCCTATCCGAACAGACTAGGCTCCCCAACTGGTGTTCCCTTAAAGAACCATTCAGGCCCTGGGACTGGGTTTCGGGCACCTTAGGACATGCAGCCCCACACTGATTCCGTCTCCACTGAGGCAGGATGTGAGCCCCCACAGCCCTTCCACTACGCCAGGACCTAGCTGGGCTACTCTGAACCACTTCTACCAATCTGGGTTGGAAAATACCTGAGCCATTCCTCTTAGGATCACTCCCCAATGCCTCTCGTGTCTCTCTGGAATCCACCAAAAAGTTTGCCTCCAATGTGAGCTCCCTCGGGTCAGAGAACTCACTCTCCAACAGGTGTTGGTATAGCTCTGGAAAACAGGGACTTACAATATGCTCTCCCACAATTGGATCACACAGCCCCCTACAAGGGTTAACCAAACTATCCATCACCTAACCATCCAGTGCCTCGCACACATACTGCGCAATACTCTCCTGAGATTGGCAAGACAGTATCTGACTGTCTCTGTCTCTCAACCCACACTCTTCTGAGCGGTCTTCACACTCACATACAAGGACTTCAACCTTGGTGGAAGCCCTATCCCTGCACCTCTCGTCTAGAGTCAGTAGAGTGTCCCTTCCACCACTAGGACCATGAACACCTGCGTCAGTATCCCCATTCTCCTCAGGGGTACTGTGCACTACTGGAGCTACCTCATGTTCTTGAACCTCCTGGTGTATGTTATACCCCTCCTTCAAATGAGGCGCCACATCTCTGGGTGTATGTACTGGTCCCTCAGCACTAGATAGCCGAATTTTGCTGCCACCATACGAGCTGGATTCCTTCTTCAACTCAGCAAAGCTCACTTCCTGAGCTACACACATTTCTTTTTTGTGGACTGAGACACTCATGGCCTCAAGTCTCTTGAGCTCCAAATCAAGCTCCCTCATTCTCAACTCATGCTCAAACTACATCCTCTTTTCCCCTAGGGCCAATTTCCTACTTTGCAACTCCATTTCTCACTGTCCACTCAACTTGAGCTTGGTCAGCTCCATCTCATGCATCCTACACTCCTTCCTGTCTTCCAACTCCTCTGGAGACAGGCCTTTTGGAACTCATCCTTCTTTGAGAGACTGGTAATTGGAACTTTAAATTTCCTGCAGAAGTGCTTTAGCTGTGTCACATTGCAGCATTCCAGTTTCTCCTCTTCACAATCAAAATCAAAAGATGCTATGGATGCTTCTTTACTCATGGTGGGTAACCTTGGCAGTTCTTGGCAAAAATAGAAAATCCCAGGAAAAACAATCTACTGCAAGAATGTGGTCGCGTTTTGATCTGCACTCACTAGTAGTGTTCACCAATCACTGTATATGAGTCACAAATGCAAGTCCTGAATCCCACCGCTGCCACAAATGTTAGATTTGGGGGTCTCTAGTTGGCAGAGGTAGGTACCTTTGACCAAATAGGGACCCTTGTGTCTAGTCAGGGTAAGGGGATACACTCCTAAAATAACTCCTGCTCACCCCCTTGGTAGCTTGGTATGAGCAGACAGGCTTATCTCAGAGGCAGTGTGTAAAGCATTTGTGAACTCCTACAGTAACTCAGTGACAACACCACAGGTGGATACCACATAAGTTGTAGTATAAAAATAAGTATTTTTATACAAGACCATAAACGACAAAAATCCACAATACTGTACTTTAAAAATGGTAGAAATAGCTTAGTTCTCTTTAGATGGTAAATGTGACACTTTGAGTTCAATGTACCTTAGGATGCGTAACGCAATACAACGAAAGTGTTGCAGGAAAGGTGATGCGTTGGTTCCTTACACGCAAGAAGGGTGATGCGTCGGGTCCCTACTGATGCGTAGGGGATGCGTCGATCCTTCTCAGCGTGGAGAGCTGATGCGTCGGTTTCTTACTGCGCTTCCGTGATGATGCGACCAGGAGCGCCGTGATGCGATGAAGATCCAGTGCAAAAAAAGAAAAATGGCGTCTTCTCCTTGATGCAACACGATGCGTGCACGCCCGACGGCCGTGCGGCGACTCAACTATTCTTCTGAGCCGTGACAGGCCCTGTGACACGCTTCTACCGTGATGCAACAGCGTCTGATGCGGCGGCGACACTCTTCTTCGGTGATGCAAGACGCTTTGGCGATGCAATGCGATAGCTGCAGCGTTGACACCCTTCTTCAGTGATGCAATGACAGCGGCTGCTGTGGCACCACGCTTCCCGATAATGAAACGGTGTCTGATGCGACAGTGAAACTCTTCTCTGGCGATGCGAGGCGCTTCTGCGAGGCGAAGTGGCAGCGACGACACCCTTCTTCAGTGATGCGACGACAGTGGCTGCGGCAGCGACATGCTTCTTCTTCATGAGTCGCGCTTTCCAGCTCCTTGCGACACGTAGTCCATCAGAAAACCCAACACAACTGCAAGCACTTGCAAAGAACTCTTGGAGAATTGGTGAGTGAAGTCTGTTGTCCCTGAGACTTCAGCGGGAGGCAAGCTCTATCTCAAGCCCTTGGAGATCCTTCACAAGTTGAATAAAAGTAGCACAAAGTCTTTTCTCCTTTCTTTTTCAGTCAGGCAACCACTGCAGGCCAACCCCCCAGACAGCACTCAGCTTAGGGATAGTCTCTTCCTCAGTTCCTCTGGTTCCTCTCCTCAGCAAAGTGTTCTTCTTGTTTCCCAAAAGTGATCTAAAGTTCTGGGGTCTGGGTCCCCCCTTTCATCATCATTTTCTTTTTGCTCTCTGAAGGCAGAGAGGCCTTTGCCTAGTCCAAACCAGTTCTGGTCAGTCCTGGAGCACTTTGTTGACAAGACTCTTTCTTTTCTTTCACAATGCAGGCCTGGGACGTCAGACGCACAACAGGAGGTGGAGCCAGCATTGTGGAGGGAAAGCACCGCCCTATTCAGGTCCCAGGTGCTACTCCTCCCACTCATCTGCATGCGGATCTCTCTATTCAGCCCTGTGCTGACTCACCCTGTCTCCTGGAATTCCCCCAGCCCCTGTCACTCAAACTCCAGACAAGTAATACACAACCTAGCATAGGCAGGCTTGCATAGTTAGGCAAGAAAATACCTCCTTCCTAATAGTGGTATTTCCAAACACAGAATGTTAAAACCAACTTCACTAAAAGATGTATTGTATCATTGTGAGTTCAGGCATACTAAACTCGAATTTCTACTTAGTTCACTGAGTCAGTTAGGATTATAAGATGTAATAATTAAATTGCCCATTCTGACCTGTGGGTAACAGGTAGTCTTGCAATAGTGAAATAATATACAGAAAAGGGGAGGTTTAGGGACTGGCAAGTGAGTGCACTTGCCCAGTCAACATGGCAGTACCAGACTGCACACAAGCTCTGCAATGGCAGACCGAGACACACTTCACAAGCTGCTTCTGTGGGAGGCACAACCAGTGCTGCAAGCCCACCAGCAGCATTTGGTTTACAAGCATCTAACAAGTAAACCAAATTAGCCAATCATGGTGTCACTAATCCAAACATCAATTTATAATAGGGTGTGCATATGCACTTTAGCACTGTTCAGCAGTGGTAAAGTGCCCAGAGTCATAAAACCAACAAAAACAGGTCAGACAAAATACAGGAGGAAGGCCAAAAGTTCAGGGATGACCCTGCAAAAAGGTCCAACATATATATCCAACTAAAAATCCTACCGTGGTGAGGTAGGAAAGACGAGCCACTTAGGAATCGGGATGTAAAATTGAAATTTATTGGCACAAAAAAATATATATATGTATATACAATATTTTATGATGAGTTTTACATTTTTTTCTATATTATGATATTTATATACTTATGTATTTAAATAGATAGAGTAAATGTTTACACCAGTCAAGGAATATACGTTTACATATGTTATTATAGACGAGATGAAAATATTTTACGATATGTTTTGAATTTATTCAATATTATGATATTTATATATTTATTTCTATAGATAGAGTTGCTGTTAACACACCAGTTATATAACATTTGTTTACAGAGGAATCAGGTTCACATATTTGTATACATATTTATTCATACATATTTTATCCGCATTATGTCTTGAGCATTTATGTACAAATGTTCCCCCCATACCTGTATGTCACATGGCAATCAGAGACTGGCCATCAGTCTACATGAAGGTCTCCAATTCTCACTAACTTTCAGAATTCAGCCTAACCTCTTGGACCTATAATTATGAACTGAATTAATTTTCACCTAATATGAACATCTACTTTGATTTGAATACTTGGAATTATCCATGATATCATGATATCAATTGTTATCAGCAGCCCACCTATTTACTTTTTTATCTTCCCAGTTATTCCTAGAAAATTGGGTATTAAGTGAATCCAATTTTCGTATTTGATTACAATAATTACAAGATATTTAATTGCAATTATTTGTTTATTTTTAAACACTTTAATCACTTTAAACAGCACTTTCATAAGCACTTTGAGTGTAGTGTGAACAAGAAAGCATGAATTGTCTCATTTTTTTGGGTGATTTATTGACAAAGATATAAATATAGTCTTTGTCCACAATTTAGTTGCTTGTTTGAGACAACAAACTCACTGATTGTCTTGGTATTTAAACCAGTATTTTTCATTAGTTTTTAACCATGTAGTGTCACACTGCGCACAGCACTTTGTTAGATAAATATTTATATATTTATTTACTCATTATTCAGGGATTTATCAAAAAAATTGCAAATAATAATAGTATATTGATGTTTTGCCCTGTAGGAACTTTAACAGATTTCACATTTGAAGTATCTATTTTATGTTCACTTAATCACGGTACGCAATGAGTGGTGGAAAGAATGTGTTTAAATACTGTGGGAGATGTGAGTCTCATCATGTGAAAAAGCCCACCTGCTGGGCGAAATGAGTCATACCACCATGCCGAAGCATCTGCGTTACTGAAAAATAAAGAAAACATGCAATAATTTGAGTTTGTGTCCCTGTCTTGATTGCGAATGCGGAGCAAGTTATATATATATATACATATATATAAAAATCTAATAAAACACACATAAAACATTAATCAAATTCTACAAATTATCAGCCATTATAAAACTGAATGTCCCACTAATAACCTATAAATATATTTACATTTTTGTGCATAGTATATCAATTCTAAAAAAGATCCTATTAAATACACAATATAATCATAAAATAAAAATATAAGTATCAAGGAATCTGAGTCTCAATGATAACTAGTAATGAAATACATTTGCAATAGGAATACTAACATTAAAAAATTACAATTATTGGAATAATCCTTTCATTCTTCCCAATTTTTTCCACTTACAGCAGTTAGAAATTGGCCTACTCAAGTGACTTTTATACAATATTTCTATGGCATCTTGCCTCGTTTTTATACTGTGTTTATGTCATGATCCGCGGTTTCGGAAGGCGCTGCCTGCACGCCGCTGATGAAACTACAATTCCCGGCATGCTTGAGCAGCGCGTTACGTATGACGCCGCTTACGCTTGCGCATGCCCAGAAGTAAAAGCCGGTGCGAGAAGGTAGACGCTGCCGATAATTCTCCAACTGAGGTCGCATTTGGACCACGGTGGAACTGGTATGACTGTTCTGATTTGTTTCCTTCATATTGTTTGAGTTGTGTCCCGCTCCGGATTTGGATGCAACCATTGGAAGGGCTGAATGCGCTAGTTCTGTTACCGTGTGATTTGAACCTAATCCCAGTCTTGAACTCACAGCTACCGAGTCCTGGTTTTAGTCTTGTATACACAGGCTAGCAAGTCCGTGTACTTGTGCATTTCTCTCCGTTGGTTGGGACGTGCATTCCGCCGTCCCTTGCGGGGAGAAACTTGGCTCTTGAGGAGCGGTTGACTCTTGACTCTGAGGTTCTATGAGCAATACTGTTCCTAACTAGGGGTAAAGACCCTTTAAGTAGATATCGTCGGGGCTCGTGGCCACTTCTAGCGGTGTTAGGAACCAAAACCTTGAATTATAACACCCACGGAGATAGCATTAACCTGTCTGCTGTTATGTTATGTTTTTTCCACACAACTTTATGTACCCTATCTATATAGGAGAGAGGATCTATGGGGAACTGTCAGTGGGTTTGGTTACGCAAAGAGAAGCTTTATCTAAGGTATGTTAGAGTACAGAGTCTACCCAATTGCATAACAGATTTGTGTGTTCTACTCAAACCCATTCTTCTTGTCTTCCTCTCCTAGTCAGCCAAAACCTTGGTTCCACCCTTAAACTCTCCATATAGCGAAATCAACCGTATTTTCCTTTACAGGTAGGAAGAGGGGATTCTAGGTAGTGTACAAGGGAGAAGAGGTAGCTGAATGCATAGATACATATGTCATTGGTTTTGTGTCTTGAATATCCTCTATTGTCGATCTCCCTCCCTGCTGTCCCCTTCCTTTCCTTCCCTCGCTTGATTATCCTGGTAGTCTGTGTATATTACTTCAGACTCTGGGGCCGTCAAGAGGTGGAACCCTTATAGCATCGGCACAATTCTGATGAGACCGGAAGACGAAGCCTGACAGTTTAATTGAAATAGGCTGTATATACACTGCCACCTAAGATTGACAAAATTAAAACTGCATTTAGAATATGCATACCAGAGCTTTTTGTGTTCAGTCTACACTCCCAGAAGTGTTCCTCATCCATCATCTCCCAATATCTGGGAAATAGCAAAACCGGAGATGTAACCCTACTTGGAACTAAAAGATCTCTATGGCCTAGATATAGGTAATTTTATTTTACCACTTCTTAAATACCAAATTTTACCGATTCGGTATTTAAGAAGTGGTAAAATAGAGGGGGGGTGTAGGTATTACAGATTCGGTAAATACCGAATCGTTAAGATTCGGTATTTACCGATTCTGTAAATACTGATTCGGTAATGCCCATTGATTCCTATGGGCATTGAAGCCCATTGGAATCAATGGGCATTACCGAATCGGTATTTACAGGTTCGGTAAATACCGATTCCAGCAAGGGTGCAGGGGGTGTCACTTTGACTCCCTCTAGCACCCCAAATACAGGCATGTGTGCCCTAAGGGCATGTCTGTTTGCCACATGGCATAGGTGTGCATGCACACATGTGCAAGCACACCTGGATTCGGTATTTTACCACCCAATTGGATTGGGTGGTAAAATACCGAATCTGAAAGGCCTTTGGGACTCAGAAGAGTCCCACCTACATCTAGAAGTTACCGAATCGGTAAAAATACCGAATCGGTATTTTACCAATTCCGTAAATTTACCGATTCGGAAAATTTACTGAATCGGTAAAATTGGCCCCCTACATCCCAAAAACCCATTTACCGGTCGGTAACGGCCGGCCGGTAAATGGCCACCTACATCTGGCCCTAAGTGCCCTATTGGGTTTGGGAGCTCTAAGATATATGGGAAGTTTGTGACTTCCTGACAGGAATTACATTGATGGAGTATTGAGTTCTGCTTAGGACACTATGGCAGCTCTTTTCTTTAGTCCCTTTTTTTCTGTAATTATTTAACATCTCAATACTAAAATTCTCTATGTTTTCTCTAGATGTCTGGAATCTCACCTTTAGCAGAAACTTGGACAAAATAAGGATGTGCAAATTTGAACTAAAGCTCATGATCTTTTTGTATACAATACCACTAAGTTTGTCTGGACATACAAACTTGCTTGGTTTTAAACTGATGATGACTTCCTCAATTTTTGACTTACTGAAAGTTAGTTTCTGCAGCCTAGGGGATTTTAACTAAGGGAGAGCTTTTAACAGTTTTTATTCGGTGGGTACACATAGATTGTATTAATCAGGGGTCTCCAACCGGTCGATCGCCGAACACCCAATGAGTAGCTCGCACATCACATCTCAATTTTGCAGCCTGTTATTGTCATTTATTGTTCTTAAGCCTTTTTTCATGGACATCCCCTGCCATCTCCAAAACCAGCTGCTCAGATTGGCCTAACTGAGTTTAGACAGGCTGGGGCAGGGCAAAGTTGATGACGCTGTTGCTCGACTGGTCACCACGCCACCTGCCTTTCACAGCCTGGCACCGCAGTCTTGATTGTGCAAGACGTGTGCCGTAGCAAGTACCAGGTAGGTCGGATCGGAGAAGCAGGTCCCAGAAAGCCTGCTAGCATGCAGTTGGCGCAAGCAGTATTGAACTGCTACGAACCTGCACCACCTGCCTTTTTCTGTCTTGACCAGGGGTCTCCAACTAGTCGATCGCGAGCTACCGGTAGCTCACCTAACCCCCATGAGTAGCTTGCGCATCACTTCTCAAATTTGTAGCTTGTTTTTGTCATTATTGTTCTTAGGCCTTTTTTCATAGCCGTTGTCTGCCATCTCCAAAACAAGCTGCTCAGTAAACACCATAATGCACTGTTCTCTAGACTGGATCTGCGATGTGCGCCTTCTATACTTAACCGCTGGAATGCCACGGGCTCTTGGAAGACTGGGAATGTCTTTTTCTCCTGCTTTCCAGCTCTGGTTTATAAATCAGGAGAAGTAGTCGTGTGTTGCCAAGTTTCAGTTTCCTTTTCCAAAGGCACAAGATAAAGAAAGATCTTCCCGTCTGCACTCCTAAAAAGAATGTAATTTCTCCACGCTTAAGCACAGTTATGAACGTATTACCCAGTTTCAACTCTTTCATACCCTCTGTGGCCAGGTCACTGACAGAGCACAGGCACACTCATCCAAATTATACATGTCTTTATATCCAATATTCAGGGATAGTGATATGAGTAACACTGCAGCAGCTCACTAACATTACTGCAAATAGTCTCTGTGATGCTGTCCCATTTCTAATATGTGATATTCTGTTTCGATCAAAAGGAAAGATTTTATGGATATTGCATGAAACATTAACACAAAATTTCTCCGCGCAGTCTGTGGCAGACTCTCACACATCATCCACATTCATAATAAATTAAAGGAAAATTATATTTAAAACGATTTCTTTAAAAATTAAAGGTCATTTGAGCAAGGCTCTGCAGAACAGAGCTGGCTCTGTCGGCCCCCTGAAAATGTGAGGCTTTAGGCCAGAGCCCACTTTGCCCATGCCTTAAAACCTCTCTGTTCCTAGTGCATGTGGTAATCAACACCAACACTACAGCAGTTTCTCTGGGTAGCAAAGTTCTGGACAAATCTGGAGTGTTCTAGGTAAATCCTCAGTTTAAACTAAAGGTTGAGTTTTACTGCCTCTTGGGAATAGAGTATATCTGTTAAGAGTGCTTTGACACCATTATAACAATGAAAATAGTCAGCCTTACTCTTTATAGAATAAAAGCAGTTAAAAAACAACAGGTGTTTCCCACACACACATAAAGAGTCGGGTCCCAAAATTTGTTTACGGATGCATTGTGAGCCTCTGCCCAGGCCTAGTAATTGCATTGGTGAGGCTGCTTTGAAGATTTTACTTGCACACTAAATGCTGTCTGTAAATAAACGGTGTGAAACTCTGCTTTATTAATGATTACATTTATTCATTGCAATAAAGCAGCATTTCTCCCAAAAAATAGCATCTATCTTAGAAGTTATCCTGTTTACGAAGGAAGTCATGGGAGTGTACCTACCTGCCTAAACAGAATAGCCACATAAAGAACTGGAAACCCTCCCGTTGGTCCCGAACCTAGAGCATCTGTGACTGTTGAAATTGTATTTTTTCACAAACGCCGTTTTAAGCTTGTACTTTGATTGAGCCATGTATTATGTTGAAAATTCTACATAAAGCAAAATCCCTTTTCAACCCCTCACAAAGAAAACATAATCTATACTACTATAATAAAGGAGAAACTTTCAGGCTTTGAGGCAGGTAAACTCCGGAACCACTGCGCCCATCTACACACCCGATACACCGTAGAAATCGTCAGGGTGTGTAGATGGTTATAGGCTATATAAAGTTTAAAAATAAACCTTATTTAAAAAATGTATTTAAAAAAAAAGTAGTCCCCCCAAAGTAGCGCCGGCCGCGACGTGCGTGCTCACGTCGAGAAGCGGTGTTGAGCGGCGACAGAGGAGCGGCGGACATGGCGCGGGGGAGGAGCGGTCACGTGAGGAGCAGCGGACAGGCCAGCAGCGGTGCGACCAGTGGAGAGGCGGACATGGCGCGTGGGAGGAGCGGCGGCGGACAGGCGGTGAGGAGCAGAGCGGTGAGGAGCTGTCAACTCAGGAGGGGCGGCTGAGGTAAGCAGGCGGGTGTCTGGCCAGGCGGGGGACGGGAAGTTAAAAAAAAAAATGTCAGGGCAGGCGGGCATCGGGAAAGGCGGGGGACGGGGACTAACACCTCCATTAACTCAGGCCAGGCGAGGGTCGGGCCAGGCGGCAGGCGGGGGGCGGGGCTGGCGGGGGCACGGGCTGCTGGGCAATGCCGGGGCAGGCGGGGGTAGGGGGAAGCCTGAAAGTTCCCGGACAAGGTCGGGACAGGCTGCTAGTAGAAAATAAAACCCCTAATGAATCAGGATGAACCATTTTAAAACTTTACAAAAAAAGAGTATGTGGTGAAGGGAAATAATTGAGGTTCTTCTTATTAAAATGAGTCACTTTTTTAAAACTAATGACTGCTAGACTTTATTAAATCACATTTGGTAAAAAACATATGTTAAGGTTTCACTTTTGCAGTGTGTGAACACGTTGATCGAGGATCACAAAAGGAGGTCAAAGGCTTGTATCCCACAGTAGCTTGTTATTCTTTCCAGGAATGCTTCCAAGCAAGACAAGCTTTTGCTTCAGGTAGCACAACCTGCAGCTGTCTGTCACTTCAAAAAGGAAGTGTGCCCCTTTTGTTCAAACGACAGTAAGGGCTCCGAAAAAATTAGGCTTAAAGTCAATTAAACTGGGCGTGGGGCGTCTCTCCAAAAAATGTGCGAGTTCCTTGGACTTTTAGTAGCTCACGCCGATTTTCAATGATCTGAAGTAGCTCTCACTACAGAAAAGGCTTGAGACCCCTTGTATAAATAGTCTTCCCACTGCTTACTTGTAATATGTAAATCCTTGTAACCCACTGTTAGTGACCATGTGAGAAAATTATCAAAAGTCTTATGAATGTTCCTTACTAGGCATGTTTTCCTATACCTTAACCCTGGATTCTTTCTTTTTACTTTTAAACAAAATCTTACAGCTATTTAGTTCAGAATGATGTTGTGCATATGGCAATTTTGTCTTTATGGAACGGTTTCCCTTACCCCCCGAAGGTGGCATGCTTCATGATAGGGTAACCACCTTGCATTTTAAACCTGGTCACAAAGCGGGCTACAACCCCCTTTCTGACAGGTGGGAGCTTGGTGATATTTTTGTGTTGAATAGAGGTATATTAAAACTTGTAGATGAGCAGTGTCTGGTGAGAGCTAAGAAACAAAGAAGGAAGTGTATGTGAGAAAAAACAAACTCTGAGGATGCCAAAGACTTTACTGGGGCATCCCAATGTCAACCCTCAGACAGGTTGCCTATCCGAGGAGCAATCTAGTCCCCGCTACACGTTGTGGCTGAGGACTTAGACACATCCTCGAGTTTCTTGATCAGTAAACCTCAGCAAATCACTACTGTCATTTTGTATATTTACCAGCTTAGCTAATGTCAGATATTCAGTGTGAAGCTACACACTCCTATTGTTGTTGTATATATTTAGAGCTAATGAGGTTGGTAAAGAGGATGACATGACATTAAAACAAATTATTTAGGACACGTTTAAAAATGTGACATGGTACTTGAGGCTTGTGCTCTGAAATTGCCTCCTGAACCGCCGAACATATGCGCCTTACATACACAAATAATGCAGTCACATACAAACTACTTTTTTATAAGTCACATATAAATAATTTCTATATTGAAATATATAACTGAGTTTAGAAATAGCTGAAAGCAAAAACATATTTAAACGAACATGTGGCACTCTGGAATTACATTTCACACTGGCTTTACAGAATAACATTTGCTGGGTGTATGGGCCCGATTCACAGAACTAACTTAAGACAAAATCCTAAACTTACTACATTTGGTATTCACAGAAGTTAGGATTTTGTCTTAAGACAGACTTAAGACAGACTTAAGTTAGGATTTTGTCTTAAGTCTGTCTTAAGACAAATTTAGGACAAAATCCTAACTTCTGTGAATACCAAAAGTAGTAAGTTTAGGATTTTGTCTTAAGTTAGTTCTGTGAATTGGGCCCAATGTGTTTTAAAGAGTTGACCACTTACTGCTTCCTCTTTGCATTGGCACCTTTACAATCCAGTGAAAGGTTCTTAGGGTGATGCTAATAGCGCCCAAGATCACAGCCTGCTGAGCAATTCCCACAGTGAGAGGAGGTTGCCGTTTGGATGAAAATGCCCTGAGGTGTCATCCCGAGTAGATGTGATGAAGACAGGAAAGAAAACAAAAGTAGATACCGTGATGGGGCCCTAGGTGGCACACAAACCCAGTCTTCCTTATCCATATCCTTAAAAATACCGATGGTGCTGGTAGAAAACTGGTCAGGTGGCAAACATAAATTGCTTGTTTATTTACTGTTGGGGTTTTTGTGTACATGCTACTTTAGCACAGTCTGTCTGTGATGTAGAACCCCCTATTTTTTTGGAACAACCATTGGATGTCTGATAAGCAAGTGACCAACCACTGGACAAAAGAGGAGAAAAATGGAAGTACTCCAGAGGTCGGGCTTACATCCCGGCCACCTGCAAAATAAAAGACATAACGGGGAGCCGCGGACGGCTGTCAAAAGATAAAGGGAGCCCCGGGTCGAAAAAGTTTGGGAACCACTGGTCTAATGTATTGGAATACCTAATGTCAGACAAAGTCATATTTTAATTCATGTCCATCAAAAACCTACCTCAATCTACAACTCAGAAAACAAACCGTCCAAGTGTAAAGCACATATTTACAGCGCACGGTCCACCCCAATGCTTCTAACCTACTATTGTATATGAGCCCTGAGTGGTCACAGTGTATAAAACAAAATACAAATAAAAAAATGATTATTTCCGAAAAGTTAAAACACATATCTAGCATGTCAAGAACAGCTATGCTCAATTGTTGTGAAATACTTTAGATGCCTCTAGAAATCCAATGTTAGTTTCTATGACATATATACCAAAAAATAGACTTAGAGCACATGGTATCTTTTCTTGCTTAGCCCTTATGTTTCCTCTGTATTGCTGTGTGCACTGCATGTCAAATGCTCCCAGACAAAAGTGTGCACTATTGAACATAAACAAATGAATAAATAAATACATGATATATGCATCCGGGTAACTCTGGTTCACGGAGAATAATGTGCTCATCGTGGCTTGTGTCATGACTGACCAACTCAGGCACAGTATATGCTGGCTGATATTTTATCTCTCAAGCTACACTCAAATGGTCACAATTCCACCATTTGGGCCAAAGCCAAGAGTTCTCATTTGTGCTATTCTTTTGAGCAACTTAACATTTGTTAATGGTGAATAGCCTAAAATAGTAAAGTTACTCAAAAGTGTAAGAGCTAACTTGCATGTAGATTTACCCACTTGCAGTTTTAATTTTGTAATTATGCCTCATAGAATATAAGTTGGAGAGTTTATAGAGCTTGCTGAGAACACCCAAAACATTTCCTTTATAAGATATTTGGCCAGAGGTACCTTTGTTATTATCCTACAGCTCTTTATCATGTAAGTGCTATGATAGTGTATTGGGTACTTTTCGTCTTAGAAGGGAGCATTCTGATTTTGTTAGGTTAAGTGCCCTAACATTCCCACGTGTACATACAGAATTATCAATATTCAAATGTGAAGATTACACACTGAATTAATCTAATGTAATTCCTTGAGTGTTGTTGTTGTGTGATAAGTCACAGGACCAAGAAAACCACTTAAAAGCCAAGAGACTTATTCTAGTAATGTGTGCTATAGGATTGTCATTAGTTGTTTGAGTCACACAACCGCTGCCACTTCTTGGTGATAGTATTTCCTACATGGCTACCCTCAAAAGTATAGAGAATGTAAATTAATTACCCATTGTAAGGACCTCAGTAAACGAGGTCCTGTGAAATGTGAGGTAATCAACAGTATCAGATTTCTTGTCTTTGTGAGAATGACATCCAATGTGAAAGTAACTGCAGGTAAAGGGAGTGATCCATTCATGCACAATTATTCTAATATGGAAGAGGGTACTGGATTTTTGAGTATTTTGGTTGCAATAACTGGCGGGTACGATGAGATCCATGACTCATTTGCCCTGTTTGTCTCAAGTCTGTGTATTATACAGAAGCGTACAAATTGTTTTTCATCATTGCACATTGTGCAGTGATGGTAGGTAAATTTACAAAAGAACAGGAACCAGTTTAGGAGCAGCAGACAAACACGACCACCATATTACAGCTTGCCATGCCATTTCACTTTACATGTTCTTTTCAACTACTCTTCAAATTTCTAAATACAGTTCATATATAATAGGATTTGTGAAAAGATTGGTTGTACCTTACATTGAACGTTTTTCACCTTTTCAATAAATAAATACCAACTAAGAAAATCAACATCGTATAAAGCATTTTAGTATCTCATGTCAGTATTATTCCCAAACCTTTCTTTGATACAAACTGCAAACACACCATATCCCATGATTCAGAAAACAAGCCTTTTAAATCCAAAGCAATTGTTTACTATCCATAAGATCCACCCCAACAATGCTTACCTACTGTTGGACTTGCATTTGGAGTTATTACAATGCCTGAAAACAGAAAATAAATGCACATACCTATTAGTTTTTTTAAATGTTTTTTGACATTGCACTGCAAAATGCCAACTGGAGTTCCAAAGAACTGTACAAGATGATCAAGAGAGCAAGAAGCTTAACACATTGTTAGAAGTACATACATAATGAGACACAGCATGAAAATACACAGTACACATATGAAGACCAATGATAAATGGCAGTGAAAATCCTGAGTTTATGACTTGAGGGTATTTGCACAATACCACATTAAACACATAGGGGTCAATTGCGATCCCGTTCGGAAGGGCTCCAAATCGGAATCAGGTTTGCCGAATCCGACATGGAGCCCTTGTTTCTGACCAAATCATACACAGTTACAAATGATCAATTACGATGCCGGAGACCATTAGGGCTATCAGAAACGGTTCCTATAGGCGTTCATTCAGGTCGAGCCTTGCAGAGGCGATTCGTACAGCTCCATGGACAAGGTTTCTGAGTGAGCAATTATGATGAGAGATTCGGACAGCCGTTCCAATTCGGTTTTCCTGGACCAAAAAGGCTGTTGGCATCTGTCTGTGGTGGCCCAGAGCAGGCCCACTTTCACCCGGGACCTTCCAAATGGGGCCCGTGGGGGTACCCATGGGTCTCCCCTTTCCAACCACGTACAGTGTGGCAGGACCATAGAAAGCCTGCCACAGGATGCATGATTTTCCCAAGACATCCCTTTTTTCAATTGGAGTGTGCGTTCTCGTTTGGAACACAGACTCCCATTAAAGTCAATGGGAGTCAGACCGAATCGTTACGGTAAGCATCCGGATGAAACCGAATCCCATGATCTGAGTCATCCGGAAAGCATTCCAGAACTGATTGGGTTGGAATGCTTTCCGGACGACATCATAATCAGCCTTATAGATGCCTAAAAAGGGAGGAATATGGTGTTGAATGTGTGAAAGAGTAGAAACACTGTAAGTGGAGCTAGAAATACCTTAGAGATTTGTTTTTTGAGGTAAGGCAGGTGTAGAGATGAAGTCTGAGGAATTACCTGAAAAGGATCTTTTGAATGTTAATGTTTTCCTGAAACATGGCAGTTTGAGCCTGAGAAGAAATGTAGGGCTAGATGTACAAAGCACTTTTCTGGTCGCGAACAGCCCAATTTGCAGAATGGGGAACATTTTGACCAGAAAAATGCATTTCAAATAACCAAAATGCTAAATGCGATTCAGTAACTTGTTACAGAATTGCATTTTGCATTTGTAATTCAGTATTTGTAAGGGGCGTGTCAATGGCATCCCTTCCAAATACCAAATTGGTATGGTATGTATTACTGTTTTGCGACTGAATATCGGTCGTGTAAATGAAAATATTTTTTAAGAGCAGGCGGTGGTTCCACAGACCACTGCCTACTATTATGCAATACAACTTCAGGGTTTCATTTGTTTCTTTTTAAATGCATCCAGTTTTTATTTACCGAAAACGGACTGCATTGAAAAAAAGACTGATCTGTTAAAAAGCAATCACAAACATTGTGGTCTGATGCCCTCAGCAGGCCACCATGTTTATGATGTCTGTGATTGATAATGGGTCGCAAAAAGTAACCTACCTCATTAATATTCATGGGGTAGGTAAACTTGCGAGTAACAAGAAATCCCTAAATGAAACTCAAGGAGTTTCATACATTAGGAATATCAATTTCCTAATTGCAATTCGGAGAGAGTAGCAATTAGGAAATCGGTATTCCTAATGTTTGTACATCTGACCAGTAAATCTCAAGGCTCTGTTAATTGAATAGAGGTCATGTTTTTGTAAGTGGGAGAGTTATTTTAAACAAAATGCAGACACACTATATCCCATGATTCAGAAACAAGCCTTTTAAATCAAAAGCAATTGTTTACTACCCATAAGATCCACCCCAACACTGCTTACCTCCTGTGTGGCTTGCACCCTGATTATGAGTTACAGTGCCTGAAAACCGAAAATAAATCCACATACATATTAGTTTTATACAATGTTTTTTGACATTGCACTACAAAACGTCAACTGGAGTGCTAGAGAGCTGTACAAGATGATCAAGCTAAATGTAAATGTATTGCGACCTATATAGCGCACGTATCACCCGAAGGCATCAAGGCGCTTGCCTTGGGAACCCGTCCTGGTTTTTCCCTGTGAGATAACCCCTACTGGGTATCCCCAGGGTGAAAGCCAGGCATCCCGCAGCGGGTGGGCCGCCGTAGTGGAGATTACGCAACTATTGCCCAGAGTTGCAGCGTGGGACCCCATGATTAGAATAGGCACCGAGGCAAGAATTATCGAGTCCGTGGACATTTTTGGGCTAAGGACCCTGCCGCGTCGGGAATTGAACCCTGGTCCCGGGCCAGACCTCTGCATCAGGGTCTGCCGCTCTAATCAGTGAGCCACACTGATAGCAATATAGCAATAAGCATAATACATTTTTAGAAGTACAAATATAATTTGGCACAGCACGAAAATGCACAGTACACATATGAAGACCAATGATAAATTTCAGGGGAAATCCTGAGTTTGTGAATTGAGGATATTTGTTCAATATAACATTAAACACATAGATGCCTAAGAAGGGGAGAAAAAGGTGTTGAATGTGTAAGATAGTGGAAACACTATTAATGGAGCGAGTTATACTTTAGTAGAGAAATGTTTTTTGAGGAAAAACAGGAGTAGAGATTAAGTCTGAGGAATTGCTGGAAAAGAATATTTTGAACGTTAATATTTTTCTGATACATGGAAGTTTGAGCCAAAGAAGAAACATAGGGCCAGATGTACAAAGCATTTTTTCAGTCTGGAACAGCCCGATTTGCAGAGTGGGGACCTTTGTGACCAGAAAAAGGCTTTTTCAAATGTGCAAAATGTGATTCTATAACGTGTTACCAATTCGGTATTTGGAAGGGGCGTTTTTAGGGTGTCCCTTCCAAGTACCAAACTAGTATGGTATGTATTACTATTTTGCGACCGAATTCTGGTCAGCAATTAGAGAATCGGTATTCCTAATGTTTGTACATCCGACTCGTACTTCATAAGGCTTTGTTTACTTAATAGAGGTCAAGTTTTTGTAAGATGCAAGTGGAAGAGTTACTTTATAGTTCAGATATGCAGTCTTGGGAGTTTAAGAAGTGATTAAAGAAGAGGTGTGATCCTCATGAACATCTTAATATTAACCGCATGCGTGCGGGCGGAATTCCGCTCGTACGCTGAGATTTTTAAAAGCGCATGTTACGTGACGAGCTGGGCTCGTCATCAGCGTGCGAGGAGGCTACGCCATGACGAGCCAAGCTCGTTATCAGCGTGGAAGGGGTTAATAATCAACCTGGCTGCAGAGCGAAGAAGAGATTTAACTAGTGCGATTTGTGCCTTATGAAGGCAGTTGAGCAGGGTATTTCCATTTTCAATCAGAATTACCATGGTTGACCAGCAGTTTTGAGGTCATTTCTGGACAATATTTCTTCCCCTCAAAGATTAATTGGTTATCATTGATGATTGTGGTCTTGGGAGATCCTCCAAAACTAAACAGGTGGTTGTCAGAAGTGAAGTCTTTAGGCTGGGGTGAAACTAATCCTTAAACATTTTGGCATGAAAATGTACCCTTGAGAGAGGATGATAGTTTGCTAAAACAATATAGATGCATTTGGCTTCTTGAGGAGTGGCAGGATATGTTCCATTTTAAGGACATCTGGGAAAGTGCCCTTATCAAGTAAAATATGAATTTACTCCCTTTTAAAGGGGGATCTTCCTTATTAAGTGTATTTTTGCCAAACCTCTTGTCTAGCGCCACACAACTAGGGGGTATATTACCAACAACTAGCGATAATTTTTGTCTCTAACTTGTTTAGAGACAAAAATTATCGCCGCACATCGGCGATTTTTATCGCAGATAAACCTTGCTATTAGCAAGGTTTATCGCAAATGCGATAAAAAACGGCCGCAATGCATGAATATCGCTGAAAAGTCAGCGATATTCATGCATTATCGAGCAAATGCTCTTAGCCATGTTATCCACCTCCCATTGGATAACATGGTGAAGAACTGCTCAGGGCAGGTGTTAGCTTTTGGAGATATTCGCGCTTAGCGCGAATATCTCCAAAAGTTGGTAATAGGAGATAGCGATGTTAGCGACTGTTTCCAGTCGCTAACATCTTGGCACGCCCACTTTGCATGTCATTAGTGATAAATATCACTGACATGCAAAGCGGGGCCCAAGATGGTCGCTATCTCCTATTAGCTGTCACTAACTGGTGTTAGCGACAGCTTGGTAATAGGGAGATAATTTTATCTCCGCTTTCTTGGCTTTTAAAGCCAAAAAAGCGGAGATAAACCCCTTGATAATATACCCCTAGATTCCTTATGCAATGACCAGGGAGCTTTGTATAACTGATCATGAAGAATGTTAGAGAACTCTTACTGCAATTTCTAGCATTTGCAATTAATTTGCAGAAAAATATGGTGTTTTATTCTACCATGGAATGGCTTATACTATTTTCTCTTAGTCCTAAGATCTAAGCATCTAGAACTTGATTTAAGCATAGTTCTGCTGTTGTGAATGTATCTAGGACCCTAATTAAGACATTCCCGATTTATGCCCTTATGTGGTTATAACAAATCATATCCTTATAAAGGCATAAGAATCATATCCATATTAAGTCATAGCCAATGCAGTCCAAATACGGCAAGGCTACTCCCATAGACTCCTAGAAAGCACAACGCGTTCTTAAAAAAACCAAGCCTCCAGCAGCCCGGGAATTCCCTGTGCTTCTGTTTTGATTTGTCCTAAGAACTCCTGGAGTCCTGTAAGAACTTCCAGTTCTTAGTGACGTCTTATGTCCAACCTTACGTCAAACTCGACACCTTCCAGGTATAAATATACCAACATCTGCCTTAAGCAACACACGGTGGTTTGGAGCAGATCGGCTATCTACTTGCCCGACGCCCTGTTGATGCGAGTGCCGAAGGAAGCCGACCCTCCCTGCTGACGCACTGAGAGAGACGCTGTCTTTTTTCCTGCCAAGAAAATCCACCTCCAGTGTTTCCCTGACACCCTCGCGGGTTGCTGGGAGATCAAGTCCTGAGAAAGAGATACAAGAACTCCTTCATTCTATAACCATGGTATGGAGCTGATTAGACCCATAGAGAATTCTTGATTCAGATTCTTGGCGAAACCTGTAACTCATCTACTCCTTCCCTGTACTAGGTTTAAGTTAGGTACACTGGGGTAGGCGTATCTTAGAAACACCAGTTGAGTACGTTTAGTCATTATTTTATCGTTGTATGTATTTTATCCATTTTAAGTATCTTATGGCTCAGAAACCATATAAATGCGTTTACAGTATTATTTCATAATACTCGTTTTACTGTACGCACTTTACTTTATGACAAGTATTGCAATTGTGGAAATTCATTTCTCTTGCATGAGAAAGAAGACTGCTCAATAAATAACCCTTTTATTGAAAACGCCCGTCTCTCTATTTCTCTGCATTTCTGGTGAAACGAAGCATGCACGATTGACTGGGTAAAATAGCTATCTATTGTTTCCGCGACTCTGGAGATATACTCCTTATTCTGGATGGAGCAAAGTTGTCATGTTTATGCGGTTGTCAGAAGCTAATCCCTTCTTGTCTCTTCAGGAAAGCTAAACACCTTCTTGTTTACTCGAGAAAGTTTCTAATGACCTCTGAGCTAGCTGGCACACACAATTAAGTCTAACATATTCAATAGATACCTAGTCGACTTCAGTCCTACGTCTAAACTATCGTTAATGTTATTCCAATGCGCAGAGCCTATTGGGAATATAGGAACTACACTACATGGTGCCCAATGTTTGGTAAGGCGATAATTTAACGCTAGATACTAGAGTAACTCAGTCGTGCTTTTCACACAGACCCCTTTTCCGTAAAAACTCCAATATACATCTGGAGTGGGTAAAAGGTTAATATCTACCAAAACTTAGTAGGAAAAGATTCCTATATAATAGTTTTTGGTTTATTCAACGTTGAAGGATACAGTGTTCCAAAATATTGTGCACCTAATCTTTTTTTCCTTGAAACTTGCTCCGCAAACTTTCTGTCAGCAAAATGTCAGAGAGTGACGACGAAAGGGAGAGAGCTAGCAGCTCAACTTTTGACGGAAGACACAAGTATCCAACAAAATCAACCGGATGCAATACTCATCCCGGTAAATGTAGGGAAAACCTTAACTATAAAACTTATAGAAAATAGAGTATCATCAAGAGGTGGTACAGTCATATTTGTTGTTGAGGCACATGAATATCGGCAGACAGAGGTATTCTATTCATGGATAACTTTTCCAGCAGCAAATGCTGTAACACACGGGTTCCACTACTACAAAGCAGGGGAACCTCCAGAGGAATACACTCCTTTCGAGGAAGTTGAAATTCCACTAACTTACCAAGAGCATGAGCTCTGGTTTAAAGTCGCCCTAAAACATCAAAATCACATTACCAGGCTCGGTCCACTAGGTAGACCAGGAGCCACATGGCCGGTTCTAGCCAGCTATACACCACATCCTGAAATTGAAGAAATGTCAGACAGAGAACTTTTAGTTCAACTAAAACAATTAATTAAAATACATAGACAATTGGTACAATATGTCATGCGGACTTTAACAGTCAAACCTGCTATAAAAATTCCACAGCACACCCCTCACCAGGGGAACACTAATAAAATTAAACCACAGACCATACAATCAGTCATTGGTAAATTACCCGCAAAACAGGAACAAATTCTGTTCTGGTTAGCTCAAAAAATTACTCAAATAGAGGCACTATTTACTGATACTACCCCGCATGAAAAACACAGAGGCCCACATGCATCAAGCATTTTTGGAGTCGCAAACGGTGCGATTCCTTAAAATCGGCCGTTTGCGATTCCAAAAGTGCTTGTTGGCGATGCATGAAGCAATTTTAGAATTTGTAACTTTTTTGCGATTGCTTTTAAGAAGTCGCAGATGTGCGATTTCTTAAAAGCAATGCATCATTACTTTTAAAAGTGCAAAATCGCAATTAGGGTGTCAAATTTACCGAGTGTTTGAACCACTCGGTAAATTTGGAAAAAGTGTTTAAAATGCTGAAAATGTTTTTTTTTCAACATTCATGTTTCACACACACATGTCCTTAGGACATGTGTGTGTGAAACATGATGCGAAAAATACATTTCAGGGGTGCATGGGGGGGTCCTTTGGACCCCCCCTGCACCCATGAAATTTTCAAAGTGCCACTCGCAATTTGCTAATGCCTTCCCATTTACTCCTATGGGCCTTAGGGATCAATGGGAATTGCGAAAATTAACTTAAGAATTCGGTATTTATTTGGGATTCGGTAAAAATTGAGATTTTTACCGAATCACAAATGAATACCGAAAATAATGATGCATACCATTTTGCACTTCTTAATTTGCGAATCCTTATTTTTCGCAAATTAAGAAGTGCAAAATGTCTCAATGATGCATGTGGGCCAGAATTCTGACAATCTGCCTACCAATGGGGTTTGCACCACATGTGGAGGATTGTGACACTTGGGGAACAGTCTTTGCCTCAATCTACACAAAAACACATGGTGTTCCGTCTATGGCGGTTATACCAGGTGTACTAAGACAGATTCAAAATGAATACGGTCCAGAGCCTGCTTTAAATCTAGGTATGAAATTACTGAAAGACTTTAAGCAAGTCTCGGCTATACTACTAGCCAACATAAAAGGAGAGGCAGCATCCGTGCCAAACTGCCAGAAATTAAAAGAAACAGATATAGCAGAACAACCTTTTGAACTTGCCAGAATAATTGAAAAATCCTATGAAGAATTAGGTAGAGATAGGTTGGGTGGGAAACCACTAAAACCACAACTAACAGGAAATCCCGAAAAGACTTTCATTAAAAATAACTTAATACCTCAAAATAAGAAGTGGGAGGGTAATAAGCAAACCACTCCTAGAGAAAAACATTTTCAGACCAGAGGAAGGTCTCCCCAATGAAGCGATAGATCTCCAGAAGGGGGGTAAGTCTCCACAACAGGAGCCCTCTGAAAAAAGATATAACCTTAGAAATAGGGATAATTTGAGAAAACCTGTCAGATATCAAGATATTGATACACGTCCCTCTCGATCTTTTCAGACTTCCTCACAGAAATCGGAAAGAAGAGGACGGTCAGAACATAAAGAAGAGCATGTCAAGTCCAAAGACAAAGAACCTGATCATCAAAGGAAAAAATTACAATTTCCCAAAAAGAAGGTAGCCAGTATTAAAGTAAAACATGCCGGGGATCCTGAGGACACAACTCAAGAACAGAGAGTGGGCCCAAACAATGCTAGACAGCGCAGCAGAAGTGACCATAGCTCGCAAGATCCTGATGAATCTTCTGGAGACAGTGGGCACGAATGAATACATTCAAGTGGAAACTGCAGACACCAGAGTTAGAGTGCCCCATGAACTCTATGAAATAACATTACGTATAGAGGGGGACAAAACTAGGAAAATAGTAGGTCTCTTCTGGGAAAAACTATCTAAAGTCTATGATATCCTTCTAGCAGAGAAAGACTGGCCACCAGAGTTTGTCAGGGAGTGCCCACATGGCCAAGAAATTATTATGCCTGCCTTCTCAAATCAAATTCCAATTCATAAAAAATTACACATATGCCAGAAAATGGGCAGTAGCCCAAGCCCCTGCATTATATAAAAATCATGTCGGATGGGATGAGGATTCTCCTCACCATAAAATCCAGTTAAAAAATCAACCTACTGCACAAAGGCAGTATCCTGTTAAGCAAGAACGTAAAAAACAAGTCAGGGAGATCTTAGATCAACTTGAGTACCAGGGGGTTATTGAAACATGCACCTCACAAATGAACAATCCTTTGTTTCCTGTATCCAAACCAGACAATTCATATTGTCTAGTATTGGACTACAGACACTTAAACTCCTGTTGCGAAACATTTGCAGTACAAAATTCACACAGTGCAGCAATGATGAATAACATCGTGCGCAAAAAATATAAAACAACATTAGATATTTCAAATGTTTTTTTTCTGTCAAAACAATGCACCAGAAAGCAGGTATTTGACCACTTTCTCCAGCATGGGGGCCCAATAAGCAATTTCGTCATCTCCCACAGGGATTCAAGAATAGCCCAGGATTATTTTCAGCCAGGGTAACAGAGTTACTACAAATATATGATGATGAGGCATTATCTTATGTCGATGACATCTATCTTACAGACAATGACCTGGAGACAAACTTGAAAAGAGGGAACACCATCATACTTGGGTTTGCATCTGAAGGGTACAAATTTAACTTTAAAAAGTCACGAATTGCCCACCAGACTGTCCTATTTTTAGGATATGAATTATCAACTGAAGGCAAAAGCCTAGCTGACAACTTCTTGGAGAAATGTGCAGTACTCCCAGCTCCAAAAACGCTCAAAACTTACAATCAATTCTAGGTTTCCTGAATTTCGGAAGAACATACATTCTAAATTATGCAGAGAGGGTTAAACCACTCTACGAATTAATAAAACCTGATTTCAAACCAATTAATTAGACTCAGAAACACACAGAAATTTTACGATCATTACAAACAGACATGTTAACTAAAATAAAACTACAAACACGGGCAAACGATCGCAACCTAGTAATCCGAATCATCCCAGGAGATGCGGATTTACATACCTGACCTCTAATGAAGGAGAAACAGTACCAATAGCTTACAAATCACACTTGTACACACAAGCTGAAATGAAAATCAGTTCTACTGAAAAAATTCTAAATGCGGTTCTAACAGCTGTAGCAAAAGAAAAAGCCCTAATTCATGGGAAGAGGATATCTGTTTTAACAGCAGTATCAGCCCTTGAAGCAGTGACAAGACCGAGCATTCAAAATGCTATGGCATTAAATCCAAAGTGGATACAATGGGTTAATTCTCTTGATACAACTACGTGATACATGCATTTGATCCCAGAATGAAAAAGCTAGAACATCTAGAATACGAACAAGAATGTCCTCTGTCGATCGAAATTCTACCTCTGAAACAGTACACCTGTGTAATCTACGCAGATAGATTTGCACAACACTACGTTGTGGATAAAAAAGTTTACAATTCAGCTTGTGCGACTGTTAAAGGTCGCTGGCGCTTAGGTAAATTCAGACCAATGGTCACTAAAACTGAATCAATCGGAAACTGTACAGCTCAGAGAGCTGAACTACAAACTTTGAAGATGGCGCTTGAAAATGCAGATCACAAATTCCCCACACTAATAGTGTGCGATTCACATTACTGCGTCGAATCTTATAATAATTCCAAGCAGACCTGGATTAAAAATGGTTACAAAGATGAAAGAGGTTGCACAATAAAGCTTAAAAAGCTTTGGGAACATGTAGTTCTTTTGCAGATAGAACTACAAAAGACTCACGTGATACATACGCAGAGTCTTCAACGTGAGGGCGTTCACGTTGCAGGGAATTCATTGGCTAACAGAGCCACGGCGGCAGCTGGTCAACCGGCTTCCGTAGCTACAAAGAAGCATTCTAAAAAACAATTAGATGGTGAAAAGCTACTTGCAGTAAAAGCCTCAATGGAAGGCAATTATGCGGCATTACCTCTAAACTATCCACTCGGAAATACATACATAATTGATGCGAACTCCGTTCCGTTTGCTCAGATCCCTGGAGTGGGGGATAGAGTAATTCCAAACACGAACCGGAGAATCTTCTTGATACAAGAAGCACACATGGGAATGGGTCTGAGGCACCAAGAGATCCTGAAATCTCTAATAGAAGTGCAATCAAAATACTGGTGGCCGGGAATGAGCGTACAAGTTTATAACTATGCAATGGATTGTCAAGAACATCTTAATATTAACCGCATGCGTGCGGGCGGAATTCCGCTCGTACGCTGAGATTTTTAAAAGCGCATGTTACGTGACGAGCTGGGCTCGTCATCAGCGTGCGAGGAGGCTACGCCATGACGAGCCCAGCTCGTTATCAGCGTGGAAGGGGTTAATAATCAACCTGGCTTCAGAGCGAAGAAGAGATTTAACTAGTGCGATTTGTGCCTTATGAAGGCAGTTGAGCAGGGTATTTCCATTTTCAATCAGAATTACCATGGTTGACCAGCAGTTTTGAGGTCATTTCTGGACAATATTTCTTCCCCTCAAAGATTAATTGGTTATCATTGATGATTGTGGTCTTGGGAGATCCTCCAAAACTAAACAGGTGGTTGTCAGAAGTGAAGTCTTTAGGCTGGGGTGAAACTAATCCTTAAACATTTTGGCATGAAAATGTACCCTTGAGAGAGGATGATAGTTTGCTAAAACAATATAGATGCATTTGGCTTCTTGA
This sequence comes from Lissotriton helveticus, assembly GCF_964261635.1. Taxonomy (NCBI): domain Eukaryota; kingdom Metazoa; phylum Chordata; class Amphibia; order Caudata; family Salamandridae; genus Lissotriton; species Lissotriton helveticus. The sequence continues at coordinate 289,893,443 of NC_136057.1, forward strand.
GGAGTGGCAGGATATGTTCCATTTTAAGGACATCTGGGAAAGTGCCCTTATCAAGTAAAATATGAATTTACTCGCTTTTAAAGGGGGATCTTCCTTATTAAGTGTATTTTTGCCAAACCTCTTGTCTAGCGCCACACAACTAGATTCCTTATGCACTGACCAGGGAGCTTTGTATAACTGATCATGAAGAATGTTAGAGAACTCTTACTGCAATTTCTAGCATTTGCAAATAATTTGCAGAAAAATATGGTGTTTTATTCTACCATGGAATGGCTTATACTATTTTCTCTTAGTCCTAAGATCTAAGCATCTAGAACTTGATTTAAGCATAGTTCTGCTGTTGTGAATGTATCTAGGACCCTAATTAAGACATTCCCGATTTATGCCCTTATGTGGTTATAACAAATCATATCCTTATAAAGGCATAAGAATCATATCCATATTAAGTCATAGCCAATGCAGTCCAAATACGGCAAGGCTACTCCCATAGACTCCTAGAAAGCACAACGCGTTCTTAAACAAACCAAGCCTCCAGCAGCCCGGGAATTCCATGTGCTTCTGTTTTGATTTGTCCTAAGAACTCCTGGAGTCCTGTAAGAACTTCCAGTTCTTAGTGACGTCTTATGTCCAACCTTACGTCAAACTCGACACCTTCCAGGTATAAATATACCAACATCTGCCTTAAGCAACACACAGTGGTTTGGAGCAGATCGGCTATCTACTTGCCCGACGCCCTGTTGATGCGAGTGCCGAAGGAAGCCGACCCTCCCTGCTGACGCACTGAGAGAGACGCTGTCTTTTCTCCTGCCAAGAAAATCCACCTCCAGTGTTTCCCTGACACCCTCGCGGGTTGCTGGGAGATCAAGTCCTGAGAAAGAGATACAAGACCTCCTTCATTCTATAACCAAGGTATGGAGCTGATTAGACCCATAGAGAATTCTTGATTCAGATTCTTGGCGAAACCTGTAACTCATCTACTCCTTCCCTGTACTAGGTTTAGGTTAGGTACACTGGGGTAGGCGTATCTTATAAACACCAGTTGAGTACGTTTAGTCATTATTTTATCGTTGTATGTATTTTATCCATTTTAAGTATCTTATGGCTCAGAAACCATATAAATGTGTTTACAGTATTATTTCATAATACTCGTTTTACTGTACGCTCTTTACTTTATGACAAGTATTGCAATTGTGGAAATTCATTTCTCTTGCATGAGAAAGAAGACTGCTCAATAAATAACCCTTTTATTGAAAACGCCCGACTCTCTATTTCTCTGCATTTCTGGTGAAACGAAGCATGCACGATTGACTGGGTAAAATAGCTATCTATTGTTTCCGCGACTCTGGAGATATACTCCTTATTCTGGATGGAGCAAAGTTGTCATGTTTATGCGGTTGTCAGAAGCTAATCCCTTCTTGTCTCTTCAGGAAAGCTAAACACCTTCTTGTTTACTCGAGAAAGTTTCTAATGACCTCTGAGCTAGCTGGCACACACAATTAAGTCTAACATATTCAATAGATACCTAGTCGACTTCAGTCCTACGTCTAAACTATCATTAATGTTATTCCAATGCGCAGAGCCTATTGGGAATATAGGAACTACACTACATGGCGCCCAATGTTTGGTAAGGCGATAATTTAACGCTAGATACTAGAGTAACTCAGTCGTGCTTTTCACACAGACCCCTTTTCCGTAAAAACTCCAATATACATCTGGAGTGGGTAAAAGGTTAATATCTACCAAAACTTAGTAGGAAAAGATTCCTATATAATAGTTTTTGGTTTATTCAACGTTGAAGGATACAGTGTTCCAAAATATTGTGCACCTAATCTTTTTTTCCTTGAAACTTGCTCCGCAAACTTTCTGTCAGCAAAATGTCAGAGAGTGACGACGAAAGGGAGAGAGCTAGTAGCTCAACTTTTGACGGAAGACACAAGTATCCAACAAAATCAACCGGATGCAATACTCATCCCGGTAAATGTAGGGAAAACCTTAACTATAAAACTTATAGAAAATAGAGTATCATCAAGAGGTGGTACAGTCATATTTGTTGTTGAGGCACATGAATATCGGCAGACAGAGGTATTCTATTCATGGATAACTTTTCCAGCAGCAAATGCTGTAACACACGGGTTCCACTACTACAAAGCAGGGGAACCTCCAGAGGAATACACTCCTTTCGAGGAAGTTGAAATTCCACTAACTTACCAAGAGCATGAGCTCTGGTTTAAAGGCGCCCTAAAACATCAAAATCACATTACCAGGCTCGGTCCACTAGGTAGACCAGGAGCCACATGGCCGGTTCTAGCCAGCTATACACCACATCCTGAAATTGAAGAAATGTCAGACAGAGAACTTTTAGTTCAACTAAAACAATTAATTATAATACATAGACAATTGGTACAATATGTCATGCGGACTTTAACAGTCAAACCTGCTATAAAAATTCCACAGCACACCCCTCACCAGGGGAACACTAATAAAATTAAACCACAGACCATACAATCAGTCATTGGTAAATTACCCGCAAAACAGGAACAAATTCTGTTCTGGTTAGCTCAAAAAATTACTCAAATAGAGGCACTATTTACTGATACTACCCCGCATGAAAAACACAGAGGCCCACATGCATCAAGCATTTTTGGAGTCGCAAACGGTGCGATTCCTTAAAATCGGCCGTTTGCGATTCCAAAAGTGCTTGTTGGCGATGCATGAAGCAATTTTAGAATTTGTAACATTTTTGCGAGTTCTAAAATTGCGATTGCTTTTAAGAAGTCGCAGATGTGCGATTTCTTAAAAGCAATGCATCATTACTTTTAAAAGTGCAAAATCGCAATTAGGGTGTCAAATTTACCGAGTGTTTGAACCACTCGGTAAATTTGGAAAAAGTGTTTAAAATGCTGAAAATGTTTTTTTTTCAACATTCATGTTTCACACACACATGTCCTTAGGACATGTGTGTGTGAAACATGATGCAAAAAATACATTTCAGGGGTGCATGGGGGGGTCCTTTGGACCCCCCCTGCACCCATAAAATTTTCAAAGTGCCACTCGCAATTTGCTAATGCCTTCCCATTTACTCCTATGGGCCTTTTGGCCCATAGGGATCAATGGGAATTGTGAAAATTAACTTAAGAATTCAGTATTTATTTGGGATTCGGTAAAAATTGCGATTTTTACCTAATCACAAATGAATACCGAAAATAATGATGCATACCATTTTGCACTTCTTAATTTGCGAATCCTTATTTTTCGCAAATTAAGAAGTGCAAAATGTCTCAATGATGCATGTGGGCCAGAATTCTGACAATCTGCCTACCAATGGGGTTTGCACCACATGTGGAGGATTGTGACACTTGGGGAACAGTCTTTGCCTCACTCTACACAAAAACACATGGTGTTCCGTCTATGGCGGTTATACCAGGTGTACTAAGACAGATTCAAAATGAATACGGTCCAGAGCCTGCTTTAAATCTAGGTATGAAATTACTGAAAGACTTTAAGCAAGTCTCGGCTATACTACTAGCCAACATAAAAGGAGAGGCAGCATCCGTGCCAAACTGCCAGAAATTAAAAGAAACAGATATAGCAGAACAACCTTTTGAACTTGCCAGAATAATTGAAAAATCCTATGAAGAATTAGGTAGAGATAGGTTGGGTGGGAAACCACTAAAACCACAACTAACAGGAAATCCCGAAAAGACTTTCATTAAAAATAACTTAATACCTCAAAATAAGAAGTGGGAGGGTAATAAGCAAACCACTCCTAGAGAAAAACATTTTCAGACCAGAGGAAGGTCTCCCCAATGAAGCGTTAGATCTCCAGAAGGGGGGGGTAAGTCTCCACAACGGGAGCCCTCTGAAAAAAGATATAACCTTAGAAATAGGGATAATTTGAGAAAACCTGACAGATATCAAGATATTGATACACGTCCCTCTCGATCTTTTCAGACTTCCTCACAGAAATCGGAAAGAAGAGGACGGTCAGAACATAAAGAAGAGCGTGTCAAGTCCAAAGACAAAGAACCTGATCATCAAAGGAAAAAATTACAATTTCCCAAAAAGAAGGTAGCCAGTATTAAAGTAAAACATGCCGGGGATCCTGAGGACACAACTCAAGAACAGAGAGTGGGCCCAAACAATGCTAGACAGCGCAGTAGAAGTGACCATAGCTCGCAAGATCCTGATGAATCTTCTGGAGACAGTGGGCACGAATGAATACATTCAAGTGGAAACTGCAGACACCAGAGTTAGAGTGCCCCATGAACTATATGAAATAACATTACGTATAGAGGGGGACAAAACTAGGAAAATAGTAGGTCTCTTCTGGGAAAAACTATCTAAAGTCTATGATATCCTTCTAGCAGAGAAAGACTGGCCACCAGAGTTTGTCAGGGAGTGCCCACATGGCCAAGAAATTATTATGCCTGCCTTCTCAAATCAAATTCCAATTCATAAAAAATTACACATATGCCAGAAAATGGGCAGTAGCCCAAGCCCCTGCATTATATAAAAATCATGTCGGATGGGATGAGGATTCTCCTCACCATAAAATCCAGTTAAAAAATCAACCTACTGCACAAAGGCAGTATCCTGTTAAGCAAGAACGTAAAAAACAAGTCAGGGAGATCTTAGATCAACTTGAGTACCAGGGGGTTATTGAAACATGCACCTCACAAATGAACAATCCTTTGTTTCCTGTATCCAAACCAGACAATTCATATTGTCTAGTATTGGACTACAGACACTTAAACTCCTGTTGCGAAACATTTGCAGTACAAAATTCACACAGTGCAGCAATGATTAATAACATCGTGCGCAAAAAATATAAAACAACATTAGATATTTCAAATGTTTTTTTTCTGTCAAAACAATGCACCAGAAAGCAGGTATTTGACCACTTTCTCCAGCATGGGGGCCCAATAAGCAATTTCGTCATCTCCCACAGGGATTCAAGAATAGCCCAGGATTATTTTCAGCCAGGGTAACAGAGTTACTACAAATATATGATGATGAGGCATTATCTTATGTCGATGACATCTATCTTACAGACAATGACCTGGAGACACACTTGAAAAGAGGGAACACCATCATACTTGGGTTTGCATCTGAAGGGTACAAATTTAACTTTAAAAAGTCACGAATTGCCCACCAGACTGTCCTATTTTTAGGATATGAATTATCAAGTGAAGGCAAAAGCCTAGCTGACAACTTCTTGGAGAAATGTGCAGTACTCCCAGCTCCAAAAACGCTCAAAAACTTACAATCAATTCTAGGTTTCCTGAATTTCGGAAGAACATACATTCTAAATTATGCAGAGAGGGTTAAACCACTCTACGAATTAATAAAACCTGATTTCAAACCAATTAATTAGACTCAGAAACACACAGAAATTTTACGATCATTACAAACAGACATGTTAACTAAAATAAAACTACAAACACGGGCAAACGAACGCAACCTAGTAATCCGAATCATCCCAGGAGAAGCGGATTTACATACCTGACCTCTAATGAAGGAGAAACAGTACCAATAGCTTACAAATCACACTTGTACACACAAGCTGAAATGAAATTCAGTTCTACTGAAAAAATTCTAAATGCGGTTCGAACGGCTGTAGCAAAAGAAAAAGCCCTAATTCATGGGAAGAGGATATCTGTTTTAACAGCAGTATCAGCCCTTGAAGCAGTGACAAGACCGAGCATTCAAAATGCTATGGCATTAAATCCAAAGTGGATACAATGGGTTAATTCTCTTGATACAACTGACGTGATACATGCATTTGATCCCAGAATGAAAAAGCTAGAACATCTAGAATACGAACAAGAATGTCCTCTGTCGATCGAAATTCTACCTCTGAAACAGTACACCTGTGTAATCTACGCAGATAGATTTGCACAACACTACGTTGTGGATAAAAAAGTTTACAATTCAGCGTGTGCGATTGTTAAAGGTCGCTGGCGCTTAGGTAAATTCAGACCAATGGTCACTAAAACTGAATCAATCGGAAACTGTACAGCTCAGAGAGCTGAACTACAAACTTTGAAGATGGCGCTTGAAAATGCAGATCACAAATTCCCCACACTAATAGTGTGCGATTCACATTACTGCGTCGAATCTTATAATAATTCCAAGCAGACCTGGATTAAAAATGGTTACAAAGATGAAAGAGGTTGCACAATAAAGCTTAAAAAGCTTTGGGAACATGTAGTTCTTTTGCAGATAGAACTACAAAAGACTCACGTGATACATACGCAGAGTCTTCAACGTGAGGGCGTTCACGTTGCAGGGAATTCATTGGCTAACAGAGCCACGGCGGCAGCTGGTCAACCGGCTTCCGTAGCTACAAAGAAGCATTCTAAAAAACAATTAGATGGTGAAAAGCTACTTGCAGTAAAAGCCTCAATGGAAGGCAATTATGCGGCATTACCTCTAAACTATCCACTCGGAAATACATACATAATTGATGCGAACTCCGTTCCGTTTGCTCAAATCCCTGGAGTGGGGGATAGAGTAATTCCAAACACGAACCGGAGAATCTTCTTGATACAAGAAGCACACATGGGAATGGGTCTGAGGCACCAAGAGATCCTGAAATCTCTAATAGAATTGCAATCAAAATACTGGTGGCCGGGAATGAGCGTACAAGTTTATAACTATGCAATGGATTGTCAAGACTGCAATAGAGATCGCAGTTATGAACTGGACCAGATATCAGACTCTAGCACAGTAAGACCAGCCCAGACACCTCTATTAGACAGCATTAGACTATCTACACGCAGGCGTCCGACCAGACAAATGCGATCCCATAAATATTAAGACGAGATTCATTTGGATGTGGTCCCAGCGCTCGGCTGACGCCAGAACTGTTATAAAAGATTTGCGAGTCTTTATCGGCACATACGCAATTGGCATGATACATTCTGACCAGGGTCCTGCGTTTAGCTCTCGAGCTTACAAGGAGGCCATGACCAGCATGCGCATTGCATTGCGGTACTCTAGTCCATTCCATCCTGAGGGAAATGCTGTTGTGGAGAGAAAAAAACGTGACATAAAGCAATCTATAACAGCGAGGGAACTAGGTTCGGGTGACGGGTGGGTCAAACATCTAATAAGTGTCCAACGTAGTCTTAACAATCTGCCAAGAAATTCTCTGGGTGGAATAACTCAGTATGAAATTTTGTTTGGCACAAGAATGATAATCGAAGACCTCGATTGTCAGACTTCAGTGGTGGAACAAAAAGCTTTTGATATCAAAGATCGTTTGGCTGTTTTACAGGACTTGAATGAAACAAGAAGAAGTCTAAGTAACACAAAGCTAAAGCCAACGGCCACTGAAGAGAAACCACCTGTCCCAGAAAGACCTGTCTGGATTCCAAAGATTGGGGATCTGGTCAAAGAAAAGATCGCGGTAAAGAAGGAATTTGGGCCTTCTTACAGAAAAGCAGTACCTGTCTTAGCTATCAGCGGAACAAGTCAGTGGTACCTCCGCCCCTTGCTGGTAAAAAGGAGAACCGAGTTGTATCAATCGACCTGGTAAAACCACAACCATGTGGCCAATAATAAGTAGTAGGCCCAGTGGACTCCCAAGAAGTAGCAGAAGACCAAACCTTGCTACAATCCAAGAGGTTCAAACTGAGACACTAATCACATTCGATAAACCTGCAGTGAATAAAAAAGGACTATGCAACAAAGCTATGGAACTTGTGCCTCTTGAAACCCAAATTGCAACAGTTCATCAAGAAATGCCTGTCTACAATGATGTAGCCTCGGACTATGCCAATATGATAAAAGGAAGAAGCAACTACAAAGATTAATAACAACCCTGAATCCATTCAAACAATTGACAAACCTGCAACTGGCTATTTCATCAATTTCGATGACTTTTCTGATGATCCAAGTGAACATGAAGACAAGCCAGCAAACAAAACTTTCAAAGACAAAATTACAGAACTCTTTCATCAACTTGGAGAAACATATTTTATTTCACGGTGGATGGAACTGTGGATTGTGTTAGGTGTACTTTTCCTCCTGCTCTGGCTCATCTTAGTTTTAAGATTGGGAAGAATGATTGATGGAAAATACAGTACAATGGACACAGCAAGTCGGAACATCAACTTGGTTCTAAAACCTCACAGATCCTCTCACATTGAAAAAAGAGAACTATCATCAGTGAACATCACAGCCATTCCTATACCTGGTGGTGTAGCATGGAAAAATACTGATTACGAAATCTATGGCCCGGTTGAACTCTTGAAATATCCACATCACTTCAAGATTTCTTTAAGCGACTTTGTAGCACCTAGTACTTTCTCTGATGATTGGGACTTTGAAAATAATAATAATATGATGTCAGATTTAGAAATGTCAGCAACATTTACAGAACATGATTATTTACAAGGTTCATCAAATTATGAAGAAATGTATTGCTTTAATCATTTTGGGCATCATTATTTGCATAAATCTGCTAATCCTAGAAATGTTTTCAGTTATAATCAATGGGAACATTGTCCAACTCCACCAAAAAGCAGTTCGAAAACATTTTATGAGAAATTCCTATAGTTCTCAGGCTTTAATATCACTAATCCAGAAACGTTTTATTTTAAATTATGAATAAGACAGGAATGAAAAACATGTTGACAAACACTAAACTGATTTATTCTGAAAGATTTTATGAAAAAATGTCTACATTTGGTTTTGAATTCTGGAAAAACAACATTGAGACAAAAACTGTCTGGGGTACATAAGAATGACATGTACAAGGTTTAGAATCATTATTCAGAACCTGCATGATCCCAGAACAAATAATGGGGCATATTATCAAGGGGGTTTATCTCCGCTTTTTTGGCTTTAAAAGCCAAGATAGCGGGGATAAAATTATCTCCCTATTACCTAGCTGTCGCTAACACCAGTTAGAGAACAGCTAGTAGGAGATAGCGACCATCTTGGGCCCCACTTTGCATGTCAGTGATATATTTCACTAATGACATGCAAAGTGGGCGTGCCAAGATGTTAGCGACTGGAAACAGTTGCGAACATCGCTATCTCCTATTACCAACTTTTGGAGATATTCGCGCTAAGCGCAAATATCTCCAAAAGCTAACACCTGCCCTGAGCAGTTCTTAGCCATGTTATCCAATGTGAGGTGGATAACATGGCTAAGAGCATTAGCTCGGTAATGCATGAATATCGCTGACTTTTCAGCGATATTCATGCATTGCGGCCGTTTTTTATCGCATTTGCGATAAACCTTGGTAATACCAAGGTTTATCTGCGATAAAAATCGCCGCAGCTCAGCGGTAAAATATTGTCTCTAACCAAGCAATAGCGATAATTATCGCTATTGCTTGGTAATATGCCCCAATATTCCTGAATGACACCATACAACAAACAACCTGTCTTGGTCTAGCCAAGATGAAATATTTAAACAACCCGTCTATACCACAGCCTATGCCTGATAGAAATTACACTACATATGAAGGGTTAGACGTATCCCATATTTTAAAACAAAATAGAAAAAACCTTTTTTGGAAAAAATGGTTGATCTGGCCCACAGACACTAATGACTGTCAAGATAGATTCCTGAACAAAGTAAAGGGGTTCAAACAGAATAGGCCAGACCCAAGATATTCCCAGAGACAATATCCAGGGATAATTACAACATATAGTGTAGGAAAACTATGCCTCGAATGGCTACAGAAATCCACACTCACCGAAATTAAGCAACACCTAACTTTACTTAAAGAAGGTGCTGACTTGCGAGATTTCTTACTGGGACCTCGCAAACAGCGTCAAAAACGTTTCATATATGCCGGTACATATGCAGCTTACAATGAAGCTTGGAAAATACCACAAATTGAAACTGCAGAAAAAATACGAGAAATTGATCGTATTAATTTGGAAAAATCACTTTCTGTAGTGGACAATGGGTTAACGACTCTGTCTTCCAGAATTTATTCACTGGACAGCATTGTATCATCTGCTATTGATATAATAGAACATGATATGCTAATGTTACAACATGGCCAGTCCCAATTACGTTCTATTGCACAGTTAGGCTGGACGTTACAAAATTTTCGTTCAGGCAACGTGCCATGGCGTCTAATCAACACAACGTCTTTATTTTCTATCTATAACCTTACTGATAGACAAATCTCTTTGGCACAAAGAAGGGCAGACTATACGGTGCTGAGCATTGAAAAACCCGAAAAATTACCATTGACAATGTCAGAACGACAAGTCATTGAGTGGATAATTCATGGGACCATTACAATCCCGATCGCAACTTTTTAGTTTCAATACTGCCATAAGTATATACCAGCAGGCCTGTATGAAAGGTTGGGTAAAGGATACATCAAGTCAACCTGGAATTTGCCTTATACACATAGATGTTGGATTGGGGGCAAGAAAGAGGTATTTCTTAGTGGTAACAACTGTAAAAAAATCACTAAGCGGTACACTTCTGTGTCAAGGAATTTACTGTACGCACTTTACTTTATGACAAGTATTGCAATTGTGGAAATTCATTTCTCTTGCATGAGAAAGAAGACTGCTCAATAAATAACCCTTTTATTGAAAACGCCCGTCTCTCTATTTCTCTGCATTTCTGGTGAAACGAAGCATGCACGATTGACTGAGTAAAATAGCTATCTATTGTTTCCGCGACTCTGGAGATATACTCCTTATTCTGGATGGAGCAAAGTTGTCATGTTTATGCGGTTGTCAGAAGCTAATCCCTTCTTGTCTCTTCAGGAAAGCTAAATACCTTCTTGTTTATTCGAGAAAGTTTCTAATGACCTCTGAGCTAGCTGGAACACACAATTAAGTCTAACATATTCAATAGATACCTAGTCGACCTCAGTCCTACGTCTAAACTATCGTTAATGTTATTCCAATGCGCAGAGCCTATTGGGAATATAGGAACTACACTACATGGCGCCCAATGTTTGGTAAGGCGATAATTTAACGCTAGATACTAGAGTAACTCAGTCGTGCTTTTCACACAGACCCCTTTTCCGTAAAAACTCCAATATACATCTGGAGTGGGTAAAAGGTTAATATCTACCAAAACTTAGTAGGAAAAGATTCCTATATAATAGTTTTTGGTTTATTCAACGTTGAAGGATACAGTGTTCCAAAATATTGTGCACCTAATCTTTTTTTCCTTGAAACTTGCTCCGCAAACTTTCTGTCAGCAAAATGTCAGAGAGTGACGACGAAAGGGAGAGAGCTAGCAGCACAACTTTTGACGGAAGACACAAGTATCCAACAAAATCAACCGGATGCAATACTCATCCCGGTAAATGTAGGGAAAACCTTAACTATAAAACTTATAGAAAATAGAGCATCATCAAGAGGTGGTACAGTCATATTTGTTGTTGAGGCACATGAATATCGGCAGACAGAGGTATTCTATTCATGGATAACTTTTCGAGCAGCAAATGCTGTAACACACGGGTTCCACTACTACAAAGCAGGGGAACCTCCAGAGGAATACACCCCTTTCGAGGAAGTTGAAATTCCACTAACTTACCAAGAACATGAGCTCTGGTTTAAAGGCGCCCTAAAACATCAAAATCACATTACCAGGCTCGGTCCACTAGGTAGACCAGGAGCCACATGGCCGGTTCTAGCCAGCTATACACCACATCCTGAAATTGAAGAAATGTCAGACAGAGAACTTTTAGTTCAACTAAAACAATTAAATAAAATACATAGACAATTGGTACAATTTGTCATGCGGACTTTAACAGTCAAACCTGCTATAAAAATTCCACAGCACACCCCTCACCAGGGGAACACTAATAAAATTAAACCACAGACCATACAATCAGTCATTGGTAAATTACCCGCAAAACAGGAACAAATTCTGTTCTGGTTAGCTCAAAAAATGACTCAAATAGAGGCACTATTTACTGATACTACCCCGCATGAAAAACACAGAATTCTGACAATCTGCCTACCAATGGGGTTTGCACCACATGTGGAGGATTGTGACACTTGGGGAACAGTCTTTGCCTCAATCTACACAAAAACACATGGTGTTCCGTCTATGGCGGTTATACCAGGTGTACTAAGACAGATTCAAAATGAATACGGTCCAGAGCCTGCTTTAAATCTAGGTATGAAATTACTGAAAGACTTTAAGCAAGTCTCGGCTATACTACTAGCCAACATAAAAGGAGAGGCAGCATCCGTGGCAAACTGCCAGAAATTAAAAGAAACAGATATAGCAGAACAACCTTTTAAACTTGCCAGAATAATTGAAAAATCCTATGAAGAATTAGGTAGAGATAGTTTGGGTGGGAAACCACTAAAACCATAACTAACAGGAAATCCCGAAAAGACTTTCATTAAAAATAACTTAATACCTCAAAATAAGAAGTGGGAGGGTAATAAGCAAACCACTCCTAGAGAAAAACATTTTCAGACCAGAGGAAGGTCTCCCCAATGAAGCGATAGATCTCCAGAAGGGGGGGTAAGTCTCCACAACGGGAGCCCTCTGAAAAAAGATATAACCTTAGAAATAGGGATAATTTGAGAAAACCTGACAGATATCAAGATATTGATACACGTCCCTCTCGATCTTTTCAGACTTCCTCACAGAAATCGGAAAGAAGAGGACGGTCAGAACATAAAGAAGAGCGTGTCAAGTCCAAAGACAAAGAACCTGATCATCAAAGGAAAAAATTACAATTTCCCAAAAAGAAGGTAGCCAGTATTAAAGTAAAACATGCCGGGGATCCTGAGGACACAACTCAAGAACAGAGAGTAGGCCCAAACAATGCTAGACAGCGCAGCAGAAGTGACCATAGCTCGCAAGATCCTGATGAATCTTCTGGAGACAGTGGGCACGAATGAATACATTCAAGTGGAAACTGCAGACACCAGAGTTAGCGTGCCCCATGAACTATATGAAATAACATTACGTATAGAGGGGGACAAAACTAGGAAAATAATAGGTCTCTTCTGGGAAAAACTATCTAAAGTCTATGATATCCTTCGAGCAGAGAAAGACTGGCCACCAGAGTTTGTCAGGGAGTGCCCACATGGCCAAGAAATTATTATGCCTGCCTTCTCAAATCAAATTTCAATTCATAAAAAATTACACATATGCCAGAAAATGGGCAGTAGCCCAAGCCCCTGCATTATATAAAAATCATGTCGGATGGGATGAGGATTCTCCTCACCATAAAATCCAGTTAAAAAATCAACCTACTGCACAAAGGCAGTATCCTGTTAAGCAAGAAGGTAAAAAACAAGTCAGGGAGATCTTAGATCAACTTGAGTACCAGGGGGTTATTGAAACATGCACCTCACAAATAAACAATCCTTTGTTTCCTGGATCCAAACCAGACAATTCATATTGTCTAGTATTGGACTACAGACACTTAAACTCCTGTTGCGAAACATTTGCAGTACAAAATTCACACAGTGCAGCAATGATGAATAACATTGTGCGCAAAAAATATAAAACGACATTAGATATTTCAAATGTTTTTTTTCTGTCAAAACAATGCACCAGAAAGCAGGTATTTGACCACTTTCTCCAGCATGGGGGCCCAATAAGCAATTTCGTCATCTCCCACAGGGATTCAAGAATAGCCCAGGATTATTTTCAGCCATGATAACAGAGTTACTACAAATATATGATGATGAGGCATTATCTTATGTCGATGACATCTATCTTACAGACAATGACCTGGAGACACACTTGAAAAGAGTGAACACCATCATACTTGGGTTTGCATCTGAAGGGTACAAATTTAACTTTAAAAAGTCACGAATTGCCCACCAGACTGTCCTATTTTTAGGATATGAATTATCAAGTGAAGGCAAAAGCCTAGCTGACAACTTCTTGGAGAAATGTGCAGTACTCCCAGCTCCAAAAACGCTCAAAAACTTACAATCAATTCTAGGTTTCCTGAATTTCGGAAGAACATACATTCTAAATTATGCAGAGAGGGTTAAACCACTCTACGAATTAATAAAACCTGATTTCAAACCAATTAATTAGACTCAGAAACACACAGAAATGTTACGATCATTACAAACAGACATGTTAACTAAAACAAAACTACAAACACGGGCAAACGAACGCAACCTAGTAATCCGAATCATCCCAGGAGATGCGGATTTACATACCTGACCTCTAATGAAGGAGAAACAGTACCAATAGCTTACAAATCACACTTGTTCACACAAACTGAAATGAAATTCAGTTCTAATGAAAAAATTCTAAATGCGGTTCGAACGGCTGTAGCAAAAGAAAAAGCCCTAATTCATGGGAAGAGGATATCTGTTTTAACTGCATTATCAGCCCTTGAAGCAGTGACAAGACAGAGCATTCAAAATGCTATGGCATTAAATCCAAAGTGGATACAGTGGGTTAATTCTCTTGATACAACTGACGTGATACATGCATTTGATCCCAGAATGAAAAAGCTAGAACATCTAGAATACGAACAAGAATGCCCTCTGTCGATCGAAATTCTACCTCTGAAACAGTACACCTGTGTAATCTACGCAGATAGATTTGCACAACACTACGTTGTGGATAAAAAAGTTTACAATTCAGCGTGTGCGATTGTTAAAGGTCGCTGGCGCTTAGGTAAATTCAGACCAATGGTCACTAAAACTGAATCAATCGGAAACTGTACAGCTCAGAGAGCTGAACTACAAACTTTGAAGATGGCGCTTGAAAATGCAGATCACAAATTTCCCACACTAATAGTGTGCGATTCACATTACTGCGTCGAATCTTATAATAATTCCAAGCAGACCTGGATTAAAAATGGTTACAAAGATGAAAGAGGTTGCACAATAAAGCTTAAAAAGCTTTGGGAACATGTAGTTCTTTTGCAGATAGAACTACAAAAGACTCACGTGATACATACGCAGAGTCTTCAACGTGAGGGCGTTCACGTTGCAGGGAATTCATTGGCTAACAGAGCCACGGCGGCAGCTGGTCAACCGGCTTCCGTAGCTACAAAGAAGCATTCTAAAAAACAATTAGATGGTGAAAAGCTACTTGCAGTAAAAGCCTCAATGGAAGGCAATTATGCGGCATTACCTCTAAACTATCCACTCGGAAATACATACATAATTGATGCGAACTCCGTTCCGTTTGCTCAAATCCCTGGAGTGGGGGATAGAGTAATTCCAAACACGAACCGGAGAATCTTCTTGATACAAGAAGCACACATGGGAATGGGTCTGAGGCACCAAGAGATCCTGAAATCTCTAATAGAATTGCAATCAAAATACTGGTGGCCGGGAATGAGTGTACAAGTTTATAACTTTGCAATGGTTTGTCAAGACTGCAATAGAGATCACAGTTATGAACCGGACCAGATATCAGACTCTAGCACAGTAAGACCAGCCCAGACACCTCTATTAGACAGCATTAGACTATCTACACGCAGGCGTCCGACCAGACAAATGCGATCCCATAAGTATTAAGACGAGATTCATTTGGATGTGGTCCCAGCGCTCGGCTGACGCCAGAACTGTTATAAAAGATTTGCGAGTCTTTATCGGCACATACGCAATTGGCATGATACATTCTGACCAGGGTCCTGCGTTTAGCTCTCGAGCTTACAAGGAGGCCATGACCAGCATGCGCATTGCATTGCGGTACTCTAGTCCATTCCATCCTGAGGGAAATGCTGTAGTGGAGAGAAAAAAACGTGACATAAAGCAATCTATAACAGCGAGGGAACTAGGTTCGGGTGACGGGTGGGTCAAACATCTAATAAGTGTCCAACGTAGTCTTAACAATCTGCCAAGAAATTCTCTGGGTGGAATAACTCAGTATGAAATTTTGTTTGGCACAAGAATGATAATCGAAGACCTCGATTGTCAGACTTCAGTGGTGGAACAAAAAGCTTTTGATATCAAAGATCGTTTGGCTGTTTTACAGGACTTGAATGAAACAAGAAGAAGTCTAAGTAACACAAAGCTAAAGCCAACGGCCACTGAAGAGAAACCACCTGTCCCAGAAAGACCTGTCTGGATTCCAAAGATTGGGGATCTGGTCAAAGAAAAGATCGCGGTAAAGAAGGAATTTGGGCCTTCTTACAGAAAAGCAGTACCTGTCTTAGCTATCAGCGGAACAAGTCAGTGGTACCTCCGCCCCTTGCTGGTAAAAAGGAGAACCGAGTTGTATCAATCGACCTGGTAAAACCACAACCATGTGGCCAATAATAAGTAGTAGGCCCAGTGGACTCCCAAGAAGTAGCAGAAGACCAAACCTTGCTACAATCCAAGAGGTTCAAACTGAGACACTAATCACATTCGATAAACCTGCAGTGAATAAAAAAGGACTATGCAACAAAGCTATGGAACTTGTGCCTCTTGAAACCCAAATTGCAACAGTTCATCAAGAAATGCCTGTCTACAATGATGTAGCCTCGGACTATGCCAATATGATAAAAGGAAGAAGCAACTACAAAGATTAATAACAACCCTGATGCCATTCAAACAATTGACAAACCTGCAACTGGCTATTTCATCAATTTCGATGACTTTTCTGATGATCCAAGTGAACATGAAGACAAGCCAGCAAACAGAACTTTCAAAGACAAAATTACAGAACTCTTTCATCAACTTGGAGAAACATATTTTATTTCACGGTGGATGGAACTGTGGATTGTGTTAGGTGTACTTTTCCTCCTGCTCTGGCTCATCTTAGTTTTAAGATTGGGAAGAATGATTGATGGAAAATACAGTACAATGGACACAGCAAGTCGGAACATCAACTTGGTTCTAAAACCTCACAGATCCTCTCACATTGAAAAAAGAGAACTATCATCAGTGAACATCACAGCCATTCCTATACCTGGTGGTGTAGCATGGAAAAATACTGATTACGAAATCTATGGCCCGGTTAAACTCTTGAAATATCCACATCACTTCAAGATTTCTTTAAGCGACTTTGTAGCACCTAGTACTTTCTCTGATGATTGGCACTTTGAAAATAATAATAATATGATGTCAGATTTAGAAATGTCAGCAACATTTACAGAACATGATTATTTACAAGGTTCATCAAATTATGAAGAAATGTATTGCTTTAATCATTTTGGGCATCATTATTTGCATAAATCTGCTAATCCTAGAAATGTTTTCAGTTATAATCAATGGGAACATTGTCCAACTCCACCAAAAAGCAGTTCGAAAACATTTTATGAGAAATTCCTATAGTTCTCAGGCTTTAATATCACTAATCCAGAAACGTTTTATTTTAAATTATGAATAAGACAGGAATGAAAAACATGTTGACAAACACTAAACTGATTTATTCTGAAAGATTTTATGAAAAAATGTCTACATTTGCTTTTGAATTCTGGAAAAACAACATTGAGACAAAAACTGTCTGGGGTACATAGGAATGACATGTACAAGGTTTAGAATCATTATTCAGAACCTGCAAGATCCCAGAACAAATAATGGGGCATATTATCAAGGGGGTTTATCTCCGCTTTTTTGGCTTTAAAAGCCAAGATAGCGGGGATAAAATTATCTCCCTATTACCTAGCTGTCGCTAACACCAGTTAGAGAACAGCTAGTAGGAGATAGCGACCATCTTGGGCCCCACTTTGCATGTCAGTGATATATTTCACTAATGACATGCAAAGTGGGCGTGCCAAGATGTTAGCGACTGGAAACAGTTGCGAACATCGCTATCTCCTATTACCAACTTTTGGAGATATTCGCGCTAAGCGCAAATATCTCCAAAAGCTAACACCTGCCCTGAGCAGTTCTTAGCCATGTTATCCAATGTGAGGTGGATAACATGGCTAAGAGCATTAGCTCGTTAATGCATGAATATCGCTGACTTTTCAGCGATATTCATGCATTGCGGCCGTTTTTTATCGCATTTGCGATAAACCTTGGTAATACCAAGGTTTATCTGCGATAAAAATCGCCGCAGCTCAGCGGTAAAATATTGTCTCTAACCAAGCAATAGCGATAATTATCGCTATTGCTTGGTAATATGCCCCAATATTCCTGAATGACACCATACAACAAACAACCTGTCTTGGTCTAGCCAAGATGAAATATTTAAACAACCCGTCTATACCACAGCCTATGCCTGATAGAAATTACACTACAGATGAAGGGTTAGACGTATCCCATATTTTAAAACAAAATAGAAAAAATCCTTTTTGGAAAAAATGGTTGATCTGGCCCACAGACACTAATGACTGTCAAGATAGATTCCTGAACAAAGTAAAGGGGTTCAAACAGAATAGGCCAGACCCAAGATATTCCCAGAGACAATATCCAGGGATAATTACAACATATAGTGTAGGAAAACTATGCCTCGAATGGCTACAGAAATCCACACTACCCGAAATTAAGCAACACCTAACTTTACTTAAAGAAGGTGCTGACTTGCGAGATTTCTTACTGGGACCTCGCAAACAGCGTCAAAAACGTTTCATATATGCCGGTACATATGCAGCTTACAATGAAGCTTGGAAAATACCACAAATTGAAACTGCAGAAAAAATACGAGAAATTGATCGTATTAATTTGGAAAAATCACTTTCTGTAGTGGACAATGGGTTAACGACTCTGTCTTCCAGAATTTATTCACTGGACAGCATTGTATCATCTGCTATTGATATAATAGAACATGATATGCTAATGTTACAACATGGCCAGTCCCAATTACGTTCTATTGCACAGTTAGGCTGGACGTTACAAAATTTTCGTTCAGGCAACGTGCCATGGCGTCTAATCAACACAAAGTCTTTATTTTCTATCTATAACCTTACTGATAGACAAATCTCTTTGGCACAAAGAAGGGCAGACTATACGGTGCTGAGCATTGAAAAACCCGAAAAATTACCATTGACAATGTCAGAACGACAAGTCATTGAGTGGATAATTCATGGGACCATTACAATCCCGATCGCAACTTTTTAGTTTCAATACTGCCATAAGTATATACCAGCAGGCCTGTATGAAAGGTTGGGTAAAGGATACATCAAGTCAACCTGGAATTTGCCTTATACACATAGATGTTGGATTGGGGGCAAGAAAGAGGTATTTCTTAGTGGTAACAACTGTAAAAAAATCACTAAGCGGTACACTTCTGTGTCAAGGAATTTACTGTACGCACTTTACTTTATGACAAGTATTGCAATTGTGGAAATTCATTTCTCTTGCATGAGAAAGAAGACTGCTCAATAAATAACCCTTTTATTGAAAACGCCAGTCTCTCTATTTCTCTGCATTTCTGGTGAAACGAAGCATGCACGATTGACTGAGTAAAATAGCTATCTATTGTTTCCGCGACTCTGGAGATATACTCCTTATTCTGGATGGAGCAAAGTTGTCATGTTTATGCGGTTGTCAGAAGCTAATCCCTTCTTGTCTCTTCAGGAAAGCTAAATACCTTCTTGTTTATTCGAGAAAGTTTCTAATGACCTCTGAGCTAGCTGGAACACACAATTAAGTCTAACATATTCAATAGATACCTAGTCGACCTCAGTCCTACGTCTAAACTATCGTTAATGTTATTCCAATGCGCAGAGCCTATTGGGAATATAGGAACTACACTACATGGCGCCCAATGTTTGGTAAGGCGATAATTTAACGCTAGATACTAGAGTAACTCAGTCGTGCTTTTCACACAGACCCCTTTTCCGTAAAAACTCCAATATACATCTGGAGTGGGTAAAAGGTTAATATCTACCAAAACTTAGTAGGAAAAGATTCCTATATAATAGTTTTTGGTTTATTCAACGTTGAAGGATACAGTGTTCCAAAATATTGTGCACCTAATCTTTTTTTCCTTGAAACTTGCTCCGCAAACTTTCTGTCAGCAAAATGTCAGAGAGTGACGACGAAAGGGAGAGAGCTAGCAGCTCAACTTTTGACGGAAGACACAAGTATCCAACAAAATCAACCGGATGCAATACTCATCCCGGTAAATGTAGGGAAAACCTTAACTATAAAACTTATAGAAAATAGAGCATCATCAAGAGGTGGTACAGTCATATTTGTTGTTGAGGCACATGAATATCGGCAGACAGAGGTATTCTATTCATGGATAACTTTTCCAGCAGCAAATGCTGTAACACACGGGTTCCACTACTACAAAGCAGGGGAACCTCCAGAGGAATACACCCCTTTCGAGGAAGTTGAAATTCCACTAACTTACCAAGAACATGAGCTCTGGTTTAAAGGCGCCCTAAAACATCAAAATCACATTACCAGGCTCGGTCCACTAGGTAGACCAGGAGCCACATGGCCGGTTCTAGCCAGCTATACACCACATCCTGAAATTGAAGAAATGTCAGACAGAGAACTTTTAGTTCAACTAAAACAATTAAATAAAATACATAGACAATTGGTACAATTTGTCATGCGGACTTTAACAGTCAAACCTGCTATAAAAATTCCACAGCACACCCCTCACCAGGGGAACACTAATAAAATTAAACCACAGACCATACAATCAGTCATTGGTAAATTACCCGCAAAACAGGAACAAATTCTGTTCTGGTTAGCTCAAAAAATGACTCAAATAGAGGCACTATTTACTGATACTACCCCGCATGAAAAACACAGAATTCTGACAATCTGCCTACCCATGGGGTTTGCACCACATGTGGAGGATTGTGACACTTGGGGAACAGTCTTTGCCTCAATCTACACAAAAACACATGGTGTTCCGTCTATGGCGGTTATACCAGGTGTACTAAGACAGATTCAAAATGAATACGGTCCAGAGCCTGCTTTAAATCTAGGTATGAAATTACTGAAAGACTTTAAGCAAGTCTCGGCTATACTACTAGCCAACATAAAAGGAGAGGCAGCATCCGTGGCAAACTGCCAGAAATTAAAAGAAACAGATATAGCAGAACAACCTTTTAAACTTGCCAGAATAATTGAAAAATCCTATGAAGAATTAGGTAGAGATATTCTCAACCCAGAGAACTATAGGCCAATTTCACAACTCCCTTATCTCTCCAAAGCATTGGAGAAAATGGTTAACTTACAGTTATCCAAATATCTCGAGGACAACTCGCTTCTGGACCCCACCCAAACTGGATTCAGATCCAACAATAGCACTGAGGCTACACTGCTGGCAGTGTCGGACAGTGTCAGATGCATCACTGACCAAGGGGGCTGGGTGGCTCTGATACTGTTGGACCTGTCGGCAGCGTTCGACACAGTGTCGCACAAATGTCTATTGAACATTCTCCGGAGCAAAGGAATACAAGACATAGCGTTGCAATGGATTGAATCCTTCCTGTCCAACCGCACCCAAGCAGTGCATATGGGCCAATTCCATTCTGAACCCCGTCCCATTGGCTGTGGAGTCCCACAAGGAGCTTCCCTAAGCCCCACTCTCTTTAATGCCTACGTATCATCTCTGGCTGACATCGGAAGAAAGTGGGGCATCGGCATTTGCTCATATGCCGACGACACGCAGCTGATGGTGACCTTGGATGAAAGATCGGAAAAATTAGAAACAACTAAAAACAAACTCCACAGCTGCCTCTCCGAAATGGCGGACTGGATGCGTAACCACTGCCTCAAGCTCAATGCCGGAAAATCCGAAATTCTATTGTTCGGAGGAGCCAAACTTTCGTGGAACGATTCTTGGTGGCCACCGTCATTGGGAACAGCCCCCGCCCCGAAACAATATGCCAGGAATCTGGGCATTATGATGGACGACGCACTATCCATGAAGGACCACGTGCGCACACTTTGGGGTAAGGGATTTGCAATCCTGAAACTCCTCGCTAAGATCTTCACATGGATCCCACTTGACTGTCGTCGTACGATCACCCAGGCCCTTCTAGTCAGCCGCCTGTACTATGGCAATGCTCTGTTCGAAGGAATGAACGAGCAGTTGTTCTCCCGCCTTCAGGTTCTGCAAAACCAGGCTGCCAAGCTGGTATGTAACAAAGGCAAACGAGACTCTGCATCGGCATGTCTAAAACAACTCCATTGGCTGCCGATGCGCCAGCGCGCCACATTCAAACTACTTTGTCATAGGCACAAAGCCCTCCATAAAACAGGCCCTACAATCCTGCAAGGGAAAATTGAATTTTATATTCCAAACAGGAACCTAAGATCCATTAACTCAGCCCTAGCAAAACCCAAGCGTATTTACAAAACAAGAACAGGAGGACGAGCCTTCTCGCACCTGGCGGCCAAACGATGGAATGAACTACCGATGGATCTGAGACACACTGTGAACCTTCTTTCATTCCGGCAAAAACTCAAAACACATCTCTTTCCCAAATACTAACCCCCCTTGCTCAAACCTCAGCAGCCCTTTCTTATTCAGCGCCTTGATATCCCCTGGGATGAATGCTGCGCTCTACAAATACCACAAATAAATAAAAGTTTGGGTGGGAAACCACTAAAACCACAACTAACAGGAAATCCCGAAAAGACTTTCCTTAAAAATAACTTAATACCTCAAAATAAGAAGTGGGAGGGTAATAAGCAAACCACTCCTAGAGAAAAACATTTTCAGACCAGAGGAAGGTCTCCCCAATGAAGCGATAGATCTCCAGAAGGGGGGGTAAGTCTCCACAACGGGAGCCCTCTGAAAAAAGATATAACCTTAGAAATAGGGATAATTTGAGAAAACCTGACAGATATCAAGATATTGATACACGTCCCTCTCGATCTTTTCAGACTTCCTCACAGAAATCGGAAAGAAGAGGACGGTCAGAACATAAAGAAGAGCGTGTCAAGTCCAAAGACAAAGAACCTGATCATCAAAGGAAAAAATTACAATTTCCCAAAAAGAAGGTAGCCAGTATTAAAGTAAAACATGCCGGGGATCCTGAGGACACAACTCAAGAACAGAGAGTAGGACCAAACAATGCTAGACAGCGCAGCAGAAGTGACCATAGCTCGCAAGATCCTGATGAATCTTCTGGAGACAGTGGGCACGAATGAATACATTCAAGTGGAAACTGCAGACACCAGAGTTAGCGTGCCCCATGAACTATATGAAATAACATTACGTATAGAGGGGGACAAAACTAGGAAAATAATAGGTCTCTTCTGGGAAAAACTATCTAAAGTCTATGATATCCTTCGAGCAGAGAAAGACTGGCCACCAGAGTTTGTCAGGGAGTGCCCATATGGCCAAGAAATTATTATGCCTGCCTTCTCAAATCAAATTTCAATTCATAAAGAATTACACATATGCCAGAAAATGGGCAGTAGCCCAAGCCCCTGCATTATATAAAAATCATGTCGGATGGGATGAGGATTCTCCTCACCATAAAATCCAGTTAAAAAATCAACCTACTGCACAAAGGCAGTATCCTGTTAAGCAAGAAGGTAAAAAACAAGTCAGGGAGATCTTAGATCAACTTGAGTACCAGGGGGTTATTGAAACATGCACCTCACAAATAAACAATCCTTTGTTTCCTGGATCCAAACCAGACAATTCATATTGTCTAGTATTGGACTACAGACACTTAAACTCCTGTTGCGAAACATTTGCAGTACAAAATTCACACAGTGCAGCAATGATGAATAACATTGTGCGCAAAAAATATAAAACGACATTAGATATTTCAAATGTTTTTTTTCTGTCAAAACAATGCACCAGAAAGCAGGTATTTGACCACTTTCTCCAGCATGGGGGCCCAATGAGCAATTTCGTCATCTCCCACAGGGATTCAAGAATAGCCCAGGATTATTTTCAGCCATGGTAACAGAGTTACTACAAATATATGATGATGAGGCATTATCTTATGTCGATGACATCTATCTTACAGACAATGACCTGGAGACACACTTGAAAAGAGTGAACACCATCATACTTGGGTTTGCATCTGAAGGGTACAAATTTAACTTTAAAAAGTCACGAATTGCCCACCAGACTGTCCTATTTTTAGGATATGAATTATCAAGTGAAGGCAAAAGCCTAGCTGACAACTTCTTGGAGAAATGTGCAGTACTCCCAGCTCCAAAAACGCTCAAAAACTTACAATCAATTCTAGGTTTCCTGAATTTCGGAAGAACATACATTCTAAATTATGCAGAGAGGGTTAAACCACTCTACGAATTAATAAAACCTGATTTCAAACCAATTAATTAGACTCAGAAACACACAGAAATGTTACGATCATTACAAACGGACATGTTAACTAAAACAAAACTACAAACACGGGCAAACGAACGCAACCTAGTAATCCGAATCATCCCAGGAGATGCGGATTTACATACCTGACCTCTAATGAAGGAGAAACAGTACCAATAGCTTACAAATCACACTTGTTCACACAAACTGAAATGAAATTCAGTTCTAATGAAAAAATTCTAAATGCGGTTCGAACGGCTGTAGCAAAAGAAAAAGCCCTAATTCATGGGAAGAGGATATCTGTTTTAACTGCATTATCAGCCCTTGAAGCAGTGACAAGACAGAGCATTCAAAATGCTATGGCATTAAATCCAAAGTGGATACAATGGGTTAATTCTCTTGATACAACTGACGTGATACATGCATTTGATCCCAGAATGAAAAAGCTAGAACATCTAGAATACGAACAAGAATGCCCTCTGTCGATCGAAATTCTACCTCTGAAACAGTACACCTGTGTAATCTACGCAGATAGATTTGCACAACACTACGTTGTGGATAAAAAAGTTTACAATTCAGCGTGTGCGATTGTTAAAGGTCGCTGGCGCTTAGGTAAATTCAGACCAATGGTCACTAAAACTGAATCAATCGGAAACTGTACAGCTCAGAGAGCTGAACTACAAACTTTGAAGATGGCGCTTGAAAATGCAGATCACAAATTTCCCACACTAATAGTGTGCGATTCACATTACTGCGTCGAATCTTATAATAATTCCAAGCAGACCTGGATTAAAAATGGTTACAAAGATGAAAGAGGTTGCACAATAAAGCTTAAAAAGCTTTGGGAACATGTAGTTCTTTTGCAGATAGAACTACAAAAGACTCACGTGATACATACGCAGAGTCTTCAACGTGAGGGCGTTCACGTTGCAGGGAATTCATTGGCTAACAGAGCCACGGCGGCAGCTGGTCAACCGGCTTCCGTAGCTACAAAGAAGCATTCTAAAAAACAATTAGATGGTGAAAAGCTACTTGCAGTAAAAGCCTCAATGGAAGGCAATTATGCGGCATTACCTCTAAACTATCCACTCGGAAATACATATATAATTGATGCGAACTCCGTTCCGTTTGCTCAAATCCCTGGAGTGGGGGATAGAGTAATTCCAAACACGAACCGGAGAATCTTCTTGATACAAGAAGCACACATGGGAATGGGTCTGAGGCACCAAGAGATCCTGAAATCTCTAATAGAATTGCAATCAAAATACTGGTGGCCGGGAATGAGCGTACAAGTTTATAACTTTGCAATGGTTTGTCAAGACTGCAATAGAGATCACAGTTATGAACCGGACCAGATATCAGACTCTAGCACAGTAAGACCAGCCCAGACACCTCTATTAGACAGCATTAGACTATCTACACGCAGGCGTCCGACCAGACAAATGCGATCCCATAAGTATTAAGACGAGATTCATTTGGATGTGGTCCCAGCGCTCGGCTGACGCCAGAACTGTTATAAAAGATTTGCGAGTCTTTATCGGCACATACGCAATTGGCATGATACATTCTGACCAGGGTCCTGCGTTTAGCTCTCGAGCTTACAAGGAGGCCATGACCAGCATGCGCATTGCATTGCGGTACTCTAGTCCATTCCATCCTGAGGGAAATGCTGTAGTGGAGAGAAAAAAACGTGACATAAAGCAATCTATAACAGCGAGGGAACTAGGTTCGGGTGACGGGTGGGTCAAACATCTAATAAGTGTCCAACGTAGTCTTAACAATCTGCCAAGAAATTCTCTGGGTGGAATAACTCAGTATGAAATTTTGTTTGGCACAAGAATGATAATCGAAGACCTCGATTGTCAGACTTCAGTGGTGGAACAAAAAGCTTTTGATATCAAAGATCGTTTGGCTGTTTTACAGGACTTGAATGAAACAAGAAGAAGTCTAAGTAACACAAAGCTAAAGCCAACGGCCACTGAAGAGAAACCACCTGTCCCAGAAAGACCTGTCTGGATTCCAAAGATTGGGGATCTGGTCAAAGAAAAGATCGCGGTAAAGAAGGAATTTGGGCCTTCTTACAGAAAAGCAGTACCTGTCTTAGCTATCAGCGGAACAAGTCAGTGGTACCTCCGCCCCTTGCTGGTAAAAAGGAGAACCGAGTTGTATCAATCGACCTGGTAAAACCACAACCATGTGGCCAATAATAAGTAGTAGGCCCAGTGGACTCCCAAGAAGTAGCAGAAGACCAAACCTTGCTACAATCCAAGAGGTTCAAACTGAGACACTAATCACATTCGATAAACCTGCAGTGAATAAAAAAGGACTATGCAACAAAGCTATGGAACTTGTGCCTCTTGAAACCCAAATTGCAACAGTTCATCAAGAAATGCCTGTCTACAATGATGTAGCCTCGGACTATGCCAATATGATAAAAGGAAGAAGCAACTACAAAGATTAATAACAACCCTGATGCCATTCAAACAATTGACAAACCTGCAACTGGCTATTTCATCAATTTCGATGACTTTTCTGATGATCCAAGTGAACATGAAGACAAGCCAGCAAACAGAACTTTCAAAGACAAAATTACAGAACTCTTTCATCAACTTGGAGAAACATATTTTATTTCACGGTGGATGGAACTGTGGATTGTGTTAGGTGTACTTTTCCTCCTGCTCTGGCTCATCTTAGTTTTAAGATTGGGAAGAATGATTGATGGAAAATACAGTACAATGGACACAGCAAGTCGGAACATCAACTTGGTTCTAAAACCTCACAGATCCTCTCACATTGAAAAAAGAGAACTATCATCAGTGAACATCACAGCCATTCCTATACCTGGTGGTGTAGCATGGAAAAATACTGATTACGAAATCTATGGCCCGGTTAAACTCTTGAAATATCCACATCACTTCAAGATTTCTTTAAGCGACTTTGTAGCACCTAGTACTTTCTCTGATGATTGGCACTTTGAAAATAATAATAATATGATGTCAGATTTAGAAATGTCAGCAACATTTACAGAACATGATTATTTACAAGGTTCATCAAATTATGAAGAAATGTATTGCTTTAATCATTTTGGGCATCATTATTTGCATAAATCTGCTAATCCTAGAAATGTTTTCAGTTATAATCAATGGGAACATTGTCCAACTCCACCAAAAAGCAGTTCGAAAACATTTTATGAGAAATTCCTATAGTTCTCAGGCTTTAATATCACTAATCCAGAAACGTTTTATTTTAAATTATGAATAAGACAGGAATGAAAAACATGTTGACAAACACTAAACTGATTTATTCTGAAAGATTTTATGAAAAAATGTCTACATTTGCTTTTGAATTCTGGAAAAACAACATTGAGACAAAAACTGTCTGGGGTACATAGGAATGACATGTACAAGGTTTAGAATCATTATTCAGAACCTGCATGATCCCAGAACAAATAATGGGGCATATTATCAAGGGGGTTTATCTCCGCTTTTTTGGCTTTAAAAGCCAAGAAAGCGGGGATAAAATTATCTCCCTATTACCTAGCTGTCGCTAACACCAGTTAGAGAACAGCTAGTAGGAGATAGCGACCATCTTGGGCCCCACTTTGCATGTCAGTGATATTTATCACTAATGACATGCAAAGTGGGCGTGCCAAGATGTTAGCGACTGGAAACAGTTGCGAACATCGCTATCTCCTATTACCAACTTTTGGAGATATTCGCGCTAAGCGCGAATATCTCCAAAAGCTAACACCTGCCCTGAGCAGTTCTTAGCCATGTTATCCAATGGGAGGTGGATAACATGGCTAAGAGCATTAGCTCGGTAATGCATGAATATCGGTGACTTTTCAGCGATATTCATGCATTGCGGCCGTTTTTTATCGCATTTGCGATAAACCTTGGTAATACCAAGGTTTATCTGCGATAAAAATCGCCGCAGCTCAGCGGTAAAATATTGTCTCTAACCAAGCAATAGCGATAATTATCGCTATTGCTTGGTAATATGCCCCAATATTCCTGAATGACACCATACAACAAACAACCTGTCTTGTTCTAGCCAAGATAAAATATTTAAACAACCCGTCTATACCACAGCCTATGCCTGATAGAAATTACACTACAGATGAAGGGTTAGACGTATCCCATATTTTAAAACAAAATAGAAAAAATCCTTTTTGGAAAAAATGGTTGATCTGGCCCACAGACACTAATGACTGTCAAGATAGATTCCTGAACAAAGTAAAGGGGTTCAAACAGAATAGGCCAGACCCAAGATATTCCCAGAGACAATATCCAGGGATAATTACAACACATAGTGAAGGAAAACTATGCCTCGAATGGCTACAGAAATCCACACTACCCGAAATTAAGCAACACCTAACTTTACTTAAAGAAGGTGCTGACTTGCGAGATTTCTTACTGGGACCTCGCAAACAGCGTCAAAAACGTTTCATATATGCCGGTACATATGCTGCTTACAATGAAGCTTGGAAAATACCACAAATTGAAACTGCAGAAAAAATTCGAGAAATTGATCGTATTAATTTGGAAAAATCACTTTCTGTAGTGGACAATGGGTTAACGACTCTGTCCTCCAGAATTTAGTCACTGGACAGCATTGTATCATCTGCTATTGATATAATAGAACATGATATGCTAATGTTACAACATGGCCAGTCCCAATTACGTTCTATTGCACAGTTAGGCTAGATGTTACAAAATTTGCGTTCAGGCAACGTGCCATGGCGTCTAATCAACACAACGTCTTTATTTTCTATCTATAACCTTACTGATAGACAAATCTCTTTGGCACAAAGAAGGGCAGACTATACGGTGCTGAGCATTGAAAAACCCGAAAAATTACCATTGACAATGTCAGAACGACAAGTCATTGAGTGGATAATTCATGGGACCATTACAATCCCGATCGCAACTTTTTAGTTTCAATACTGCCATAAGTATATACCAGCAGGCCTGTATGAAAGGTTGGGTAAAGGATACATCAAGTCAACCTGGAATTTGCCTTATACACATAGATGTTGGATTGGGGGCAAGAAAGAGGTATTTCTTAGTGGTAACAACTGTAAAAAATCACTAAGCGGTACACTTCTGTGTCAAGGAATTTACTGTACGCACTTTACTTTATGACAAGTATTGCAATTGTGGAAATTCATTTCTCTTGCATGAGAAAGAAGACTGCTCAATAAATAACCCTTTTATTGAAAACGCCCGTCTCTCTATTTCTCTGCATTTCTGGTGAAACGAAGCATGCACGATTGACTGGGTAAAATAGCTATCTATTGTTTCCGCGACTCTGGAGATATACTCCTTATTCTGGATGGAGCAAAGTTGTCATGTTTATGCGGTTGTCAGAAGCTAATCCCTTCTTGTCTCTTCAGGAAAGCTAAACACCTTCTTGTTTACTCGAGAAAGTTTCTAATGACCTCTGAGCTAGCTGGCACACACAATTAAGTCTAACATATTCAATAGATACCTAGTCAACCTCAGTCCTACGTCTAAACTATCGTTAATGTTATTCCAATGCGCAGAGCCTATTGGGAATATAGGAACTACACTACATGGCGCCCAATGTTTGGTAAGGCGATAATTTAACGCTAGATACTAGAGTAACTCAGTCGTGCTTTTCACACAGACCCCTTTTCCGTAAAAACTCCAATATACATCTGGAGTAGGTAAAAGGTTAATATCTACCATCCGTGGAGGAGTGTGGCTCAATGGTTAGAGCGGCAGACCCTGATGCAGAGTTCTGGCCAGGGACCAGGGTTCGATTCCTGCCTCGGCAGGGTCTCGGGCTCAATTTCCTCGGACCTGTTAATTCTCGCCTCGGTGCCTATTCTAATCACGGGCCCCACGCTGCAACTCTGGGCAATAGCTTGCTTAGCCTCCACACTGGCCCCAACAGCGCTAAGGATGCCTGGCTTCACCCTGGGGGTGCCCAGGAGTGGACACTTCACAGGGAAAGCCAGGAGGGGTTCCACAGCGGTATGAGTATCAGTGCCAGGAAACCGCATAGGCGACACCGCAAGGTGACCGTCTGGTGACAGTGCGCTCTATAAGTACCATGACATTTACATTTACATTTACCAAAACTTAGTAGGAAAAGATTCCTATATAATAGTTTTTGGTTTATTCAACGTTGAAGGATACAGTGTTCCAAAATATTGTGCACCCAATCTTTTTTCCTTGAAACTTGCTCCGCAAACTTTCTGTCAGCAAAATGTCAGAGAGTGACGACGAAAGGGAGAGAGCTAGCAGCTCAACTTTTGACGGAAGACACAAGTATCCAACAAAATCAACCGGATGCAATACTCATCCCGGTAAATGTAGGGAAAACCTTAACTATAAAACTTATAGAAAATAGAGTATCATCAAGAGGTGGTACAGTCATATTTGTTGTTGAGGCACATGAATATCGGCAGACAGAGGTATTCTATTCATGGATAACTTTTCCAGCAGCAAATGCTGTAACACACGGGTTCCACTACTACAAAGCAGGGGAACCTCCAGAGGAATACACCCCTTTCGAGGAAGTTGAAATTCCACTAACTTACCAAGAGCATGAGCTCTGGTTTAAAGGCGCCCTAAAACATCAAAATCACATTACCAGGCTCGGTCCACTAGGTAGACCAGGAGCCACATGGCCGGCTCTAGCCAGCTATACACCACATCCTGAAATTGAAGAAATGTCAGACAGAGAACTTTTAGTTCAACTAAAACAATTAATTAAAATACATAGACAATTGGTACAATATGTCATGCGGACTTTAACAGTCAAACCTGCTATAAAAATTCCACAGCACACCCCTCACCAGGGGAACACTAATAAAATTAAACCACAGACCATACAATCAGTCATTGGTAAATTACCCGCAAAACAGTAACAAATTCTGTTCTGGTTAGCTCAAAAAATGACTCAAATAGAGGCACTATTTACTGATACTACCCCGTATGAAAAACACAGAATTCTGACAATTTGCCTACCAATGGGGTTTGCACCACATGTGGAGGATTGTGACACTTGGGGAACAGTCTTTGCCTCAATCTACACAAAAACACATGGTGTTCCGTCTATGGCGGTTATACCAGGTGTACTAAGACACATTCAAAATGAATACGGTCCAGAGCCTGCTTTAAATCTAGGTATGAAATTACTGAAAGACTTTAAGCAAGTCTCGGCTATACTACTAGCCAACATAAAAGGAGAGGCAGCATCCGTGGCAAACTGCCAGAAAATAAAAGAAACAGATATAGCAGAACAACCTTTTAAACTTGCCAGAATAATTGAAAAATCCTATGAAGAATTAGGTAGAGATAGTTTGAGTGGGAAATGTGGAAAATGAAATTTTGCCTGACCAAGATGCCCCCTACGTGTACCCTATGTTACATGTATGTGCATGTCACCCATGCATATTTCTCTCAGTGGCCTGAATCACAAGGCCTCTGCAATCACGTCCTGCATTAAGGTGCCTGCCATCAAGTTTCCCAAACGTTAAGCTAACATGAAGGTCCATGTATTTGCATTGTGCACTTTTAAATAAATATCGTAATGAACCCTTTTTGTGGTTCAGTCTGAGCCACTTTCTGAATTAGGGTTTTCATGACTCCTGACACACTGAAAGCTGCAGTTACGTATCTCTGACCTCGCATACTTCTAGCTCAGCCGAAAGAGACCCAGTAAGGGTTGCCAACATAGTATTATGAATAACAGTTATCTGCCTGCTGTACAGAGTCACATTCCTGCCCAGTGAGGAAGGTAAACAGAACCCATCCGCGGAAGATAGGGCCTAGCCTCTCTGTCTCCATTGAAGTAAATCACAGTGCTTGCATCCATAGAAAGCTCACAGCCCCCACGCAATGAACGACGAAATATATGCTTTTTCTGATTCTAGTGATGAGCAACCTTTGCTTCAGATAATACATCCCCTGACTTAAGATATCAGTTAGTACCAGACGTGCAGGGTCGCCTTGACACTAAAGTTCTCTCTACTAGTCTGAAAGTCAGCTCTCCTCCCAGTTACACGTCAATTGCACGTCATGCTCAAATTGCGTGCACAAGTAGGGCAAAGTTCCAGCTTGCCATATAACTCCTCCTCTATGTAGCCACCCACCTATCACCCACCTGTGACTCATCAAGTGTACACCCTCATGCACGCCCACATGCTCTTATCTCTTTCTTTCATGCTCTGCCTGGAGCGCTCCTCCCTATGTACAAGGAAAAATGTATATATGTGTTGTTCTCTGTAAATAATGTTAGAAGACCCTTCCTGAACCTCAGTGGTGATGGAACAGATTCTCCCTTAACTCGAGTTATTGGAATAAAGCCCTTTTAACTTGGACACCACGGACTCTCTGCCTCTCATTTGATACATGCTAATTGTTAATGCCTAGAAATTATGCCAGGGTAATGTTTTATTTACCACATTAATTTGGCGCCCTTACAGGGACATATCCCTTCCCCACGCGCCGGAGTTGTAGGTCCAGCTTTGCCCCCTTCTACAACCGTGACGGACTTTAAAGTGTACACGCCATCGGGATTTCCCGCTACTCCCTCAGGCCCAGGAGGAGGACGGACTGTGACCAGGCATCCATACGAGGCGGTGAGGATTGCGGATCGTCTCAACCAGAGCCCGACTTGTGAGAGAGCAAGGTCCGAGGTTTCCAGAGGTCCACCCGTTCCGAGGCGCATGCGTAGACGTAGACGTAGATGCGTAGAAGTCCGAGGCCTTCAAGTTTCAAGTTTTGCTTCTCGGTGAGTACCACTGTGGGGAATGCATAAAGTTTCAAGACGGGTTCATTTTATATGAACACGGTCAAGACGGGTCCACGGTAAAACGTGGGGACGGTAAAGACGGGTTCACGTTATTCGTGAAAACGGTAAAGACGGGTTCGTTCACACGAGCACGGTCAAGACGGGTCCATGGTAAACGTGGGCACGGTAAAGACGTGTCTCATTTTTGAGACCGGTATGGTTGTACTGTATCCCAGTGCGTATAGTTTTTCAAGTACATGTTTAGTTCTCTGTATTGGTTTAGATCATGTTTGTTTTAATGTTATGATGTTTTAGTATGAATGATTGTTGATTGTTTCAGTCTATTTTTGTGTATTGTATTTCCATTGTGTTGGTTTCAACATGCCACTGTTTTCAAAATTGCGTCAGATAGGGACCAGAAAAGGTATACTAGAAGAGTCAGTTAACATCCCGCCTAGAGACACACCTGGTCATTATATGTATAATAAGCATGGATTAGACGCCATCTTGTTTTTAGATTTATGGGTAGACTATACAAAGGACCTGGAGGAAAAGTATAGATGGCCTATCTCAGGAACTTGGGATTCAGAATGCATTATGAGAGTAGAGGAAGCGCTATGGAAAAAGAAGTCAAGACCCTCTCAGAAAGACGCCATTGAATTATGGCGCAAAGAGTCACATAGGAGAACAGAAAAAGAATTTAATAAAGTAGAGAGAACTAAACAAGCAGCGGAAAAAGCCAAAGAAAAAGAACTACGAGAGGAGGGGGAACGGGTCAAATTAGAACAGGTTGATAGAGAAAGGAACGCCGTAGTTACTGGTATTTATCCCGTCCTGGCTGAAGAACTAGCTAGAGTGACCACCTCAGAGAGACCCAGTAGGTCGCGAACGCCACCACCTGTACCCTTTAGAGTATGTAGAAAGAAGCCGACAGCATCAGAGGCTTTTATTTCCTCCTATCTAGAAGAGCCCGCCCCCATCGGCCATATAAGTTTACTGTGTGGTTCCTTGTAAATAGCTCCTTGTAAATATGGTTTATGAAGAGCATGTCATTATTATAACTTGTTGAGTTTCTTGTGAATATGGCTTGTGAATAGCGCCATGTGGTTATGGTTTGTGCAGAGCATGTTATCATTACGTTAGGCAGGAGAGAGCTGGATCTCTTTCAAGTGCTTGGAGAAAACGTTTTGAAGATGTGCGTACGTGTTCTGTGATAACGTGGAGAGATGAGTTCATGACTTTCCCATGTACTGCAGTCATTGGGGAAAGATTGTGTTTCAGCTGCCAAAGAGTTAATATCTTGTATTGAGAAGGCAGTAATTGTTTTAACATGCTGTTTAACATGCATGGTTATGTGAGCTGACACTAGAAGTCAGTGAGTGATTAGATGAATGATGGTTTGATTTAACTTTTTCATTGGTTGCTGAGTCTGCCTATGTGCTTTGTCAGTTAGCTGACTGAAATGGTAACGTCTTGCATGGAGAGTAAAGAAGTGTTCATTTAACATTCAATTTCAAATGCGTCCGTGTATTTGTGTGGGTTTGCCTTGGAACACTTGATTTAATGTGTTTGACTCAGAGGTCGGTAAGTTGTAAATAAACCAGTTGGATTGAGATAAGGGTTTGCACGGAGGGTGCTTTAATGTTTTCACGGTTGAGAAGGAAATATAAAACAGACCCATCTTAGAATGTGGTTTTAATTAGTGTAATGCAACCGTGTGTTTTTTAAATGAAAATTTGTTCTACAAAATATACATTATTATGTTTCCCAATGCAAGCTGCCCTTTAGAATAGCGTGTGACAGTTAATCCACTCAATTAGAAAACATGGCTTTTTGAAAAATGATGAATCTGGCCCTTTTAATAGGTAGAATAGAAGAGCTTGCACACTTAATTATGAAAATCTTGGTTCTGCAATGCAAAATTATGGAGTTTCACATGTTATTTTCAAAAAGTAAAATGTGATGTGTTTCCATGTCATGTTGTTCTGTTTCTTTTTTTCCTTTGCAGCTAGTAACAATATTTTATGATATAATTATTTTAAATGCTAGCATGTGTCTAGGTTACGAAATAAAATATGTCCTTATTAATTACTGATTTTAGGATGCTTTTTATCACGTTTTGAATTTGCTTCAGTTAAGTTAGAGAATGTTGGTTAGCTCTCTGGCCTGGGTACAGATGTGTTTTGAATTGCAGAGAATGTGTTTTTTCGACCTTGGGGTGGCCTGGCACTCGGGGAAAGATATTTTGTAAAGGGAGGGCTTTTCCCTCTTGGAGCACCGAGCAGTGCCTGTCTTGTTATCATTGGCCATACTCCAATTCTTTTCCGCGGACAAGTTGTTGGCAGTCCTCCAACGTGGCTCAAGGTCTAGGTACTGAATTAATTAATGTTATCCTGGATCAACGATATAAGTACATAAATTCTCTGACCACATGTATGCCTCCGACCTCACACCACGGCAGAAATAACTTACACGTAGACAGACAGAACCCCCTACGAGAGGTACATCCCGTCAAAGATGCGGACAATGTGTTGCAACAGGTGTATGTTTACACCCCCTTAACAAAAATAGAAATACTAGAAATGAAAAAGATGCTGCCCTGCCATGATAAAGACCCGGGGGGGGTTCACCGAGAATTAAAAGACATCCTCCGCATAGGAGATTATACGTACGATGACATTCTGAAGTTACTGAAAGTACTGTTGCCTGCTGGTATTTATGAAAAGCTTAAGGAAAAAGACTGGGAGGTAGGCGAGAAAAAGTTAAGCTGGGATGCACTGGAAACGGAAGAAAAAGGTAGGCTCCCAGGGGTTGGTCTTGGGGAAAAAGCTAGAGAACTGCCTGAACTCCTGATACAAGTTTTACCGAGATTATTGATTACTAAAAAGGAAGACTGGGATGCTATTTCAGCATGTAAACAAAAGCAAGAAGAGGACACAAGTGATTTCTATTCTAGATTTGAGAAACGCTTTACTATTAATAGTGGCCTTAAGCCAGGTAGCGAGTCATTTCCACATCTTTTTCTGAGCAAATTAGTTGAGAATTCCTTGCCCCAGATCAGGAATAGAGTACTGAAGGTTGAGAGTACTTGGCAAGCAAACAGCCCTTCACAAATGTTACAGATGTTACAGTATCACCAGAACAGGATTAGAGAAGAGCAGGATCAGGAAAAGAAACGCATGAAAGAGACAAAAATGAAGGTGTTGGTTGCCCAGACGGTACCAGCAAATAAGGACAGAAATAATACGACACAAGTAAGCTACGCCCACCTTACCGGCCATGCCCCCCTCCATCTGTTATAAGGGCGTGCTGATTCCTAGCGCGTCCTCCTAACAAACTCCTGAGGCGGAAAGCCGGGAGCGCTGCTTATTTTAATTGATTTTTAAAATTGTATTGTACTGCTGTGTTTGCTCACTTACCGGCATCTTGCCACGATCTTTGCCTGCCTTCAGAGGTCCCAGACAGCCGATTTGGGCGCTGCCTTGGGGAATCCTCCCTCGCTGCCGCCATCTACCGCGAGCGAGTAAGCTACGCCCACCTTACCGGCCACGCCCCCCTCCATCTGTTATAAGGGCGTGCTGATTCCTAGCGCGTCCTCCTAACAAACTCCTGAGGCGGAAAGCCGGGAGCGCTGCTTATTTTAATTGCTTTTTAAATTGTATTGTACTGCTGTGTTTGCTCACTTACCGGCATCTTGCCACGATCTTTGCCTGCCTTCAAATGTCCCGCACAGCCGATTTGGGCGCTGCCTTGGGGAATTCTCCCTCGCTGCCGCCATCTACCGCGAGCGAGTAAGCTACGCCCACCTTACCGGCCACGCCCCCCTCCATTCCCTCTCTCCTTTGATTCCCTCATAAAAGGATGTGTCTGGGCCGGAGGCGCAGCGGACGGGCGCAGCGGGCGCGACGATTGCGCGCCGAAGGCGCGCCTAAGGCAAGCCCGTCTGCGCCCGTCCGCGACTGTCCGGGGCTGGGGGCACGTCACTCTGTCTCACTCACCATCTATGCCCCCGACCATCAACGCAGCCTCCAGGGATCATGGTCCCTACCATCCTCCACCTGCTCTTGCATTTCGTCCCTCGGTCTGTCTCCCGTTGTTCCTCTTGACATCCCCCCTCCTCTAGTTGTCCCCCCCCACTCTCCTAGTGACAAGGCTCTCCCTGCAACCTCCAAAACTCTTGCGGCATTCTACCTTAACACCCGGTCTGCTGTAGCCCATGCACACGAACTCTCGGTACTGCTCGACCTTCATGCCCCAGATCTTCTTTTTCTAACGGAAACTTGGTTCTGCGATGACTCCCTCCCTGCCCTACTGGCCACCTTACCAGCTCCATACTACGCCCTCCGAGCAGATCACCTTACTGGCAGAGCCGGGGGCGGCGTGGCGGTCATCGCACGTACCGACCTTCCTTTCCAAACCCTGTCCCTGCCAGACATTGCGAATACTGAGTATCTGGCTATTCGCACTACATCCATTACGCCCCCTCTTACCTGCTTTCTTACCTACCGTCCTCCTCGATCCCCTTTATTGTTTCTCCCTGATTTTCTGGAAGTCCTTGCCACAATCACCGTTAACAACTCCTCTATTCTACTTCTTGGCGACTTCAACTTCTGGCCCTCTGATCCAGCGGAATGCTCATCTTCAAAAGATTTTTCAGAAACTCTGCAATCCCTTAACTTTACATCTCATATTCATTCCCCTACCCATATCAAAGGTCATACATTAGACCAGATCTGGTCCCTGAACTGTCCTGTGGAGTCCCTCTCTATCTCGCCTTGCACATGGTCTGACCATTACCTGATCTCATTTGCCCTCCCCATTCACCCGCCGACCAAGCCCCCTCGCCCCAAAAACATCTGGGTTCGTGCTTGGGGACGAGTTGATCCGGAAAACTTATCGTCCCTACTCACCACTTCCCTCCCTCCCCTGCAAGGCCTATCCACCTTCTCCCAGGTCAAGGCCATCGAACAGTGGCTCTCCTCAGGCTGCGATTTTGTTGCCCCTCTAAAACAAATTACCTCTAAGCGAGAGAAGGATGCCAACCGGTGGTTCAACGAAGAGCTTAAGGCCACCAAACTAGCGGTACGCCGCGCGGAGCGGGCTTGGAGGAGAAATTATTGCCCCTCTCTACGATTAGAGTTCATTAACATCTTAACCCAATACAAAAAAGACATCTTGGGGGCTAAAACCACCTATTTCTCCTCCAAAATCCTCGCAGCAGAAAACCAGTCGAAGGAAATCTTTTCGATCGTGCACAACTTGGCGTTTTCGGACAGAACAACTCTAAAGCCCGCCCCTTCCAAAGAATTCTGTCACTCCCTCAATAACTATTTCATTCAGAAAATAGCTACTATTAAAGCCAACATCCCTCCCCCTTCCCCCACTTTTGTTGACCCCCAGTGTCCCCCTCCTAAGGGAGAACTCACCACCCTTCCTCCTCTAACTAAGGAAATCCTGACATCCATAATACCCCTTGTCAAATCCGGCTCCCCACTAGACCCCTGCCCTGCCCATATTCTCCGCCACATCTTTATCACTTGCCCAGACCCTCCCCTTCACCTCCTCAATAGCTCCCTTTCTCAAGGCGTGGTACCGAACCCACTCAAATCTGCGGTTATTGTACCCATCCTGAAAAAGCCGGGCGCGGACCCCTCAATTCCTGCCAATTTCCGCCCCATCTCCCTCCTGCCATTCTTGGCAAAGGTGCTCGAGCGCCATGTCACCTGCGCTCTGAGCTCTTTTGTGGAGAAGCACGGAGCTCTTGCCCCCCGCCAGGCCGGGTTCTGCCCCGCACACTCTACGGAGTCCGTAGTACTCTCGGTCCTGGACAACCTCAGGGAGGGTATGGATACCAACCAGCCCCAGGCCTTGGTTTTCCTCGATCTCTCAGCCGCTTTTGACACAGTGGACCATACCATCTTGCTTTCCCGTGTCAAGGCGGCGGGGATCGGGGGCACCGCTTTGGTCTGGCTATCCTCCTTCCTGAGCGACCGCACCCAGGCTGTCCGCCTGGGCGACTTTACTGCGGACGTTCGGAAAGTTCAGTGCGGGGTCCCCCAAGGCTCCTCCCTTTCCCATATTTTGTTTAATCTTTATATTGCCCCTCTTATCTTTTCTCTGCAACAAATGGAGGTCGCCGTATTCAATTATGCGGATGACCTCCAGCTTGTCTTTAATTTGTCTTCTTCCCTCTCTTCTGTTCTAAATTTCCAATCCATTATGCTCCATATCCGGGACTGGATGAACCACAACCACTTGAAGCTCAACCCAGATAAGACCGAGCTGGTGTTGACGGGTGGTTCATCCAGCCCCTGGTCTTCTTTATTCTGGCCCCCCTCTCTTGGCCCTTCACCTATCCCCTCTACCTCAGTCAAAACACTAGGCATAAAACTCAATTCTCAACTCACTCTTCACTCTCAGGTTAGCTCTGTGGTTTCTTCTTCTTTCCTATCACTGCGCACTATACGCAGGGTGTCCCGTTTCGTTTCCTTCACTGCCCTCAAACTGATTATCTTGGCCATGGTGGTTTCCCGCCTGGATTACGGCAACGCCCTATATGCAGGTATTCCTGCATATAGCCTACGGCGTTTGCAACAGATTCAAAACCAGGCGGCCCGCCTGGTCTTTAAACTCCCGAAATTTCACCACACTACTCCCCTCCTGAAATCTTTGCATTGGCTTCCTGTTCGTGCCCGGGTCCAGTTTAAGCTTGCCTCCATCACCTTTCAGGCTCGACTGGGCTCGGCACCGGCCTTCATCTCTTCTGAGATTACTCCTTACGTTCCCACCAGGGAACTACGCTCATCCACTCAGTCCCTTCTCACTATCCCACGTTACCGGAGAAAGAAATGGGGAGGCTCGAAATTTGCGACCCTTGCCCCGCTCCTCTGGAACTCTCTTCCTCTTGAGCTCCGAACCCTCACCCTGTACTCGCAATTTCGGAAACACCTCAAGGCTCATCTGTTCGTGAAGTCTTTTAACTAATCCTCTTGTAGCTTGCTGTTGTTTTCCTACTCCGGTCCTTTGTTAGTTGTAGCGCCAAGAAACCGCTGGTGTATGTGCGCTTTAAAAATAATTTAAATTCAAATTCAAATTCAAATTTTAAATTCATACATGTTAAGGGGAACTGTAATTATTGCAAACAACCAGGTCACTATGAAATTCATACATGTTAAGGGGAACTGTAATTATTGCAAACAACCAGGTCACTATGTAAATGAATGTACTGTCCTGAAACACAATATAGCTACAGGCAAGACAAAAGAACGACAATACACTCCTAGACAGAATAGCACCTAACAGAACACACAACAAACAGTAGCGAATTTTCCTCCACCACCGCCTGTTCATGCCACACCACAAATGTATCAGTACACACAGTCTGACTATCCAGAATATCAACAGTTCTCATGAAACAGCCTTGAGAGGGAAGTAGGCTTGCCCCGTATTGAGGTTCCTGTAGATCAAGAGGGTCCGTATGTACATAGTCGTGTATTAGGACAAGACCGAAAATTTCTGATTGACACAGGGGCGAGCAGGACTACCATCAGTCATGACGAGGTTCCAGGGGCACCTCTCTCAGGCTCACAGAATGTTTCCCTGGGATTTTCAGGAAAGCCTATTGTTAATGAAGTATCGAAACCAGTTTCCCTAGGAGTTGGTCTACTGTCACGTACCACAGACTTGCTACTTACTAAGTCATGTCCAGAAAACTTACTTGGTATGAAGACATTAAAAGACCTAGGAGCAGTTATCTGCTGCTCTCCAGAAGGAGTAAGCCTGTTTTTACGTGATTTTAAAGGTCATTATGTACTGACTGATTTTGACCACAGACTCAAGAATGTGCCACAGACTCTATGGGCACAAGGACCGACTGACGTAGGTTACATGGACATAACGCCACACCATGTCACACTCAAAGCAGGAGTAGTACTTCCACGTATTAGACAATACAAGTTACCACCTGACGCCGAAACAGCCTTAATGAAAATAGTTGACGAGCTCATTTCACGAGGGGTAGTGGTAGAGACCGAATGTATGTAACTCACCTGTCATCCCTATCCTTAAACGATCTGACCCTAGTGTACTGCCAGTGTACCGACTAATTATTGACCTACGAGAATTGAACAAATGTGTAGTACCACAATATCCAGTGGTGCCAGACATTTCTTCATTATTGACTGCTATTGATTCTGAGGCCACAGTCTTCACTGTCATAGACTTGAAGAATGCTTTCTTTAGTGTACCCATTCATCCAGATAGCCAATACCTTTTTGGATTTAGTTTAAAAGGGCGTAGCTTTGTCTTTACAAGAGCTCCTCAAGGTTTTACAGAAAGCCCTAGCATTTACAGTCAAGCATTAAAAAGACAGCTGGACAGTATTTATATGCCTCCCAACACTGCTCTACTACAGTACGTGGATGACATCCTAATTACAGCACGTTCAGAACCAGAATGCGCAAATGCATCACTGACAGTTTTACACTTTCTGGCTGACAAGGGGCACAAGGTGTCCCCTTCAAAGTTGCAATTCTGTGAAAAGCAAGTGGTGTATCTTGGACACTTGCTTTCCAAGGAGGGTAGACAGTTAACACGAGAACGTATACAGATCATTGCTAACCTTTCACAGCCCAAGACATAGAAAGAAGTACGTGCATTTATTGGCCTCACTTCATACTGTAGGCAATGGATTCCCCAGTATGCCTATCTAGCCAAACCACTCATACAGTTAACTACACAGGAGGCAGCCACTCCGACTGTCCTCCCTTGGACACAAGAACATACCTTGGCATTTGAGGAATTAAAAAGGGCATTATGTCAAGCGCCGGTTTTAGCGACTCCAAGTTACAGTAAACCTTTTATGCTTTTCATAACTGAACGAGATGGAACAGCGTTATCTGTCCTCACACAAGATCAAGCAGGAAAACACAAGCCTTGCGCTTATTTTTCTAGTACACTAGATCCAGTGGCCCAGGCTCTGCCTGCGTGCCTGAAATCAGTTGCAGCAACAGCCCTAGCCATCAGACAAAGTGACTCGATAGTGTTGGGTCACCCCCTGACAGTAAAGGTACCACATGCAGTGGAAGTTTTCTTAAACAGGACACAGACACAACATTTGACTGTAGCAAGACTGACTGGATATGAACTGACATTATTTCAACCACACATAGAGATCAGACGTTGTAATATTCTGAATCCTGCAACACTTTTGCCCTCAAGTACAGTAAATGCACCGCCACACGACTGTGTGGAAGTAATGAATATAGTGACGAAACCAAGACAAGACCTGACAGATATTGCACTTCCAGACCCAGACTTAACGCTCTATGTAGATGGATCATGCATGAGAATGAGTGCAGGAGAATTAGTAGCAGCATATGCTGTGACCACTGCTACTAAAGTCATAGAGACACAGAAAATAGACACACTATCAGCACAAGCAGCAGAGCTCATCGCTCTGACACAAGCCTGTATAAGAGCTAAGCACTTGAAAGTAAACATTTATACTGACTCACAATATGCTTTTGGCGTTGTTCATGATTTCGGGGTCTTATGGAGGGAGAGAGGTTTCTTGACCTCCCATGGGACCAAGATCCAGCACGGCCAGCTCGTTCAAGCCCTGTTGGAAGCAATACATTTACCTACAGCCATTTCTATCCTGAAGTGCAAAGCTCATACCAAAGTTACAGACACCATTTCCCAGGGTAATGACCTGGCAGACCGAACAGCTAAACTTACAGCCCAGACAGCCCAGACACCAACAGACACGACAAGGACAGAGGTACCATTACTGATAACATGTATGACAGTCAGGGATCCCACTCAAGATGTACTCGACATACAGACACATGCCACTGCAGATGAGATAAAGAAATGGACTGAACAAGGAGGGGTCCAGACTGAACAAGGTTGGATGACTAAGGGAAAAGGTACATGGTTTCTTCCAGATTCTATGGTACAAGTAATCATAAACACAGCACATAGTCCAGCACACTTGGGAGAAAAGGCAATGATAGACAGCTTGCAGAATATCTGGTTTAACAAGCACATGCGTGCAGCAGCGAAACAG
The DNA here is from genome assembly GCF_964261635.1 of Lissotriton helveticus. NCBI lineage: Eukaryota > Metazoa > Chordata > Amphibia > Caudata > Salamandridae > Lissotriton > Lissotriton helveticus. The sequence continues at coordinate 289,936,357 of NC_136057.1, forward strand.
AAAGTACGAACATGTATGATCTGTTGCCAGTTCAATCCAGGTAAAGGCATTCCGGTGGAACAAGGCGGATTTCATCCTCCTGACCACCCTTTTGAGGTCCTCCAGATGGATTATATCCAAATGGACAGATGTAGAGGTTACAAGTATGTCTTGGTAGTTGTGTGTGCACTATCTAGATGGACAGAAGCATATCCAGTTCCAGATTATACTGCTGTGACAACAGCCAGGCAATTAGTGCGCGAGTACTTCCCCAGGTATGGATTGCCTCGGGTCGTATATTCCGATAACGGTCAGCCATTCTCCTCTAAATTAATGAAACAAGTGTCTCTTCTGTTAGGATATACTTGGAAATTCCATTGTGTAAGACTCCCTCAAGCAGCAGGCCTTGTAGAAAGACATAATCAGACAATCAAAACAAAACTTGCTAAGATATGTGCAGAAAAAGGCGTGGATTGGATGGTAGCTTTATCGGTTGCCCTCTTTTACATGCGTATGGTAGCTCATTCCAGAACAGGCCTATCCCCGTATGAAGTAGTCTTCGGTAGACCGCCAAATATGTGGGGTACGCCTATGCCTAAAAGAATAACTGATGTCGACAGTAACATGCTGACAGATTACCTGGCTTCCTTGATGTCTGCACTACTCTCTTGTCGTTCACAGGTTGCTGCCGCCTTCCCTGACAACACCCAGGTCAAGGAACACGCCATTGTCCCTGGGGATTACATTTGTGTCCGGAATTTTGATCGTTCAAGCCCCCTCGAGCCTCGCTGGAAGACCCCGAAATTAGTGCTTCTTACAACAAGGACCGCGCTGAAAGTCGAGGGACGCAAAGGATGGATCCACGCTCAGCACTGTAAAAGACACTTTGGACAATCTGGTACTTCAGTAAAAGACAATACAGACTTTGCGCCGCTTGCGCTGCCTGCGCCGCCTTTACTAGGAAAGACTCCACAGCAGGAGTATAAATCTAAGTTAAGATCTAGTAAGTCAGACGTAGTTTAATTGTCTATGTCCACTCTGTGGTGAATCGGTTAGACTAGATTTCTGACATGTATAAGATCACATACGAGAATAGTAAGAAAAAAAACATGAAAGCAAAATACTGCAAGTTATTACGCAGTAGATGTATAGTTACTTTGATCATTCTTTTTATTCTGTGCATTGTTATAATCTGTGTCAGTTTATTACTACATGTTTTCTTTCCTATTTCCTCACATATACACTCTTCCAGTAACAGCACCATAGAGCATAAATTTAGTGAACTGCCACCTCATGAATTGTCATATCGACTTGCATTGCGTAACAATACTTTTATTCAAATGTTACACCATTCTCACCAGACCAGCAATGCGACTGATTGCTGGGTATGTGGCCAACTGCCACCTTATCAAAAGGCGAAGGGAGTTCTGCCCTTCTATCCTCTGCCGTTCTCACACAATGGTTCATGTGGAGCATGGTTTGCCTTAATGACCTCAATAGATAGAAAGTACATAGCTTATCCAGGTGGCTGGATATATGGAAACCTGAATAAAGTAATGAATGAAGCATGTTTTCCAGACAAAGACGGATTTCCCCAAAGGAAGGGAACCGATCTAGAGAATGAAGAGTACGAGCAGGGAAATGCATCCGTTAATTTTATAATGTTAAATGTTCAGCCCAAGCAAAATACAGGTCCACCGTTTATTTCAGTTCTACCAGCAAAAGGTGATTTATGTGTTAATAAGAAAGGCTCAGTACATATGGGACACAGCGAGTGTAAAGTTGTAGTAGAGTTTAATGATAAAGGACTTTCTTCTTTCAAAACATCACGCCATACCTATTTCATTTGCGGTCAGACAGCCTATGTACATCTGCCCTTAGACTGGGGTGGGACTTGTTATATAGCATTCTTATTGCCACCTGTATTCTTGGCCCCATCCCATTATCATAGAGATTCACGACTAGAACATGTTATGTTATGTTATGTTATGTTAAGCTGTTTTATAGCGCGCACAACTACTGCCGGAGTATCCTGGCGCGAAGAAAAAGAAAAGAAATGAAACAGCAGAGCCCTGAACCAACACAACAAACTAAACAGCTAATCTAAACAAATGAGTTTTTAGCGCTTTCTTAAAAGCCGTGAGGTCAACAGTACTGCGCAGAGAGGCAGGGAGCGCATTCCATGCTAGCGCAGCCCTCACTGCCACAGAGTGTCCGCCCAACCGGACGCGCCGAAAACGAGGGACCTGCATGAGATGTTGAGCTGCTGAGCGCAAATCTCGGTTGGGGGTGTACCGCAGGAATCGTTTCATCAAATAAGCGGGTCCCCGCCCATTGATGGCCTTGTGAGCCAGAGTCAGAATTTTGAAAGTGATCCGATGCAGCACTGGCAGCCAGTGCAGACTCTCCAGGTAACTCCTAACGTTAATCCGCCTGGAGATATTCCCTAGTAATCTGGCGGTAGCGTTCTGAATAATCTGGAGCCGCCCTATCAAGTAGGCCAGGGAGCCACTAAACAGAGCGTTGGCGTAGTCCAGGCGCGAGAGAATTAAAGCTCTCGCGACTGACTCGCGAGCAGAGGCTGGTAGAAACGGAAAAAACTTTCTGAGAGACTTCAAGGTCCCGAAGCAGCCTCCAGTAAGCCTCTTAATGTGCCCCTCAAAACGAAGGTCTTCCCCAAACCAGACCCCGAGGTTCTTGGCCAAGGTGTTTGAGGCACCTGGAATGGGGAAACCATCTGGCCACAGTAGTGACCTAAACTCAGGAGGAAATTGGCCATAGAGCAGAATTTCCGTCTTGTCCTCGTTGCACTTCAATTGGGATGACGCTAACCAATTGAAGACTGAGGACAGACAGTTCTGAATCTGCTCTGTGTCCAGAGCCTCACCTGGCCAAGTGAACAACAACTGCGTGTCGTCCGCGTATGCTATAATTTTGGCTCCCAAATGTACGGCTAATTCAATCAGGGGGGTTAGATATATATTAAAGAGCAGGGGGCTCAATGTCGAGCCCTGAGGGACCCCTGTCAGAAGTGGTCTAGCCGATGATGAATAGGGAGGGAGCCAAACCTGTTGAGATCTAGCCACCAGGAATGAACTCAGCCAATCTAATGCAAGGTCACAGATGCCGATGTCGGCAAGCCTGGTCAGGAGGCGTTGGTGGGGAACCGTGTCAAACGCGGCAGAGAGGTCCAATAAAATTAGAGCCGCTCTGCCGCCAGCATCCAGACATTCCCTGACAGCCTCAGAGATTTCCACCAGGGCCGACTCCGTACTGTGAGCAGTGCGGAACCCGGATTGGGCCTCATGGAGAGCTCCGGATTTTTCCACAAACTCATTAAGCTGCTGGAAGGCCAGCTTCTCACCGATTTTAGCCAGAGCAGGAAGCAGCGATATAGGCCGGTAATTGGTCAGTACCGCCGGGTCAGCTCCGGCCTTTTTAAGCAGAGGCAGGAGCTTAGCTTGTTTCCACTCTGAAGGCAAACTGGCTGATTTAAAGGAGAGGCCAACTAAGTGTGTCACCTCCTCAACAACCACGTCGGCAACAGCAGCCAGCACTCTTGCTGGACAGGGGTCAGAGGGGGACCCAGATTTCAAAGATTTAATCACAGCAAGAGTGTCAGTGGTTGAGGGTGGGAGTTAGAGTAAGGAGAGAGACAGATGCCTCAGGGATTGATCAGACTGAAACAGCTTGGGAGCAATATACAGATTTCAACAAAGGATTCTTTTTCTTCATAGGTCCCGTCCAAAACAGTAAACTGATACGCAAGTTAACAAGGACTCTTGAGGCAGTAGTGAATGTGACTGCATCTGCCCTGGCGAACTTGACCCAGGAACAGTCTGCTATGAGACTTGTTGTTCTTCAACATCGCCTCGTTCTAGACGTCATCTTGGCGGATAGGGGCGGAGCTTGTAGCGTGATCCAATCTAGTTGTTGCGTTTTCATCCGGCATAACGCGCCATCTGTGTATGCAGCGATAACAAGGCTCCACAAGATTGCTCATGTCATACATCAAGACCCAGGCACATGGACTTGGTCCAGTTGGCTCTGGGGTGTGATATCTGCTTGGGGATGGAAAGTGTTGTCCTTCCTAGGAATGATCCTACTTATGATATTTGGTTGCTGTCTCTGTCTGCAGTGTGGCCCGGCCTTTTGCGGCCTGTGTGCAACTGCATGTGTTCCACATCCAAGTATACAAAGGGTTAAGGACGAACAAATGATGCTGTATGATCAGCAATACGGTCTCATGAATATAGATGTATCCTGAAGGGTTAAGTAGGGGACAAGGAGGGAATGTGGAAAATGAAATTTTGCCTGACCAAGATGCCCCCTACGTGTACCCTATGTTACATGTATGTGCATGTCACCCATGCATATTTCTCTCAGTGGCCTGAATCACAAGGCCTCTGCAATCACGTCCTGCATTAAGGTGCCTGCCATCAAGTTTCCCAAACGTTAAGCTAACATGAAGGTCCATGTATTTGCATTGTGCACTTTTAAATAAATATCGTAATGAACCCTTTTTGTGGTTCAGTCTGAGCCACTTTCTGAATTAGGGTTTTCATGACTCCTGACACACTGAAAGCTGCAGTTACATATCTCTGACCTCGCATACTTCTAGCTCAGCCGAAAGAGACCCAGCAAGGGTTGCCAACATAGTATTATGAATAACAGTTATCTGCCTGCTGTACAGAGTCACATTCCTGCCCAGTGAGGAAGGTAAACAGAACCCGTCCGCGGAAGATAGGGCCTAGCCTCTCTGTCTCCATTGAAGTAAATCACAGTGCTTGCATCCATAGAAAGCTTACAGCCCCCACGCAATGAACGAAGAAATATATGCTTTTTCTGATTCTAGTGATGAGCAACCTTTGCTTCAGATAATACATCCCCTGACTTAAGATATCAGTTAGTGCCAGACGTGCAGGGTCCCCTTGACACTAAAGTTCTCTCTACTAGACTGAAAGTCAGCTCTCCTCCCAGTTACACGTCAATTGCACGTCATGCTCAAATTGCGTGCACAAGTAGGGCAAAGTTCCAGCTTGCCATATAACTCCTCCTCTATGTAGCCACCCACCTATCACCCACCTGTGACTCATCAAGTGTACACCCTCATGCACGCCCACATGCTCTTATCTCTTTCTTTCATGCTCTGCCTGGAGCGCTCCTCCCTATGTACAAGGAAAAAAGTATATATGTGTTGTTCTCTGTAAATAATGTTAGAAGACCCTTCCTGAACCTCAGTGGTGATGGAACAGATTCTCCCTTAACTCGAGTTATTGGAATAAAGCCCTTTTAACTTGGACACCACGGACTCTCTGCCTCTCATTTGATACATGCTAATTGTTAATGCCTAGAAATTATGCCAGGGTAATGTTTTCTTTACCACAAAACCACTAAAACCACAACTAACAGGAAATCCCGAAAAGACTTTCATTAAAAATAACTTAATACCTCAAAATAAGAAGTGGGAGGGTAATAAGCAAACCACTCCTAGAGAAAAACATTTTCAGACCAGAGGAAGGTCTCCCCAATGAAGCGATAGAGCTCCAGAAGGGGGGGTAAGTCTCCACAACGGGAGCCCTCTGAAAAAAGATATAACCTTAGAAATAGGGATAATTTGAGAAAACCTGACAGATATCAAGATATTGATACATGTCCCTCTCGATCTTTTCAGACTTCCTCACAGAAATCGGAAAGAAGAGGATTGTCAGAACATAAAGAAGAGCGTGTCAAGTCCAAAGACAAAGAACCTGATCATCAAAGGAAAAAATTACAATTTCCCAAAAAGAAGGTAGCCAGTATTAAAGTAAAACATGCCGGGGATCCTGAGGACACAACTCAAGAACAGAGAGTGGGCCCAAACAATGCTAGACAGCGCAGCAGAAGTGACCATAGCTCGCAAGATCCTGATGAATCTTCTGGAGACAGTGGGCACGAATGAATACATTCAAGTGGAAACTGCAGACACCAGAGTTAGCGTGCCCCATGAACTATATGAAATAACATTACGTATAGAGGGGGACAAAACTAGGAAAATAATAGGTCTCTTCTGGGAAAAACTATCTAAAGTCTATGATATCCTTCTAGCAGAGAAAGACTGGCTACCAGAGTTTGTCAGGGAGTGCCCACATGGCCAAGAAATTATTATGCCTGCCTTCTCAAATCAAATTCCAATTCATAAAAAATTACACATATGCCAGAAAATGGGCAGTAGCCCAAGCCCCTGCATTATATAAAAATCATGTCGGATGGGATGAGGATTCTCCTCACCATAAAATCCAGTTAAAAAATCAACCTACTGCACAAAGGCAGTATCCTGTTAAGCAAGAAGGTAAAAAACAAGTCAGGGAGATCTTAGATCAACTTGAGTACCAGGGGCTTATTGAAACATGCACCTCACAAATAAACAATCCTTTGTTTCCTGGATCCAAACCAGACAATTCATATTGTCTAGTATTGGACTACAGACACTTAAACTCCTGTTGCGAAACATTTGCAGTACAAAATTCACACAGTGCAGCAATGATGAATAACATTGTGCGCAAAAAATATAAAACGACATTAGATATTTCAAATGTTTTTTTTCTGTCAAAACAATGTACCAGAAAGCAGGTATTTGACCACTTTCTCCAGCACGGGGGCCCAATAAGCAATTTCGTCATCTCCCACAGGGATTCAAGAATAGCCCAGGATTATTTTCAGCCAGGGTAACAGAGTTACTACAAATATATGATGATGAGGCATTATCTTATGTCGATGACATCTATCTTACAGACAATGACCTGGAGACACACTTGAAAAGAGTCAACACCATCATACTTGGGTTTGCATCTGAAGGGTACAAATGTAACTTTAAAAAGTCACGAATTGCCCACCAGACTGTCCTATTTTTAGGATATGAATTATCAAGTGAAGGCAAAATTGTAATTGTAATTGTAATTGTAACGATATTTATTAAGCGCGGTTGCTGCCCGTAGGCGTCCAAGCGCTGGGTTGAGGCAAGGAAGCACGGGAGGCTAAGGTACTTCGGATTTAGCAAACAGCAATGTCTTTAGATTGTTCCGAAAGGAGAGGAGGTCTGGGTTGGATCGGAGTGAGATGGGGAGCGCATTCCAGAGCCTGGCGGTGTTCAAAGAGAACAGCCTACCCCCAGATCTGGCTCGCTTCACTCTGGGGACAGTGGCGAGGAACGCCTCCATCGACCGTAGGTTCCTGCTAGGGTGGTAGGGGGTAACCAGGTCGGTGTTGATGGCGCGGTGCGCCAGGCATAGCGCCTTGAAGGCCACTCTCTGCCTCACTGGAAGCCAGTGAAGGCTTTTTAGGGCAGGTCTGGCTGACTGGGTGCGTGGGATGCTCAGCAGGGATGCTCAGCAGGGTGCGTGCTGCACAGTTTTGAATAACCTGCAGTTTTCGGAGGGTCATCTCCGGTGCCCCCACGTATAGGGCATTGTTTGAGTCCAGCCGAGACTGGATGAGACCCTGTATCGCCACCCTTTTGGCCTCTAAGGGGAGTAGCGGGAGGACCTTTCTCAGGATCCTAAGTAGACCAAAACAGGTGGCGGACAGTTTGGTGGCCTGGGTGGAGAAGGAGAGTTTGTTGTCCAACCACACTCCCAGGCTTTTAACACTTTCCTTAGGGATGGGGGGCGGGCCTAGTGTACTGGGCCATAAGGAAGTGAAAGGCACAGGAGAGGTTGGGCCTAGGAGCATAAGCTCCGTCTTTTCTCCATTTAGTTTTAGGGAGGAGTTGGTCATCCAATCCCTGACGTCCTCTAGGCATTTTAGCAGGTCGGCTGGGGAGTGACCGTTGTTCTCTGTGGCCAGTGAGACCACAAGCTGGGTGTCGTCGGCATATGACACGATTTTGATGCCATATGGTTCGACAACACCTGCCAGCGGCCCCATGTACACGTTGAACAGTACAGCCTAGCTGACAACTTCTTGGAGAAATGTGCAGTACTCCCAGCTCCAAAAACGCTCAAAAACTTACAATCAATTCTAGGTTTCCTGAATTTCGGAAGAACATACATTCTAAATTATGCAGAGAGGGTTAAACCACTCTACGAATTAATAAAACCTGATTTCAAACCAATTAGTTAGACTCAGAAACACACAGAAATTTTACGATCATTACAAACAGACATGTTAACTAAAACAAAACTACAAACACGGGCAAACGAACGCAACCTAGTAATCCGAATCATCCCAGGAGATGCGGATTTACATACCTGACCTCTAATGAAGGAGAAACAGTACCAATAGCTTACAAATCACACTTGTACACACAAGCTGAAATGAAATTCAGTTCTAATGAAAAAATTCTAAATGCGGTTCGAACGGCTGTAGCAAAAGAAAAAGCCCTAATTCATGGGAAGAGGATATCTGTTTTAACTGCATTATCAGCCCTTGAAGCAGTGACAAGACCGAGCATTCAAAATGCTATGGCATTAAATCCAAAGTGGATACAATGGGTTAATTCTCTTGATACAACTGACGTGATACATGCATTTGATCCCAGAATGAAAAAGCTAGAACATCTAGAATACGAACAAGAATGCCCTCTGTCGATCGAAATTCTACCTCTGAAACAGTACACCTGTGTAATCTACGCAGATAGATTTGCACAACACTACGTTGTGGATAAAAAAGTTAACAATTCAGCGTGTGCGATTGTTAAAGGTCGCTGGCGCTTAGGTAAATTCAGACCAATGGTCACTAAAACTGAATCAATCGGAAACTGTACAGCTCAGAGAGCTGAACTACAAACTTTGAAGATGGCGCTTGAAAATGCAGATCACAAATTCCCCACACTAATAGTGTGCGATTCACATTACTGCGTCGAATCTTATAATAATTCAAAGCAGACCTGGATTAAAAATGGTTACAAAGATGAAAGAGGTTGCACAATAAAGCTTAAAAAGCTTTGGGAACATGTAGTTCTTTTGCAGATAGAACTACAAAAGACTCACGTGATACATACGCAGAGTCTTCAACGTGAGGGCGTTCACGTTGCAGGGAATTCATTGGCTAACAGAGCCACGGCGGCAGCTGGTCAACCGGCTTCCGTAGCTACAAAGAAGCATTCTAAAAAACAATTAGATGGTGAAAAGCTACTTGCAGTAAAAGCCTCAATGGAAGGCAATTATGCGGCATTACCTCTAAACTATCCACTCGGAAATACATACATAATTGATGCGAACTCCGTTCCGTTTGCTCAAATCCCTGGAGTGGGGGATAGAGTAATTCCAAACACGAACCGGAGAATCTTCTTGATACAAGAAGCACACATGGGAATGGGTCTGAGGCACCAAGAGATCCTGAAATCTCTAATAGAATTGCAATCAAAATACTGGTGGCCGGGAATGAGCGTACAAGTTTATAACTTTGCAATGGATTGTCAAGACTGCAATAGAGATCGCAGTTATGAACCGGACCAGATATCAGACTCTAGCACAGTAAGACCAGCCCAGACACCTCTATTAGACAGCATTAGACTATCTACACGCAGGCGTCCGACCAGACAAATGCGATCCCATAAATATTAAGACGAGATTCATTTGGATGTGGCCCCAGCGCTCGGCTGACCCCAGAACTATTATAAAAGATTTGCGAGTCTTTATCGGCACATACGCAATTGGCATGATACATTCTGACCAGGGTCCTGCGTTTAGCTCTCGAGCTTACAAGGAGGCCATGACCAGCATGCGCATTGCATTGCGGTACTCTAGTCCATTCCATCCTGAGGGAAATGCTGTAGTGGAGAGAAAAAAACATGACATAAAGCAATCTATAACAGCGAGGGAACTAGGTTCGGGTGACGGGTGGGTCAAACATCTAATAAGTGTCCAACGTAGTCTTAACAATCTGCCAAGAAATTCTCTGGGTGGAATAACTCAGTATGAAATTTTGTTTGGCACAAGAATGATAATCGAAGACCTCGATTGTCAGACTTCAGTGGTGGAACAAAAAGCTTTTGATATCAAAGATCGTTTGGCTGTTTTACAGGACTTGAATGAAACAAGAAGAAGTCTAAGTAACACAAAGCTAAAGCCAACGGCCACTGAAGAGAAACCACCTGTCCCAGAAAGACCTGTCTGGATTCCAAAGATTGTGGATCTGGTCAAAGAAAAGATCGCGGTGAAGAAGGAATTTGGGCCTTCTTACAGAAAAGCAGTACCTGTCTTAGCTATCAGCGGAACAAGTCAGTGGTACCTCCGCCCCTTGCTGGTAAAAAGGAGAACCGAGTTGTATCAATCGACCTGGTAAAACCACAACCATGTGGCCAATAATAAGTAGTAGGCCCAGTGGACTCCCAAGAAGTAGCAGAAGACCAAACCTTGCTACAATCCAAGAGGGTCAAACTGAGACACTAATCACATTCGATAAACCTGCAGTGAATAAAAAAGGACTATGCAACAAAGCTATGGAACTTGTGCCTCTTGAAACCCAAATTGCAACAGTTCATCAAGAAATGCCTGTCTACAATGATGTAGCCTCGGACTATGCCAATATGATAAAAGGAAGAAGCAACTACAAAGATTAATAACAACCCTGATGCCATTCAAACAATTGACAAACCTGCAACTGGCTATTTCATCAATTTCGATGACTTTTCAGATGATCCAAGTGAACATGAAGACAAGCCAGCAAACAAAACTTTCAAAGACAAAATTACAGAACTCTTTTATCAACTTGGAGAAACATATTTTATTTCACGGTGTATTGAACTGTGGATTGTGTTAGGTGTACTTTTCCTCCTGCTCTGGCTCATCTTAGTTTTAAGATTGGGAAGAATGATTGATGGAAAATACAGTACAATGGACACAGCAAGTCGGAACATCAACTTGGTTCTAAAAGCTCACAGATCCTCTCACATTGAAAAAAGAGAACTATCATCAGTGAACATCACAGCCATTCCTATACCTGGTGGTGTAGCATGGAAAAATACTGATTACGAAATCTATGGCCCGTTTGAACTCTTGAAATATCCACATCACTTCAAGATTTCTTTAAGCGACTTTGTAGCACCTAGTACTTTCTCTGATGATTGGGACTTTGAAAATATTAATAATATGATGTCAGATTTAGAAATGTCAGCAACATTTACAGAACATGATTATTTACAAGGTTCATCAAATTATGAAGAAATGTATCGTTTTAATCATTTTGGGCATCATTATTTGCATAATTCTGCTAATCCTAGAAATGTTTTCAGTTATAATCAATGGGAACATTGTCCAACTCCACCAAAAAGCAGTTCGAAAACATTTTATGAGAAATTCCTATAGTTCTCAGGCTTTAATATCACTAATCCAGAAACGTTTTATTTTAAATTATGAATAAGACAGGAATGAAAAACATGTTGACAAACACTAAACTGATTTATTCTGAAAGATTTTATGAAAAAATTTCTACATTTGGTTTTGAATTCTGCAAAAACAACATTGAGACAAAAACTGTCTGGGGTACATAAGAATGACATGTACAAGGTTTAGAATCATTATTCAGAGCCTGCATGATCCCAGAACAAATAATGGGGCATATTATCAAGGGGGTTTATCTCCGCTTTTTTGGCTTTAAAAGCCAAGAAAGCGGGGATAAAATTATCTCCCTATTGCCTAGCTGTCGCTAACACCAGTTAGAGAACAGCTAGTAGGAGATAGCGACCATCTTGGGCCCCACTTTGCATGTCAGTGATATTTATCACTAATGACATGCAAAGTGGGCGTGCCAAGATGTTAGCGACTGGAAACAGTCGCGAACATCGCTATCTCCTATTACCAACTTTTGGAGATATTCGCGCTAAGCGCGAATATCTCCAAAAGCTAACACCTGCCCTGAGCAGTTCTTAGCCATGTTATCCAATGGGAGGTGGATAACATGGCTAAGAGCATTAGCTCGGTATTGCATGAATATCGCTGACTTTTCAGCGATATTCATGCATTGCGGCCGTTTTTTATTGCATTTGCGATAAACCTTGGTAATACCAAGGTTTATCTGCGATAAAAATCGCCGCAGCTCAGCGGTAAAATATTGTCTCTAACCGAGTAATAGCGATAATTATCGCTATTGCTTGGTAATATGCCCCAATATTCCTGAATGACACCATACAACAAACAACCAGTCTTGGTCTAGCCAAGATAAAATATTTAAACAACCCGTCTATACCACAGCCTATGCCTGATAGAAATTACACTACAGATGAAGGGTTAGACGTATCCCATATTTTAAAACAAAATAGAAAAAATCCTGTTTGGAAAAAATGGTTGATCTGGCCCACAGACTCTAATGACTGTCAAGATAGATTACTGAACAAAGTAAAGGGGTTCAAACAGAATAGGCCAGACCCAAGATATTCCAAGAGACAATATCCAGGGATAATTACAACATATAGTGTAGGAAAACTATGCCTCGAATGGCTACAGAAATCCACACTACCCGAAATTAAGCAACACTTAACTTTACTTAAAGAAGGTGCTGACTTGCGAGAATTCTTACTGGGACCTCGCAAACAGCGTCAAAAACGTTTCATATATGCCGGTATTAATGCAGCTTACAATGAAGCTTGGAAAATACCACAAATTGAAACTGCAGAAAAAATACGAGAAATTGATCGTATTAATTTGGAAAAATCACTTTCTGTAGTGAACAATGGGTTAACGACTCTGTCCTCCAGAATTTATTCACTGGACAGCATTGTATCATCTGCTATTGATATAATAGAACAGGATATGCTAATGTTACAACATGGCCAGTCCCAATTACGTTCTATTGCACAGTTAGGCTGGACGTTACAAAATTTGCGTTCAGGCAACGTGCCATGGCGTCTAATCAACACAACGTCTTTATTTTCTATCTATAACCTTACTGATAGACAAATCTCTTTGGCACAAAGAAGGGCAGACTATACGGTGCTGAGCATTGAAAAACCCGAAAAATTACCATTGACAATGTCAGAACGACAAGTCATTGAGTGGATAATTCATGGGACCATTACAATCCCGATCGCAACTTTTTAGTTTCAATACTGCCATAAGTATATACCAGCAGGTCTGTATGAAAGGTTGGGTAAAGGATACATCAAGTCAACCTGGAATTTGCCTTATACACATAGATGTTGGATTGGGGGCAAGAAAGAGGTATTTCTTAGTGGTAACAACTGTAAAAAATCACTAAGCGGTACACTTCTGTGTCAAGGAATTAACTTGCATGGGGCCTGCGAAGGTTCATCAAATAACCTTTCATGTCACCTGCACGGCACCCCTGCTACACAGATAGAGCCTTTTTTCAGACAGCTTTCCAACGGCAGCTACGTTCTAATAAGTGACCACAGCTGTTGTGGCATGGTGCCAGGAAAAGCCTATCTCGTGAGCGTTACTTCCATGGTCACTTGTTGTATGCAAGAATTGAATCACAAACAGCAAACCAGACATGGAGGTGGCAATATGGCCTTCTTTGAATATCTCTTCTATTCGAATTGATACTTTAAACAGAATGAAGTCTATCTTTTACAAACAACTGTGCCTTTAACCTCGTCTAGAGAAATGTATGATCTGCAAGTTGCAAGGACAGCAGCAGAGATACATGCATTAATATCAACATATTGCCCCGTACATTTCGTAGAAATGTTAAGTCAAATCTTAAACATGTCAGATACCAGTGGCATCGCACATGTATTTAAGACAATTTTTTCGGGACTGTTAGCACCCTTTGTACCAATTATTGGCACCTTCCCGAATTTCGTGCATTCTGTGTTCGGCGGCCTGCCTCTCATCTTGGGACTCGTAGCAGGAATCTTATTTTTGTTCCTTCTGCTCCGATATGGCAAGTCAAGTCACAAACAAAACTCAGGCTACAATGGAAGACACGATCCTAGCAATACAATACCGAGAACGGATCACTAAAGTCCTCAGCTTGGCTCGGCTAAGAGATCTGAATACTACCTGGTTTCTTTCATTCAGACCAATCTGGCAAGATTGCATCTTACCTGTTCTACGATGCCTGCGAGAAGAATGCATGTTAGACGTCTGTCTCACACTTCCATCAGCAGTACCTATGGATGTCGATGCTTTGCTTGGTTCGGTAACGGCTCATGCAACGTGTTGTCCCCAGCGGCTACCCATTCTGATGACGGCATTCGTTGAGACCTCACCATTACGATTAGGTGGTGGTGAGGTACGAGATCAAAGCGGCACACAGGTACAACCATCCGTGACCATTGCTGATCTGAACACCGATGATGGCAATGCTTCGCACATATGCACTATTTCTACTTTTTCGGACCTGGCCCAACTTTCACCTACTGTTGTAGACGAATTTTTTACCAGCCTATCTGAATTAATGTTCTCTCCTAACAACGAGAATAACTTTTGAAATAGCAAGCACACAGCGTTCCCTGAACTCTGAATTCGGCCTTCAGTTTTGATAAACAGAACTTCTAAAAAACATTGAAACTATTTTTTTTTCCAGAATCGAAATTATTTTTCCCTAGTTCCCAAAATATTTACCTTTTTTTGGCACATGATACTATGTTTAAAGTAGAACTATTCTTAGAAAACAAGATTTCTAATTTTAAAATCTCTAGAGACAATATTTTGACTTAGCCTCTAGCACATGTACAGTCTTGTATGAATATGTGATGAAATGGTCTCGACCTTCTCTTCTGTATTAAGACCATTTCATAAATGTAAATTTCGTGATTCATTCAGTCAGCATTCTAAATGTACAAAATATGCATTATCTGAATGACACCACTGCTTACTAAAAGCGTACAGTATTATACTCATGTTTCGTGTTTATACCATTTCAAATGCTAACTATGTATTTTGGGGTGGGCTGGAAAACATATGCATCGTTATATGTTTAGTATTGCTTAGTATTTAGTAATGATGGACATTATACGTGGAGTGGATGTTGTGATTGTATCTAGGACCTTAATTAAGACATTCCCGACTTATGCCCTTATGTGGTTATAACAAATCATATCCTTATAAAGGCATAAGAATCATATCCATATTAAGTCATAGCCAATGCAGTCCAAATACGGCAAGGCTACTCCCATAGACTCCTAGAAAGCACAACGCGTTCTTAAAGAAACCAAGCCTCCAGCACCCCGGGAATTCCCCTGCTTCTGTTTTGATTTGTCCTAAGAACTCCTGGAGTCCTGAAAGAACTGCCAGTTCTTAGTGACGTCTTATGTCCAACCTTACGTCAAACTCGGCACCTTCCAGGTATAAATATACCAATATCTGCCTTAGGCAACACACGGTGGTTTGGAGCAGATCGGCTATCTTCTTGCCCGACGCCCTGCTGATGCGAGTGCCGAAGGAAGCTGACCCTCCCTGCTGACGCACTGAGAGAGACGCTGTCTTTTCTCCTGCCGAGAAAATCCAGCTCCAGTGTTTCCCTGACAACCTCGCAGGTTGCTGGGAGATCGAGTCCTAAGAAAGAGATACAAGACCTCCTTTATTCTATATCCAAGGTACGGAGCTGATTAGACCCATAGAGAATTCTTGATTCAGATTCTTGGCAAGACTTGTAACTCATCTACTGCTTCCCTGTACAAGGCTTAGGTTAGGTACACTGGGGTAGGCGTATCTTAGAAACACCAGCTGAGTATGTTTAGTCATTATTTTATCGTTGTATGTATTTTATCCATTTTAAGTATCTTATGGCTCAGAAACCATATAAATGCTTTTACAGTATTATTTCATAATACTCATTTTACTGTACGCACTTTACTTTATGACAATTATTGCAATTGTGGCAATTCATTTCTCTTGCATGAGAAAGAAGACTGCTCAATAAATAACCCTTTTATTGAAAACACCCGTCTCTCTATTTCTCTGCATTTCTGGTGAAACGAAGCATGCACGATTGACTGAGTAAAATAGCTATCTAATGTTTCCGCGACTCTGGAGATATACTCCTTATTGTAGAGGGAGCAAAGTTGTCAAGTTTATGCGGTTGTCAGAAGCTAATCCCTTCTATCTATTCAGGAAAGCTAAACACCTTCTTGTTTACTCGAGAAAGTTTCTAGTGACCTCTGAGCTAGCTGGCACACACAATTAAGTCTAATATATTCAATAGAGACCTAGCCGACTTCAGTCCTACATCTAAACTATCGTTTATGTTATTCCAATGCGCAGAGCCTATTGGGAATATAGGAACTACACTACATGGCGCCCAACGTTTGGTAAGGCGATAATTTAACGCTATATACTAGAGTAACTCAGTCGTGCTTTTCACACAGACCCCTTTTCCGTAAAAACTCCAATATACGTCAGGAGTGGGTAAAAGGTTAATATCCACCAAAACTTAGTAGGAAGAGATTCCTATATAATAGTTTTTGGTTTATTCAACGTTGAAGGATACAGTGTTCCAAAATATTGTGCACCTAATCTTTGTTTCCTTGAAACTTGCTCTGCAAACTTTCTGTCAGCAAAATGTCAGAGAGTGACGACGAAAGGGAGAGAGCTAGACTAGCAGCTCAACTTTTGACGGAAGACACAAGTCTCCAACAAGATCAACCGGATGCAATACTCATCCCGGTAAATGTAGGGAAAACCTTAACTATAAAACTTATAGAAAATAGAGTATCATCAAGAGGTAGTACAGTCAAATTTGTTGACGAGGCACATGAAGATCGGCAGACAGAGGTATTCTATTCATGGATAACTTTCCCAGCAGCAAATGCTGTAACACACGAGTTCCACTACTACAAAGCAGGGTACCTCCAGAGGAATACACCCCTTTCAAGGAAGTTGAAATTCCACTAACTTACCAAGAGCATGAGCTCTGGTTTAAAGGCGCCCTAAAACATCAAAATCACATTACCAGACTCGGTCCACTAGGTAGACCAGGAGCCACATGGCTGGTTCTAGCCAGCTATACACCACATCCTGACATTGAAGAAATGTCAGACAGAGAACTTTTAGTTCAACTAAAACAATTAATTAAAATACATAGACAATCGGTACAATATGTCATGCGGACTTTAACAGTCCAACCTGCTATAAAAATTCCACAGCACACCCCTCACCAGGGGAACACTAATAAAATTACACCACAGACCATACAATCAGTCATTGGTAAATTACCCGCAAAACGGGAACAAATTCTTTTCTGGTTAGCTCAAAAAATTACTCAAATAGAGGCACTATTTCCTGATACTACCCCTCACGAAAAACACAGAATTCTGACCATCTGCCTACCAATGGGGATTGCACCACATGTGGAGGATTGTGACACTTGGGGAACAATCTTTGCCTCAATCTACACAAAAACACATGGTGTTCCGTCTATGGCGGTTATACCAGATGTACTAAGACAGATTTAAAATGAATACGGTGCAGAGCCTGCTTTAAATCTATGTATGACATTACTGAAAGACTTTAAGCAAGTCTCGGCTATACTACTAGCCAACATAAAAAGAGAGGCAGCATCCGTGGCAATCCGCCAGAAAATAAAAGAAACAGATATAGCAGAACAACCTTTTCAACTTGCCAGAATAATTGAAAAATCCTATGAAGAATTAGGTAGAGATAGTTTGGTTGGGAAACCACTAAAACCACAACTAACAGAAAATCCTGAAAAGACTTTCATTAAAAATAACTTAATAACTCAAAAGAAGAAGTGGGAGGGTAATAAGCAAACCACTCCCAGAGAAAAACATTTTCAGACCAGAGGAAGGTCTCCCCAACGAAGAGATAGATCTCCAGAAGGGGGGGCAAGTCTTCACAACGGGAGACCTCTGAAAAAAGATATAACCTTAGAAATAGGGATAATTTGAGAAAACCTGACAGATATCAAGATATTGATACACGTCCCTCTCGATCTTTTCAGACTACCTCACAGAAATCGGAAAGAAGAGGACGGTCAGAACATAAAGAAGAGCGCGTCAAGTCTAAAGGCAAAGAACCTGCTCATCAAAGTAAAAAATTACAATTTCCAAAAAAGAAGGTAGCCAGTCTTAAAGTAAAACATGCCGAGGATCCTGAGGACACAACTCAAGAACGGAGAGT
Organism: Lissotriton helveticus; assembly: GCF_964261635.1. NCBI lineage: Eukaryota > Metazoa > Chordata > Amphibia > Caudata > Salamandridae > Lissotriton > Lissotriton helveticus. The sequence goes on from NC_136057.1 coordinate 289,954,359, forward strand.
GGGCCCAAACAATGCTAGACAGTGCAGCAGAAGTGACCATAGCTCGCAAGATCCTGATGAATCTTCTGGAGACAGTGGACACAAATGAATACATTCAAGTGGAAACTGCAGACACCAGAGTTAGCGTGTCCCATAAACTATATGAAATAACATTACGTATAGAGGGGCAAAAAACTAGGAAAATAAAAGGTCTCTTCTGGGAAAAACTATCTAAAGGCTATGATATCCTTCTAGCAGAGAAAGACTGGCCACCAGACTTTGTCAGGGAGTGCCCACTAGGCCAAGAAATGATTACGCCTGCCTTCTCAAATCAAATTCCAAATCATAAAAAATAAATATATGCCAGAAAATGGGCTGTAGCCCAAGCCCCTGCATTATATAAAAATCATGTTGGATGGGATGAGGATTCTCCTCACCATAACATCCAGTTAAAAAATCAACCTACTGCTAAAAGGCTATATCCTGTTAAGCAAGAAGCTAAAAAACAAGTCAGGGAGATCTTAGATCAACTTGAGTACCAGGAGGTGATTGAAACAAGCACCTCACAAATGAACATCCTTTGTTTCCTGTATCTAAACCAGACAATTCATATCGTCTAGTATTGGACTACAGACACTTAAACTCCTGTTGCAAAACATTTGCAGTACAAAATTCACACAGTGCAGCAATGATGAATAACATTGTGCGCAAAAAATATAAAACGACATTAGATTTTTCAAATGGTTTTTTTCTGTTAAAACATTGCACCAGAAAGCAGGTATTTGACAGCTTTCTCAAGCATGGGGGCCCAAGAGGCAATTTTGTCATCTTCCACAGGGATTCAAGAATAGCCCAGGATTATTTTCGGCCAGGGTAACAGAGTTACTACAAATATATGATGATGAGGCATTATCTTATGTCGATGACATCTATCTTACAGACAATGACCTGGAGACACACTTGAAAAGAGTGAACACCATCATACTTGGGTTCGCATTTGAAGGGTACAAATTTAACTTTAAAAAGTCACGAATTGCCCAGCAGACTGTCCTATTTTTAGGATATGAATTATCAAGTGAAGGCAAAAGCCTAGCTGACAACTTCTTAGAGAAATGTGCAGTACTCCAAGCTCCAAAAACGCTCAAAAACTTACAATCAATTCTAGGTTTCCTGAACTTCGGAAGAACTTACATTCTAAATTATGCAGAGAGGGTTAAACCAATCTACGAATTAATAAAACCTGATTTCAAACCAATTAATTGGACTCAGAAACACACAGAAATTTTACGATCATTACAAACAGACATGTTAACTAAAACAAAACTACAAACACGCGCAAACGAACGCAACCTAGTAATCCGAGTCATCCCAGGAAGATGCGGATTTACATACCTGACCTCTAATGAGGGAGAAACAGTACCAATAGCTTACAAATCACACTTGTACACACAAGCTGAAATGAAATTCAGTTCTACTGAAAAAATTCTAAATGCGGTTCAAACGGCTGTAGCAAAAGAAAAAGCCCTAGTTCGTGGGAAGAGGATATCTGATTTAACAGCAGTATCAGCCCTCGAAGCAGTGACAAGACCGAGCATTCAAAATGCTATGGCATTAAATCCAAAATGGTACAATAGTTCAATTCTCTTGATACAACTGACATGATACACGCATTTGATCCCAAAATGAAAAAGCTAGAACATCTAGAATACGAACAAGAATGTCCTCTGTCGATCGAAATTCTACCTCTGGAACAGTACACCTGTGTAATCTACGCAGATAGATTTGCACAACACTACGTTGTGGATAAAAAAGTATACAATTGTGCAATTGTAAAAGGTCGTTGGCGCTTAGGTAAATTCAGACCAATGGTCACTAAAACTGAATCAATCGGAAACTGTACAGCTCAGCGAGCTGAACTACGAACTTTGAAGATGGCGCTTGAAAATGCAGATCGCAAATTCCCCACACTAATAGTGTGCGATTTGCATTACTGCGTCAAATCTTATGACATTCCATGCAGACCTGGATTAAAAATGGTTACAAAGATGAAAGAGGTTGCACAATGAAGCATGAAAAGCTTTGGGAACAGGTAGTTCTTTGCAGAAAGAACTACAAAAGACTCACGTTATACATACACAGAGTCTTCAACGTGATGGCGTTCACGTTGCAGGGAATTCATTGGCTAACAGAGCCACGGCAGCAGCTGGTCAACCGGCTTCCGTAGCTACAAAGAAGCGTTCTAAAAAACAATTAGATGGTGAAATGCTACTTGCAGTAAAAGCCTCAATGGAAGGCAAATATGCGGTGTTACCTCTAAACTATCCACTCGGAAATACATACATAATTGATGCGAACTCCGTTCCGTTTGCTCAAATCCCTGGAGTGGGGTATAGAGTAATTCCAAACACGAACCGCAGAATCTTCTTGATACAAGAAGCACACATGGGAATAAGTCTGAGGCACCAAGAGATCCTGAAATCTCTAATAGAATTGCAATCAAAATACTGGTGGACGGGAATGAGCGTGCAAGTTTATAACGTTGCAATGGATTGTCAAGACTGCAATAGAGATCACAGTTATGAACCGGACCAGATATCAGACTCTAGCACAGTAAGACCAGCCCAGACACCTCTATTAGACAGCATTAGACTATCTACACGCAGGTGTCCGACCAGACAAATGCGATTCCATAAATATTAAGACGAGATTCATTTGCATGTGGCCCCAGTGCTCGGCTGACGCCAGAACTGTTTAAAAGATTTGCGAGTCTTTATCGGCACATACGCAATTGGCATGATACATTCTGACCAGGGTCCTGCGTTTAGCTCTCGAGCTTACAAGGAGGCCATGACCAGCATGGGCATTGCATTGCGGTACTCTAGTCCATTCCATCCTGAGGGAAATGCTGTAGTGGAGAGAAAAAAACGTGACATGAAGCAATCTATAACAGTGAGGGTATTAGGTTCGGGTGACGGGTGGGTCAAACATCTAATAAGTGTCCAATGTAGTCTTAACAATCTGCGAAGAAATTCTCTGGGTGGAATCACTCCGTATGAACTTTTGTTTGGTACAAGAATGATAATCGAAGACCTCGATTGTCAGACTTCAGTGGTGGAAAAAAAACCTTTTGATATCAAAGATCGTTTGGCTGTTTTACTGGACTTGAATGAAACAAGAAGAAGTCTAAGTAACACAAAGCTAAAGCCAACGGCCACTGAAGAGAAACCACCTGTCCCATCAAGACCTGTCTGGATTCTAAAGATTGGGGATCTGGTCAGAGAAAAGATCAGGTGAAGAAGGAATTTGGGCCTTCTTACAGAAAAGCAGTACCTGTCTTAGCTATCAGCGGAACAAGATCAGTAGTACTACCGCCCCTTGATGGTAAAAAGGAGAACCGAGTTGTATCAATCGACCTGGTAAAATCACAACCATGTGGCCAATAATAAGTAGTAGGCCCAGTGGACTCCAAAGAAGTAGCAGAAGACCAAACCTTGCTACAATCCAAGAGTTTCAAACTGAGAGACTAATCACATTCGATAAACCTGCAGTGAATCAAAAAGGACTATGCAACAAAGCCAGGGAACTTGTGCCTCTTGAAACCCAAATTGCGTCAAGAAACGCCTGTCTACAATGATGTAGCCTCCGACTATGCCAATATGAAAAAGGAAGACGCAACTACAAAGATTAATACCAATCCTGATGCCATTCAAACAATTGACAGAACTGCATCTGGCTATTTCATCAATTTCGATGACTTTTCTGATGATACAAGTGAACATGAAGACAAGACAGCAAACAAAACTTATAAAAGACAAAATTACAGAACTCTTTCATCAACTTGGAGAAACATATTTGATTTCACCGTGGATTGAACTGTGGATTGTGTTAGGTGTACTTTTCCTCCTGCTCTGGCTCATCTTAGTTTTAAGCTTGGGAAGAATGATTGATGGAAAATACAGTACAATGGACACAGCAAGTCAGAACATCAACTTGGTTCTAAAACCTCACAGATCCTCTCACATTGAAAAAAGAGAACTATCATCAGTGAATATCACAGCCATTCCTATACCTGGTGGTGTAGCATGGGAAAATACTGAATAGGAAATCTATGGCCCGGTTGAACTCTTGAAATATCTACATCAGTTCAAGATTTCTTTAAGTGACTTTGTAGCACCTAGTACTTTCTCTGATGATTGGGACTTTGAAAATATTAATAATATGATGTCAGATTTAGAAATGTCAGCAAAATTTACAGAACATGAATATTTACAAGGTTCATCAAATTATGAAGAAATGTATTGCTTTAATCATTTTGGGCATCATTATTTGCATTAATCTGCTAATCCTAGAAATGTTTTCAGTTATAATCAATGGGAACATTGTGCAACTCCGCCAAAAAGCAGTTCGAAAACATTTTATGAGAAATTCCCATACTTCTCAGGGTTTAATATCACTAATCCAGAAACGTTTTATTTAAAAATTATGAATAAGATAGGAATGAAAAACATGTTGACAAACACTAAACTGATTTATTCTGAAAAATGTTATGAAAAAATGTCTACATTTGGTTTTGAATTCTGGAAAAACAGCATTGAGACAAAAACTGTCTGGGGCACAAAAGAATGGCAGGTACAAGGTTTAGAATCATTATTCAGAGCCTACATGTTCCCAGAACAAATAATGTTCCTGAATGACACCATACAACAAACAACCTGTCTTGGTCTAGCCAAGATAAAAGATTTAAACAACCCGTCTATACCAAAGCCTATGCCTGATAGAAATAACACTACAGATGAAGGGTTAGACGTATCCCATATTTTAAAACAAAATAGAACAAATCCTGTTTGGAAAAAATGGTTGATATGGCCCACAGACACTAATAACTGTCAAGATAGATTCCTGAACAAAGTAAAGGGGTTCAAACAGAATAGGCCAGACCCAAAATATTCCCAGAGACAACATCCAGGAATAATTACAACATATAGTGTAGGAAAACTATGCCGGGAATGACTACAGAAATCCACACTACCCGAAATTAAGCAACATTTAACTTTACTTAAAGAAGGTGCTGACTTGCGAGATTTCTTACTGGGACCTCGCAAACAGCGTCAAAAACGTTTCATATACGCCGGTACATACGCAGCTTACAATGAAGCTTGGGAAAAAAACACAAATTGAAACTACAGGACAGCATTGTATCATCTGCTATTGATATAATAGAACAGGATATGCTAATGTTACAACATGGCCAGTCCCAATTACGTTCTATTGTACAGTTAGGCTGGACGTTACAAAATGTGCGTTCAGGCAACGTGGCATGGCGTCTAATCAACACAACGTCATTATTTTCTATCTATAACCTTACTGATAGACAAATCTCTTTGGCACAAAGAGGGGCAGACTATACGGTGCTGAGCATCGAAAAACTCTAAAAATTACCATTGACAATGTCAGAACGACCAGTCATTGAGTGGATAATTCATGTCACCTTTATAATCCCGATAACAACTTTTCAGTTTCAATACTGCCATAAGTATATACCCGGTACAAAAGGGGGTGGTGATGGACGGGGCATCTGAATCAATCAAACACTCACACCCAGTCAAAAGATCTGGGTTTAATCCATCACCGTTCTTTAGCCCACTCTGCCACCCCAGTTCAGACATGGCTATATGCAAATCAGTCTGACACCAAAAATTGGGCATGCTTCTTTCAGAAGAAAATTATGAACATTTATTCTTCTTTTCACAATATGCCTAACCCTGTTTTTTCTCTTTGCAATAAACCTTTTTTGGACCGTCAATAGGGCTCTCTCACGATCTTTCTGAAACTCGCTGTGAACCTTGTAAACAATCTTTTAAATAAGTCAAAACTGGTTCTCCCTTATATCCTGTGCCTCTACATATTCTCCTCCAAGAGTACATTGCCCCCAGGTTGACAGAATTGTTAAACATTTCCCTCACCTTTGAGCAGGTTCCCTCTCAGTGGAACATACAATTGTTAAGCTGATTTTAAAGAAACCCTCTTAACTTGAGTAACTACAGGCCAATCTCATTGTTACCTGGATCTTCCAAACTCCTAGAAAAAACATGTCAACAAAAATCTCTCCGCCTTCCTCGAAATGAAGGAAGTCCTCCAACCTACTCAAATAGGGTTCTGACTACTACACAGCACTAACAAAGCTCTGCTGGAGGTGGTCAAGGAACTTAGGCATCTTCTAGATCGAAGAGGATCGGCAGCTGTTATATTTTTAGAGCTAAGTGAGGCCTTGATACTGTAGACCACCTTACTCTTATTGAGAGAATCTCAAATGCGGGAATCGCTGTCCTACTTTTTGGAGAATAGAAGCTTCCAGGTCTTGGTTCAATCTTGTTACTCAGCTAGCCTTCCTCTTAGGTGTAGGGTTCCTCAGGGCTCCTCTCTGAGCCCCACACCTTTTAACATTCACATGCTACCCTTTGCTGACATTATGCACTCGTTTAGGTTGTCACTGGTTTTCTACGCCAATCACACTCAGTTGGCCATGTCAATTTCTCCCAATTCTAGCTCGTTATTTTATTTATTGGTTTGTATAGCGCTGGAATCAACTCTCAGTGGAGTATCTCTGCGCTTTGACACCTGTAGAACACCAAGAAATAAATGTGGGAAGAAGCTAAATTTCATTTTTAAACAGTATTGTTTTCAATTGTTTCCGGAATTTTAGATAATCTGTGCATTGTTTGAGTGATAGAGGAAGTTTGTTCCAGAGAGTAGGTCCTGCTATGGAAAGTGCCTTACTCCCGTGTCTGGCTTTCTTAGCCCGTGGTACCTGCAGAAGAAGATCATTACTGGACCTAAGAGATCGAGTGGGGGCGTAAGGGACAAATTTCTTTTTCAAATAGGCAGGTCCTTTACCATTTAGGCACTTGTGAATCAAACAGCATGTTTTGAATTTTGTTCTCTGCCGGACAGAAAGCCAGTGTAATTGGTCAAGAAGGGGTTTGGAGGCAGTTCTAGGAGGGGCATTAACAACTAAGCGGGCCGCCGTATTCTGGATGACTTGTAGTCTATCCAATACCCCTTCATTGGCAGCAAGCAGTAGACCATTACAATAGTCAATCCTGCTTAGAACAAGTGCCTGGACTAAAGTTCTCCTCACCGAATCAGGCAGAAGAGGAAAGACCTTGCGCAGTAGGCTGATGGTATGAAAGCATATACCTGAGATATAATTCACATGTTGCTTGAGAGTCAGATCTTGATCCAGACGGACCCCTAGGTTCTTTACAATCGACTTGGGTTCGGGAACAACACCCAAGTCGCTGGGCCACCAGTCTGGAGACCAAAGCAGTTTAGCTTCCCCAAACAACATAACCTCAGTTTTACTGACGTTGCACTGAAGGCAGTTGGCCGACATCCATTGTGCCACTGCCTTCATACCAGCTGAAAAGGAGCTCTTCACTTCAGCGGAGATGGTTTTGAACGGGTAGAGGAGCTGCGTGTCATCAGCATATGACACGGGGATGAAACCGTACTTACGCATCACTCTAGCCAGGGGTGCCACATAGATGTTAAAAAGAGTAGGGCTCAAACAAGAGCCCTGTGGCACCCCTTTGGAGATCTCTACCTCCGCTGACCGATATGCACCTATGGTGACACTCTGGGTGCGGTCGGATAGGAAGCTTTTTAGCCAAGCAAGGGCTTTATTTTTGATCCCGGCGTTCGACAACCGTTCTGTCAAGATGGAATGTGACACGGTGTCGAACGCCGCTGATAGATCTAGCAAAACCAGGATCGCTGAAAAGCCCCTGTCTTGGTACATGTGCAGGTCGTCAGTCACGGATACCAAGGTGGATTCCGTGCTTTGTCTTGGCCTAAACCCAGACTGGGAATAGTCAAGAACGTCTGCCAGTTCGATATACCTGGATAGATGGAAATTAACATGCTTTTCAGATATTTTCCCAAGAAAAGGTAGCAGTGAGATTGGCCTTAAATTGGACAATTCCGTCCAAGGAATGGCGGTGTTCTTCCTAATGGGCCGGACAAGGGCTCGTTTCCAATCTTTAGGGACATGGCCGGAGGTGAGAGAAAGATTCACAAGTTGCTCAAAAGCAGGGCAGAGCTGCCCTGCTAGAGCAGGTATAATCCTGGGTGGGATAATGTCCTCCGGGCTCCCACTTTTTATACTGGTCATCAATGTCAGAGTTTCCTCCCCAGAAATGGGGGGGAAAAATTCCAGAGAATGTATATCCTGTTTCCACTCTGTATCAGCCTGAGAGAGTGCTGTTATTGAGGAAACCTTATCATTACCAGCATTAATTATTTTTTCATAGATCTTATCAATTTTTGTGGTGAAGAAATTGGATATCTCATCACACAACTGCTGGGATGCTATTTCTACAGACTCGCAAGCTGTGGGTTTAACAAAAGATTGCAGAATCTGATAGAGAACTCTAGGGGAGTTTCCAGCCTCGGCAATTTGCGCTGTTATGTGTGACTTTCGAGCTGTCCGAATTGCCTTATGGTAGATAGAAAGTGAATCCCAGTATCTTTTTTATCTTCTACCAAATGGGTGGTTCTCCATCTCTTCTCCAACTTCCTCGCAGAAAGTTTTAAGGTTCTTAAGTGATCAGAAAACCACACTTCCTGTTTAGTAGCTGGTCGGGGTTTAAAATGTCTCAATGGGGCTACTTTATCAATGGCTGTTTTAGTCGCCTTGCTGAGTTTAATTAATGCCATGTCAATATTATCACTGGGAAGGATAATGGGCATAATAAACTTCTCTTCAAAGGAGCTCTCTGTGACTTTATGCCACTGTCTACGGACAGCGGGTAGTGAAATCTGCTGCGGCCTGACAGGCCCAGGATAAGGAGTGTAAAATTCCAGGACAAAATGGTCGGTCCAGTTGACCTGCTCCGCCGGCAGACAGGACACCAATGAAGAATTAGATAAAATCAGATCTAGCGTGTGGCCAGCTATGTGGGTGGGTCCGAAGTTTCGTTTACTTAGACCTAAAAGTGCCAGATCTGTCAGTAATGCTTGTGCTTCGCTGCAGTCGGACTTCTCACTGTGAACATTAAAGTCCCCTATTAATACAAAATTACTATCACTGTTGACATAAGGAGCTAGCAACTCAATCAGAAGATTCGAAAAGCCTGTACAGGAGCCAGGAGGGCAATACACTAAGGCACCTGTCTGACAGTCTTTAGACGAGTATGTAATTTTAAAGACTAGCAATTCGATTTCAGTGGTTGTCAGTTCCTCTAAGATTTTAACTGAAATGTCTTGATTATATATAATGGCGATTCCTCCGCCCATTTTAATAGGACGGTCTAGCCTAGTCAATTTATAATTATGAGGAACTCCCAGTGTAATAGCAGGGGTTGAATACGGTTTTAACCAGGTTTCAGTAAGAAAACACAGGTCAGGTTGTTTAGAGGAAATCAAATCCCAAACCTGGGCTGAATGTTTCGAGAGCGACCTGATATTGCAGAGGATATTTTTCCTTCCAACTCGGATAGTATGATCATAGGGGTCATGAGTGGCAATGTTGCTTTGTAGCATGTGACATCGAGCATTATCTACACTGGGGACCTTTAGGGTAGTGTCAAACTGAGAGCGGCAGTGTAGACAAGAAAAGGGACCTTCAACCTGTGGGCATACACTGCTATGGCAGACCAGCGTTGGTAAAGATCTAAGGTGTAATAATACCTGAGAAGTATAGGTGACTCTCATGCCTTCAAAGACCGGCATAACTGCAGATGTTACTCCCCTGGGCCCTAGCCCCGTCCTGGCACGTACGGGCGCAGACGGGCCTCTCTCTGGCTTGTCTCAGGCGCGTTCTCTGGCGCTTCCCTGCGCGCGATCGCTGCGCGCTCAGGGCGACGAGAGGGCTAAGTAGCCCCTCCTAACAATAGGCTAGAGCGCTAACCACTCCGCAAATGTAGAAAGCGGAAGTGGTGTAGTCCAGGTGAAATGCGACCCAGTCTTCCCCCAACGAAAGTATCAAGATAGCAGCAAGCTAGAGGTTCAACACAGGCTGTTGTGATTGTCAAAATGTGCAGGCAGGTAAATACAGATTTTAAAATGAGCAAATACAATTTGTGAACAGTTACGATTTTTAAAAGATTCTCTCTTTAAAATAATGCTTGGAGCACTGGCAGGCGTCAAGTGGCTCGGTCAACACTGCCACTGTCTCCCTTACCACCGTCGGCGGCCGGCTCCTCGCTGCCTAAGTAGCCCCTCCTAACAATAGGCTAGAGCGCTAACCACTCCGCAAATGTAGAAAGCGGAAGTGGTGCAGTCCAGGTGAAACGCGACCCAGTCTTCCCCCAACGAAAGTATCAAGATAGCAGCAAGCTAGAGGCTCAACACAGGCTGTTGTGATTGTCAAAATGTGCAGGCAGGTAAATACAGATTTTAAAATGAGCAAATACAATTTGTGAACAGTTACGATTTTTAAAAGAGTCTCTCTTTAAAATAATGCTTGGAGCACTGGCAGGCGTCAAGTGGCTCGGTCGACACTGCCACTGTCTCCCTTACCACCGTCGGCGGCCGGCTCCTCGCTGCCTAAGTAGCCCCTCCTAACAATAGGCTAGAGCGCTAACCACTCCGCAAATGTAGAAAGCGGAAGTGGTGTAGTCCAGGTGAAACGCGACCCAGTCTTCCCCCAACGAAAGTATCAAGATAGCAGCAAGCTAGAGGTTCAACACAGGCTGTTGTGATTGTCAAAATGTGCAGGCAGGTAAATACAGATTTTAAAATGAGCAAATACAATTTGTGAACAGTTACGATTTTTAAAAGATTCTCTCTTTAAAATAATGCTTGGAGCACTGGCAGGCGTCAAGTGGCTCGGTCGACACTGCCACTGTCTCCCTTACCACCGTCGGCGGCCGGCTCCTCGCTGCCTAAGTAGCCCCTCCTAACAATAGGCTAGAGCGCTAACCACTCCGCAAATGTAGAAAGCGGAAGTGGTGTAGTCCAGGTGAAACGCGACCCAGTCTTCCCCCAACGAAAGTATCAAGATAGCAGCAAGCTAGAGGTTCAACACAGGCTGTTGTGATTGTCAAAATGTGCAGGCAGGTAAATACAGATTTTAAAATGAGCAAATACAATTTGTGAACAGTTACGATTTTTAAAAGATTCTCTCTTTAAAATAATGCTTGGAGCACTGGCAGGCGTCAAGTGGCTCGGTCGACACTGCCACTGTCTCCCTTACCACCGTCGGCGGCCGGCTCCTCGCTGCCTAAGTAGCCCCTCCTAACAATAGGCTAGAGCGCTAACCACTCCGCAAATGTAGAAAGCGGAAGTGGTGTAGTCCAGGTGAAACGCGACCCAGTCTTCCCCCAACGAAAGTATCAAGATAGCAGCAAGCTAGAGGTTCAACACAGGCTGTTGTGATTGTCAAAATGTGCAGGCAGGTAAATACAGATTTTAAAATGAGCAAATACAATTTGTGAACAGTTACGATTTTTAAAAGATTCTCTCTTTAAAATAATGCTTGGAGCACTGGCAGGCGTCAAGTGGCTCGGTCGACACTGCCACTGTCTCCCTTACCACCATCTATCCTTGACTCCCTGCCTTCAGTTAGTTGCTAGTTGGGTGTCTATTTGCAGATTGAAACTCAATGAGGATAAAACGGAGGTTATTTTGCAGGCCAACAGTATTTGTAGAAGCATCCCGAGCCCTATACCAGACTGCCTGAGCAAGCTGCCCACCCCTAAAAGTTCAATAAGGAGCTTTTGGATGTCTCTCGATTCCACTCTTTTGATGGACCATCAAGCCAAAAAGGTTGTTGACAATTGTTATGGCATTTTGGGATTCTTTATGAAGGTTCTTATCTTCCTTCCTTTCAAAACTAGATGAGTAATTGTTCAGGCCCTCATGCATTCGGTGCACAGACAAAATATTGAGTTTTTTATTTCGATCTACATTAATATCAAGTTTTAAATATCGTAGGGACAGATTATCGAGATCAAGAATATCGGTGACCAGAATATCGACCTGAAGGTAAGAAACATCTTTTTTTTTAATATCGATGTTAGTAATATCGATGGCAAAAATATCGATGTTAATAATATCGATGTTTATGTTAATATTATAGTATGTATTTTATATGTATGTGTCCCACGTGTTTTGTTATGTTTTCTATTTTTTTTAAATATATGTATTTGTTTCGATGTTAGCAATTTTTTTATCTTTTTCAGTACATTTTGTGTTTTAGTACCGCAGTGGGTTGTGGGTTTATAGGGGAATAGGGGGGGGGGAGTAATTTAATTACAGTACATTAATTCAGAATTTTTAGAAATTATTAATTATTTTTAATTACATTTTGCATTTTAGTTCTGTAGTGGGTTGTGTGTGTATAGGGGAATAAGGTGCGAAGTAATTTAATTGTAATTCAGTAATTATACATTTTTATTTATTGGTAGCGAGAATTTATTTATTTTTTAATGAATTATTCATTGGTAAATAGTTTTTATTAATTGATTAAATGATAATTATATGAATTGTATAATTTTTTATTGGAGTGGGTTGTGGGTTTATATGGGAATAGGGTGGGAAGTAATTGAATTGTAATTAAGTAATTAATAATTTTTATTTAATTGTATCAATAATTTATTTTTAATTAATTATTATTTGGTAATTATTTTTATTAATGGATTAATTGATAATTATATTAATTGTATTAATTTTGTATTGAAGCAGGTTGTGGGTTTATCAGGGAATAGGGTGGGAACTAAATTAATTATAGTACATTAATTATTAATTGTTAATATTTGGTATTGATAATTGGTTTATTGTTTATTAATTATTAATTGGTCATTGATTTTTTATTAATTAATTAGTTGATCAACATAGTAATTGTGTTCATTTAGTTTAGGAGTGGGCTGTGTGTTTATAGGGGAATAGGGTGAGAAGTAAAATATTATAATTAAGTAAATATTTATTAATATTTATTGGTATTGATAATTAATGTATTGTTAATTAATTATTCATTGGTAAATATTTTTTATTAATTGATTGATTTATAATTATATTAATTGTGTTAAATTTTTTGTGGAGTGGGTTGTGTGTTTATTGGCGAATAGGGTGGGAAGTAATTTAATGTTATTAAAGTAATTAGTCATTTTAATTTATTGTCATTGCATGCAGGTCTGTCTGTGGCAGCGGCAGACGCATCCACTTGGTGTGAGCTGCTTTGCCTGGTACGTGAGGCCCCCGGTGACTCGCGCATTTGTCCCGCAAATTGTTTTTTAAATTTAATCTTTTTTTAACATTCCTGTTTTAAAGTTGAGCTGAATGTGATTTACCTCACTGTTGCTTTTGTGGCCCGCCCCGTTCCGCCGCATCCTTGTGGGCGTTTGTTCACGGAGGGTGGGGCAGCCCAGCACTTCCGGGCACGCCAGGAAACAGGGTAGCACTCTAGTCGCGCTGTCCTGCCTCTGATTTAGGAGGGTGGTTCTGTGGCCGGGCTGTGGATGCAGGTCTGTCTGTGGCAGTGGCAGACGCATCCACTTGGTGTGAGCTGATTTGCCTGGTACGTGAGGTCCCCGGTGACTCGCGCATTTGTCCCGCAAATTGTTTTTAAAGTTAATCTTTTTTAACATTCCTGTTTCAAAGTTGAGCTGAATGTGATTTACCTCACTGTTGCTTTTGTGGCCCGCCCCGTTCCGCCGTGTCCTTGTGGGCATTTGTTTGTGGAGGGTGAGGCCGCCCAGCACTTCCGGGCACGCCAGGAAACAGGGTAGCGCTCTAGTGGCGCTGTCCTGCCCCTGTTTTTATGCGGGTAGCACAGTGGCCATGCAGCGGACGAGCGCAGCGGGTGCGGCGCCAAGGCAGCCCGCCTGCGCCCGTCCACGGCCGGTCGCGGCCAGGGGCCAGAACCCCTGCCCGAGGTAACATTTTAGGACTAAATAGGTCACAGTATACCAGAGAACAGCTGCTTAACTGGTGCCCCAAGGTTAAAGATGAATGCAGGCACAAGATACAGGCGGAAACAATGCCTTTCCATTGTATGGAATGCGCCTATGAAGCCTTAGCATCTTGTGGTTACGGGGGGGAGGAAGAAACAATCAAAACTATTAGCATGATACTGCTGAACTGTCGCTCCCTGAATAAGCACAAACTAGAAGTCCATGACCTATTAACGGATGGCCAGCCGGATGTGCTCTTTCTGACAGAGACATGGCTTGACGATTCATCTGCCCAAAAAGATCCTAGAAGCCCTTCCTCCAGCATACGGCCTGCTAAGAATTTACAGGGGGGGCCAGCGAGGGGGGGTGAATTGTGATGTTTCACAAACGGGACCTAGCGTGTGTGCTGGATGCAGTAAACATTACGAATAGTGAGGCAGGATTCTTTTCGATCAAAGTTTCCCCGAAAACCACTATTAATGGCTTTCTTATTTATCGACCTCCAGGGACGGCCACTCAATTTATAGATAAGATAGTCTGGTAGAGGTGGTAACTCAGCCTGCACTTCGCTATAGCAAGCTCCTCATTTTGGGTGACCTTAATATGCACTTTGAGGACGCAAGCTGTACAGAGGCGCAAGGTGTCAGAACCGCTATGAAGCCCTTGATGCTAGAACTTCAATCACTGACACCCACGCATCAATTGGGCCATCTGCTAGGCCCTATTTTTGCTAATTGGGAAGGAGTGAATGTTCAGCCCCCCACCAGGGTCCCCTGGTCTGACCACTGCCTAGTACCGTTTTCCGTGGCATACAGCTCGACAGAACTGAAAGAGAGGCAACCCTTACTTCCCAAACGCAGGAATTGGAAAACATTTACCCAGGAATCATTTAAGCTGGCCTTGATGCTAGATCCTCCACCACGTAGTGACTCCCTCAGTGAGGCCTGGAAAGTCTATGAAGAGTGGATGGCGAAGGCGTTAGATAAAGTGGCCCCATGGACGAACAAGGCCCCTGTAAGGCTTACTAAAACTGCTCCATGGTTTAACAAGGAGCTTATGGCAGCTAAATCAAGATGCAAAACCCTAGAACGTAACTGGCGCAAAGATTACGGATTAATACCCAAACAGCAATATAAGGACAGTATGAGGAAGAATCACAAACTGATAAGAAAAGCGAAAGGAAAATTCCTTAAGGAGAGGATTGAGTCAGCAGAGAATCCCTCCAAGGAATTATTTGCTATATATAAGAAACCCACGGCTCCCACCAGGATAGTAGCCCAAGACACCTTTTCTGAGGAGGCCTTCGAAATTGATTGCAGACCACTTCGAAAAAAAGGTGGAGAAAATATACGCCTCCTTCCCGGTTGGGACCGGCATGTATACAAGTGACCCAAAGAGTTGCGTGAAGCACACTGAGGACATACACCTGAACTGCTTCGAAGTTCCTTCTAGACGGGAATTGCTGAGCATTGCGTGCAGTATTCAATCAGGCTCCCCCAATGATGCTGCCCCTTCCTAGAGTTTTAGGAATCAGTTAGAAATTGTAATTGATCATATTGGTCACATGGCCTTACTCTCCTTTCAGGAGAGCCTTGTGCCTGATGAGTGGAAAAGGGCCCAGGTTATTCCTTTAAAAAAGAATGCAAACCTCAACATATCGCAACTGGAAAATCTCAGACCCATCTCGCTTCTTCCGTTTTGTATGAAGGTTGTGGAAAAAATAGCAAACATCCAGCTTATGAAATTTATGGAAGGAAAGGTCAGTTTCTCCATCCGTCACAATCTCGCTTTAGGGCCAGGCATTCAACAGAAACAGCCCTTCTTTTCTCTACGGAGATCCTCCGGCAAAAAATGGATGAGGGACAGACAGCGGCCTTGGTTCTATTGGACCAGAGTGCGGCGTTTGATACCGTGTCGCACACTACGGTGCTGACTCGCCTCACAGAAATTGGAGTTGAGGGATCGGCTCATAAGTGGCTATGCTCATTTTTAAATGGTAGAAGCTTCCAAGTACACTGTCCCCCTTTCAAATCTACCCCTGATGGCTAAGGCACGGGGTTCCACAGGGCTCGAGTCTGAGCCCTACCTTATTCAACCTTTACATGGAGACCCTTGCAAGAATTGTGGAATCATACGGGGTGGATATTGTTTCATACGCCGACGATACTCAATTAGTGATTACCTTAGCCCAAAGCCAGGTCGAGGCGGCCGCCAACTTTTCCACCTGTCTTATGGCTTTAGCCGACTGGATGAATAAAAACTGCCTGCGCCTTAACGGGAATAAGACCGAGGTACTGGTGATCGGGAGAGCACCCTCTAGCTAGTCATCGGCCTGGTGGCCGTCTGAGTTGGGACCTACACCTACCCCCTTAGGGATGGTGAAGAATTTAGGCGTCCTTTTGGACACTAACCTTTCCTTTGGACAGCACATTGGAAGGCTGTCAGGTAAATGCTATGGCATTTTAAAAACCTTACGTAAAGTCCTTGACCTTCTTCCCGTCAACTCTAGGAAAATGTTAATACATGCCCTAGTCACCCCCCATCTGGACTATGGGAATTCCCTACTCATTGGCCTGAACAAGAAAGGGATTCAACAGCTCCAATATGTTCAAAATGCGGCGGTCCGACTTCTCCTGAATCTGTCTAGAAGGACATCAGGGAAACAGGCCTTGTCGACCCTTCATTGGCTTCCCATACGGGAACGCATTTTGTTCAAAACAATGTGCATTACACACCGCATAGCTCAAGGAAGAGGTCCTATTTATCTACAAAAACTGTTGACCATTCACTGCCCCATACGCAATTTGAGATCGCTGGGAAGCATGCAGTTCCGGGTCCCCCGCATCCATAAAGCGCGAATGGGAGGTCGCTCATTTAGGTACCTCGCCTGCAAACGGTGTAACGAACTTCCCATTGAACTCCGTATGGAACTGTCGGAAGTAAGGTTCCGCCTCACACTGTTACCGAGCTGCCGAAGTCATGCTCTCTTGATGGACTGTATCCGTAGCGAGGGAACACACTGATATAGTGTAACCAGGTGCTTCATAAATGATTTTATTATTATTAATATTATTAGTCATAATTAATATTATTGTTAATGTAATAATAATTCAATATTTAATTTAAAAAAGGATTTAATTGATAAGTATGTTATTTTTAACCCTTCGCTACCCAACACTTTCCCTACAGTTGCACTCACTGGAGTGGGAATAGTAATTTTAACCCTTTCACTATCCAACACATTCCCTACTGTTTCACTCTCAGGAGTGGGAATTGTAATGTTTACCCCTACGCTGTACAACAGTTTCCCTACTGTTGCACTCTCTGGAGTGGGAATAGTCATTTTTACCCATAAGCTATCCAACACTTTCCCTACTGTTGCACTCTCTGGAATGGAAATAGTAATTTTAACCCTTTCGCTATCCAACACTTTCCCTACTGTTGCACTCTCTGGAGTGGGAATAGTAATGTTTACCCCTGCGCTGTCCAACACTTTCCCTACTGTTGCACTCTCTGGAGTGGGAATAGACATTTTTACCCCTATACTATCCAACACTTTCCCTACTGTTGCACTCTCTGGAGTTGGAATAGTAATTTTTACCCCTACTCTAGTTAACGCTTTTACTACTGTTGCACTCTCTGGAGTGGTAATAGTAATTTTAACCCCTACTCTATCCAACACTTTCCTCACTGTTGCACTCACTGGAGTGGAAATAGTAATTTTAACCCTTTCGCTATCCAACACTTTGGCTATTGTTGCACTCTCTGGAGTGGGAATAGTCATTTGTACCCCTACGCTAGCCAACACTTTCCCTACTGTTGCACTCTCCGGAGTGGGAATAGTAATTTTTACCCCTAAGCTATCCAATACTTTCCCTACTGTTACACTCTCTGGAGTTGGAATAGTAAACCCCTAAGCTATCCAACACTTTCCCTACTGTTGCACTCTTTGGAGTGGGAATAGTATTTTTTTTCTCTCCGCTATCCAATATTTTTCGGTATTGTTTTAGTTAAAACATTAAAAAAATTGCAGGTGTTTAATTTGTTAAATATTTATTTTTTATGTTTTTATTTATGTTATTTTTGTAAGTATTTATAATTTATAAACAGTTAACAATGTATACGTTATTAAAATAATGATTTATGAATAGCATTAAGTAAGTATATATATTATATTTTATTTTTGTATATGTTTAATTTATTTTAACATTATTGGTATTACTTATTATTTTTTAACATTTTTAAATCTTTTTAACTATGTTTCTTTTAATTATATGTATTATTTACTCTATATTACATTATTCTTCAACATTTAAAAAAACTATGGGCCCGATGTAGGTAAATCTAATTTACCACTTCTAAAATACCGAATCATACCGATTCGGTATTTAAGATGTGGTAAATTAGAGGGGGGGGGAAATGTAGGTAATTCTGATTTGGTAAATACCGAATCTGTAAGATTCGGTATTTACCGAATCTGTAAATACCGAATCGGTTCCCCCATTGATTCCTATGGGCCTTGAAGCCCATAGGAATCAATGTGGAATACCGAATCGGTATTTACCGATTCGGTAATTACCTATTCTTGCAAGGGTGCAGGGGGTGTCACTTTGACACCCTCTAGCACCCCAATTACAGGCTTGTGTGCCATGTGACACACATACATGCCCTTAGGCCCGACCGGTATTACGGTTATCTTATGTAGGGGGCTACATAAGTACCGAATCGGTAAATGTACAGAATCGGTAAATAGAGATGTAGGTGCCCTAAGGGCATGTATGTGTGTCACATGGCACAGGTGTGCATGCACAAATGGATTCGGTATTTTACCACCCAATTGGATTGGGTGGTAAAATACCGACTCTTGAAGGCCTGTGGCACTCTTCAGAGTGCCACCTACATCTCTATTTACCGATTCTGTACATTTACCGATTCTGTATTTTACCGAATTGGTAAATGTACAGAATTGGTAAAATTACCGAATCTGTACTTATGTAGCCCCCTACATAAGAAAACCGTAATACCGGTCGGAAACGGCCAAATTCGGCCGTTTCCGACCGGTATTAGGGCTCCTACAACGGGCCCTTTATTTTTTACAACAATATTTTTTACATTGATATTCTTTTCTAGATATTTTTGTACTTACCATGATGTAGATAGGTTGTCGATATTCTTGACTACGATATTTTTGTCACAATATTTTTGTACTTTGATATTTTTCTAATCGATATTTTGTCAGTGATTCCATGTAATTATGTCTAGACTACAAAAATGCCTTGTATCTTGGCTCACGCCACTATGTTGTCAGATAGCTGCAGACTGTGCACAGCTTCTGATGAACATCCCTAAACATCAGTCTGCCACCAGGACAATCACAGATCTCCCCTGGCTCCTGCTGGAAGAATGAGTTCACTTCACGACCCTATGCATTATAAACAGGGCAATCAATAAAAAAGCCTGTCACTGATAAGACCTCTAATCTCCCTAGACTTGCCCGGGAGACCTCTCAGATCTTCTTCAGTGCATCTATGAAATGTTACTAAGATCCACAGATCACAATGGGGTGGCTGCTCCACATCTTGTCTAGTGCCTAAACTTTGGAACACACTACAGGAGGAACTGCACTTACTAGAGAATAAATTCCCCTTTCGTAAAGCCTTGAAGACTTGGCTATTCTGTTACTAATTCTCCTTACAGCTTCTGATGACCAGCTATGTCTATTGCCTCTCTGGGAGGTCCCCGGGTAGCCATGCGCTAACTAAAATCTCCAGAGTAGACAATACGGGACTACATTGGTTTTAAAGAGGGTTCAGGCCACCAAGAGAAGCCAATGGAATTCTGTCAGGGTGGGGTGATGTTGTGCTGTAGATAAAAAATTGAATTATGGGTTGAGATGATTGGAAGCACCACTAAAGAAATAACCTTAGTCCTTGTGTGGAAGAACCACATCAGTTTCTAAATTAACCTGTGCTCAACACTCTGGTAGCTTGGCACAAAAGTACTCAGACTTAACTTAGAGTTTGATGTAATAGCAGCCATGATTTGTTCGTTGTGCTCATTGTGCTCCTTTGCCCCCTTCCTTTTTTCCAGAGTGTCTCCCTCTTTTAAGCCGAAGATGTTGATAATTAATGGTTGGCAGGAAACCAAGTACCGAGGAGTTTTTGGGTAGGCTTTTTTTATGTTGTCAATTTTATTCGTATTTTCAGTCTTTTCCGAACCTTCCCTTTGCCCCCACCCGTATCAGTCCTCTTCCCCCAATTTTCAAGGATTGGCATGGAAGGCTGGGTGGCTGCAGCCGTTGTTGACAAAGAAGACTGAGCACTATTAATCCAAGCGTTCTTCCCACACCTTCCTGCCATTCTTACTTGTGGTCTGCCATGGATACAATGTATCCTCTGTGAGCGGCTCTGCCTCTGATGCAGAGGAGCAAGCTCCGCGCGGACCGTGCGGAAGCGATGACACAGGATTTCCCTGCAGAGCCAGCAGAGCCCCAGGAAGCGCCAAGAGTGCTCAGATCAGCTATTCGCTTGACGCTCGCCGCAGGCTGGGAGATGTCACTAATGCCAGAACGAGCCACACTAGAGCCTGCGAGACAGACAGATTAATCTCACTGAATGCTCCGTGCAGGTCGTATCTACTGACCACAGCAATCTCGCATCACAGGTACTTCATTACAGTGCATCACAGTGCTTTAGAAGGGCATTTCTGTTATTTTCCAATTGTTCTGGGGGTCTGACAAGAGGAGCTCTGCGAGTAAGCGGCTACTCAGATGCCATCTTGCCTCCTATATTGTCGACGAGCAAATCATGGCTGCTATTACATCAACCCCAGGGTTAGCACCTTGGCCTAATCACCAGTCAAACAATACCCCTGACCTGGCATTAGACACAGAAGAGTCTGTCATTGCAAGTTCCATCCCTGGCTACCAAGATGGCTAGCAGAAGTGTCCAGATAGTGTGCGAATAAGTGGGAGTGAATGTTCCCTGGCTAACAAGGATCTCAGAAATGAAAGAGGAAATGCAGCTGGAAATGACACTGCAGACGCCCCTCTGCCTTTGGTCAGATCACCTGAAAGAGGAAATGTAGCTGAAATGACACTGCAAATGCCCCTCTGTTTTGGCCAGATCACCTGACAACCTGGAGATATTCTACTCCCTAACTGATGAATCTGAATGATAAGATCTGACCATAACCGCCTCTCTCAAAACTCCATGGACATAACAAATCCCTACCAAAGAAAGGAAGCAGGAGAAGGAGGAGCAAGACCCACAACTGTAGAAGCATTATGGAACGGAGATGGGACTATTGGGCTTCGCAATTGACCACTATAGCAGATCAAACAACCCACTCAGAGGGAAACCTCACAATTACAGGCAACGTTGAGAATGGAGGGACTGGGAGCCAGAACGATCCTGCCCTAGCACTGGTGTTACAATCAATCAAGAGCTTTCAGGAGGAGGTACACAAATAAACTGCAAGGGGCCATCAGGAAAGTGAGCAGAACATGTGTGTAAATCGCGGACAGAGTAGCCTCAGTGGAGGCTCAGACCGGAAATTTGGAGAAGGACTTTGTTACACTGAAAGCACAAGGTGATGCACATGTGTGAATAGTAAAGGATCTAATGTGGAAAATAGAGTAGCATGAAAACAGACAACGCCGAAACAACCTCCGTGTCCTTGGCTTCCCGGAAGAAGCTGAAGGGAACGACCCCAGGAAATATAGGATCTTGTTGCTAAAGGGGGCCTTCCCTGAACTGCACACCTGGCACAAAGACATCCAGTGAGCCCACAGATTCCCCTTAACACGGTCAAAAAAGTCACTCAACCACTAATGAGCGGCCGCGCGCAATGCTCGTATACTTCGGGAACTTTTTACTTGGCCAGACCAACCGCCAAAAAGGAATTTGATGGAGTGATCTTCTTCGCGAGACCGGCCTTCGCTCATGCCACTGTGGAGCAAAGATGGAAGCTTAGACAATTCTTTGCCCCTTTTCAGCAGCTCGGGCAGAACTATACCTGCAAAACCCAGCTAGGCCAAAGGCGTTGTATTCAGGGGGACAACCCGCAGCTTTGTCTTTTAATTTCAGACCCAGGGTTATTTAAAGGAAATTTCTGGCTGAACTGAGAGTGGGGTCCAGCTGTAGACAGGGCCAAACCACAAGACACAGAGCATTGTCCTCTTAGGGCTTATTTGGCTTCTCTACATTTTATGTATATGGAAACATGCTAACATAATCTATTTAACGGAAATTTGACTTATAATAATGATTGACAAAGATCGATAAAGATTTTGGGATAAGATTCACATTTCTTTTTGGGGTGATTTTGAGGGCGGAGACTCGAGGAGCAGTGAGGTCATGACTACTCCGATGATATCATCCTGGCTCAGGCGGGGCCAGGTTACCTCAGGTGTAGGTGGTAGAAGGGGAAGGGAGATTTGGGGGGCCCGAGTGGGTTGGTGGGGGCCTGGCACAAGGGGGAGATGTTCTACAGGTACTGTGTTTTTTTCTCTTTTTATGCTAGATGGGTACGATATGCATAACCACTATTATTATCTGTGGTCTCAATGACCCTAAAAAGAGATCGCACACTGTAGCTGGGATGCGGCTCGATTGCACTTATTAAATTCACTTGGTTACATGTTGGTGGGGGAACGGCACAAAATGCACCGACACATGGAGTGGCAATATGGACATCTAACACTACTCTACAATTTAGGTGAACATCAGTGGACCATCTAGGAAGATGGGTAATAGCTGAATGCCGTCAAAGCAATGCGGAATCACTCACTATTTGCTCAGTTTATGGCAGCACTTTGGATGCTCCAGGAGTGTTTGAGCACATAAATAATGAACGTGCTGCCTTCACTATGTGGGGCCTTCAGCATAAACATACCTGCCGATAAAAAATTTAGCTCAGAAACTAACTGGACATATAGTGGTAGGAACCCAAAAGTGTTCCGGGCATTAAGGACAACATGCTTAGATCATGCGCTCTGCAACCTCTGGAATTGGCAAAATCCTTCTGATCCTGGATTTAGCTCTTTTTGTCCTTCCCACACAGTGAGCAAGTTAGAATTGACTTCATACTTGTGTCCTATTCCCTACTCCATGATTGCTCTGTTGAGAAACCCCAGCATATACTGTTCGATCACAACCCCTTAGTAGCTGAGATCAACAGGAAATTGCCAAAAGCTGAGGGCGGTGGAACATGGAGTTTTGAACGAGCCCTGCTTGCGAATGAGGCATATTGTAGTTATATGAGAAAATGGATCCCTCAGTTTCTTAATGAAAAATTAGGGAGCACAGGAATCAAGGTTGTATGGGATAAGTTAAAAGGAGGAATATGGGGGAAATCCTTAGATTTTCCCTGTCTTCGAATTAAAAAAATATATATTATTTCTTAATGACACACATACTAGACTGGCAGCTGCAGAAGAGGACCTGATTAGAGTGTTCCAATGAGGTGGGGATCCTGCAGAAGTGCAGGAAAAAGTGGCTGCGGGTAAATCAGCTAGTATGGGAATCATTGCGAAAAATGTCGCAGACAGACTTGCAGCATGGCGAGAGAAAGCAGTGAGCAGGTAGGGCACCACTTGCCAATCGGAGCTAGACAAAAAGCAACACATAACATAATACAAATATTAAAGACCCACTGCTAGATGTTGTTACAGATCCAGATGGAATTAGAAAGGCTTTTTATACATGCTACCAAAAGCTATATCAGGAGGATTCACCTAGGGAACTGGGAGAAATCAAGGCATATCTAAGTTCAATCCTCAATGAGCAATTCTGTCAGGAAGAACAACTACTGTTAGATGAGCTCCTGCAATGGATTGAGATATTATTATGCATTAATAGTCTCCCTAATGGCAGGCTGCTGGTTTGGATAGCATCCCTCTGGAATTTTACAAAACATTCTCGTCGCAACTCAAAGACTGCAGGACATAGCTATTTATGCATGTATTTAAGGGTAGAAGACCTCCAGACTCTTGGTCACATGCAGAAGTAGTGATTTCCTTAAAAAAACAAAAACATCATGCGACCTCGGCTCATATCGCCCTATAACACTGATTAACAGTCATAGTAAGATTTACTCGAAAATCCTTGCCACCCGTATGGCATCAATTATCAATAGCGTCATTTCCATCAGGCAACACAGATTTATCCCAGGACAGGGGACTACAGACCACACAAGGAGGGTTATCTCACTCTTAGATGCCACCAGCATATCCAGAGACCCATTGGCACTAATCCTGCAAGATGCAGAAAGGTATTTGACCGGGTCTCCTGGACTTTTCTGTGGGAGGCCCTGTCGAGGGTGGGAATTGGAGATGGGCTACTACAGGCTATCAAAATGCTTTCTTTCCATCCTACGGCAAGGGTATTTGTTAATGGAGCACTTACAGATCCTTTTAAAATAACACGAGGCACCCGACAGGGCTGTCCAAGTTCACAGTTGCTATTTGCATTCTATAGCAACCCTTTTTGCTGACAACTAGAAAATAATAAGGCTATCAGACCTATTGTAACGCAAATGTGGTAAACAAAAGTCTTAGCATATGTCGACGACATTGCCCTTGTGACTCCCGACCCTGATACTGCTATCCATAAAATTGAAGAAGAAGCAGAGAGGTATGGAACACTCTCTGGATATATTCGTAATCGTGGCAAGATGCAAAAAGTGGGAAGCAAGAACTCAATGATTAATGATACCAGAGTTTTCAAAAATGCAACCTACTTAGGGATTAATATATCAGCAACCATTGATAACATTGTCAACGATCCCCTACTAGTTAAAGTCAAACAGGACCTGTCGAGATTGCATAATCTCCATCCATCTATCATTGGCAGATGCAACATTTTTTAAATGCTATTTTTCCAAACTTTTATACATTCTGTGAACAATTCCACTGGAATACTCAGCTGACTATTTGAAGAAAATAGAAGATCTATTTTCCCGATTCATCTGGGCATATGCCAAGCCAAGAAGGGCTTATAAATTCCTTACTATACCAAATACACTACTACACAATTTAGTTATAATACAAGAGAAGCTGAAAGATTGAGCACTTGAAGAAGCACCGACCCCCCCTAGAACTTATAATGGGGGGGGGAAACTTGGGGATGGGCCCTAAATGACAACTACTACAAAAAAGGTCCGCTTCAAGGGGGTTTAAAATCTGGAAATGAGTTTGAAGACTGATAGGAGTTGGACGGCTCAATTTCTATACACCACTTTGCAATAACCCAAATCTGCCAGAAATCTTTAAAGGCCCCATACCTAAAAGATGGGGTGAGGTTAGACTGAAAAAATGTGGAGCTTTTTATCTCCACTTGGCCTTGTCTCTTTTGAAAACCTTAAAGAATGGTTTGAGATAGATCAAAGAGACTTCTACAAACATCTTCAAATAAGGGATTTCCTAAACAAGAAAGGTGGCGGACCAATAGGATTCGCTAACAATGACATAATTGATAAACTGATAGAAAACAAAGATCCAAAGATCTGTCTACACTGGTAGTTTATCATTTTTTCAACTCTCTGATGAAGATGAAATTGAGCAACGGACGCTAAAGTGGAAAGAGGAAATTGGGGTTTCAGAAGTCCTATTTTTTCACTCATGTAAATTGGCTCAGAACATTTCAATTCCGGCCCAGTTACAGGCACTCTACTACAAAACTTGCTTTTCACTATACTATACTCCCCCAGAAAATGCCAAATGGGGAGCTGGGAAAGGAACATCATGCCCCATGTGTGCATTATTTCAGGCAGACTTGATCCATATATTTGCCTCATGTAGCATGCTTAGCAAGATGAAACGGGAGCTTACCAACTTCCTTAAGGAGGCATTAGGAGTGGAATTCTCCCTCTCTCTGTCCCTGATAGGGCTTGGGTAGCACAGGACACACGGGAAAAAATCAGAGAGGAATTAGTGTTTATACGAATGGCGGTTCTCAGTCTATGCATAGCATCAGCATGGTTAGATCCCAACTGCCCCGGATTCCAACAATGGCTTTCTCGCCTGCTGGCAAATTATAATCTAATCTGGAAAAGGCCATTTACGCAAGGAGGGGAATACGCTCACAAATGAAAATCTGGGCAAAGTTGACTAGATGGATAGAGGAAAATGGGTAGTTGAAACCAACACGGTGATGATATGACACATTGTTTCATTGGGGTTCATGTATAAGGGACGTTGATGAATAACACATGCACAACATGACTGACTGGCTCTAACAGGCACCTTTGGTTAAATTTGTACTAGCAAACTATTAAACACAGGCAAGACAATGACCAACCCCCCGGGGTGGGTGGGTAAGTGCTGAATGGGTGGGTGGCAGATACAAAATCAAAAATGCATAATTGCCCTGTGATAATGAATTTCAAAGTATGCTTACACTGTCTTATAATTACACAAGAGAAATTCTAAACCAATTTAGAATAATAAATCAAATGATACCATAATGACAAAAATCAAATCAGTGGAACCAGAGTTATTACATTTTAATGACTTAAGTGAAAATAGCGCCTAATAGCACAAAGTGAAACTCACGGGTATTTGGTCCTGTCAGACCCAGGAAAGTCACAAGTTGAGGCCAAACGCAAAGGTGCACGGGTCCGACACAGGGACCAGTTTCTTCCCATTAAGGATTTAACTTAAAAGTCTGGTGCGAAGATTTCGAATTGCATTGGAGTTCGTAGTACTGAACAACCTCTGCACACAATCACACTGCAAAACATGATGCCCTGCCCTATGCAATATCTGAACAAAACTATACTCTAGGGCACCACTCCCACAACAACCTCACATAAACAGCATACAACAATAGACTACCAACTCCATCACTAAATTACAATTTGCATAGGATACCATCTCCTCATTACCACTATGTCACTGCACTGTGGGCCTACCACTGTACTAACCCCAGAAACAACCACTGTACCTCCACCATCACTACACTGCCAAACCTAACCACTATGCTGACACCTCCTACCACCTCACTACCACTATATTAAGACACTATACCACTGCAATACCAAGTCATAGCGCCTAATTATAACTATCACTGTTCTATGATTCCTAAGGCCATACTATAACCCCACATAGTATTACAACATCATACTTCAGACAGATTACCATTGAGGCTCAACTGTAACAAAACACAATAATAACATCAACTCCCTATACAACAACACTATAAAAACACAACACAAAGCAACAACACCACCATAACTAAACACTCACAGCAACACCAAAAACAATGTAAATGTAATGTATATGTATGTATACTTGTAAAGCGCACTATCACCTTTCAGGCATCCTGGCGCTCTATACTGCTGTGGAACCCTTCCTGGCTTTCCCTGTGAGATTCTCCCTACTGGGCACCCCCAAGGTGAGGCCAGGCATCCTAGTGCTTTTGGGGCCATTGTGGAGATTAAGCAAGCTATTGCCCAGAGTTGCAGAGTGGGACCCATGATTAGAGTAGGCACCTAGGCGAGAATTATCGAGTCCGTGGACATTTTGAGACCAAGACCCTGCCGCATCGGGAATTGAACCCTGGTCCCGGGCCAGACCTCTGCCTCAGGGTCTGCCGCTCTAATCGGTGAGCCACACTTCTCCACTTACATGGAGGAAATAGCTGGGTTAGACAGGTGCACTCTTCCACACTAGTCTTGTAGGTGGTGAAACTATTGTCCATTCACAATCCATGTATCCTCTGGTGCTTCAGGAGGAGAAGAAGCCATCCATTCCCTCTCGGTTGAACAGGATCCAGAATATGCAATTCACAACATCTCAAAGCACACAGAAATCCAAGCTGAGGTCATGGTTTCAGTAGTCGTTTTATTCAAAAGTGTAGATTCCATTATGTCGGTGATGCACGATTGTAGGAGGTTGTACTAAGTGCATCATCTATTAGTGGACATCTATTCTAGGATAGGTGCCTCATTTTTGTGGATCCAGGGATCTTTTTGTGTCATGCATGATGGAGCAAGGTTGCGCATGTAAAGCGACTTGCTTGTATTCAGCCCTCTCGAAAATAATATGAATGTACTTGTTAGACCTGGCACCTTGGCGTGAGTCTCCCTTCCTCTTTTTGCTGATGTGCCTCAGATGTTTTGCTGGTGTTCGATGCTCAGGGCACTGTGCCACGGCCGATCCGTGCTGCAGTGCAAGTGCTCCCAATGTAAAGTGTATGTGTAATTGGTTTCCACGATTGGCTTATTTGATTTACTTTCAGTCCCCAGTAACGTGCACGAGGAGTGCCGGGGCTCGTAGATACAAATGTTGCTAGTGGGCCTGCAGCACTGGTTGCGCCACCCACAGAAGCGACCTCGTAAGACATGACTCGGGTCCGCCATTGCAGACCCCGCGTACAGTCCCGTACTGTCACGCTGACTGCGCAAGTGCCCACACTTGCCAGTCCTTGAACCTTCCCTAACCTCCATATCAGTCACCCCTATGGTAGGCCTACGGGCATTACCGCCCTTTTCGTTCTTCACTATGCAAGGGCTACCGGTTCTCTTAGGCCAAGATGAGCTGTCGGAACTATTACACGCCATAGTCCCGGCGGACTCAGGGAACACGGTAGCATGTCGAGTTTAGTATGCCTGAACTCAGAATAATAAAATACTTCCTTTAGCAAGGTTTATTTTAATATCCTGTGGTTGCAAATGCTACTTTTAGAAAGATAGCCTTTGCGTGCCTAACTATTTAGCCCACCTCTGCCAGGATATGTATCTGTTGTCTGGGTTTGTGTGAGTGACAGGGCTGGGAGATTCCCGGGGACAGTTGGGACCCCCAGGTGGTGAATAGGGTGCTTGCACCAGGATGGGTGGGCGGAGTAGTCCTTGACTCTGAGTAGGGTTGTGCTCCACCACCACAATGCTGGCTCCACCCCCCTGCGGAGCGTCTGATGTCCCTGCCCGCACTCTGAAAGAAGACGGCAGCTTCCTGTAAACAGAGTACTCCAGAACCGGGTTGAACTAGGCTCAGGCCCCCTGGCCTGCAAAGACAAAAGAAACGCAGTATAAATATAGGAGCTCTGCTCCTTACAAATCAGATCCAGTTTTGACCACGACAAACCTCTGCCTGACTAGAAGGACCAAGAGAAGCTGAAGGATGGAAACCGGTCTGAATCCTGTAAGACTGGCCTGCAGTGGTGCCTTTCTGAGAACGGAGAGGAAAGGACCAGAAAGGACTTTGTAGACTTGTGCCTGAAACGATCTCCAAGGGCTTGATCGAGAGCTTGCCCCCTGAACGGAACCCCAGGACCATTGGGTTCTACCTGCTTGTGCCCGTCTGCTGTTGGGCCTTAGTTCTTATTCCCTCGCCGGAGTTGTGACCCGGGTGCCCTCGCCCCCTCCCAGGTCGTGACAGCTCGGAGCCTGGTCGCCCCGCCGTAGAGAGCCCGCTCATCTCTGAGCCGCTCTCCGCTTCAGTGCCGGGCCGCCCGCTCTCCTGTCACCTCGCCGCTAACGGAGCGCGTTGTGCACCTCTCATCTTCTCCCGCCGGAATCTGCACGGAGTGCATTCCATAGCCTCGGACGGTCCGTACGTCATCACGTACCCGACTGTCCCACTTTGCCCTCCTGCATACCAAGACCCGTGCCGCACCTCAAGAAAGGCCTCCCCGTACGGTGGTACCGGAAGCCTGGTGTTGCACTCGTCTGCCGTAGAACGCGAAGCCCCTCACAGATCCACGAGTACGACCCAGCGTGCTAAGAAGTAGTACGCCCCGCAGGCCTGAACGGCGCCTCGCCCCGTGAGCCGCATCGACCCGAATCGCCGCAACCCTCCACAGTCCTGCTCCTCCACCTCGCACCTCGAGGGGGACCTGAGCCGGAGAGATCCTCTGGAGAACCGTCGGCCTCGTCCGGAGTCCGCCCTCACCAGCCGCGCCTGAAACGCCTCGGACTTCCACAAGCAAGGTACACTTGAACTCCGTCCCGAGTTCATATCGGATCCAGGGTCCGCAACGTTCTTATTTCCCTGTCATCGTACCTTGCTGAACATACGAACATTTAAAGACTAAAGCTTGCCTGAGTATCATCTGTTGGCCTCGAATCGTTACATGTTATATGGTCTTGTGATAATCCTGCTTGAATCTCTCTTTTATATAAAGTATAAGTATTTTTGATACAACTACACGACTGGTGTCCATTTGTGGTGGGTCAGTGGGTTTACTGTGTGTGATCATAAATGCGTAACTTACTATCGCCCTGAGGATTAGCCTTGTCTGCTCGCGCCACACTACCTAGAGGGTGAGCAGGGGTTATTCGAAGGAGTAGTTCCCTTGCCCTGACGTGGAGCTGAGGGTCCCTGCTTGTCACAAGTGCATACCTGTGCCACCCAGAGACCTCCGGTTCCAACAGTACTAATATGTTTTGGCTACTAATATTGCACCACACAACATTTTTAGTATCTAGGGGCAGCTCGCCTAGGTGCTTTTACTAACCGTAACTCTATAGCACTAAAATGGCCGCCGCAACTCGGGATTTGTACTGCGCATGCATATGTCACACTCACGTGACATGACGTATTACTCCGCTTGGTGGGAAACCTTTGCTTCTGCACTAGAACTAAGATGGCTTCTTTATGTTTTAAATGTGCTAAAGCTTGCATCGCTGCTTTTGCTAAATTGTTTGTTCTGCCTAATCCTTAACGCTGTATTTAAAATAAAACAATGGGAATAGAGCAGAGATAAGTGGTACACAGTGCATTCATTTATTTCTAGCTCTAAATTTGTTTCTCTTCCATTTTTGCATGTATCGTACTTTGGGCCTGACATGTACTTCTGAACTCCATCTTTGGAGGAACTGGGCCTATGTGAAGAAACTCAAACTACTGAATCATTGGCATTGAACTCATGCCAGCATCAGACTTGAACTGTGAAAACTCTTGGAACATTACCCTCTAACCCTGCCAGAGGAAGCTGAACTGTACAAAGTTATTACAATTTTATAGATATTGATACATTTACTGCCGGGCATGGGAAAATAAAGTTATGGGCGGGAACGTAATTTGAAGACAGAATGCAAGTTGCCTGATATCAATATGGTGTGATGACCTCTCCTTGTCTTTTGATCAATCAAATTGAGGGATTCACACATTTGCAACATTGGGGGGGTGTTACACTGCCCTGGAAAATGGTATATCTAAGGTAGGCTTAGCTAGTTAGATTTTCCGACTTGTCCGAATAGCTGACCTGTCACTGACCCAACGCACTCAATAGGCGATCGAGAGCAGAAGTGCTGGCGGAGCACTCTGTCAGAAGATTCGATAACCCAATCAGGGTTCTGGAAAGGAGTTTGATAACCCAATCGGGGTCCGACTGTTAGCTGCAGAGAGAGTTGCAATGCTGGTGTTGTACTTCAGCTGTGGGTCTTAGTCTGTGGTGGTCCTGTCCTGATTCAATTTGGTCCGAACCTGTCCTAATTGCTGGTCTGCACCTATTCTTTCCTGCTGGCACCTGCACTTTGGGGTTCTATCCTTTATCCCAGCCCATGGCCAGGGTTGGTCTTCACACCATTCTAGGTAACTATAAAGAAAATCCATGTGGGTACGTCTTTGTACTGTTTCCATTTTCTACCCTTCCTATGTTTCAATGCTTAAACAAAAGTTTTCCTATTTTTATTCTGCTTAATCATAATTCTTGTTGATTGATCATATTTTCGATTAATGTAGTATGAACATTGACATTTAAACTTTTACATTGATAAAGAGTTAAAACTTTCCCAAGTCTGTGGTTATTCTATGAGTGCTAATGTTTATTCACTGCCTATTATGCTAACACCCTTGATCCTGTAGCACTCTAGGTACTGGTGACTAGGATTGGTAAGTCAATTGGTATAGGTCCTGAATGGTTAAACAAATTGATAAAGCATAGGTTTACCTGTTCAAAGTGTGTATGGTTTCATGGGCCCAGGTGAGTATGGTAAAACGAGCAGGTGAGGTCGCGCTCTATCAGTTATTTTGGTAGCAGAGGATGGTTAGGGTTTAGTTAAGACAGGTATTTAGTCGATTATTGACTTGTATTTTGAATTTGATTTATGTATTAACCAAACTTGTTCGTACCTGTTATATGTTTGTTTTTGAATCCCCGGGGGCAGGATAACAGGTGGTAAATGGAAGCCACTATGTAGTGAGGTCACTTGCCTGTGGAAGTAGGTGCATGGTTAGGAAAAACTGGAAGCACTAATTTAGGGACTTTCTGCATAAATGTGTGAATAATTGATAGCAAAGAGTTTGCTAGTAAAACTTTAGTGTGATATCACCTAGAAAGGGTCACACTGAAGGAGTAACTGGTTCTTCTGAGCTTGATTAACAGCAAAGGGATTTGCTGGTAAAACTTTGGCCTTTTATCACCTAGAAAGGATAAGCCAGAGGGAGTAACAGGTTCTCTGATGCTTTCCTGAAAGGTAGACGGAAGGGATCTACTTGTAGTGCAAGAAGAGTAAACGGAAGGGAGTTACTCGCAGTGAGTGCAATTCATCTTTTCTTTGAATTAGCCACTCAGGTACAGAGGCAAATGTATTTATGTCGTTTATTAATGAAATGAGCATTTAAAAGTGAAAAGAAGTAAGTTCTCGTATTGCCTTGCAAAGGAGGGAGCCAGTTGCGGAGCTGCGCTGACATCACTTAGAGCCGTGCTGGTATTGGTTGAGACAGCGGGTGTGTAGCTGAGGTAATACTATAAAGGATAGGTGAGTAGAGGAGAGTGAGAACTTGTCTCACGAGAAAAGCCGCGTAACTATTGCTTGAATTTATTTGAATTATAATTGCCAATTGGACATTGAAAATTAAGAAACGTGCTGGTATTGGAAGTCTATTAGTAAACAAACGAGTGTCTTTGCAAACTAAAGCGCCATAAAATTACATGTGGCATTTAGCAATAATAGGAAATAGACCTGATAGGAGGTTCTTAGGTTTTGTGCAAGAACAATACATAAGAGGAAGACCTCATATCATGTACAGAGACAAAAGAAAAATGGCGTTCATTAAGAAAGTCAAACATTTCTTTAAGAAAGATAAACCAATTAAAACCAGAGAAGGGATTATTATTCCACCACCGAATACGCCCGCATCATACATGATGGTTGAAAGGGGCTATCACACTAGCGTGTGGTTAGAAAACTAGATAGAATATACAAAAGATGATGGAGTTTTGGCATTCCCAGAAAATGGTACCTTCAATGGTAGAGTTTTGTACAATTTAAGAACACACATGAATGAATTAGATCCTAGACCTAGATTAACCAAGTACGAAGCATTAGAGGAATGGGAAACTGAGGCTTTCGAACGAGATAGACCCAGAAGTGACAGAAATTGGAGTAAATGTTATCCCAGATTTGATAAAGAGACACGAGATAAGCAAATGAAACAATGGAGGCAGTCCATGTTAGTGGAAGGGTTATATCCTCTCCGAGCTTTAGAAGAACAAACAGGAAGTAAAAGTACTGGGAAAACTAAAAATCTAATGACAAGTGTTGATTCAGAAGGTGATTACCTAGAGGATTTGCTACTGAAAAATCCGCCACCTTATAATGGGGAGCCAAACCAAGTAAATCCTAGTGCTCCATTCTTAAAGCCACCTTTGGTTCCGCAAGTAATACATGAGACTTCATTAGAAAAGGTACTACGGGGAAAAAAAAGAGAAGCAATAAATAAAGAAATGAGTTAATTCAGAAGATTTCAGAGTTAAATACAAGTCCTGAAGCCTTAACAATTCCAGTGACTATAGGTCCTGTTCCTCCCTTATACGGAGATAAGCAGACTAGTCCTAGACCTCCCGTACTAACTACACCTGTAGTGCAGCCAAGAAAAGAGACATAAATAGTGGATGATCAGACAAGTGAATGTGAGTCGGAAATTTCTCTGATGGATTTACCTATAAGAGAACCAGTAAGTAGTTAAGTGAGGAAAACTACTCATGCAAGTTCCAGAAAAGTACGAATGGAAACATCCTCAGGTATGAGAAGTACTACTGTAGTTACCCCAGAAGAAATTGAGGGATGGTCCTGAGAAATAGAACAGCCAAAATCACAGCCAAAAGCATTGGATATTTTTAAATTAAGAGTTGAATTGGAAGAACTGCTTGCTGGAAATGTGGGCTTAGATAGATTAAATACATTAAATGAAGAGGAATTGTTATTTATATGTCGAAGTAATACTCAAAATACAAAAACTTTTGATGAAAAATTAACAAGTTTGGCCTCTGAAACGGGAAATGATATTGGTAAATCAAAAGTGCTACAGAAACCGAATCGAGCTGAATTTTCTCGCAAAGATTTAGAAAACATGAATGTGTCAGGTCGCAAATTGCAAATTAAGGCACTATTATCACTATTGCAAAAGTGGGGTGATTTAGAAAGGTGGAAAGCTAGATGAATAAAGAAAAAGGAAGAAGTCCAAGCAAAAAGTACTGAATCTGAATATGTATTAAAAGAACCAGAAAGAGTAGAAAAGTTGTGCCCGATGAGAGAAGTGCCAGGAGGAGGTTATGTGCATGTCCCATGATCCCAACAGGATATTTTATCATTTACAAATGATTTCCCAAAACTTAGAGAGAAACCTGTAGAGTGGTACAGGCAGGTCGAAAGATTTGTAAAGGTCTCAAAAGTGTTGCTAAAAGATTTGGATGGGTTATTTGACATTGTTGTTCCTGTAGATTTATGAACAGAGTGTAAAATAGCAGTTGATTGGCCTAATGATGAGTACCCTAGAGATCCAAAAACAGGAACTCCATCGGATAATAATGTACTTAAAAGGAAAGGTACCCCCTAAGGAAACTGATTGGACTATAATAGATAGAACCATTCAGAATAAAGATGAATCTGTACATGCATATTATGAACGCCTTTTACAGGTATTCAAACAGTATAGTGGATTGGAAACCATTGACACGCAAGACATGACCCATTTTCTATATTGTTTTGTATTAGGATTAAAGCCAGAAATCTCGCAAATGATTAAAGATCATAAGATTTGCTGGCAGAACAAACCCATTGATGAAATATTATAATATGCAAAATACTGTGGCGATGAAATTGACAATAAACAAAAGAATTTAGAGGAAATAGTAATGGGGGCTCAATTAAAACTAGCAGAGCAATAACAACTCCAAATGAAAAATATTCAGACCCAAGGAGATGGAAGTAGAGGTAAACCTAAGGGAAAGTTTAACCGAGATGAGGCTAAGAAGAAATTTCCTTGTCATGGCTGCGGAAAATTGGGGCATTGGAGGAACGAGTGTAAGGCTGTACTGAATAATAATAATATGCAAACTATCAAGTCACAGACACAGAATGAGGTATCGAGAAAACAGCAACAACAGGTAATACAGAACCAGTTACCACTAGCGCCTATGCCAAATCCTGGGAGTCAAACCACATACAGTGTGGATACCACAAGTTGGGAGAGAAGTGGTAAAAGAGACACAGTGACACCACAATTTCGTTTGAGTGACACATACTTTGATGAAGACAGTTTCTGACGGTGCCTGAGAGGGGAGGACAAGGAGTGCGTACTTGGCGCATCCTTGCCGATAGATCAGTCAGGTCCATAGATTGGAGGGAAAGTAGAAGGAAATTATGTCAACTTTTTATTGGACAATGTCGCTACCATTCTACTGTGAGAACAGCAGACGTTCCAAACCTACCCCTCTCAGGAGAAGCGATCCAAGTAGTGGGCGTTTCAAATAAACAAATTAGTACCCCAGTTACAGAACCAATGGAAGTCAGAATAGGCAATTTTAAAGAAATGCACAAGTTTGTTGTGTGCGATTCCAGTCCAGTAAACCTGTTAGGTAGAGATTTGCTGTGTTAAATGAATTGTACTATCTTTTGCACCCCAAGTGGTGTTGAAATTCAAATCCCAGATGAAGGTGGAATTTATAAATTGATGTTAGCAAAACAAGAAACTAAAAATAAAAAGTTGACTTTAGAAGATTTCCGAAGAGAGTTAAAACATACGGTAAATCCTAATGTGTGGGATTTCACAGGAAAGGATGTCGCACTAATGACAAATGTCAATCCAATAAAAGTTACAGTAAAAGAAGGTGCCGTTTACCGAATATTCAACAGTATAAAATTAGCCCAGAAATAAAAGCAGGAGTTTCACTAGAAATAAAGTGTCTAATTGAAGCAGGCATTCTGAAGGAAATAATGAGCAGTCCATGTAATTCACCCATAATTGGCATAAAGAAACCGAGCGGAAAGTACAGGGTCATACAGGACCTCCGCAAGATTAATCAAATTGTTGTCCCATGTTGTCCAGTCGTGCCAAACCCTACTGTGATTTTGTATCCAATACCGTGGGCAGCAGGCAGGTTTACTGTAATGGATTTGTGTGATGTATTTTTCTCTATACCATTACATCCAGATAGCAAATATCTTTTCTCGTTCAAATTCGAACAATCATGTCTAGGTTTGAAATCGTGTCCCTCAGGGGTACACAGAAAGCCCATTGATTTTTAATCAGATTTTGAAAAAGTGCCTTGAATCTTTAATATTGCCTGGACAATCAGTCCTGGTGCAATATATAGATGACCTACTGGTGGCGTCTAAAACACGAAATTACTGTGTTATTGATACCATTGCTCTATTGAATCATTTAGGTGAAGGAGGACACAAAGTATCACCTGAGAAACTGGAATTTTGTACCACATCAATGAAATATCTGGGGCACCAGATAGAGAGAGGTGTCAGAAGAGTTACCTCAGAAAGAATCAGAATAATTCAAAACATGGATCTACCTCAAACACAGAAAGAAATCAGAATGTTTCTTGGAGTTGTAGGTTACTGCAGGCAGTGGATTGTAGGATTTGCATTCCTAGCTAAACCATTGATACAAATGACAAAGAAAAGAGCAAAAGACCCAGTAGAATGGGATGACCATAACATGTCATCTTTCTTAAAATTCCGAGATTGTCTGTGTTCAGCTTTTTAGTAATGCCTGACTACTCAAAAGATTTTGCATTGTTTTGTGATACACAAGACAATTGTGCACTTTCAGTTCTGACCCAGACCCATGGTCTGATGAGACGTCCTGTGGCATATTTTTCTTCCACACTGGATCCAGTGGCATCTATATTGCCAGGATGTTTGAAAGCAGTAGCTGCAACTTGCATGAGTCTTGAGCAAAGTGAGTCCATTATTATGGGATATCCAGTAACTGTGTATGTTCCACATGCAGATGTGATTTTGTTGACCAGAACAAAAACTCAGTACCTAACTCCTAGTCGGCTGACTAAATATGAGCGAATTCTTCTAGGTGCAGAAAATGTGACTATTGCCAGGTGTAATATTTTGAACCCAGCAACGTTATTACCTGATTCACATTTTGCAGAAGTCAAAAATGAAATCGAACATAATTGTATTGACGTTACAGAATACTGTACTAAACCTCAACCAACAGCCCAGATATAAGAGAAGAGCCATTAATACATTCAGAACATGAGCTATTTGTAGATGGTTGTAGATGGTTCATGCATGCGACATGAGGAAGGAGGATTGAGTGCTGATTATGCTGTGTGTACTCTATTATTATTATTATTATTATTATTATTATTTTAATTTATAGAGCGCGTAGTCACCCATGAGTATCCCAGCGCTAAGATCAATACACCTGAGGTTCAGCAAAGGGGGGGGGGGCCTGAGACGGGATTAGGGGAAGAGGTGTGTTTTTAATCGCTTCCTGAACCGTAAGTAGTTGGGTTCAGATCTTAAGTCAAGAGGAAGGGTGTTCCAAAGGCGTGCGGTGTGAACCGAGAAGCGCCTACCGCCCGTTCGGGCTTTCTTGACTCTGGGGATGACGATGAAATTTTCCTGGTCGGATCGAAGGGATCTGGGGGCTTTGTAGGGCTTAATGAATTTTTGTAGGCTTGGGGGGCCTTTGTTTTGGAGCAATCTGTGCGCCAGGCTGAGGGCCTTAAATTTCACACGCTCTCTTACTGGGAGCCAATGGAGGTGCTTTAGCGCTGGTTTGGCTGAAGCTCTGACCGATGTGTTAGTAAGGATCCGGGCGGCTGCATTTTGGACCCTTTGTAATTTATTCAGGGTAGCCTCCGGTGCTCCCAGATAGATGGCGTTACTGAAATCAAGCCTAGAAAGTATCAGGCCTTGAATCAGCAGTTTTTGAGATTTGGGGGGGAGTAGGGGTAGAATCTTTCGCATTGACCTGAGGAGCCCAAAGCAGGTGCCGGCTACCTTTTTTGCCTGTGATGCAAATGAAAGGTCTTTATCAAGCCAGATACCCAAGCTTTTTACCTCTGGTTTAGGGTCTGGGGGCGGACCTAGAGAGGGTGGCCAGATGTTCGGTAGCAAGGAGGGCCCCTTTTGGCCGAGGAGGAGAATATCAGTCTTTGAACCGTTAAGTTTCAAAGATGATTTATTCATCCATCCTTGTATCTGCGAGAGACAGTTGTACAGATCCGCAGGTTGTTGCCTGGGATGAGAGAGGGACACCACTAGTTGTGTGTCGTCGGCGTAGCTGACGATGCTCACTCCGAACGGGATAACAACCTCCTCCAATGGGGACATGTAGATATTAAATAAAGTAGGGCTCAGAGAGGAGCCCTGAGGCACGCCACATTGGAGGGGGGTGTCGGAGGAGCGGGTGTTATTCTCCCAAATTTGAAAAGAGCGGTGACTCAGAAAGGACGAAAGCCAAGAAAGCGCGGTCCCTTCAACACCTACACTCCTGAGTCGGTGAATTAGGAGCTGGTGATTGACGGTGTCGAAGGCCGCACTAAGGTCGAGGAGGATCACTGCCACTGATCCTCCTTCGTCCAAAAGTGCTCTGGCCTCCTCCACTGCCATAAGGAGGGCGATGTCAGTGCCCTGTCCAGGGCGGAATCCCGTCTGCGAGTTTTTAAGCCGGTTATTGCTCTCCAAAAATTGTGAAAGTTTCCTGTTCACAAGTTTTTCCGCGATCTTACTCGTTCCCGGGAGGAGGGAGATTGGTCTGTAATTTGCCAGGTCGACAGGGTCAAGGGATGGTTTTTTTAATAATGCTTTGACCACTGCCGCCTTCCAGCTGGGTGGGACAACTCCCTGTTGAAACGAGGCGTTGATAATGTGGGTGAGAGGGAGCGCAATCGAGGGTGCGACTGTTTTTAGAATCCGTAAGGGGGCAGGGTCCCTAGGTGATCCGCTTTTAATTATATTCAGCGTATTTTCAACCTCTTCTGTTGACACTTGTCCCCAAGAGGTGAGACATGGGGGGGTTGGCAGATTATTGGATTCTTTTTCCTCGTTTAAATTTGTAGCAGGGATGGAGTTAAGGATATTTTGAATTTTTTCCTGGAAGAAGTCTGCTAGTTTGTGGCATTTTTCCTTGTCTGCCTTGGGATCTGGTGGGTCTATCGGTCCGGGGACGGGGACTTTAAGGAGTTCTTTTAAAATGGTGAATGATTCCTTGCTGGAGCTAGCAGAGTGTTCTATTCTTTCTTGGAAGAACAGACTTTTGGTGTTCCGAAGGGCGGTTTTATAATTTTGTAGTGCAGTATGATAGCCATCCTTTTTTTCTTTGGTTTTATCCTTCCTCCAGGAGCGCTCAGTTCTCTTACATTTGTGTCGTAGAGATTTGAGCGCTGGGGTGTACCAGGGAGCAGGGGTCACTCTTTTCGTTTGTTTAAGAGTGGTGGTATAGGGAAGGAGTTTATCCAGTGAGGATATGATCCAGGAATTAAATTGTTCATCGGCCACCACCGGGTCCATGGAGAGCACGGGTGTGGAGTCTGAGAGCACCTTGGACCATTCAGCTGGTGCAAGCTTATGCCAGCGTCGGTCTGTCACACGGATTTTCGGGGGTTGAGGGGGTGCTGTGACTAGGTGCCAAGAGAACGGGACTAGGAAGTGATCTGTCCAAGGGTAAGGGATGGGGGGGCCCGAGGTAATATCCATGATGTTGGTAAGGACGGGGTCTAATAGGTGCCCCTTATCATGGGTTGGTTCGTTGCTGGTCATTCGGATGTTAAATGACCTAAGATCTTGAAGGAGATCCGATGCAGAAGAGTCTGCGGGATCGTTGAGGTGAATGTTCAAATCGCCTACTAGAAGGAAGTTCGGGGCGGCGGATGCTAATTGAGACACCGTATCAGTCAGGGCGTTGAGGAAGTTCCCTAGTGTCCCCGGAGGGCGGTAGATCAATAGTCCCGAGAGGGAGTGTACCGGGGAAATTTGAAGGGCAAAGTGGAGGCTTTCACAATCCTCGACATTGGCATTACTGGTCCTACAGACCAGGTGTCCTCTGTAAATGATTGCCAACCCCCCTCCTCTCTTTTTTGGCCTGTGTAGGGTTTGGATGAGATAACCTGGGGGTAGGGTGCTGACGATATCGGAGTCCGTGCTATCAGAGAGCCAGGTTTCTGTAAGAAACAAAGCATCCAGGTCGTGATCCCGTATCAGCAAGTTGATTTCATGCGCGTGCTTCGGGAGGGAGCGGCAGTTTAGGAGGCCAAACTCCAGTCCTGGTTTTCGCGAGCAGTGTTCGACTGGGTTGCATCGTGCACAGTTAATAAAGGGTTTACCTTCAGTATTGAAGTAGTGGCACTCCTGATTTTTTTCCTGATGAAAAGCCCAGAGCATATCCCTAGTATACACCAGACGATCATGTGGCAAATCCGGCAGAGTACCTGGGCCTGGGTCCGGCTGGGCCCGGACGGGCCCAGACGGGCTTGCCTTAGGCGCGCCTTCGGCGCGCTGACGGCGCGCCCGCTGCGCCCGTCCGCTGCGCGTCCGGGGATTGCACATGGTTTTATACAGGAAAAAGGGCGGTGGGGGCGTGGCCTCCGGAAGTGGGCATGGCCTGTGAACAGGCTCGCTCGCTAATGGTGGTGCTGGCGATTTCTAACCCCGTGGCAGCGTTCAGGTCGGCTGCTCGGGTGTTTAAGATACAAAATGAGTGGTGCTAGCAGGTGAGTAACAGAGTGAAATTTTTAAAATCAATTCACACACAAAGTTATTTAAAAATGCAGCGAAATGCAAACAGAGCTCCCGGCTGTGCCTCAGGAGTATGAGATCAGGGGAAGGCTGGGCGTCGGCGCTTTATATAATCGCAGGGGGCGTGGCCTCCGGAAGTGGGCGTGGCCTGTGAACAGGCTCGCTCGCTAATGGTGGTGCTGGCGATTTCTAACCCCGTGGCAGCGTTCAGGTCGGCTGCTCGGGTGTTTAAGATACAAAATGAGTGGTGCTAGCAGGTGAGGAACAGAGTGAAATTTTTAAAATCAATTCACACACAAAGTTATTTAAAAATGCAGCGAAATGCAAACAGAGCTCCCGGCTGTGCCTCAGGAGTATGAGACTCTATGGGGTCCAGTCGAAGCATCCTATTTACCTGGAGTCAAGTCTGCACAAGTAGCTGAATTAATTGCATCGGCAAAGGCTTGCAAAATTGGGAAAAGTTTAAAAGTAA
Source organism: Lissotriton helveticus (assembly GCF_964261635.1). Classification (NCBI taxonomy): domain Eukaryota; kingdom Metazoa; phylum Chordata; class Amphibia; order Caudata; family Salamandridae; genus Lissotriton; species Lissotriton helveticus. Next base: position 289,995,645 of record NC_136057.1, read on the forward strand.
CCATTTATACTGATAGGCAGTACGGGTATGGGGTTGTGCATGACTTTGGCCAACTCTGGATGAAAAGGGAGTTTCTGACTTCATCAGGTACTCCTATTAAAAATTGAAAATATGTGAAAGACTTGCGAAAAGCAATCCAACTACCAGAAACAGTGGCTGTAGTCAAGTTTGCTGCTCACCAATCTGGCAATGACAAAGTGACAGCAGGTAACCGATATGCTGACCAATTAGCCCACTACTGCGCCAAACATTAAATCGCCATAAACAAGAAGATTGACACTAGTGGAAATAGCTGCCACCTTATGTTGCTTGGAAGAGTGAAACCGTGAGAAGAAGTGAGAGACTTGCAAAATTATGCAGAACAAAAGGAAAAGGAAGAGTGGGCAAAAATAGGTTGTCAGAGAAGGGCTAAAGAGGGTGCCATTGTTTACCTTGATGGTAGGCCAGTGTTACCAGACTGTATGCTTGCTCCTATGGCTAAGATGTACCATGGGGATTCCCACCTAGGGCGGGATGCCATGATTAGGTTCTTCAGGCAAACTTGGTTCAATGCGAGGTTCAGGAATGTAGCAGAGAGTCTTTGCCAAAGGTGCTTAATTTTTCAGCAAAGGAATCCTGGGAAGAAAACTTTAGTGTTACCAGGAAAGATTGGAAAAGCAGAGGATCCCTTTATCCGACTTTAGATTAATTTTATTCAGTTACCCCCTTGCCAAGGACTGAAGTACGTCCTTGTCATTGTCAGCCTGTTTTCAAAATGGGTGGAAGCTTACCCTACTCACAGAAACGATAGCATTACTGTAGCAAAACTCCTACTCAGAGAGCTCATTCCACGTTTTGGTTTTCAAGTAAAAATTAAATCAGACCGAGGAAGTCATTTTAATAATGAAATAATTGGTCTAATCTGTGAAGCATTTCATTCATTCTTTCATTAATCTTTATTTCGGTCTGTTATAACCATAAAGGATACATTTAAAAAAACTATTTTACAATACCAAATAATCCAAAAGATGAGGTACAAAAAAGGAAGAAGGCAATAATTAATATACAATTTTTGATCTGTTTCAAAAGACACCATCAAACCTATCTATTGTCATACATACATTTAAAAAGACACGTTTAAAACTAAGCATTCTATATCATATAAAACCTATAATGAGCGATGAGACATTAAACACAGTAAACACAACCAATTTTGTAACGTGCAGGTGTGTTAGCTCTTTTACTTGACATTCAATATGGGAATATGAGCTTTTTGCTCTAGAATTTTAGCCAAGCTTTTTGCCTTATCTGGTGTACATTAAATAGAAACCTACTTACACAGAAGACGACTAGTTGTGAAGTATCAGTCTTCAGTATGCGTTCGGCCTCACTACAACTTCTAACACCCAAATTCCTGCAAAGGGACCTAATCCATCGTACCCTTGCTAATTTATATGCAGGGCAGAAAAAGAGTATATGCACATGATTTTCTTTAACCTCTTTTGTGCATAGAGGGCACAGATCATGTCTACTGTCTACCTTGTTTCCACCCCATCTAGATGTATTTGCACTTATTTGTAGAACCCCATATCTGAACTGCAGAAATAGCGATTTCGCTAGCGGGGGACCTACCTCATCCAAAAAGGATGTATGACATTACAACGCATGCTTTTACATCGCATGCTTTTACAACGCTGTTTTTACAATGCATACCATTACAACGCATAGTGCTTTTAGGCGCTGGATAGTGAATTGTTTAATTTACTATTCCAACTCCAGTCCCCGTGGATAGTAGGGAAGGTGTTGGATAGTACATTAAACACATTCCCTATCCTAGAGCGCCCCCCAGCGCAATTCGTTGTAATGGTTTGCGTTGTAAAAGTTGCGTCGTAAAGGCACTGCGTGGTAAAAGTTGCGTTGTAAAGGATGTTTCCCATCCAAAAAAGGTTCAAATTGTACAACATCTTTAAAGGCTATAAAGTTCAAAGTTAAGGACCCAACCGATGAACTATGCAGCATATTATTATTCATGTAGGTCCAAAAGGTAGACTTTAAGAGTCGCTAGCAGGATGACGTCAGCTGTAATGGATCCTCCCAATAGTGGGATATGCCTAACTTCGTTGTCCATAATATAACGTGTTTTAGCCAGGGGATATCCTTACTTCGATCTACATTCATGATCTCCTCAAGGCCTTTTCTATATTGGGACAGCTCAGGAGTCGAGAAAATCCTAACCCAAAATAGTAGTGGTCTAAACACTGCGTGATGATCAGTACGTTTGATGTTAAGGTCCATAAGTACTGGGATTAGGGGCGTTCTGATTGGGAGTTTTAACAATTTCCGAATGAAATTATTTTCTTCCCTTTCAAAATTCTTTTTACAATATGGCCCCCAAATCTCAGCCCCTAGAGTACGGCTGATTGAGCTTTAAACTTAAAAACCTCCAAAACAGGAGAAACAGCCTTAGAATATTGGCAGTGAATTATCCTGTACTTTTCTAGTTGCCCCTTCCAAGACAGTTTACTATCCAAGGCAATTCCTAGATAATTAAAACTTTCCACATATTCCAATTTTTGGTTGTGTAAAACTAAGGGGCATATTATCAAGGGGGTTTATCTCCGCTTTTTTGGCTTTAAAAGCCAAGAAAGCAGAGATAAAATTATCTCCCTATTACCTAGCTGTCGCTAACACCAGTTAGCGACAGCTAGTAGGAGATAGCGAGCATCTTGGGCCCCACTTTGCATGTCAGTGATATTTATCACTAATGACATGCAAAGTGGGCGTGCCAAGATGTTAGCGACTGGAAACAGTCGCTAACATCGCTATCTCCGATTACCAACTTTTGGAGATATTCGCGCTAAGCGCGAATATCTCCAAAAGCTAACACCTGCCCTGAGCAGTTCTTAGCCATGTTATCCAATGGGAGGTGGATAACATGGCTAAGAGCATTAGCTCGTTAATGCATGAATATCGCTGACTTTTCAGCGATATTCATGCATTGCGGCCGATTTTTATCGCATTTGCGATAAACCTTGGTAATACCAAGGTTTATCTGCGATAAAAATCTCCGCAGCTCAGCGGTAAATTTTTGTCTCTAACCAAGAAATAGCGATAATCGCTATTGCTTGGTAATATGCCCCTAAATTCTTCTTAAATGATTTGTGTGGGTTTATTGACATGTATTTGGTCTTACTTGAATTTATTTCGAGTCCCTTCATAGTGCAATAATTATTAAAGGAGTCCACTAGGCATTGTAATCCCTTGGGGCTTTGCAAAATCACATTTGTATCATCAGCAAATAATAATGCTGAGATAACTTCGCCCCCAAGTTGTGGAGAATCATGATTACAATTTTCTAGATATTTAGGAATATCGTTTACACACAGCGAAAAGAGTGTGGGTGCCAACACGCATCCCTGTCATACACCCCTTTTCACTGGTATTTCTTTCCATAATTCCCCCTTCGGGCCCCATCTTACTCTTAAGTAATTTCCTATGTGGAGCCTAATCAATTGCACAAGTAATTCTTCTGGCACCCCGGTATGTTTTAACGAGTCCCATAATAGCGCCTGGGGAACTAGATCGAAGGTTGCCCTTAAATCTACGAAGGCGATATATAGCCTGCCCTTCCTTAAAGTAATGTATTTCCAACAAATACATTCGAATCTAAACACTTGATCAATCATGCTTGTTTTGATTCTAAACCCCGCTTGATACTTTGATAATATATCTGCCTCATCCATCCATTCTAAAAGTCTATTTAAAATGTGTCTAGCAAAAACTTTTTGTAAAAGATCAATTCAACTAATTGGGCGATAATTTGTCGGATCATAGCGGTTAACTTTTTAAAAAATTGTCACAATCTCTGCCCCTTTCCATGTATCAGGAATAGGTGTACCTGCTACTATTGAATTACATAAAAAATGTATATACGGTCCCCAGACTTCGACATCATGCTTCAGTAGATCTCCTGGAATTTTGTCGGGCCCAGGGGCTTTCCCTGGTTTAATGGCCTTAATCGCTTTTACAGTTTCTTCTAAACTAAAGTGCATATCAACAACCTTTACTGCAATTTCCAATTCTTTTTCTACTGTAGGCCATTCCCCAATGTTATCAGAATACAGCCGCGAAAAGTGTTCCACCCAAGTATTTCCGTCTAGAAAGAGGTCTTTGGCAGTCCTTCCTGTCTTATTTCCCCTGGATATTAGACTCCAGAAGGTAGCCTGGTCTTTGACTTTGCTGCAATGATTAAATCAGTCCATATCTCATCATCCCAGGCGTTTTTTGTTTCCACAAGCATTTTATTATAATTATGCCTTCTCTCCCTTATTTGTAGTATATTCTTATTTTTAATTGCCTGGATTAGGGTGGTCTTAGCTAGTATGCAATCTTTGTTATACCAGGGATTTCCTACCTCACCTCGGTTATTCCTTCCTCCATTTTTCTCTTCATAAATGTTGCTTAAAAGCGGGGTCAGTGCATCCACCAAATTATAATGCATATCCAGTACACGTCGTTCCCCTATTGGGAGATCTTGGAACGGTGTAACAACATCAGCAAAGGTGTTATAAATATTTGTCATCACTGCATCTTTAGCTAGAATATAAGGCCATTTTATAGCTCGTCTATTGTTATTTATTAGGAGATCACAAGTAGCTAAATCATCCCCTTCATTCCCAGCTGTAATAACCTTAAAGAGCTGGGAGTCTAATGTCAGTTGTAAGGGGAAATGATCACTCTCCATTCTGGGGTCAATTTTAAAATCAGTGGCATTATGCCACAAACTTATTGAAACCAATATAAAATCAATCTGGCTCTGAGAGCTACCTCTGCAAAATGTGAATGCCGTAGGTCTATCTGACGGCAGGCGCCCGTTACATGCCCTCAAATCATGTCCTACAGTAAGCTACAGGATTTGTGCTGCTGCGACAGTACACTTTACGTCCCTATTGCTGTCTATGGCCAGAATGTTATTCGCCATATCTTGCTCTGCAAATAAGTTATCGAAACCCAACACCGGTTCAAACTTACAATTAAAGTCGCCACCGACAATTATCCGTGGCGTGGCCCTATTCTATACAAAAAAGAGTCAAGTTGTTCTATTATAAGTGATTCTCTGTTGGATGCATTTGGACTATTATAAACATTAATTAAAAATAAGTCCTTTTTATCTCGTGTAACAATTTTCACACCGAGCAGATCCTGAGACTTGATATACGATGGAGTAATATCAATTTCAAGGATGATCCTTATCCACATTACCAAACCCCCTGAAGGTCTCTCTCTAACAGAGGAATTAGCATTTGCACTGAATGTTTTAAAACCCAAACTGTGAGAGATTTCCAAAGACCCGATGTAGGTAATCCCAGATTACAGATTCTTAAATATCGAATAATACCGATTCAGTATTTACTGAATAATACCGATTCGGTAAGTGCCATTCATTCCTGAGGGCCTGGAGACCTGGAGGCCTATAGGAATGAGTGTCCATTACCGAATCAGTAAATACCAATTCAGTAATTAGGAGAAACATAGAAAGGTGGCAGGGTGTCACTTTGACACCCTGTTGCATGGTATCCTCCCTAACCTAGGGAGAGTACCAAACAGATGCCTTGAAAACAAAAAAGCACATCTTATTGAACGATTTAGTTGTGGTCCCATCCTCTTAGGATAAACCCAAACACAGTTATTGGCAAAAAACCATTCCCAACCAAAGGCCCTGCAAAGCATTATGGGATGAAATTAGCAGTGGACAGTGAATATTATATAGTATACAATATCAAAAGAACTCTACAAAGAGCTGCAGTTCCACTGGTCATCCCTAGATGTCCCTCACGAGTTGATTGCAAATGCTTGATGAAAGGGTTTCAATGGTTTTGCATTTCACTCCAGACCAGTGAACTGCAGCTTGATGTAAGAATAATCTCAATGCTTTGCATTTGACTTGTGAGGGACATCTAGGGACGAGCAGTGGAACTGCAGCTCTTTGTAGAATTATTTAGATATTGGATACTATAATATTTACTGCCACTGCTAATCTTGTCCCATAATGCTTTGCAGGGCCTTTGGTTGGGATTGTTTTTTGCCAATAACTGTGCTTGGGGTGGTCCTAAAATGATGGGATCACCACTAAAGTTCAACAAAATGTGCTTTTTGTTTATGCTCTTTGTGTTCAAGGCATCTGCTTGGTGCTCCCCCTAGGTTAGGGGGGGGGGCAAAATCATCAGCTCTCCTTATTGTGCTAATAGCATTTAAGGAATCACAATTTTGTGATTTCTTAAATGCTATGTAGGGGTGCCTTAAACATTGCAATTTTGGCTTAAGGAGTCACAAAATACCACCTACTTTAAGTAGATGGGATTTCCTTTAAAAATGCATTTTTTTAAAATTCAAAGTGCCATGTGGTCACATACATGCCCTTAGGGCATGTATGTGCGTGGCACCCTTGGAATTGCGATTCTCAAATTGCAATTTTCTCACAGAAAATCGCAATTTGAGAATGTATACCCATTCCTTAATTGCGATTTGCAATTTGCTAATCGCGATTCCTTAAAAATCGCTATTTGAGAATGGCAGAATGGAAATTACCTACATATGCTCCTTAATCCTTATATCTGCTGTATTTTGTTATTTGATCTTATTAGACTTTCTTCTGTCTGCCCAATATCTATCCTTTCCCTTGTATCTTTGTCAGGGAGAATGCCAGCATCCCCCTACGATTTTATTTGGGGTGGAGCAAAACCCCCGCCCCCATGGATAGTTAAGTGAGTAGAGACATTACCCCTTCCAACATTCCCCATTAATTTACCCAACTGCTCTATCTTATTATCCAGCTGACAAAGGCTTGCTCTCATACGATCTTCTACTTTATCCATTCTCTCCTTAATCACAACTTCCAGGGATAGATCTATCGTATCCGCTATCTTCCCAATTGTTTCTTCCAGCCAGGGGGTATGTGCTACGTAATCCGACTCAGTTTGTGTACTCACTGATTTACTTAGCATTGTTTCGGTCACCGTCTCACAATCTGGTTTATTCATTTGTATTATTCTCCCAGTTTTCCTGGACTTAGTGTTCCGCGGAGGGGGATTAAATTTCTTTCTAGACCGGTAACCCTGGCCCCTGTTCCCCGATACTGTCCTTTGTTTGACCTTGAGGGCAAAGCAGGGCTAGTTATACAATTAACATCTTCATGAACATCTATCGTAGAGATAGTGGGGGTATTAGATAACCGTGAAGCATTCATAGATATTATTGTTGGACTCAATGGGGCTATAAGCAAGGTATCTGTTAATTTTGGTGGCTGATCAAGGGCCTGGTCACTGTGGGCACCGATATTTGTATCATCAACTGTGCCAACTTCAGCGCTATATCAATACTACCCGGCCCTAGATCCTGTTGGTCGGTACTAATATGAACTAAGGGGTGTGAGACTACAACTGGGGATTTTACCTTACTAATAGCCCCTAAAGATGACCTTTTGTGCCCCATAGGCATACCCAAGGGCAGTCTTTTTTCCGAAGAGAATATTTTGTGTTGTAAAACTGATTCAGCTCTGTTTAAGAAAGCATCCAGGGTACCAACTACACCACCCTCCACCTTCTGCCCAATTTTACGTTTGGCTGCCATAAGGATCACAAAAAGATATAAATTGAATTAAAAGTCACTAACCAAGTCCCTAGTTATCTTGACATCTCGAACAGTCTCGGATGAAAGGGAGGTGACCCAACCTGAGCTCCTCCGGCCTACGACGGCCTTAGACGGTCCCGCCCTTGTCCCGGGCTTCTCCCAGCTTCTCCCACCACTCTGGCTGAGACAAACAAAGCGATGCACCCTGGTAGCAGAAGTCCCACCTTGGTGTTGTTGCACAGCAGGCAGGCGTCCCGTAGGTGAAAAGAGCACAACACAGCTCACGGCGACATAGCAGAATTAAGTTCAAAAGGGCCCCCCCTTGTGAAGCATTTAAAATTGAGCACAGGCTACATGGTGCATATCGCCCAGAGGCTTCTGGAGTGGTAGAACAACTGAATGGCACAATCAAGTCAAGATTGGGAAATATATATGAATCTACTCGATTAGATTGGCCTGATGCTTTACCTCTTGTTCTGATGGGACTCAGAAGCATTCCAGACAGAAACACAGGCTTGAGTCCCCATGAGATACTCATGGAAAGAGCAATGAGGCAGGCATGGGTGTCAGGACACAAGCTGATAAATATATCTGATGACTTAGTGCTGGAGTACTGCAAAGAACTGGCTGACCAAGTGCGTTCTATCTCTCACGAGGTTGGAGAAGACGCTGTAACCAGTGAATAAACTCCAGCACACGATCTGATTCCAGATGATTGGGTTGTGATAAAGGAACATACGCGAAAATCTTGCGTAGCTCCGAGGTGGGGAAGGCCACAACAAGTGATACTGGTTACCACTACAGCTGTGAAGTGCAAGGGAATTCAGAATTGGATCCATGCGAGTCACACCAAAAGAGTGACTGAACCTGATGAAACTGAAGCTGAAGGTTGCGCAGCTGAGGGGTCTCAGGAAATTGATCCCGAAGTAGTTGAGGATGAACAACTGAGCACCAGTCAGGATGAATGAATTCCAGTGATTGATATTCCTGCAGATTTTGTGAGAACCAGGAGTCAAACCTATTTAGATAGACAGAGTGATAGTGAGGATGAGTCAGGAATAGAAGAACGTCCCCAGATTACAGAAATCAAACCCAATAGTGATGCTGAGGAGGAACAGATAAGGAGAGATCAATATACTCAGACATTCCAGATACCTGCCACAGTACCAGAGTCTGAGAAGGGACAGATAGGTACTAGGGCGAAGGCTCAGGAAGAAGAAAAGCAAGAGTTTGAGATACCTGAGCAGGACCAGATAGGCATAGAAAAACATGCTCAGGAAGAAGAAGGCGAGCAAAGTCAAAGTCAAATTCAGCACACTCCTGAACAAGGCCAGATTAGTATCCAGGCAGAAGAAACAGAAACAAGACCCTGACCAAGTCAGATAGAGAGAGATACAGAAGACGAAAATGTACGAATTGTGCCACAATTAAGCAAAAATAAAAGAACAATTGAAGAAAATCAAAGCATAGTGCCAGCTAAAAGACGCAGAAAGGGAGATAAGTGGCCTGGTTTTGTCAAAAGATTGAAATGTCACCTTAAAACAATAAATGAAGAACTGGAACAAGTAAACAAAGATATCAAGTCAACCTGGGCCTACCACAGAGAAACCAAGAAGGAAGAGACCACGACTGAAAAGACTTAATAACAAATTCAGAGGCCCTGAATGGACCTATGTCATCCTTGAAGATTTTGAAAATTTTAAACTAAGTGATGAAAGTGATGATGAATTGATGGATGGCCCAACTGACGAAGAAGTTCATAGGTTAAAATTCTGTGAAAAAGTCTCAATTAGGGGCTAAGTCTCCTTAGTCAGAAATGGCTGATCATACTGTTAATGGAAGAGCAAAATGAAACTGCCTAAAACCATGCTGTAAGATATGCACATGCAGTATAGTGATAGTACTCATAGTATGGCTAGGACTGACGGTAGCTATTTCTTATCTAATGAGTAAAAATGAGATGAATAACACTAACATTCATCAGAAAGTAGATGTACCTGGAAAGTTAAATACACACGAAAGGATAGATAGTTTCAGACAGCAAAAGGTAGATTTAGAAGCATAAGATGAAGACGGATTACACTATGGTAGGGTTAAAAAATAAAACACACTTGAGCATATTTGCAAATCTGTAAGTACATTATGTAGAAGCAATGAAAATAAGTGATTGCTATGTATGTATGAAGTTACCTACATCTGTAGCCGAGAGTGTTACTTACCACCATTTGCCCCTGACATGTGGTATTTCATGTAGTATTTTAGCTAGTTTATTTGATAAGAAAGGACCTTTCTATTATTATTATTATTCTAATTCAGATGTAATTTTCTCTGAACGTCCTACACGTAGTAACCTGGATCCTGTACATAGTAAAAGTGACATATCTCGTTATATGGGAGAATATTTTCTAACAATAGGTACAATAGATATAGCTAAGGCACACAAACACAATTTAACATGCATTTTACATGAAAAAGAAAAGATATTTTGAACTTAGTTGAGAAAAGGATTTCCAGAGAAAAGTACAGAACAGAAACGAAAGATTGCTAAATGGGCAACAAATAAAGAGTACACCTTAAATGGGAAGACTCATGCTGCTATGTTGCTGGATTTCGAAAAGAAAGGGAAACTCTGTCTCCACAGAGAGAGAACGAGTTATTATAACAATATATTCATCGGTTCTAGTGAATGTGAACACAATTATAAGGTAATTGGGGATTGGGGTTTCAAATATGGAACTGACCAGTATTTCCTGGAATTTATTATATATTTGGGAACAAAGCATATTATAAACTGCCTGATCATTGGTACGGGAGTTGCTATTTTGGAAATAGTATTCCTAAAGGTATATCATGTAAACAAAATCACTGGAAGCAATGAAGAAGTTAATGGACTAATACATAGTAAAAGAGCTAGTTTTGCAGAAATTGTAGGTGATATATTTAGTGCATTGTTACCTTCAGTGGGAGTGGTTCTGAATACTCAAAGAATTTGTAAGTTGTCAACAGTGGTGGATCGCTTATCGACTGACACTGCTGGAGGATTTGTAATGATCAATACTGAATTGGTTGCGATAAGATCAATGGTTTTACAAAATCGAATTGCTCTTGATACATTGTTGGCATAAGAGGGCGGAGTCTGCAGAATGTTGAAAGCGCACCATTGTTGCACTTACATACCTGACAAAAGTGTTGAAGTTAAGGGTATGTAAAGAATATTACACATTTGGAAAAGGAACTCAAACCACTTGAGGTTGATATTGCACGGAAGAGACTTACAGATGGTCTCTCTTCTATAAGTAGTTGGTTCTCTAACGTAGGGAAAAGCTTTGTAGATAGAATACTGATGCCAATGGCGGGAGTAGCCCTGCTGATTTTAGGGATAATAATTTGTTGAAAATATCACAAGCATAAAATGACATATACAGTAAATAAGAAAGGAAAGAAGAGAAATATTGATGAAATTGAATTAGAAGAGTTGAATAGAAATGTATACAAGAAAGTGAAAAATTTTCACATGAATAATGAAAAGAAACATAACAGAAAGTTTGAAGAAATTGAGTTGGGAGAAATGTGAAAGTTGGCATCTGTTTCATTAATAGGTGATGATATAAAATATCATCAAAGAGGGGATTGATGGAGCAAGGTTGCGCATGTAAAGCGACTTGCTTGCATTCAGCCCTCTCGAAAATAATATTAATGTACTAACTAATATGTTTCATCTACTAATATTGCATCACACATTTCTAGTATCTAGGGGAAGCTCGCCTATGTGCTTTTACTAACCGTAACTCTATAGCACTAAAATAGCCACCACAACGCGGGATTTCTACTGGGCATGCGTATGACACACTCACATGACATGACATACTACTCCGCTTGTTGGGAAACTTTTGCTTCTGCGCACTAGAACTAAGATGGGTTCTTTATGTTTTAAATGTGCTAAAGCTTGCATCGCTGCTTTTGCTAAATTGTTTGTTCTGCCTAATCCTTAACGCTGTAGTTAAAATAAAAGAATGGGAATAGAGTAGAGATAAGAGGTATACAGTGCATTCATTTATTTCTTGTTCTAAATTTGTTTCTCTTCAATTTTTCCATGTATCGTGCTTTGGGCCTGACATGTACTTCTGAACTCCATCTTTGGAGGAACTGTGCCTGTGCACACAAACTCAAACTACTGAATTATTGGCATTGAACTCATGCCAGCATCAGACTTGAACTGTGAAAACTCTGGGAACATTATCCCTTAACCCTGCCAGAGGAAGCTGAACTGTACAAAGTTATTACAATGTTATAGATATTGATACATTCACTGTCGGGTGGAATAAAAGTGCATGGGAAAATAAATGTATGGGCGGGCACGTAATTTGAATAAAGAATGCAAATTACCTTATATCAATATAGTGTGGTGACCTCTCCTCATCTTTTGACCAATCAAATTGAGGAATTCACACATTTGCAACATTGCGGGGTGGTACACTGCCCTAGATAATGGTATATCTAAGGTAGGCTTAGCTAGTTAGATTGTCCGACTTGTCCAAATAGCTGTCCTGACACTGACCCAACGCACTCAATAGGCGATTGAGAGATTCTGGAAAGGAGTTCGATAACCCAATCGGGGACCGACAGTTAGCTGCAGAGAGGGTTGGAACAATTGCGTTGTACTTTAGCTGTGGGTGCCGGTCTTAGCCTGTGGTGGTCCTGTCCTGATTCAATTTGGTCCATACCTGTCCTGATTGCTGTTCTTCACCTATTCTTTCTTGCTGGCACCTGCAGTTTGGGGTTCTATCCGTTATCCCAGCCAGTGGCCAAGATTGGTATTCATACCATTCTAGGTAACTATAAAAAAAAAATCCATGTGGTACGTCTTTATACGGTTTCCCTTTTCTACCCTTCCTACGTTTCAATGCTTAAACAAAAGTTTTCTTATTTTTATTCTGCTTAATCATAATTCTTGTTGTTGATCATGTTTTCGATTAATGTAGTATGAACATTGACATTTAAAAGTTTACATAGATAAAGAGTTCAAACTTTCCCAAGTCTGTGGTTATTCTATGAGTGCAAATGTTTATTTACTGCCTATTATGCTAACACCCTTGATCCTTTAGCACTCTAGGTACTGGTGACTAGGATTGGTAAGTCAATTGGTATAGGTCCTGAATGGTTAAACAAATAGATTAAGCATAGGTTTACCTGTTCAAAGTGTGTATGTTTGCATGGGCCCAGGTGAGTATGGTAAAACAAGCAGGTGAGCCTGCGCTCTATCATGTACAAAAGTGTATACTCTTACGAAATATTAGAAGTGTGCATTTCTTCAGTCATCTTATTTCCAAGCGTGGGTTTTTGATTAGAGGGTGGGGGTGGTAGGGGAGAGAACATAAGGTCTCATACTCACTCAGTCTTGTTAAGACCAAGGTATAAATCAGTCCAGTTCAGGATTTAAGTCAGTCAGTAAGAAAACTTTATTTGGTTAGATACAACCTTAAAAGTATACCCTATACATAAAATTCTATAAAAACATAAGCAGGATCATATTAAAAACGTGGCATATGTACATCAAATTGAAAAGCACTTTCCTTCATACTATATACAAATGTCCCCCTTTGGGTAATTAAGTCAGGTAATTTTCCATCAGCATCAAATCCTTTCCAAGAGGTTCCATGCCATATCGTTAACCTTTACATGCACAGCCTCACCCTGCCCCAAAAGCGCAGGATACGATATTTACTCTGTACACTCAAGGAACGCCTTGACTTTGCTCTTAAATTTCCCCACAGCACAAGCAATATCTAAATTCGTCATTTCAACTATAAGACTAGCAGCTTGCATCCTATTTCTGATCCTGTATTTTTTAAATATCGGGCATAAAATCTCTTTCCGTAGATCTAAAAACAACTTACAATCTAAAAAAATATGTACAATATCACAATGAGTACCTAACGCACAAGTACAGGTCCCATTATTATTCAACATAACATTTTTGACTCCATTATTCCCATAACAATCCTGCCCCAAAAGCGCAGGATTCGATATTTACTCTGTACACTTAAGGAACGCCTTGACTTTGCTCTTAAATTTCCCCACAGCACAAGCAATATCTAAATTCGTCATTTCAACTATAAGACTAGCAGCTTGCATCCATTTCTGATCCTGTATTTTTTAAATATCGGGCATAAAATCTCTTTCCGTAGATCTAAAAACAACTTATAATCTAAAAAAATATGTACAATATCACAATGAGTACCTAACCCACAAGTACAGGTCCCATTATTATTCAACATAAAATTTTTGACTCCATTATTCCCATAACAGGGGTTTATCTCCATTCGCACTTTTAGTACCTCACGTCTTAAATGGAAGCTTGGCAATCTGTCTAAATAGGGATACTGTTGGTTAAGTTCCCAAGCCAGGGTCATATGCGATACCGAAACTTTCCGGGAGAGATACTCTCTGTCATATCTGTGGGCCATCACAGCACCCAGTGACCTCAGTTCATTCTTAGCTATCCCTGGATGACCCAGTTGCGGGGATAGTTTTAAACCCAACAGTCCATAAGCTTCACTTAGTGTGGTTCTTGTTTCTTTTGCCCAGGACAGTTCACTATCAACGATTTCGCTTTTGCACCACTGGGAAATTTTTAGGTGCTCTCCAGATCCTAGGCGCTGCCAAAAGCGAATTAGTGCCATACAGGCAGTTATTGCCCAGGAAGTAGTTCCCATCTCAAGCCTTGCAGCCTGTACCATAGAGGATTTTGGCAATGAGAACAAGTTTCTTAGGATATTTCCCTCCTCTTTATCCCACCCTTTTTTCCCACTTAAATAAAGCACTTCTGCCCCATCGAGGAATTGGGGGGGACCATTGCTAAGTAGGCTTTTATAACCGGCCTATCTGAGTTTTCTCCATAGACGCTATTGAATCTTTTAGCCCCTTCACAGAGGTAGATGCCCTCATTTTAAGAGCCTCCAGAAGGGTATCCCATTTAAGATTACTCATAAACCAGATTCCTAGGTATCTGTATTCATTCACCCTCTCGAGTAGATTTGTACCCAGACACAAAGGGAATCTAGTTTTACTCCTACCGAAGCATAAAATTTTGGTCTTATCCATATTCACGGTTAACTTTTTATTCCGACAATATTCGTTGAACATGTTTAATTTCCTCTGGAGACCTATCTGCGTCAGATCCATAATCTCTAAGTCATCTGCGTATAATAGGCAGGAGACATGCTTACCTCCCAATTTCGGACTAGCCCCTTTAACCTCTCTTAGTTTTGCTGGTAGGTCGGCCAAAAACAGAGAAAAAAGCAGTGGGGCAAGTACGCACCCCTGCCTTAACCCATTTCCGATCTGGATCCTCCCAGACAAACCACCCACCTCATCCAAGATTATCTGGGCCCAGTTTTCAGTGTGTAAGGCTTTTATAATGGCCAAAAGGTCTCCGTGTAGATTGTATCCTTCCAGGGTTGACCATAACTGCTCCCTGCCCACTAGATCGAAAGCCGCGCGGAACTCCACGAAACAGCAAAATAAATTACCCCTCTGATCTATCGACTTCCGCGCGATGGCCCAGAGAGCAAAGCAGTGGTCCACCGTCGAATGCCCTTCTTTGAACCCACCCTGTTCTGGGGGTACTATCTGGTTATCCTCTGCCCATTCCTTTAGCAGGCCTAGGATTACTTTGGAGAATAATTTTTCCCCAATATCAAGGAGATTTATTAAGAGGTAGTTTTTTGGGGAATTTACATCACCTTTTTTCTATACCGGTCTAACAATAGCCCCTTTCCAACTTACTGGCATAATACCTGTCTTCAATATCCCATGGAACATATTTGAAAAAAACTCAGCCCACCAGTCGGGATTAGTTTTTATGATAATTGCTGGTAGGTTGTCAGGGCCAGCGGCTCGTGTTAAGTTTAAGCCAGCTATTACCTTCCTAATATATCCTGAGGTGAAATGCACTAGTATATCTTCCCTGACTCCTGGCCAGCTTGTTGGAATTATTTCCCCTTCGCTCGGCCATTTACCATATAATTCTTCAAGGTAGGCTTCCCACTTAGCCTCTGGAACGGAGCACTGCATGGATCCCACAACATTCCCCGTGCATTCCTTAATCAATTTCCAGAATCCTTTAACAGTTCAGGATTTGCTAATGTGTTCATATTTATTCTGGAAAGAACGATCTATAGTTTGATAAAAATATTCACTCCCTGCTATCCTTAGAACGCACATGAGAAACGTGATATGGCCGTAGTCTTACGTTAAATTCTGTATTTCTTATCAATCTGATAGCAAGAAGAAGAACCACAAAAAATGCACATAAGTGGTCAGGTCTCCAACATTTGTAAATGACATATTGAAACACGCATAATGTCTTGCGAGTAAGTGTTCACTCTCTATTGCCAATTAACTCATGTTCAGTATGACTAGATTGTGACAAGTAATTTTCATACGGAGCTTAACATAACGGGATGAGTACCATGACAACATAGAATATATGCAATGGTTGAATGAGGCACTAAACATAAAGATCGAAAAATGCTCAACGGTCACTCACATTAATGGCCACCATCGTAGGCTGACTCTTATAAAAGGCAATATGGCCAACGTTACACCACGAAAAAGCAGGCAGTAATATTTAGCTTGAAGAGTCAGCCAAATTATCTAATGGTGGTGATCCACGTGCCGCATAAATGGCATGGCTGCGGATGTAAAACAATCTTAATAGAACACATCCATACAGCAGGTCTAAAATCTTATCCAAACGCGTATTGTAAGCTTACTTATAAATCTTGTCTGTTGTGTTCTCATACTCCTGTAGGTCCGCAGAGTATGCGCGACCGGTGTAGTGGTTAGCCACCATCTTTCTTCGCTATAAATAATGTGAAGATAGACAACGTTCTACACAGTTGTGTGTCTCTTCTTCAGATAAGCCCTGTACGAGTGTTTCTCATCTCTACTAGAGGCTCTGTTAATATCTGGGAAACAATCTTGTACTAAATTGAAAGTAAAACAAGGTGTTAATCGATAATTATCTGTTAATGTTAAATATCCTATGTTGTGGTGGTGATACAAATGGCACCTCACTTGTGTTGGTGGGCCAAGTACCTGCGAAAGGCAATTGCCTAAAATGTATTGTGGAGACTTCCAAATTATCTATCAAAAAAATGACCTTGTTTTGCAAGGGGATCACATGCGTTTTTGGTCCCGGGCTTGGCGGCCATTTAGGGAAACAGGTGAAAACTAGACACCAGGGGAAGTCCAGACCTGTGTGGCTTGCGTGGATGCCGCAATGTTTTCCTACCCAGAATACCCTGCAAACCTCAAATTTAGCTAAAAAAGTCACATTTCCCTTACATTTCTGTTTAAGATCACTACGCAGGCAAAAATGTCCTACAGCCCAGCGCTTCCCTTGGTCTCCCAATAAAAATGATACCTCACTTGTGCAGGTGTCCACTGCAGAATCGCCTAAACACTTATTTGAAAAAAAATATAGCACTTCGCTGTGTTATATCCTCAATCCCTATGTTTTTGGCCCTTCCCATTCGCAGGCCCTTGGCCCACTCACACAAGTGAGGTATCATTTTACTCAGAAGACTTAGGGGAATGGTGAGTGGTAAGACATTTGTGCCGGTGCGGTGATTACAGCCAGAAATGTGAGGAAAATGTGATTTTTGTAGCTAAATTTGAGGTTTGCAGGGGTTTCGGGGTAGGAACCAGTTGCCTATTTGTGTCCACCATTAGCAAAATGCAAGCCATAGGGTTATGGTGGTAAACCATGCCATAGAGCCTGATTTCATTCATGGCAGGTGGCCTGTAATCCACCATGGGGACAGAGTAAATTACTCAGTTCACATGGTGGCGAGACCACGCACCTAATTTATAAATGAACGCCAAGTAGGCGGTCATTTATAAAAGTATTGCCAGGAACCACCATGAAGCGGTTCATGGCAATGCATATTACTGTGTGCTAAGGGGCTGCAGCAGCAGGACACAGCCCTGTAACACACAGTTTTCTACCATTGTGGGCGGAAGAGCATTATAACAATTTTACTGTTCTTGTAAAAAACTGAAAATATTAACTACATGTTCCCCATCCAATTTGGGTGGTTAAGCATGTAGCCATTTATCTAAAGGCCCTTACTCCCCTTGGTCGTAGTAGAAGTTTGGTCATGGTGGAAACAGAGTAGTCTCTTCCGTGGCCAACTAAATGTCCGACAGCATTAAAATCTAGTGGGCGGACCTTCATATTGACAAGATGTATACTTTGTCAACCTTGAAACTGAGTATACATATGGCCAATATATAAATGAGGCCCACAGTGCTGCCACAATGATGCCTATTGTGTAAGGCTTGCACTAACATAATCGGGTAATTTTTGGCACAGTAATGTTTAGCACTGGTGTAATACTTGCACTGGCTCAATATTGATAATTCTTGGCACGTCAATAAAATTATGACTCTGGGATCAATGCACTCACAGCCATCCATACCTTCACTTACTTATTCAACTATTCATCCAAGCACTCAACTATTCAATCAGCCATATGTGAACTCAAGTTCATGCATTCTGACCTGCACCCACTCAAGGACAGGAACTATCCAATCGATGAAAAAAATATCACTTAGCACATAGCTGGACCTAAATTGCTTGTTCCTTTCTGTTTTTTATTGAATGTTTTATTTGCCCCATAGTTTGCTTTTTGGCAATTGTCATGATACACCAGATGTGCATCAGAACAATATTATTATAAATCAATAATAAATTAAATCACTCTACTTTTTCACAGTTATTTAAAACTTGCAATTATTTACATCTCTAAATGGAAAATATTTCATTCAAGTAATTAACATGTATAGTGATATTCTCCTAAACAACAAAGAGGCACAGGAGCCTTCTACAAGGTCAAAGGCAAGCGTACAGTTAACGAGTGATAGGAGAGGTACCTGGTTATTGTTTTGCTAGTACATATAATGTAGTGTTCTTTAAACAGATTGGTGTTCAACTCTTTTCTAAATTGGCAGAGCGTTGAAGTCATCTTTATGGATATAGGGATGCTTTTCCAGAACCTTAGTGCATAGACAGAAAAGACCAGCTCCCTAGTTTTTGCTTTTCAACACCTCTTAGTCTCAAGTTTGATGGTAGCATGGCTGGGAGTGTGGTCAGAGCCACCATCGATGGTACCCCTGGGTGCTAGATCAGTGGAGGCCAAGTCATGATCGTTTTGTAAATTATGTCACTGGTTTTGAACTTTGTGTGTGCAGCAAGAGGAGCCAATGGAGTTCCATCAAGGAGGGGGTTATGTGTTTGTATTCCTTTTGGCCCAGAAAAAGACATTCTCCGATGTGTAGAATGTCCTTACTGCATGCCATTGTGGAGTCTTAGAGGCCATAGAGCAGAGTGTTACCACCATCCAGATAAAAGAGTAGGCGACCTTAAGCAGGACCTCTGAAGTAGCTTTCTAGAAGAGATGGTTTCACTTTCTATAGAAGCTAGAGCTGGTAGCAGGCCAGCAGTTTTTGCCATTTTGTTTCTTAAGGGTGAAGTTGGTGTCCAGGCTGGGTTTCAAAGCATCAAAGTTCTTGTCTTTCCATATCATACTTGTTGATCTTGCCAAATAAAAGAAATTCTATCTTGTTTGGGTTGAGCTTCAGGTAGGTGTTGGACATCGAGGTCTGGGAAATTTGCAGGCAGTGTTTGAGTTGTTGGATGTCTGGAACAACAGACTTTCAGATAGAGTTGTGTACCATTGGCATATTGATTAACCTTAGCATGGTTATCTGTGAGAAGTGCACCAGGGGACTCCATTGGTGGCAGAGATCTTTTGGGACCAAGAGGTGCCCATTTGAACAAACTGTTGTCTCTTTTTTTCTTGATAAAAGCATTGCAATAGGAAACAACAAAATACATATAAATAGATAACCATTTAATATAATCCTTTCCAGAAAATAACTTAGCAGTAAAGAGCGTTGAAGTGGTCTTTATGGATACAGGGATGCTTTTCCAGATCCTTAGTGCATAAACAGAAAAGACCAGCTCCCTCTGGGAGTGTGGTCAGAGCCAGCATCGATGGTACCCCTAGGTGCTAGATCAGCGGAGGCCAAGTCATGATCATTTTGTAAATTATGTCACTGGTTTTGACCTTTGTGTGTGCAGCAAGAGGAGCCAAAGGAGTTCCATCAAGGAGGGGGTTATGTGGTTGTATTCCATTTGGCCCAGAAAAAACATTCTCTGATGTGTAGAATGTCCTTACTGTGTGCCATTGTGGAGTCTGAGAGGCCATAGAGCAGAGTGTTACCACCATCCAGATAAAAGAGTAGGCGACCTTTTAAGCAGGAACTCTGAAGTAGCTTCCTAGAAGAGATGGTTTCACTTTCTATTGAAGCTAGAGCTGGTAGCAGGCCAGCAGTGTTTGCCGTTTTGTTTCTTAAGGGTGAAGTTGGTGTCCAGGCTGGGTTTCAAAGCCATCAAGGTTCATGTCTTTCCATATCATACTTGTTGATCTTGCCAAATAAAAGGAATTCTGACTTGTTTGAGTTGAGCTTCAGGTAGGTGTTGGACATCCAGGTCTGGAAAATTTGCAGGCAGTGTTTGAGCTGTTGGATGTCTGAAACAACAGACTTTCAGATAGAGTTGTGTATCATTGGCATATTGATTAACCTTAGCATGGTTATCTGTGAGAAGTGCACCAGGGGACTCCATTGGTGGCAGAGATCTTTTGGGACCTAGAGCTGCCCCTTTGAACAAACTGTCTTCTTTTTTTTTTTTTATTGATAAAGGCATCGCAATATGAAACAACAAAATACATATAAACAGATAACCATGTAATATAATCCTTTCCAGAAAATAACTTAGCAGTAAAGAAAGGAGGATAGAAAAATAGATATAATTTCCCCATATTCCATACATTTGGTCATTGACCGAGTCCCTCTCGACCCAGCCAGTGAGAGTTCCATGTCGTAGATCTGCCTCACTAAAAGCCACCAATCCATCACAGTTGGAGGTTTCAGGGATGTCCACATCCTAGCAATTGTTAATCTTGCTGCTACTAATAAGATGGTAACCAAGCTATTACAGTTTATAGTTCTATAAATATATCCCAACATAACCTCAGACATCTGTAAAGGTACTCCTATCCCTAATGTTTGGTGTAAAACATCCCCTACTTTCCGCCGAAATGTTAGTAATTCTGGCAAAATCAGAAACATGTGCTTAATATCTGCCGCATATAACTCACATTTTGGACATTTTGTCCACTCATTATTAGCATTATTACCCAGAGACCATTTTACAATTCTATCCGGAGTATAATATAACAAACAGATCATACAATGCTGAAATCTCAAATTAGTCGCATGTACAGCCTTATCTATAGTGTTAAGAGCCTGAGAGATTGTACCTGCCATTACAGGTGTCCCCAAAATCTCACCCCACCTTTCCGCCAGTCTATCACAGTCGTCGGGTCTCCCAATCCTAAGCCATTTGTATGCTCTACTTATCAAAGATTTTGATCCCCCAGCATTGATAAGGTCCCATATCTCAGAGTTATTTGTATTTTCCAACTTTAGTTGTTTCTTAGCAAAATATCTAATCTGGGAATACTTAAAATACATGAACCCTGGTAGCTTATGTTTTTTCTGCAACCTCTCAAATGAAACAAAACCGTTATAATCATATAGATCTCCCATACAAGTGACTTCACTATTATCCAATTTCTTTCCAGCCAAATTGTGGAATATCTCAGGTAATCCTGGGTTCTGCCAAAGAGGTAGCTCCTTGTGATAACATGAGATATTTTTGCTTAACAAAATTGAACGCCAATTAAAAACCTCATCTCGTATGGTCTTAAATTTGACCCTTTTAAAGTAGTTGGGATCGTTAAGTCTGTACAAAACAAGTGGCTCTCTGCCCCCAAAATACATTTGTGACTAAAAATAGCGGTGGCTGGATTATTAAGACTGCGTAATCGAGTGAAACAGGCTGACCAAAAGTATGTTTTAAAATCTGGGAACTCTAGACCGCCTTGGCTAAAGGGAAGTTTTAACTGATCTATCGCTCGCCTTGCCTTCCTATAACCCCAGATGAAGCTGCTTAATACTCCTTCCAATTTTTTAAAGAATGTATTTAGGACGAGGAGAGGTATGGCTCGAAAAAGATAGAGAACTTTAGGCAGAATTTTCATTTTACTAATATTGACTCTACCAATTATCCCATTCGGTAGTATGTGCCATTTTTTTAAAGACCTGCTTGTCTCTTTTAATAATTCATCGGAATTTAGTGTTAGTATTTGATCAATCCTTGCTGTTATTTTAACCCCTAGATAGGTGACAATCGGGCAAGTACCAGGTACAGGCCACTCTTGTTTATGGTTAAGGAGAATTTGTGTCTTATTGACAGATATTGATCCAAACTGTTACGCCGCTTCTGTTATTATGTTTAATGCCTCCCCCTGTGCTGTTGAAAAGACCGCAATGTCATCTGCGTAGGCGACTACCCTCAGAGAGTTTGCCCCTGATTTGAAATCCCTTATTCGCAAGTCGTTTTGCAACGCAAAAATAAAAGGCTCTATGTATAAGGCAAATAATAAGGGTGACAAAGGTATCCCTGATGGGTGCCACATAGTACCGGGAAATTAGTTGACTGAAGATCTAAGTAAGCCAATTTGGCACAGGGCTTTTCATAAAGTGCTTGTATCTGTAGCAAAAATTGTCCCTTAATTCCAAATGCTGTCAACATAGCCCACAGGAATTCCCACCCCACTTGGTCAAACGCCTTTTCTGCGTCTAATAAAATCATGCAGAGTGGGGTGGGATTAATATTAGCAAGATCAAATGCGCTTACTGCAGTGTTTATATGCGAGGTGGTATCTGTCCCTTGAATAAACCCATGTTGGTGGGGGGAGACTAAGTTGGGCATTATTGGGGCTAAGCGATTGGCCAGGATTTTAGCGTAAATTTTTGCATCCACATTTATCAGTGAAATTGGTCTAAATTACCCATATTCCTCTGCTGGTTTGCCTTTCTTTAGAAAAAATATTATTTTGGTCATATGCCATGATTCAGGCATTTTTCTTTTAGTTCCAATTTCCTTTATCACTTAGCTAAACGGCTCCATCATAATATCCTTAAATACTTTATAGAATTTGAATGGTATAGCGTCTTCTCCCGAAGCCTTCCCTGAAGGTAGCCCACCCATTGCTAATTCTATCTCACTATCTGAAATATTTTCTTCCAAAAAGTCAGATTCCTCACCCCCCATCTTTTTAACAGCATTATCTTGAATATAGCTACAAATATCCTCTTGTGTAGGTTGTATCGTACGAGTGTTCTGTAGTAAAATTGTTCTAGAACCTGCTGTGGTTGCTCATATTTTTTACCATCTATACCCCTTATTTCTTTAATATGAGACTTAGTCCGGTCATCTGCAACCTTAAAAGCAAGTATTTTGCCTATGCTTTCCCCAAATTCGTATTGTGTTACCCTATTCTTATTATATCAGGCAACACTTTTTTCTCTCCATAGTTTATTCAAAGCTGATTGTCATTCTATTAACTTAGAATCTAACTGTTCAATATCCCCTAAACCCTTTGTAATAGCCTCAGCATGCTGAACCTCTACCTTACGAATCTCAAGTATCGTTATATTCATTATGTTTGCTCTTTTTTTTATTTTGTCGCCATACATATTGCTGGGTAAATCCTCTAGTGACTGCCTTACAAGTATCCCACACCACTATAGAGGTGGCAGTTCCTACATTTTCCCTGAAAAAAGTCTCCAGTTGACCCCTGGCCACAGCCACATACTCCTGATCAGTCAGAAGGTATCTAGGAAACGAAAATGGTCTCATGACCCTGTTCACATCTGAAATTTTAATTATAAGAAGTATGGGGTTATGATCAGAGGTCACTTTTGGGCAAATTTCCATATCACTAGACCATACAATAGAGTCAGAAGCCCAGGCCATATCGATGCGGGAGTATAACCTATGTGGGGCTGAATAATAAGTGTGCCCTGGTATAATAGGGTGTAACGCTCTCCAGACATCCCTGCAACCGCCCTAATTCTCTTATTGCCGCTCTCGTTTTTTTCATTCTCTGATAGGCCCCCTGTCGCGTTGTATCAATATTATAATCCATGATACAATTAAAATCTCCCATCACATCCCTCTCCCCCTCCCAATTTAACATCTCTGTATTTATTGTCTCGAAGATAGCAGGTTTGTCCATGTTTGGGCCATACACTTCACAAAATATGTAACTCTTTCCTTTTACCTTCACCTGTGCCATTGCCCACCTACCACCCCTATCTGCCTTTGTATTACCCGTAACCCCCTCTGCCCTCTTATGTCTCAGAATAGCAACCCCTCTAATAGAGGCACTTTACATAGTACACACTACCACCTCATACCCTAGCTGTTTAAGTAATCTGCGATCTTTATATGAAAAATGGGTTTCCGTTAATATAACAACTTGAGGATTATACATTTTTTATTCCTCTGCCACCAATTGCGTCTTAATCTTACTGTTCAATCAGGCCACATTCCATGCTAAATATTTAAACGTAAATTGCTTCATAAGAAAAAAAACAATCCTAACAGTGCTAGCCCTCACACCCTCCATTACAATTACGTCATTGTATACCTTCAATATGTTAGCCTTTTGGTTCCCTATTACTGTGCCTGTATTTTTTCCATATTTTAGCCCTCTCCCTCCCCCACCCACCACCCTCATCCCCGCTGAAACACATCCCACCCCCCAACTCCTGGAAGGAGGAATATTCCTCTTCTTTAGGCTGCCCCTGGTTTTGGCAGCAAAGTGAGACTGCGGTCTCAACAGTGGCCCCGAGGACTATAACGGTCTATCAGTTTTCAGCTTATCCCTTGACTATTTGTATTGCTGGTACCACAATAACCTCAAAAAGAAGGAAAAATCATCTCTACATAAATTGTAGCATCCTAAAACCCAGTACTGTACAGCCCCGAGTGCTGATCGGATTCTAAACCCCTTTCCTTATCCCATCCCCTCCTTTCTGCCATCTAGACAATGCCTCCCTTGCCTCGAGCTCAGACGTAAAAACATATGATTGCCCTCCTCGTATTACTTTCAGGCGCGCCGGCTCTTGCAAGTATACCTGTACCCCGGTTAATTTTAGTGGATCAATCAACAATCTGAACTGCCAGCGCCTTTCCATTATCTCTCTACAGAAATCTGACCTAAAAAAAATAGAATAAGATTCTACTGATATAGGTGCTTTAGGTTTGACTTTCAATACCACAGCTTGCTTTAGCAAAATATTCCCAGAATTATTAAGAAAGGGTTGAGGGTATTTGGTGTCTTGCTTTTGCTGTACTAGTGGCAATCTGTCTGCTCTCTGTATCTGGCAATCCCAGTCCCAGTCCACTAAGTCTGGGAAAGCCTTCTGCATTAGATGAACAACAACCCCCCTCGGATCGGTCCCTTCTTGTCCCTCCGGGATTCCAAACAATTTCAAATTATTCCGCCGTTGGTGATTTTCTATATCTTCAATTTTCAGCTGCATTGAAGTCAGTAGATCCTGATGTTGTTTCACAGAAGCAGATGCTTGTAAAGCTACTTCCTCGTTATCTGCTACCCTTGTCTGAAGTTCCGCCAAGTCACTAGTGATAGTGCCATCCTTCGAATTAACTTCTTTCAATGACTGCTGAATATCCTGATTGTCAGATCTAAGTTGGGAAAACAGCTCCCTTGTTTCCTCCCTTTGGTCTTTTAGGGACTGCAGTATAAGTGAAAGTAATGACATCTCTCCTGATGGAGCATCCCCACCCAGTGAGTTCCTTCAGGGCCCTTTTCCCCCCACTTCATCTGGCACAGATGCAGCACAAACATCTTGCAGGGATTGGGATTGGGCCATTTCCGGTGACCCCACGAGAGTTTCTCCGGGTGATAGTCTTAGTGCCTCACAAATATCATCTACTATCCCTGCGCCGACAGTCTGGATACCAGGGTTTTAACTCCTCCTTTCGACTGAACCCACCTCGGTTTGGGGCTTACTGCTTCTGTGTTCTTCCCTTGCTTTGACTTAGGCTTGCAAATCGTGTAGCTCACTGAAGCCTTTCTTCTACTTTCATGCACTTCCTTTGGTGTTATAACTCCAAGGTTGTTATTTTTATCCACCCATGGGGTTTGCATCTGCTTTTGCTTTTGCTTTGATTTTGGCTTAGCGTCCCCTAAGCACTGTGATAGATCCCCCATCGGGTCCTTATTACTCTGAGTCTCGTTCGGACCCTCTGGTTGTGTCCCCCGACCAACCAGAACAGTGTCAATAATAACATAAACTTAAGCACTCTCCTGTACAGTGTCCTCTGCCACATTGCCATCCTCAGCTGCTACATTGCCGTCCTCAGCTGTGTCTAGGGCATTCTGACTTAATCTATCTTCCTCCACGCTGCTTTTCGCTACAGTATCACGAGTTAACTTATCCCCTGGCGATATCGCCTGCTGCTGATTATCCTTAAGCCCAAACTGCATCCCACTCGGGCTCTGCATGCAGACAACCGGAGATTGTTGTTTCTCCCCAAATTCGGCTTCAATACCAAAACTCCCTTCATGCTCACCAAGTTCAGTATTTTCAATATTTTGATCTCCAGTCTTCAGCATTACGTTGCCATGTTGTTTCAAAGAGTTACTCTTACAATCTACAGCCGCATTGGCAGTGTTACATTGTGTTACAGTGTTACATTGTTGCGCCGCCTCTACCACGTGAATAACCAAAGAGGCTAATTCATTTCTGTCGATCTCCTCCGAGCCTGCCACGGGAGAGTAGAGCCCAGCTGAGGCACCTGATTTCAAAAGGCTCAATACCGGTCTCCCTAGCTTCCCAGTTCGCCCTTCTGTCTCCCGCGCCTTGTGCCCCCTCAACACTGCTGTCAATGCTCACCAGTAGCCAGCTTGCCGCTCGAGTACTCCTCGTTGTACCCTTTGGCAAAGCCATACCTTGCAAGCTTTGCAAGCCGCAACGTGCCCCGGCAACCTGCCAGCGCGGCTCGGCCAGGAGATACAATCCCAGCCGCAACGATGAACGCCGAGCCGCCAAGCACATGGCTACCCTGGTGGATGGCAGGAGCCCCAATCCAATCACCCGCAAACAGCTAAAGCTCCTCGGAGACCCCTCCGGTAAATGGCCCAAAACAAAATCCAAGTAAATAAGGTTTTCTTTTTCCGCGCTATGTTTTCCGTCGTTTTCCGTATTTCTGTCTTTTTGGGACTAAAATATGAGTTTCCTTCCCTTTGCTGTCTATTCCTTTTTCGATAGTCCCCTGGTGTAGTTACTTCAGCTACTTCATATTCGTTTGTTTATTCGTTCGATCACTCAGCCTCGGGAGCTCCGCTGTGCACCACGGCTCACTGACGGCATCAGTCTGCCATCTTGTCTCCTCCTGAACAAACTGTTGTGCACAGAAAAGGTAGCAGAATAATTCCCCCCTCAACCCTCCCCAATTCAAGACTCCAAGGTATGGATGAGGTTTGGATGGTAGACTGTGTCGGAGGCACAGTCTCTTCCCCACCGCTGCTACGGCTGTGGCCCCTCCCCCTGCCCTCACCCGTTCCTGCCTCCCAGCTGCTGGTCCCACCCCCATTCCCTACTTAATGGCAGCCGCTGCGAGGTTACACAGCAGGCGCGCCGCTTGTGCACCAAAGGCAAGCCTTTCCGCGCCCATCCTTGACCTGACCGCGGCTATAGCCAGGGACCCTGGATCTCCCACAACTCACAGATACGACTCAGCCATCCTCCTCGCACTCAACCTCGGAAGGAACAACAACTGCCAGTAGTCCGCGCCGTAACAAGACCCACGGCGAGTTTGTTGCCGGCACTGCTGCCATACCTTTACCACCGCCCCGTCAACCAACACCACCTATGCCCTAAGATGCCTCCTCCTCAACGTGCGCTCCATGCTCGGCATGCAGTAGAGATCTGGAACCTCCTGGACTCACTCTCACCCGACGTTGCCTTCTTCATGGAAACCTGGACAAACACCTCATCCCCCCCCCAACATTGCCATCGCCATCCCGGACGGATACAAGATCCAGAGGAATGACCGCCCCAATCACCAAGGAGGAGGCCTCGCCATCATGCATAAAAACTCTCTCTGCCTCACCACCTCCAGAGAAACCTTCCCTCCTGCCGAACACATGCACTTCCAGGTACAGACCAGCCAGAACTCCTTTATCGGCGGCACCCTCGCCTACAGACCCCCCAGACCCTGGACCATCTTCACAGACACCATCACCAACCTCATTGCACCCCGCTCCATCGCCGCCATGGACTATATACTTCTCTGTGTCCTAAACTTCCACCTCGACAACCCCAGAGACCCCAACTAGACCACCCTCCCCGACAACCTCGCCAACATCGGACTAAAACAACTCAACACCACACCAGCCCACAAGGCAGGACACACTCTTGACCCCATCTTCGCCGGAGGAAATAGCGTCCACTTCAGTCACACCACGCAACCCCCATGGACCGACCACCACTGCATACACTTCTTCGTCGACAAACTCAAGCCACCCAAACCCACTCGGTGTCCACAGCTGAGGAACTGGAACAAAGTCACCGAGGAACAACTCAACTCCAACCTCAAACGCAACACCTCCACTGATGCAACCGACACCAACCTCACAGCCAGGAAACTCCATACCAGGATAGCCAACTGCACAGACAGCTCACCCCGCTGCGCAACCCGGACAAACAGCACCCTAGGAAAGCAGCCTGGTTCACCACCGACCTCCAAGAAGGCAGACACACCTGCAGACACCTGGAAAAAACTGGAGAAACAGTAAGACACCGGAAAACCACACCACCTATAAGAACGCCGTGGGAGACTACCACCCGTGCATCAGAACCACCAAAAGGACCTTTATCCACAACAAAATCCTTGCCCAATCCAGCAATTTCAAGGAACTCTTCAGCGTCATCCAAGAATTTGCCAAGCCCTGCAGCGAAGCCACGGGCATTACACCTTCCCAGGACCTCTGCGAAAAGCTTGGTTCCTACTTCTGCTTGAAGATAAAAAACCTCTACGACAACTTCAACAATCGTACACCCGACTCCACAGCCACCCCGTCCTCCGACAACGCCAACCAGCCCACTATCTCCTCTTGGACCCCGGTCATGACCAAAGAGATCTCATCAACCAGGAAAGACATCCACTAAGGGGCTCCCACGGACTCCTGCCCACCATACATCTACCACAAAGCCTCCATCGCACCCGAACTACAACACACTATCAATACCACCTTCAAGACCGGCATCTTCCTCGATGACTGGAAACACACAGAAGTCAGGCCCCTGCTCAAGAAGTCCACTGCAGACCCCACGGACCTCAAGAACTACTGGCTCATCTCGCTCCTCCTCTTCGAGGTGAAAGTCGCTGAGAAGACCGTCAATGCAGAACTAACAAGATTTATCTAAGACAACGCCATCCTCGACCCCTCTCAATACGGATTCCGCAGCAACCACAGCACCAAGACCACCCTACTCACCGCCACAGATGACATCCGCA
This sequence comes from Lissotriton helveticus, assembly GCF_964261635.1. Lineage (NCBI taxonomy): Eukaryota > Metazoa > Chordata > Amphibia > Caudata > Salamandridae > Lissotriton > Lissotriton helveticus. The sequence goes on from NC_136057.1 coordinate 290,024,788, forward strand.
CCCTCCTCAAATAAGGCCACACTGCTGCTCAGATACTACTCAACCTCTTGGCAGCATTCAACACCATCTCCCTCCACACACTTGCAACCAGACTACATGACACCAGTATACAAGGAACCACCATCGACTGGATCCAATCATTTTTCAACGCCAGAAGCCAAAGGGTCAGACTGCAGCCTTCCTCTCCGAACCCACGGAAATCAACTGCGGAGTCCCACAGGGGTCATCGTTCAGCCCAACCCTCTTCAACATCTACATGGCCCACCTCGCCACTGCCTCAGCATAGTATCCTATGCCGACGACACCCAGCTCATCCTCTCCCTCACGAATGACCCAACTACATCCAGACTCAACTTCCAGGAAGGATTGGAAGATGTCACAGCCTGGATGAGGAACAGCTGCCTAAAGCTCAACTCGGAGAAGCCTGAAGTCTTCGTCCTCTGAACCACCCATTCGGCATGGAATAACACTTGATGGGCCACTATCCTCTGCAGCCCCTGACCCCCACAGGCCATGGCAGAAACCTTGGCACTGTAGTCGACTCCTCAATCTCCATGAACCGACAGGTCAATGCCGGCACCTCCAGCTGCTTCAACACCCTCCGCATCCACCGTAAGACCTTCAAATGGATCCCACCCGAGTCAAGGAAGACGGTCACCCATACACTCATCACCAGCAGGTTGGACTACTGTAGTGCCCTCTACGCCGGCAGAAACAAGTACCTACTCTGCAAGATCCATACTACCGCCGCCAGATTCGTCTTCATCATCTCTCAACACAAGCGCATCAGCCAAATCATACAAAAGCTCCATTGGCTCCCCATCGAGAAGAGAGTCACTTTCAAGATACTCACCCACACCTTCAAATGCCTACTCAACGATAGAATCACCCTCCACGTACCCAACAGGAACCTCCAATCCACCAATCTCGTCCTCGCCGAAACCCCATTGTTAGAAATGGGATCTCTGGTTGGCTAAGGCTTGCGCCAAAGCCAGGCAGAGATGACCACTCTAGTCAGGGCACGGGAGTGACAAGCCAAAGATAACCCCTGCTCACCCCCGTGGTAGCTTGGCATGAACCGCCAGGCTTATCCCGGAGGCCATGTGTAAAGCATTTGTGCACGCACACAGCAACAACATCCCAGGCACACTACAAGAAAATAACTCCACACATGGGTATACCAAAAATAGCCTTTGTATTCTCTTAACACATTAGAATAGTGCTCCCATAATATATATATATTGTGCCACATGGCACTAGGTCATATCTACAAGGGATTATATGCACCTGACAGGGCCCACTGGACCACTGTCAGAGCCATCACAGCGTGAACTTAGTAAATGTAAAACATATCATAAATGTACAACCAGTAATCACTAGTAACCACTGTACTCAGCTTCAGCCTGTAACATAAACCACATTATGCACAGTATCACATTAGGGGCAAATTACATTCTGTGCCAACCTCACCAGCATAAACACATTATGCAATCACCTCAAAAGTCTAAACGCATTAGAACCTAACCTCATAAGCATACTCACATTGGGAAATAACCTCAGTTGAACATAATCTCCCTAGCATAAACCATAATATGCAAAACAACCTCATAATCATAAAAGCCACAATTAGAGGTATCAAAACAGGGTGCGTAAATCATACTACATGAATCACATTTCCTAGCACCACTTAAATCACATTAGGACCTGGTGTCCGATTAGCCTAACAGCCCCCCTGGTCATCTGGCCATCTCAAAAGGGGCTCAAATGCCCTATGCCCTAGAGTCAGGGCGTGCTGCCAATGCAACATGAGCAAAGAGTGCACAATTACGCTGACCTAAATGTTGCAGCTGGCACTAAGTGCTGCGCAGCTGTGAAGATATGGGGCAAAGGAGTGCATCTCACTCCTAACTCAACAGACATGTCCCCAAAGAAAGAATGGCCTAAACGATGCAGCTGGCACTAATTGCTGCGCAGCTGCGGATGAAGGAAAGGCCTGGGCACTGAATCTGCAGTCTGAATTAATGTACAAAACGCTGCAGCTGCGCGCGCCGGTGCAGTGCAGCTTAGTATCATGGGAAAGGGCCCTGGCACAACTGTGCCCTCTGAGCCTCGCTGGGGCTCTCAAAATGACTCTGGCAAGCGGGGAAGCTGAAAATATGGCCAGACTGGTAGGGACACGGGCCCTTGGAAACAAATCAGACCCCAGGTTGGAGTGACCCGCTGCCAGCTGGGGCTGCTTATATACTGTGCGTCGAACCGGCACCAACGAAAGATGGCACTCGCAGTACATTGGGGATGAAACACTGGGGGCAGGCATCTACAGCGTGCCTTGACATACACCCCCCCTTACCCCCCTTCCCCACCAGCTACACTCACCGACCTCGTCGTGCCTTGACATACACCCCCTTCCACACCAGCTTCACTCACCAGACTCCTTCGTTCCTCCCGATACTGCGGCAGCACGCAAGGTTCTCTCTCTCATGAGAGCCTCGCTGGGGATCCAGTTGCACTCTGCAGCCACCATGCAGGCGGGGTGGGCTCCCGCCTGCATTCATCCTCTTCTCTAGCGGTGTCCGTGGGGCTTCCCCTCAGCTTCACGGGAGCCCCGCCCAGCATCTCCGGACTTCTGCCTTCCCCAGCCGTCAGCAGGAATTCCCGCCCACAATCAGGCAACTATGCCTGTCTTCCGGGTTGGGCTGGTAGCGGCCCAGAGAAAGGCTACAAGCGGCTCAGGCCGCGGCAGTGAAACGCGGGGTGGGCTCCCGCTTCAGTCAAAGATAATGGCGGGGTGGGACCCGCCAAAACAAACCTATAGGCGGCCATGTGGGGTGGGCACCTACGATTGAAATAAGAATAAGCGGGGTGGGCACCTGCCAGGATCAGCATCACAGGGGAATCCCTACAGTAGGGATTCCCTACAGTGGGGATTCCCCCTCAAAGGGCTGCAGCACACGCAGCGAACCCCCGCTCCCCCGCAGCAGAAAAGAGCCAGGTGCCCATAAAAATAAAGCAAAGCGCTCACAGGGGTAGGAGCCACAGCTCCTTAGCAAAAAGTCCAGGAGAGTTTCAGGGGCATAGCTGGGCCCAGGGAGGTAGCCCCCATGGCGGTTCCTCCTGGGCCCCAGCAGCAGCAAGCCCCCACGAGTACAGGAACAAGTAGTGAACATTTTTCATGGGATCACGGCCCATATATTTATATTAGCAAAATCGCTTTGTGTCACAGCACAGGGGTTGGGGATACCAGTCAGAACTGGTTTAGGAAGGATTTTGGAGCACTTTGTTTTGCCCTGCTCCTCTTTGGATGCTGGGCCAAGTCCAACACCCACGCATCCACAGAGCCAAATCAGGGGGTAGATCCTTCTCCTACATTGCGGCCAAGACCTGGAACCAGCTCCTGATCAACAACAGATGCGCCCCCTCCCTGAACACCTTCAGGAAGACTCTCAAGACCTGGATCTTCAGCTGAACAGTGCTGCTGACACCCCCAACCCCTCTCCAGCGCTTTGAGACCCTCACGGGTGAGTAGCCCACTTACAATTCCCTGATTGATTGAATGAGGAAGATGAGTTGCAGTAATATAAGGAGGATAGGTCGCCTTCAGCTGTGGTCAGAAGGTAGTTGACTACATTGTGTAAGGTAACAGTCTCTCTGCTGCAGCATGATCTGAAGCAAGGTTGATAGTCATGCAGGAGATGGTTAGTACTGATGTGATCTTGGAGTTGAGTGTATACTACTTTTTTCAATGGCCTTGCAGATGAAGGGTATGTGAGCAATGGGCTGCTGTTTAGTTGGGACATCATGGTCTAATGCAGGGTTCTAGAATCTAGCCTGTCTTGTCAGCTTCTTGGAAGATGCCTTGAATCAAAGAGAGGTTGACAGTGCTTAATAGGTGTGAGCTTCCAAATGGTTTGTTGAAGGACAATGGAGAGACAATCTTTATAAGAAATGGATTTGAGGTAGTTGAGCATATCAGTTGATGTGCTGTCAGCTCTACTTAATTTTTTTACTGAAGAAAGTATTGATATTGTATTGGAACTGAATAATTTTATATAGCGCACAAATAACCTAGGGTGTCTTAGTACTTTTAACTGCTAGAATAGGCACTGTGACAGGAGCGTATAACAGAACATATCACAGGGGGTCAGAAAATAGCCAAGTGTTAAAGTGTTTCCTAAAAGCGGACAAGTTAGATTGATCTCTGAGGTTTCCCAGAAGATTGTTCTAAATTTGCCACGTAGCTTACACAAAACTTCTGCCACCCCATGTCATTCTCTGAACTTCAGCAACATCAACTATTCTGGAGGTAGCAGAGTTCTTCTGGGAAAATACCAGGAGAAATTCCTCTTTAGGTAATCAGGACCTCTACCGTCAGAGCTTTGTGTGCCAGGCAGAATGCCTTAAAGCAATTCTATTCACTGAAGCGCCACTAGTACCTTTCAAACTGGTTTGTACTTGGAGATTTTCCAAAGGAGTCAGGCCGCTGCATTCTACTCAGCTTGAAGTTTCTGTAATTGATGAATGCCTGTTTATAATGCATTACAATAATCCAGCCTGGACAAGACCAGTGATGTGACCACTGATTTCTGTAGATCATATGCTATGAGGGCAAGACATTTCTTAAGGCGAGTAACATAAAGAAATAGGATGAAGTGAGTTTGTTCATCTGGGCATTAAAATAGAGGCAGAGTTTAAAGATCACCCCCAGTTTCCTGGTTGAGGATACATGAGGAAGGAGGAGGCCCAGAGTCTGAGGCCACCAACATTAAACCTAGAAGGGAGTGTCCTTGCCAAAGAGAAGAACCTCAGTCTATCCCAGTGTCCTTGCCAAAGATAAGAACCTCAGTTTTATCCCAGTTCAGCTTGAGGCTGATATTGTTCAGTCACTCAACCACTGCGCCCATACAGCTGTTGAAACACTGCACAGTTTCAGTTACACTGCTAGAGATTGACACAACAATCTGTGTGTCATTCGCGAATGCATCTATGAGAAGCCAAATGTGCAAGTTATCCTAGTCAGAGGGAGCCACATGGATGTTAAACAGCGTTGGGCTCAGCGACAACCCCTGAGGAATGCCACATGGTAGTGAGAAGTACCCCAATGCAATTGAATGTTCCCTGTCGGAGAGTAAAGAAAGTACAAGTTCGATAGCTCACTGAATTCCAATGTCTGCCAGGCAATCCAGTAAGACAGAATGGCTCACTGTGTCGAAGCCTGTGGATAGATCAAACAGGATTACCGCACCTTTCCTCTCCATTGTCCAGATTACTTCTTAGCTTCTTGGTTGCTACTACCAGGGCCGACTCAGTGCTATGATTTGGTATAAAGCCGAATTGTGCAGAATTAAAGATGCCTGTAACCTCCAAAAGCTCAGAGAGCTTTTCATGTGCTTCTCGAGAATTTTTGCAGAGAAGTGAAGGCGAGATATTGGACAATAATTTTTCATCTTCAGAGGTTCATGGTTTTGCACTTGTCTGTGTAGTGTGGGATATGTGATCAGGCAGGGAGGTGATGCAGTGATCAATTGTATTGATAAGTGTTCTGTTCTCTTGGTGGCTTTATTGAAGGTGTTAATACAGTACTTTGCTTTGGCTGACAGTGGACAAGCTGTTTGTGTATTGCACAAAGGGACTTCAATATCATGAGTTCATTGGGAGTTCTGTTTCTCTTCTATTTTCTTTCCTGTTTTCTGGTGGAGCGTTTATTGCAAGTGAGGTCTTTAGAGTAACAGAGTGCTGAAAGTTTGGATTGCACTTGTGTGTTTTCATTAGAGTATGTATTGTCAAATAATTTCCTAAAAAGTGTTGAATGCATTTAAGAGGCTGTTGTCATTGGACTTGGACTAGGCAGGGCAAGAGATGAGTTAATGTATTAGGTTCATGTTAAAGAACTCATTGCAGGATAAGAAGCTTTGGTATTATCTTTTGGGATGAACTCAGTTTGCTGGTAGAATGCCAAGCATGGAGCTAGAGATGGTTGATATAGTGCAGGAGAGAGTAGTTTACATTGGATCATTGGTGATGTTGAAAAGAAAAGGTTAAGGATGTTTCATTTGGTCCTTGTTGGCCGGATGATAAGTTGCATCATACTTAGAGGATCATGACGTTGGGGAGGATCTCTTGTGTTGTCAGGTTGAAGTCACCCAAGAGGGTTGTGTGAGTATGTTGGATGGATGAGGAGAACTGAGGCTTTATTAATGAAGTCCTATGTTCTTCCCAAGCAGCTTGAAGACGAGATGAAAGGTGGTGGTTTGAGTTATAGAGACCTAGAAGTGGCATTTCAGTAGCTCTTTAGAGCTAAGTGTCACTTAGTGTGCAGGATTAGGGGGATTTGTGTATGGCAGCAAAGTAAGCATGGGCGTAAAATTCGTTCCGCTCGTGGATTTTGCAGATTTTCCGCGATCCGCGAATCGCGCGAAATCGCTGCAAAAGCGGTACGAATTTGCTCAGGAAGCACTTACAGGGTTAAAGCAGGTGCCCAAGTTGAAGCTAATTTCTTTGTAACCATTTACAAAATGGTAACAAAGAAATTAACTTCAACTTGGGCACCTGCTGTAACCCTGTAAGTGCTTCCTGAGCGGCGCCTCGTTGCCTACTTGTAACTATTCTCTGACCCTGCTCTGACCCTCAAAGCAGGGTCAGGGAATAGTTACAATTAGGCAATGAGGCTCCTGTTACTAACATTAAACCTCAGCAGGAAGCACTTACTGATAACAGGTGCCCGAGTTTAAGCTCAAATTCAGTAACGCATTATAATCAGCCCAAGAATCTAGTGCGCACGGTCGATGCTAGGCAGGTGTGCTTTCTCCCCAGATCTACCGTCTACAATTAGCTTTAATCCGTGATGGGGGTCTAGGCATCCACGAGTTTCTCGAGCTCAATCCCCCTGTACTTCCAGTGACCAGGAGGCTGCTTTTTCCTCATCTGCTGCGCTGATCGGCCTTTGACCCTTTATAAACGAGAGGCATGTGAAGTCACACAGAAGCCCGGCCCCACACACACTAGGCTATGCAACCTCTTCCCGCCCTTTCCCCCACTGTGATGGAGAGCTCACTCGAGGGACCTCGGCGCCTATGGGCGCGGTGGCAAAGTTACAGACACACGGGGTCACTGGAGACAACTCTTCTGGGCCTTTACACAGCTGTAGTGCAGGAAAAGCACAATACATTTACCCAACGAGGTAGCACTTACTGCTTTCTCCTCATTTGCTGCTCTGATCGGTCTCTGACCCTTTATAAACGAGAGGCATGTGAGCTCGCACAGAAGCCCAGCCCCAGCCCACACACACTAGGCTATGCAACCTCTTCCCGCCCTTTCCCCCACTATGATGGACAGCTCACTCGAGGGACCTCGGCGCCTATGGGCGCGGTGGCAAATTTACAGACACACGGGGTCACTGGAGACAACTCTTCTGGGCCTTTGCACAGCTGTAGTGCAGGAAAAGCACAATACATTTACCCAACGAGATAGCACTTACTGCTTTCTCCTCATTTGCTGCTTTGATCGGTCTCTGACCCTTTATAAACGAGAGGCATGTGAACTCGCGCAGAAGCCCAGCCCCAGCCCACACACACTAGGCTATGCAACCTCTTCCCGCCCTATCCCCCACTGTGATGGACAGCTCACTCGAGGGACCTCGCGCCTATGGGCGCGGTGGCAAAGTTACAGACACACGGGGTCACTGGAGACATATCTTCTGGGCCTTTACACAGCTGTAGTGCAGGAAAAGCACAATACATTTTGCTTCTCTGATCGGTCTCTGACCCTTTATAAACGAGAGGCATGTGAACTCGCACAAAAGCCCGGCCCCAGCCCACACACACTAGGCTATGCAACCTCTTCCCGCCCTTTGCTCCACTGTGATGGACAGCTCACTCGAGGGACCTCGGCGCCTATGGGCGCGGTGGCAAAGTTACAGACACATGGGGTCACTGGAGAAAACTCTTGTGGGCCTTTACGCAGCTGCAGTGTAGGAAAAGCACGATACATTTACCCAATGAGGTAGCACTTACTGATTAGCCAGTAGAAAGTACTCCAGTTAAGTATGGCGCAAATCGCAAAATAATCTGCGATTTTGCAGTAAAATCCGCGAATTCGTGGATTGTTTAGCAATTTCACGCGAATTTGCGGACCGCTGATTCGCCAAATTCGCACATACTTACAGAAAAGCCTCCTCCCTACTTAGGTGTGTGGTCCACATGATGGATGCTGTTGCCTCTGGGAATGATGTCTAGGATATGTGAGGGTGAGGGGATGAACCATGGGTCTGTAATGAAAAGGGCATCACGTTTGTGGTAGGTGATAAGGTATGCGATATCTAGTGTAAGGAGCACTAAAGTATAAGTGTTAATGAGCATGAGTTGAAATGTGTGTTTGAAGGATAATGCTCACAGGGTATCTTTACTTCGCAACTGTCAATAGCTTTGCATCAGCTTTCCAAACTTATTTCTATCTATATTAACCTATAGTTCCAGAGACCGACAGGGAGAGAATTTGTGTACTTATGCTTCATGTTGACCTCTGCCCACTGCCACAGCTTTTGTTCAGTGCTTGTGTAGAGAGTCTTTGCCTGTTCTATGTTTCAGACCAAGGCTGTGCTGGTCACAGCAACTACTCAAATGTCATTTTCTAGCTAGACTCCTAGGTTGTTTGTCTAGGGAATGAATGTGACTGCTTTGTTGAAAAAGGAGGGTAGTAGGAATTAGAGCCTTGCTAGAAGATTTACGTTTTAACTATATTGAGTTACTAGTGCTTCTGTCCATCCTCAATTCGAGGGTGTCCAGACCTTTTGTGACAAAGACAAACTGGGCTCAGCAGAACTCATGGCAGATCTGGAAGTCATCTGCACAACTGTGAAAGGAGAGTTTGTGTGCCTGTGTGTGCTCTTGGTGGAAGTATGTAGAACAGTGATTTGGAGACACAGGACATGTACTATAACATAAGTCTTCATGATATTAGGCTTCTCATACAATGTATAAAAATATATAAAAAATATAACACTTACTGGTTTGTAGCATTGGCACCAGGTGCATCATGACTAAAACCCGAAACAGACGTCTCCAATGCATACTTAAAATTCTGAAAGGCAGTTAAAATTTTAATCTTAGTAAATCATGAATGTAGAAGTACATGTGTCAACATAACATTGACAAAGAGTCCTTGTTAAGATCCTCTCATCTTAGATTTCTGCTTCTAAGATGATTTAATTTAGGATTACCTCACTTATCCATCTCAATTTCAGTCCACTAACTTTTTCTTTTTCTGGTTTTCCTGAATATCGTTCAAGTCTGCATCTTAAAAACCAAAGTATACCATGGATGTATCATTGCTAATTGCATATGGCAGAGAGTTAAGAGAATAAAAACAGATTAATTACATTAAAGTAAGTTCATGATAACAGTTAGTGGGTTTATACACCAAATGCTATACTTTGGGGTCTATTTACAATGAAATGGTGTAGCCCCTCGAACAATTTTGCTGCGCCGAGTTGCAGCATTTGTAATACGCAGCGATGCACTGTATTCACAAGAATAAGGCGGACCCTGTGCTCTCCCCCGCGCCAGTGCTAAAACAGCAGCCGAGCACCAGTGCCGGCATCCTTGCACCATGGGGCAGGGGTGCCTGCATTGAAACGATTGCACAAAAACAATGAATGGCCTTTTGCTCCTTTAATGCGTGCTGCACAATGCATATATATTATTGATAGTACATGTTAAATCCTTCACAATGGTACTTTATCACGGTTGTTCCAAAAGAAAGTGCATAGAAAAAGTGTATGAAGAAGTGCTCAAATGTAAGGTGAACGAGAAAAGGAAAAATAGATATGATTTAGGGAATATATTTTTTGATTTTTCACCAATGACTTCGGCAACCTGAGTAAGCCATGGTGAGATAAGCCTGTTTTGAAGAATCCAACCTTTTTGCGCAAAGACACATATCCCTATACAAGGCGAAGTGGCGGCCGAATCCTAGCACAGCATTCTCTGGGACGTGTATAATCAATCCAGGCTAAAGAAAGAATTGTAGACATTTCGACCTGACTGCTGCATGAGGTGAATGCGGTCCTTGCATGCGGGTCTTCATCAGGACTGTAAAGCGAGAGCGGTACGTCAACCTATAATGGTGCAGCCGTACCATAGGAGTTCTTCAAAGAAGTAATCTCCTGTCTTGACTCAATGCTCAGTAAAACATGCGTACTCGAAAAGATGATCTCACTAAGGAAAAAAATGATTATCATTGGTTGTAATTGTAAGAAATGGAACTGGCCTATTTTAAGGACCTTTCTCCTTCTCCAATCAATGGAACAACGTGGCTTTATGCTGAATGACCATGAACAAATCTTCCCTACAATGGTCATTGGACCCCGAATGAAAGCGTTCATTCTGTCATAAAGTACTACTGTGAAGGATTTTACATGTACTATTTCATGTACTATTTCAAAAATATATTAATATGTAAATACATTTTAAAATTCATTTTTTTGTTTCCATGTATTTTTAAAATATGATCTGGTTTCTTTGTGTCTCTCTCACGCCATGTATAGAATACGGGAATAGATACTGAATGTTTCTCTTTTCTTTCTTTCAAAATAATATGCCAGTAGGACCACACTGTTTCCTGTACTGTACACTGCCCAAGTCCTATTGTTTCTTGGGTTACCCCATTAGGTTATAAAGGTTTGCATATCAAGCAAAATGTTGTTAAAATGCGTGGAAAAATTGATCAAAGCCAATGTAAAAGTAAAAATGAGGTACTACAAGTGCAGAAAAATGAAATATATTTATTTCAAGAAAAGATATTGGATTTGTACCAGGTTCCCAAGTGTCATGGTAGTGAAAGGCAGGGTGAAGTATGTCGATGAAGTGAATGTGATCTGGAGTGCAGTACGGTTGAAAAGTGGAAAATGGTGGAATATTGCAAGAGTGGTCAAAGTTCCTCATTTCTATCTTCCCGAGAGGGAAGATGAATGCTATAAGACTGGCAAAACTTATATTTTGGGTGGGGAAGTTGGTTGCATTCTTGAGAAGCATCCAGTTAAAGTACTTGGGAAATTTAGGAATTTTGTCATGATGTAATTGATGAGAACTTCTAGTTTGTGTCATGATATAATTCATTGTTTATGCTTTCCAATATGCTCTTCATATAGTTTACCAATGATTACAGTTGTAGCGTATTCTTGTCTTATGATAGGGCATGGCAATATACCTTTGTCCTTCTTTTCTAGTTGTGCATTTATTTATGCAACTATTTATTTTTATACATTTTTGTTTATTTATTTTATTTCGGTTTATTATTAGAAAAAGCTTATTGTGTATTGCTTGTCTATTGTTTGATTGTAAAAGGGGGCGATATGTTATGTCCTGATATTTCTTGTGCTCGTCTGTCTCCATGTCTCGAACTGGGCTTGAGTGTGGAACCTTGTGCCGCATCACAGGGTGGTTGGAGATCAGTGACAGAGGAGGAGTACTTACATGGCTGGTGATTGCCCTGTTATTGTATGACTACAATAAAGTACTTTGTAAGGACTAAGCGGCCTGGGCTCACATTATAATAATGATCCTTCATCAGGGCTGTGGGTGAGCAACCTTGTAAGCATTATTACATGTAAAACCCTCTATTGATTCAACACTTATCTTTGTTAATCTAGTATCTGTATTTGTTCCTAATAGTTTTCCCTACCTAAGTCTTTGGTACTTACCCTATATGGTAGATCATTTTAGCATCCTAAAGCGAACCAGTGGTTAGGCGCTGAATGGACTCTAGACACTGGTGATGTCAACCGGTTGTCATGTTGAACTTAATTAAAAACAAATTCCTACCTTCCAGTCAAGCTGTTTTGTGTACACAATCAATGAGGATGGGAATACCTACAGAGCCCATATTGCTTACCCTATGTGCCTACTGACAAGCCAGAGATTCAGACAAAATTATAGATGATGCTGTGCTGATCCTAACTTTAGTGAATACAACAAATCCAATGGTAAGATGAAGACGTAACTGTTAAAAGTTTATAAAGCATGCTACAAGATTATTGGCATGAAAGTAAAGTTTATCAGAGGTTGAAAAACCCCTATGAGTGGTCAATAATGAATTAAGTGTTAAATAGGGAAGATTATGTATAGTGGAAATATTAGTACATCCCCAAACTATGGGACAACTTCATAGATCTAGCACATAAATGCCACTTATGAAGAAGCTTGATATGGTCTGTATGGGATCACATCACTGGTGGCCTGTTCTTGGCAGTGTGGTAGGAGACAAAATAAAATATTATTTCAGTTGGGCAGCTAGTGGCAAAATCTCAAGTACCCAGGGTTTCACTCTCTCTACAAGAACTTCCCTCCAAATCATGGAAAAATAATTCCCTATACAGAATTGGACATACAGACAATTCCCATGGGTTGGAAGGTTCATACCAGTACTAGTGGAGAACCACTTTCAATGGATTGTAGCTCAATAGTGTATAACATCACTACCTCTACCATAAAAGAATTACCTAGAGGATATTTATTTGATGAGGGCATCCTGAAGATTTGAATAATGAATGCACTCAAACTCTTAGGGAATAAAAAAGTTCCTCAGAAAAATGGTTGTAACACACCAAAGAACTGTTATTTGTGTTCCCAGGAAAGAGCTAACAGCCTGGATACAAAGATTAATATACTTAACAAGGGATGCTTACAACTGGCAAAAGTAAACAGAGTGTTTATAAAAAAGAGACATAAATGATTTGGGCCTACTGTACTACGCCAGACCCCATTACTGGGATAACATCTCCTTTTGTATCTGTTAAAGGGAGAAAGACTGTCATTAAGACAGCATCTGCATTATTACGATTAGAGGGAATAGTGGAAGTAAACAGGAGGGTCATCAAAGACTGATGTGAAAGGAATAAAAATAGAATTACAAAGTAAGGTGATAGACCTACATCCTTGGAGGGATCGTCCATCAAACCTTTTTGCCTGCTTACCTCCTCTTTATGCTGTATCTTTTTGTTGGCCTTACAACTTCTGACCAGTGTTAAAGTGCATGTATTTCACCCCTAAACATGGTGACACTGGTGTATACCCAATTGGCATTTTTAGTTTACTTATAAGTCCCTAGTAAGTTGATATACCATATACCCAGGTCCTGTGGTCTAAATGCTGCTAATGGGTCTGCAGCACTAGTTGTGCCACCCGCACAAGTAGCATTTCAAACATGTCTCAGGCCTGCCATTGCAAGGCCTTGCTGTGCAGTTTACTGTCACGTCAATGTCACATTTAAAACTACTTGCCAAGCCTTAAACGCCTCCTTTATTACACATGACGCCCCTAAGGTAGGCCCTTGGTGCTCTAAGGGCAGGGTTCTGTGTAAATAGAAGGTAGGAAGTGTACTTTTAAGTTTTACATGACCTGTAGTGAGAGACAGCTACATTTGTTTTTCAGTACTGTGAGGCCTACTCCTCCCATAGGCTAGCATTGGGAATTTCTTAATATACTTTTAAGCTGAAATTCCTGATCAGAAAGGAGTAGACGAGTCATGTTTTATACCTTGGGAATAGTTATGATAGTTCCTCTCTAATGGTAAAGTTGGATTTCAAATTACTATTTTAGGAATGCCACTTTTAGAAAGTGAGCCTTTCTCTGCTCTTACTGCTCAGTGTGCTTTGCAGCCTCTCTCTAATACACATCTGTGGTGGGTGACAGCTTCACTTTGTGCATTACCTCTAGACAGCCACAAACACAGAAAGGGTGGGTCTGACAGAGAATTAATCTGTATTCATCTGCATTATCATAGTTCTTCCTGAGCAGGAAGAGAGGGGAGAGTTGACACTTACACCTGAATAGGCAGTGTCCTGTTTCCCACACAAAAGGCTGAATCTGTAGACAGGGCTAGGAAGAAAGGGGGACCTGTGCACTTCAAGGGCCTGCTTTGAAGTCGCCCCCACTTCAAAGACACAACGGGGTATAAGTACAGGGTCTCTGACACTACCAAGAGAGTACACTACTGGACCTGTGAATAATTCTGCCAGGAGTAATGACTGCTGTGCTACAAGGATTGCCACTCTGCTTGACTGCTGCTCTGGAAGAACTGCTTTTCTGCTTTGCTTTGCTTCCCTGCTGCTTGCTGCTCTCTGCCCTGCTGAGGACAAGGACTAGACTCATTTCACTTGAACCTGGAGTGGCTTCAAGGTTTTTCTGCCTTGCTGTCTTGCCCCCTGTTTTGAAGTCTCAGGGACATCAACCCTACAACAGCACCTGGACTCTGCCATCTCTGAGTCCTGCCCTGCTAAGTGGTGCCAATCCAGTCCTGGGCCCTTGAAAATGAGCTTCTGCTCTGCAGAACCATAAAAATCGATGCAGAGATGACCTTGCACGATTGTAACTGACACATTGCCCTTCGATGCTGATGCAGGAGCAGATCGATGACCGCTTCAATGGACTGTATGGCTCAATGACATAGGAAAGGACAGCTCGACAACGGCCCATCGCCTGCATCAGAAAGGTGTTCATCGACAAAGCTTTCATTGCCTGCGCAGATCGAATCTGACTGATTTAGTATTCTGTTGTAAATAGATGATGATAGATGACTGGATACTTCTAGTGGATTACATGTAGATTTATTCCAAGACACAGCTGAGTACAAACCTTGCCAGCACCATCAACTGACCCAGGTAGAACCCTCTGGAACAAGTTAGAACACTCACAGGTATTCTTGGAAGCTGAGAAGGTGAAAACACTAAGGAAGGGCTAATGACTACTGTCAGACATATTACAAGAAGAATCAATATACAACACATCGTCCTCCTTTACAGAAAAGAAATGAAACAAACATAAAAAATAAAGCTTAAGATATAGGAGACAGCAACAATAATATTAAAGACAGATAAGGAGGTCTAAGACGACTTGAACTAATTTTAGTTCATGAAGGCAAAAGAGCATTTTGGGGCAAAGGGTGTAAAAGTGAATTGTGAGGTGAGACACAACACTCAAAACAACTAATAGGCATCACCACTACCTACTCCCCTTAGACTGACAAAACAAGAAAAGATAGTCCACTCTCTCCGATCCGTCTTTGACCAGCAAAACAGGAAGAGACAGCCAACTCCCTCAAATCTGTTTCCGTCCATCAACACTGTACGCTCTGAGTTGAAGATAAACAGTTCAACATACTCCTTCGCGCTTTACAAATACCACAGTCTTAGATACAATTTGAAGATTCCAAACATAGGTACTCTTCAAGATTACTAAGTGAAGTATCGCAAGCGATGTAAAGAGATTCTTTTTTTTTTTTTGCTTGAAGCATTCACTTCAAAAGATGGATACATAGTCCTAGATGTGACTAGCTTAGACGCAATCTGGACCACTGTCCATCCTCAGTGTTAATCCTGGAACCTTTGTACCAAATTCAGGCTTTCCGACCTTTGCCTCCATTGTGGACTCACTGTCCAGACTCTGTCCTGGAACCTTTGTCCCAGTTGTGGACTTTCTGTCCAGACTCTGACCTGGGACCTTTGTCCCCGTTGTGAACTTACTGTCCAGGCTCTTCATCTTGGTACTGGGACATTCCTTGTTCCGGGACAACCTTGTCCCCTCTTGCACGACCATTGTCCATACTTTGTTTTATTATTATTTTTTTTTAAATGGCCTTTGTCCCCTCTTGGTCCTGGGACCACTGTCCAACCTGTTTCTAGAACCTTTGTTCGCTTTTTGATCCGGGACCTTTGTCCCCTCATGGTTCTGGGACATGTGTCCCTTCTAGATTGTGGAATAATGTCCAAGGCCTTTGCCCTCCTTCTGCTCCTGGGACCAAAGTCTCCTTTCTGCCTCTTTGTCGTGGTTAAGTACTAGCTTCCAGTTGAAGTTAGAGTCCGACGGCGCACTTATGGCCTAGCTTTGCCCTGCTCTTCGACTTACAGAAGCGAAAACATTTATTTCTTGCAGGTCCTATACACCGCTAGTTAATAAACATTTGTCCATAGGTTCTCTGTCAGTATACTAGTTCCTCATGCACAATTCTGGGCTGAAATGTTCTCACAAAACCACAACGGATATGGTTTGCTGAAACAAAAGGATAGTTTGCCCTGGAATGGAAATGAGATTACTTAAAAAGGACACAAGATGGCGCTGCTGCAAAGGATTCCACACATAAATCAATCAATCAATCAGCAAATTTGTAGAGCGCACTACTCACCCGCTAGGGTCTCAAGGAGTTGCTACTGCTCGAACAGCCAGGTCTTGAGTTGTTTCCTGAAGGAGAGATGATCCTGGGTCAGCCGTAGGTGGGTGGGGAGGGAGTTTCATTTATTTACTTTATTTTTTAGAAGCTGTAACTCGTGTTTCACTTTGTAAAAATAACAGAATGCTGTGTCTTTGCGCAACCATTTTAAATATTGTTCTTTCCCCTACCTCCACACTTGTTCTTCCTGGGGGCCCACGCGATTTCCAGCGGCCGATTTGGGCACTTGGGACGCAGCACTAGGCACTCAAGACCACTTTCTCAGGCGCCATCTTGGGTGTACTCGAGGTCGGCTGGCTAGTGCTCAGGGCGATTTGGCCCATCACTACAAATAGAGCCGAACGACTCGCCACTCAGTGATAGTGCTTGAAACTCCTGAGGCGGAAGCCGGGAGTCAGGGACTTTATTTAGTTTATTTACTTTATTTTTTAGAAGCTCTAACTCGTGTGTCACTTTTTAAAAATTACAGAACCCTGTGTCTTTGTGCAAACATTTTAAATATTGTTCTTTCCCCTACCTCCACACTTGTTCTTCCTGGGGGCCCACGCGATTTCAAGCGGCCGATTTGGGCACTTGGGACGCGGGACTAGGCACTCAAGACCACTTTCTCAGGCGCCATCTTGGGTGTACTCGAGGTCGGCTGGCTAGTGCTCAGGGCTATTTGGCCCTTCACTACATAATGCCCCTCACAATTCGTCCGCGCAGCGGGCACGCCGTTGGCGCGCCGGAGGTGCGCCTGAGGTAAGCCTGTCTGCGCCCGTCCGCACCAGAACAGGCCCAGGGCCCAGTACCCTGCCCTCTCACGCTCTTAGCTCCCTAGTCAAGTCAAGTCAAGTCATAAAATTTGTATAGCGCACTACATACCCAGAGGGTTTCAAGGCGCTTAGGAAGGGGAGGAGGATTATTTGTCAAATATCCACGTTTTAAGCTGCTTTCTGAACGCTAGGTGATTCTGGGTGAGGCGAAGGTAAGCGGGGAGTGAGTTCCATGTTTTGGCAGCCAGGTAAGAAAAGGATCTGCCTCCCATGGTGGTCTTGTTGATGCGAGGTACAGTGGCGAAGGCTTGGCTGGAAGAGCGAAGTTGGCGGGAGGGGGTGTAGAAGGACATTCGAGAGTTGAGGCAATCTGGTCCGATGTCGTAGAGTGATTTGTGTGCGTGGGTAAGCAGTCGGAAAGTGATCCTCTTATTGACGGGTAGCCAGTGGAGGTCTTTAAGGTGACCAGAGATGTGTTCATTGCGTGGGATGTCTAATATGAGCCTGGCTGAGGCGTTTTGGATTCGTTGTAGTTTCTTCTGGAGTTTAGCGGTGGTACCTGCGTAGAGGGTGTTTCCGTAGTCCAGTCGGCTCGTGACTAGAGCGTGGGTGACTGTTTTCCTTGTTTCGGAGGGGATCCAGCGAAATGTTTTTCTGAGCATGCGAAGAATGTTGAAGCAGGAAGAGGATACGGCGCTGACTTGTCTGTTCATTGAGAGTGAAGAATCCAGGATGACGCCAAGGTTCCGTGCGTGGTCTGTCGGGATGGGTGCTTTTCCGAGGGCTTCCGGCCACCAGGAGTCGTCCCATGCAGAGGGGAATGTACCTAAGATGAGGACTTCTGTTTTGTCTGAGTTCAGTTTCAGACGGCTTTGTTTCATCCATTCGGCGACTTCTTTCATTCCTTCGTGTAGGTTAGTTTTGGCGGTGCTGGGGTCCTTGGTGAGAGAAAGGATCAGTTGAGTGTCATCCGCGTAAGAGATGATGTTGAGGTTGTGTTGGCGGGCGATGGCCGCGAGGGGGCTCATGTATACGTTGAAGAGGGTGGGACTGAGTGAGGATCCTTGAGGTACGCCGCAGATGATTTCAGAGGCCTCGGACTTGAATGGTGGGAGGCGGACTCTCTGGGTTCTTCCGGTGAGGAACGAGGTGATCCATTCCAGTGCTTTTCCTTGGATTCCGATGTTTCTGAGGCGTTGTAAAAGGGTGCTGTGGCAGACTGTGTCGAAGGCTGCAGAGAGGTCGAGGAGGATGAGGGCGACTGTGTCTCCATTGTCCAGTAGAGTTCGAATGTCGTCTGTTGCTGCGATGAGGGCGGTCTCAGTGCTGTGTTTGGCTCGGAAGCCAGATTGTGAGGGGTCTAGTGATTTGTTGGCTTCGAGGAAGGCGGCGAGCTGGTTGTTGACGGCTTTCTCGATGACTTTGGCCGGGAATGGAAGAAGCGAGATGGGGCGGTAGTTTTTGAGTTCGGTGGGGTCCGCTGTGGGTTTTTTCAGAAGGGCGGTGAGTTCAGCGTGTTTCCAGTCTTCTGGGAAGGTAGCGGAGTTGAAGGAGCAGTTGATGACGTCTCGGAGGTGCGGAGCTATGACGGAGTCTGCTTTGTTGAAGATGTGGTGAGGGCATGGGTCTGTGGGGGATCCAGAGTGGATGGAATTCATCAGGCGGATGGTGTCCTCAGTGGAGATTGGGTTCCAGGCGTTAAGGGTATTTACGGGGGGTAGATGGTCAGCAGATGGTAGGGTGGGTTGGCTTCCGGGTTGGTTGTCAAAGCTGTTGTGGATGTCAGCAATCTTGTTGTGGAAAAAAGAGGCTAGGGAGTCGCAGAGGGTTTGAGAGGGGGTGATGTCGTTGGAGTTGGCCGAGGGGTTGGAAAATTCCTTGACGATGTTGAAAAGTTCCTTGCTGTTGTGGACGTTGTTGTCAAGTCGATCCTTGAATGCTGTTTTCTTGGCTTTTCGGATCAGTTGGTGGTGAGTACGGGTGGCGCTTTTGAAGGCGTCCTTGTTGCTGGTGGATGGGTCTTTTTTCCAGGCCTTTTCAAGGGAGCGGCACAGTTTCTTGGACTTCTTGAGATCATCGTTGAACCATGAGGCCTTCTTGTTGCCAAGTTTGTGTTGACGTTTTTTCAGTGGTGCTAAGGTGTCGGCGGTGTTGGATAACCAAAGGGTGAGGTTGGAGGCGGCTTCGTTGGCGTTAGAAGAGAGGGCTGGGGAGGTTCGAAGGAGCGATGTGGAGATCTGATCCGTGGTGATTTTGTTCCAGTTTCTTTGTAGAGTTGGTTGGAGGTGGATGATGGGTTTCGGCTTGTTGTAGGTGAAGTGAACGCAGCTGTGGTCAGTCCAGAGGAGATCCGTAGTGTGGCTGAAGGAGACATGGTTGCTGGAGGTGAAGATGGGGTCGAGTGTGTGACCTGCGATGTGGGTGGGGGAAGTGACTAGTTGTTTAAGTCCGAGGTTGGCGAGGTTGTCTAAGAGGGTGGCGGTGTTGCGGTCGTTGATCTTTTCAAGGTGGAAGTTGAGGTCTCCCAGAAGGATGTAGTCTTTGGAGGGGAGCGCATGTGGGGTGATGAAGTCCGTGATGTCTTCACTGAATTTTGCGCGGGGTCCTGGAGGTCTGTAGAGGAGGGTGCCTCTAAGAGTTGTCTTGGGGTCGATGTGGATCTGGAAGTGAAGGTGTTCGGAGTTAGCGAGGTTGGCGTCGGAGCTGGTAGAGATGCGGATGGATTTCTTATGGACGATAGCGATTCCTCCTCCTGTATGGTCGGTGCGGTCCTTGCGTGTGATCTTATAGTCGTCAGGGATAGCGATGGCGATGTCAGGGGCGGAGGAAGCGTTCATCCATGTTTCCGTTAGGAAGGCGACGTCAGGAGAGATGGTGTCTAGTAGGTTCCAAAGGTCAATGGCGTGCCTGTGGACCGAGCGGGTGTTGAGAAGGATGCATTGTAGGTGGTTGGGGTCGGGAGTCAGTGGTGTGGTCGTAGCGGAGATGTTGTCGGTGCCGCGAAATTTGCAGGAGAAGCAGGAGAACGGTCCATGGGTGTGTCCAGGAGCGGCTTGGACGCAGTTGGGGGCGCGACCGGGATTAAGGGCTAGGAGGGTGGCAGCATCGTAGGTAGTGCGGGGGGGCTGGGCAGCGCGAGGGGCAGGGGGTCTGGCGCTGGGCGCGGTCCAGGCGCGGACGGGCGTAGACGGGCTTACCTTTGGCGCACCTTCGGCGCGGATTGGGCGCGGACGCTGCGCGTAAACGCTGCGCGCGGGAACTACTGTCATATATGGATAGTGGAGGGGGAGGGGCGAGGGCGTCTTAGCTGGGAGGCGGGGCGGGCTCAGGTCAGCACTGAGCACAACAACAACAGATCTAAAATGGAGGGGGGAGTCGAGCAGGGCGCCGGGGGTATCGCGCAGTGAAGTCTATGTCAGAGCAACAATGGTGCGAGGTGCAGTTAAAATACTTAATTAGCTGTTCTACAATGAAATGAAAATGCACAGGTCGAAAAATGTCACAAACACACAATGCAGCGCACTTCGAGATATCAGACAATGCAGCGCACTACACGATACCGGCAAGCAGGCGAGTTCAAAGCAAAGCAGGCGAGTTCAATGTAAATAGTTTAGCCGTTCTAAGCCGGGTACAATCACGCAATGCAGCTAAACGATACCGCTTCAGGTGGAGAGGCAGGGGAGCGACCACTCAGGGCAGAAGCAACGAGGGGTCACAGCGCTTCTGGGATAGGGAGCGCTGTAGATAGTTAGTGGGAGGGCGTCTTAGCTGGGAGGCGGGGCGGGCTCAGGTCAGCACTGAGCACAACAACAACAGATCTAAAATGGAGGGGGGAGTCGAGCAGGGCGCCGGGGGTATCGCGCAGTGAAGTCTATGTCAGAGCAACAATGGTGCGAGGTGCAGTTAAAATACTTAATTAGCTGTTCTACAATGAAATGAAAATGCACAGGTCGAAAAATGTCACAAACACACAATGCAGCGCACTTCGAGATATCAGACAATGCAGCGCACTACACGATACCGGCAAGCAGGCGAGTTCAAAGCAAAGCAGGCGAGTTCAATGTAAATAGTTTAGCCGTTCTAAGCCGGGTACAATCACGCAATGCAGCTAAACGATACCGCTTCAGGTGGAGAGGCAGGGGAGCGACCACTCAGGGCAGAAGCAACGAGGGGTCACCCTACAGTACTCCAGGGATTATTTGCACTCATTGAGACAGCCGCCCTTGCCCCCTTGCGCTCATTCAATCACAATCAATTGTTCAAGCAATTACTGCCCCCACTGCTCATATATGACATTCATTGACGAGCCCTGCCCTCATATGGCGCTGCTAAATTGCAGATCTCTGCCTAAACATGCGCAGGAAATGAATCTACTGCTTGAGGACCATCAGCTGGAGATTCTGTTCTTAACAGAAACATGGCTAACCCCAGATTCCGACCCGGACATCGTCCAGGCCTTGCCTGTAGGCTTCATTATTCAACATCTCGACCGATCGAAGGGCAGGGGAGGGGGGATTGCCATTATTTATAAAGATCATCTCTCCTGCCGGCTCCATGGGAGCCCCATACCTGATTGTGAAAATGTCCACTTCTCTATTCAGGTCTCTGCGTGTAAATCTCTATCTGGTATTCTTATTTACCGTCCCCCGGGCGCAATTGGACAATTCTGCAGCGCTCTTTTGGAAACGTCACTGGCCTTGGCCAGCACACTTTCTAACCTTATGATTTTGGGGGACTTAAATATCCATTTTGATAATGGGGGGGACAGTGTAGCCACCGAACTGTCATTGGATCTAGCAGCGTAGCAGCTAAATCTGGGAAACCATCAACCCACACATATTCAGGGGCATCTTTTAGATCCCATCTTTTCGAATATCTCCGATCTTAAAGTGCTGTCACCTGCCCCGGTACCGTGGTCAGACCACTTTCTTAAACCCTTTAGCTGGCGGACTCTGGTCACTCTCCAGCCGAAACCAGCCCCCAGTAGGCCTGCAAGGCCTTGGTCGAAACTGGACCCGGAAAAATGGAAGCACATATTGGAGCTTTCCTCTCCAAATTCTGAGGCAGATCCAGTATTAGCGGATGCTATGTTCTCTAAGTGGGTTGAAAACTCCCTGGACATAGTTCTCCCGAAGAAATTGACCCTCAAACCACGGGGCAAAATCACCTCGCCTTGGTTCACTAAGGAGGTCCGTCTCCCAAAAAAACTGTGTAAAAAGTCCGAAAGGGTATGGAGAAAAAACTTTGATCCTCTTAAAAAGCATGAATATAAACTTACGATCCAAAATTATAAAAAGACCCTCAAATCAGCTCAAGCTGCTTTCTTTGAAGAAAAGATTAGATCCTCTTCTAACTCATCAAAAGAAACCTTTCAAATCGTGAAAAAGCTCTTAAAAACCACTGAGCCCCCGAGCCCCGTGGCCCCCTCGGTCAACCGCTGTAATGAACTAGCGGAGTTCTTCGATTAGAAGATTAAAAAAATTCTGAAGCATCTTCCCCTGCATAACTCTGAGGACCCGTTCGAGCCGCTATCACCAGCATCACAGCAAGCTGAACCCAGATTGGATACGTTTACCCCCATTACATACAACACTCTCTCTCCCATTTTCAAGTCAATTAAAAGCGGTTCTCCACTAGCCCTGATCCTTTGAAGATTTTAAAATTAGTGGCACCTACCATCCTGGCCCCTATAGTGAATTTGATGGTAAACAACCTTTACAACGCAACTTTGACCACGCAGTGCCCTTACAACGCAACTTTTACAACGCAAACCATTACAACGCATTGCGCTGGGGGGCGCTCTAGGATAGGGAATACGTTTAATGTACTATCCAACACCTTCCCTACCATCCACGGGGACAGGAGTTGGAATAGTAAATTAAACAATTCACTATCCTGCGCCTAAAAGCACTATGCGTTGTAAAGGTATGCGTTGTAAAACTTGCGATGTAAAGGTAGGCGTTGTAAAAGTATGCGTTGTAACGTCATACATCCGAATTTGATCAATACCTCCCTTTCACAGGGCATCGTACCACCGAGCTTGAAGCAGGCCGTAGTTAAAGCTTTACTAAAAAACAACAACCTTGATCCACTGGAATTGAATAACTTCCGGCCTATTTCCCTCTTGCCTAGCATCAGCAAGGTGGCAGAAAAATTCATCAATCACCAGCTATCTGATTATCTGGAATCAAGTAACCTACTTAAACCCTCACAGACTGGCTTTCGCCCGGGCCAGGGTATGGAGACTGCCATGATCGCGGTAGTCGAAGAGTCCAGAAAGATCATTGACTCAGGGGGATCAGTGGCAGTGATCCTCCTGGACTTGAGTGCGGCTTTCGACACCGTGAACCATCTCACGCTGGTCCATCGGCTCAGGGATCTCGGTATATCTGGATTGGCCCTGTCCTGGTTGAAGTCTTTCATACACAACTGCACATTTCAGGTGGCAGAGGGCAATTTCACCTCCAACATAACCCCAGTACACTGTGGCGTCCCTCAGGGCTCATGCCTGAGCCCTACACTTTTTAATGTGTACATGTCCCCACTTGAAAAAATTGTCGCGCCATATGCTATCAAACTTCTGACCTATGTCGATGACACCCAGCTTGTTGTATCACTAAGTCAACAGGATCACCCTTCCATCGATCTCTACTCCTGTCTGGAGGATATAACGAGCTGGATGGACAGGTCCCATCTTAAGCTCAACAACGGTAAGACGGAGATCTTAGTCATGGGCAATCAGGCACACTTCCGACCTGAGACTCTATGGCCCCCTTGCATGGGTCCACCCCCAATCCCAAAGTCTGATATTAAAAGCCTAGGGATCTGGCTAGACCAAGGGCTTACGCTCAACACCCAAGCAAGAAAAACTGCCGGAACGTGCTACGGTCTTCTCCGTACCTCCCGCAAAATTCTTCCCCTGCTAACTGCCCAGTCGAGGAAGATGCTGATCCAGGGCCTCATATTGTCCAGACTGGATTATGGGAACGCCCTTTATCTAGGTGCTCCAAAGAAAGTGACGGCTAAACTGCAGGTTGTGCAAAATACCGCTGCCCGGCTTCTCACGGGCGCCACCAACCGCAGTTCTGCTAAGCCAGCCCTTAGGTCACTTCATTGGCTTCCCATATGTGAAAGAGTACATTTCAAAGCTCTCTGCTTGGCCCATAAAATCATGCAGGGTAAGGCCCCCCATCCTAAAAGATCTCATCGTTCCATATAATACCAATAGAACCCTTCGCTCTACACATCTCCACCTGGCCTTAGTACCTAGGATCAAAAGGATGCGATCAGGAGGCCACCTCCTCTCATACAAT
Source organism: Lissotriton helveticus (assembly GCF_964261635.1). Classification (NCBI taxonomy): domain Eukaryota; kingdom Metazoa; phylum Chordata; class Amphibia; order Caudata; family Salamandridae; genus Lissotriton; species Lissotriton helveticus. Next base: position 290,049,074 of record NC_136057.1, read on the forward strand.
GCCTCCAAACTATGGAACTCACTTCCAATGGATATCCGTGCTCAGCCTAACCTGCTCTCATTTCGCTGACTCTTGAAGACCTGGCCGTTCCCCTAATTCCGTCTCATCCGTCTCACTTGCTCTATCACTAGCGCTGGGACGCTTGCGGGCAGCCATGCGCTCTAGAAATCCACAAACATAAACAAACATGTCTTGGACGCCAGGTAGGAGAAGAATCTTCCTCCGGCGGTGGATCTGCGAATTCGTGGGATGGTGGCGAGGGCGAGGCTGGCGGATCGGAGCTGGCGAGTGGGTGTGTAGAATGCGAGGCAGCTGTTGAGGTATTTGGGGCCCATGTCGTGGAGAGCCTTGTGTGCGTGATCCTCTTGTTGACGGGGAGCCAGTGCAGGTCCTTCAGATGGGCAGAGATGTGGCTGTGACGAGGGATGTCCAGGATGAGTCGGGCTGAAGCGTTCTGTATGCGCTGGAGTCTTATCTGGAGTTTGGCTGTGGTGCCAGCATAGAGGGTGTTCCCGTAGTCCAGTCGGCTGGTGACGAGGGCCAGGGTGACCGTCTTCCTGGTTTTGGTGGGGATCCACCGGAAGATCTTTCGGAGCATGCACAGGGTGTTAAAGCAGGATGACGCGACGGCGTTGACTTGCTTGGACATCGTGTGGGAGGAGTCCAGGATGAAGCCCAGGTTGCGAGCATGGTCTGTCAGCTTGGGGGCGGTGCCCAGGGCAGGGGCCACCAGGAGTCGTCCCAGGCCAAGGGAGATGGTCCCAGGATGAGGACTTCCGTCTTGTCTGAGTTCAGTTTCAGACGGCTGAGCTTCATCTACTCCGCGACGTCCTTCATTCCTTCCTGAAGGCTGGCTCTGGCGGTGGCGGGGTCGTTGGTGAGGGAGAGGATCAGCTGGGTGTCGTCGGCGTAGGATATGATGTTTAGGTTTGTGTTGGCGTGCGATGGCTACAAGGGGGCTCATGTAGATGTTGAAGAGGGTGGGGCTGAGCGAGGATGCTTGCGGAACGCCGTAGATGACTTCGGTGGCCGCGGATCGGAATGGGGGAAGGTGTTCTGTGTTCTTCCGGCGAGGAACGAGACGATCCACTCCAAGGCCGTTTCTTGGATTGCGGTGTTGCTGAGGCGTTGTATCAGGGTGCGGTGACATACGGTGTCGAAGGCTGCTGAGAGGTCCAGGAGGATGAGTGCAGCTGTTCCCCCATTGTCGAGCAGGGACCTGATGTCGTCGGTAGCTGCGATGATGGCGGTCTCGGTGCTGTGGTTTGCTCGGAAGCCGGACTGCGAGGGGTCGAGGGATCCGTTTGTCTCGAGGAAGGCGGAGAGTTGTTTGTTGACGGTCTTCTTGATGACTTTGGCAGGAAAAGGGAGGAGCGAGCTGGGGCGGAAGTTCTTGAGGTCCGTGGGGTCCGCGGTGGATTTCTTCAAGAGGGCGCTGAGCTCGGCATGTTTCCAGCTCTCCGGGAAGGTGGCGGATGCGAAGGAGCTGTTAATGATGTCCCGGAGTTGGGGTGCGATGATAGCGTCTGCTTTTTTTTTTTTTTTTTTACGTTTGTTTATTGAAATTTATGTCAGCAGACAGACACATGATGAATCAATCATAAAAACAGAAAAGATCTTCAAAGTATAGTTAGGTTACAAAACAATTGTACAAATTAAATGCAGCTCAAAAGCATACATCGATATTACATTAATACATAGCATTTTGTTCCTACAGGAGGGAAGATCATAGAGTACATTAATTTATATCCATAGTTTACTTCAAATTACGAGCCTATCTACATTGCAATGGGATGCCACAATTTACTCCCCTGTACTTTCCTTCTAATACCCTTGGTTCTTTATAACGCCATCTCAAGATGATACGTGGAAAGGAGTCTAGTTTGCCAGTTAATAAAGGTTGGCGATGCACCGTCCAGCCATTGAGAGGTGATACATAAACGGTAGATGGCCATAGAGATAAATACAAATCCCTGCTCAGCGGGTGACCAATCATTTAATACATTTTCTTGACACCCGAACATCACCAATGTTGGTGATATTTGTATTGGTATGCCCAGATTAACCGTAATAAAAACCTCAACATCTTTAATAAATTTAGAGAGCTTAGGACAGGAGAAAAACATGTGGGGGCGTCAACCGCATACAGACCACACCGATTACAACTAGTCCCCCTACCAGAATTCTATTTGGCCAATTTTCCAGGTCTGTAATATAATCCAAAAATTGACATAAAATGCTGAGACTTTAAGGGTCCGTTAAAAAGAACATTAGTTGCAAGCTCAATACTTCTTGTAAGGTTAACCCCCTCCATCCCTTTATTAATCCATTTTCGCTCACAAGCTTCTAGGTCATCCTCCATTTTAGCCATAAATAATTGATAAAGGAAACCCATTTTAGCCCTTAGTCTAAAGTGCTTCCATAATCTCAATTTTATTTAATATAATCACCTTCTTATTTAATTTCTGTTTGCAAAAACAGTGGACCTGAAGATATTTAAAAAAATCCCTTCGAACTAAATTATGATTCTTCTGAAGAAATTCAAATGAAACAAAATGAGTCCCCTGAAATAAATCCCGAAGGTGACGAATACCCAGATTATGCCATCTTGCCATTACATGATTACCAAAAATCTCAGGTAGCAAAGAACAATTTTGAAGGGGGGTATAGGCACTCAAATTCGGGCCAATCCCTAGTTTCTTTTTTGTTTTCCTCCATATTACATACGCAGCAGTAACAGCCTTAAATTTAGTTTTTTTATAATAGCTTGGCTCAATTATACGATTTAAGCACTGCTTTGCTTCTGATCCCAAAAGCATCTCATAAATTGAGGGGGCAGCACAATCTGGTGTTGGATCTTCTGGCAAAATTAGCACCCCCATATGTTGCAATATAGCAATCCAATGGTATAGTTGAAAATCAGGGACCGCCCAGCCTCCTCTCTCTCTAGGTAAAATACACCTTTTCAAAGCTCGTCTGGCACGGTGATAGCCCCAAAGAAACCTTGAGCACATTCACTCAATTCGAGAAAAAAAACCCACAGGTATTAAAAATGGGATGGCATGGAATACGTACAAAAATGTAGGGAAAAAAAGCATTTTTAGGACGTTACTGCGACCGAAAAGTGAAAGATGTAGGTTGTTAATCCTTTCTAATGTTTTATTGGATGAGACAATAATGGGATCAAGATTTATAGAAATAATATTCTCGACCTTCGATGTGATCTTAATACTGAGATAAGTTGCCTTGGTCTCGAAGGTCATATTTTCAGGGCAGCCTGTCTGTGAGTGGATCATTTGAGTTTTAGTAACATTTAGTTTGTAACCAGAAAGCTTCCCGAAGACTCCTGCATCCTCAATTATACGGGGTAAAGCATCAGCAATATTTGACGTTACCACAGCGATATCATCTACGTACGCAAATACTTTGAAGGATCCGGTGTTTATCGGTATGGGTTTTATTCAGTCAAACAAGCTTTATTCGACATAGTCATAAAAGCATTACAGATAAAAATGTATTATATAAAAATAGAATTAGTATTTACACAGAAATTTAAAACAAAAATTTTGGAAATTCGAAATTCATTACAGTATTAATTAAAAATCATCATATTAAAATACATCAAGTATTCAGGTAGAGAGTGCATTTTCAAGAACCTATCCCTTTACATTTTTGTTTCTAATAATCCAGGCCCATCCTAAAAATTTCGCCACAGCTATATATATTACAGAGCTTGGGTTTGTGCAGATGATTCTAGCAGCCACAATTCCACTCTGAGTGCCCAACAGTTTAGCCATGGGTCGCAGCCGGACTCTGCGCGGAGCAGAGTAAGCCGGGCACACAAAGTGTAGGTGACTAACTGTTTCTTTGGGACAAGAGCTGCTCCCACCATTAGACCATCTGGATGTGAAAGATCTGACAGGTATGCTACCGATTCTCAGTTGGAAATAAAGTTTTCTATCCAGTGGCTTCGTTATGCCGTCCCAGAATGTCTCGAAACTAGTCTCATCCTTGAAATCCATAAACACCCCTATTAGTGAAAGTGGGGGAATGGTCCTGAAGAGTTTCGAAGATATCATCTCCCAGTACAAACCCTTGATGGCCTTTTTCGAGGGAAATATAGCGTTGGTTGGGTCTTCCCAGGCCTCCGCCAGACCCAGCTCTCTGAGAACCGCTCTAATTCCAGAGAGCCATTTTATCTGGTGAAAGACATCACTTTTGATAATATCCAGAAGTCCCATGGCGAATATTTTCAGCTCCGGCGTTACCCATATTCGCCTCCAGTATAATACTGGACGGAGATTTGCAATAATCTCGATTGGTTGCATGCCTAGGTCCTGTAAAACCGGACCCATGGGGGTACTATGTGGCAGCATGACGAGGTTTCGTAGGAACCAGTTTTCAGAGGCAGTTAGCTTGCTTAGGTTCTCATGTCCCCACATCTCAACCCCATAAGGTGCTGCACTCACAGCCTTTGCATTATAGACCATAATTGCAGGGGCCATCGGTTTTGTCAGGGACCTGGCATGTTCACGAGTCAATGCCGCTACGATTTACCTATGCTTAAGGGTGGCTAGGTCAACCTGTTCATTCCATCGAAGATCATGCTGGATGGTAACACTCAGATATGAAAACGATTTTACTTGCTCCAGGGGTAGGTTATTCATCAGCACCTTCCCTCTAAATGACTTATGTTGATTAAAGACATGAATTTGGATTTTGAGACATTAATTTCCAGGCCGTGGTCAGTGCAATATGTTTTGAAGATCCCAAGTGCTTTTTGCAGGCCACTTGGGGTCTTGGAAATAATAAGACAGTCGTCGGCAAACATTAAGATTGATATTTTTGCACCTGCTAAGATTGGAGCATCAACATTTGCGGCTATCAAGGTCTTTGCAACGTTATTAATGTAGAGGGAGAAGAGGGTAGGCGCTAACACGCAACCTTGGCGCACTCCTCTCTCTACCGGGAACTGATTTGTGACATGCCCCATCTTATCTGGGCGTAATTATGCTCATGCAATTTAATAATCAAGGAGAGAAGAGTGGGAGGCATGCCCATGTCATTCAGGACAAACCAGAGGTTGGACCGTGGTACATGATCAAAGGCTGCCCTTTAATCAATGAAGGCAGCATACAGGCTACCTCCCCCCAGTTAAACAACCTTCCAATAAAGCATTGCAAAGTGTAAGACTTGATCGACTGTACTTATGCAGGCTCTAAATCCTTCTTGGAGGTGGGACAAGATGTTCATCTCCCGCTCCCACTCGTGGACTTTATTTAATACCAGTCTACCGTAGATCTTCTGAATCGATTAGACTGATCGGGCGATAATTGTCTGGGAGCGATTTGTCACCCTTTTTAAAGACGGGGATTATTTCCGCCACATTCCAGGATTCGGGTATTGAGGAACCGCTGGCTATCATATTTGTCAATAATAGTATGTACTTCCCCCAGAGTTCTCTGTTGTTTAGGAAGATGTCAGCTGGGACACCATCTATACCTGGTGCCCTTCCAGGTGTGATAGAATCCAATGCATGTTGGATATCCATAATAGTAAACGCATCTTCCGCACGGGGGTATATACAATCCCTTCTCTCTGTTCTAAGGGTAATTCCAGCCCTTTGGCGTATTGGGGCCTAAAATGAGTTGCCCAATCATCCTGGGCTACCCAATTTTGGGGTTTTTCTGGGCGGCCTTCGCAACCCCATTTCAACAAGTCCCAAAATTGCTTAGAATTTTTGAGAGAACTAGCCTCCTTAAGCTCCTCCCATTTTTTTACATCCCAGGCGCGCTTAGATTTTTGGATGGTAGTTTTGTACGCGCTCCTGGCTATACGAACGCTGGCACTGGATCCATTTTTAATGGCCTGCCCTAGTTCCAGCCGTGCCTTTCTGCATTCTTTATTATACCACCTCAGAGATTTGTCGGTCAAGTTTTGGTTCGGGGTGTTTGGTTTAACAAATAGACCTTTTATTTGTGAGAAAAGGGTTCCGTGCACCTTATTTACATTTTCTCTCTGAGGTAAAAGGTTCGGCATTGGAGCAGGAACTCAATTCCATAGTAGCTTTCTGTAAATTCTTTAAAATAAAGTCAATGTTTGACTGGCTTTGGGCAACTTTGGCCCCCTTCAGGTGGCGCATGTCATTTGCCAGGAGGACGGCTTGAGAGCTTCCTTTACTTGGATCCTGTCGCTGGGACTTCCCAGTGGGAAAAGATCATGCATAGGGGATTGTGGTCACTCTCAAGGCGGTCAACAACCATCATATCCACCAGATGGTGCCACAACTCGAGATGGACAGTATATAGTCGATTCTACTTTCTCTGTTGCCGCTCTTAAATGTGACAGCACCCATCCTATCTTTCGGAGTCCTACCATTGGCTGCCCTTAGTCCTTTATTCAGACAGGTGGAGTTAATCTGGATCACCAGGTCAGTCTACCTTTTCACTGGGTCCAATTCTAGCTTTGGAACCCCCCACTGGCTATCTTGATTGTCTACAAAGTAACAATCGCCACCCGGTAAAGGTTCAAAGTTTACATTAAAATCTCCTGCAACAATCAGACGTGAACGTGCAGAGAATTTTTCAATGAGGCCTTCAAGGACAGCAAGAGTATCAGACTTCCGCCCCCCTGTGCTCCTGGCATACACATTGTAGATGTATAAGGGTTTGGCCCGATTAAGTGTGAGGGAAAGAATCTGTATATCCTTTTGATTGGAGGTGAGCTCCTTTACGGTGATCCCAGAATCCTGTTTGACCCAGATGGTTAGTCCCCCAGAAGGTCGTCCCCTATCGCTTTTTACGGCGGCGACACTAAAGTTTAGAAACCCTGGGAAATACTGTGGGTCAAGGAGCCAAGTTTCTTGAAATATACAGATAGTAAACTGACTGACAAACAAAGCCCATTCTGGGCTTTGCACCTTGGCACTCAGCCCTGCAATGTTCCATGACATGATTGAGCCGAGTGTGTCAAAATCTGTCACTAAGCTTACATCAGGATTCAGGTTTAATGGACTATCCTCCCCATTATGCACCCCTGTATCTAGTATAACACAAGGTATTCCTGTGTGGGTGTCCTGTGGTGCAGTTAGGGTGATTGATAATGCATCGACATGGTATTTATAGGTGATGTCATCTGGGGTTAGTCAATCGTTAGATTCCAGGGATGACCCACCCACACCTACCCCCTGTGAATGAGTTCCCATTTCTTTTAACCAGTGTTGGGGGGTGAAGATCTAATTTGGATGGATGAATGATCAGGGGAGCAGGACCTGAACTCCAACAGTATCAGGTTTTGTGCCATATTTACATTTTTGAATGTGAGTTCAATACAGTCAGCTCCGTATCCTGGATGCGAAAGCCTAGTGGCCCTAAGGATATCTTCCCTTATCACTGATCGGCATCCTCTGGTATGTCTAATCCAATGGATAGCCTTGTTTGTCAGTGAATCTTTTGTTTCTGGGTCCTTGTCTGGGCTTATTTTTGGGACGTTCACCATATATACTTTAGATAAATCGGGGGGTGTAGGTCGAGGCAGGGAAGGACATCCGCCGACCAATTTTTTGGGGTATACCTAGTAGTATTGGGGATATTGATAGGCCTAGCGTTGAGCTTTGCGTGCCCATTATTTTTAACTCTATCGGGAGATTTAGATTTAGGTATTTTCACAGGGAGGGGCTTTGCTAACGCCTCTGTACCTTTACCTAGTTTGCTAAGAGGCGTATGCGCTTTGGTCTGAGTACTACCCCTGGGTTGCTGCGATGCTGGACGCAGAGTTACTGCCTTTTGCTTCTCCACAGTACCAGTGCTCGGCTGTTCTATAACAGGGTTACAAGTGGGGCAAGTGTTCACATTAGTGATTACCTTGTGCACTTTAGAAGTTAAAATGTCAACTTTATCTTGCATGCAATAAATAAAGCTACGTAAACGGTTCACAAGGCTGCATAACTCAGAAATGTCATTCCCAGTTCCAGAAATGGGTATGTACGAGTTTGCTTCCAACCCCTGCCCTTGGTAAGCATCAGATGGAGTTAGCTGAATCAAAGGGACCCCATCCTCCTTATTAGAACAGTCAATATCAGTAAGAGGTAAATACCTATTTGAGCACAATACAATTGGATCAAGCAGGCAAGGGGGTGAGCTTTCTACCTCTATGTCTACTATGGTTAACCCATCATTTAAAACATCGCCTGTACCCTCATCAATATTACGATTATTCTTTTTCTTCAAAAACATCCCAGGGACAACTGTCACACCCCGTTTGCCATTTTTCTGCTTTGAGTCAATTAGATCATCCCCATTGATCTCTCTCGAAATATTCTCTGACGGTGGCTTAGATGTGAGAATAAGGCTACAGTCTTCTATAAGTTCTTCAATGCGTGACATTACACAGTTTTCTCCCGCATGTTTGGGTACTTTTGTGGCTTTCTTGGATTTTCTCCTTTTCACCCGGGTACTAGTACCGTCTGTAACACCCTTCATACATTTCCTCTTCCCCATTGCAATTAATCGTATAGAAACAGTACCTTGATAAGTGGTGGGGCGATGATGATGTATATAGCTTGGCCCTGCCCTGCCTCCTCCTGCCCCGGACGGCCACAGACGGCCCGCCCTTTGCCCGGGCTCAGCCCGGCGCAGTTCCGCGCGCGGTCCCGCATCGCGGGGATTGTCCGTGATTTATCGCGCCTCCGGGTGCACAGGTGACGTTGCGGCGGTGCCGGGGAGCCTGGGTAATGGAGTCTTCTGGTTCTCCCCTCAGCAGCCTGCGGGAATGCGGCGGCGAGAGACCAAGAACCCACGGGCAGCAAAGGTCAGTGCCGAGTTGTTAGTGCTGATCCCCCCCGCTCTGCCAGGGCTGTCCGTGATTTATCGCCCCTCCGGGCGCACAGGTGACATTGCGGCGGTGCCGGGGAGCCTGGGTAATGGAGTCTCCCGGTCCTCTCCTCGGCAGCCTGCGGGAATGCGGCGGCGAGAGACCAGGAACCCACGGGCAGCAAAGGTCAGTGCCGAGTTGTTAGTGCTGATCCCCCCCGCTCTGGCGGGGCTGTCCGTAATTTATCGCGCCTCCGGGCGCACAGGTGACGTTGCGGCGGTGCCGGGGAGCCTGGGTAATGGAGTCTCCGGGTCCTCTCCTCGGCAGCCTGCGGGAATGCGGCGGCGAGAGACCAGGAACCCATGGGCAGCAAAGGTCAGTGCTGAGTTGTTAGTGCTGATCCCTCCCCACACAATGCGGCGGCGAGAGACAAGGAACCCACAGGCAGCAAAGGTCAGTGCGAGTTGTTAGTGCTGAAAAACTGTGATTTTATTATTCTATCTCTCTCTAAAGTAGCTATAAAGGTGTCAATATATAAAGCGAATAGCAAGGGGGAACAGGGGGATCCTTGTCTCGTCCCCCTTGCAATCGCAACCTCACCAGAAACATCCCCATTTACACAAATTACATCTGATGGATGAGAATACAGAGTTTGATTAGCTGTAATAAACTCTGACGGAAATCCCTTCCAGGCCAAGACTGCCCACAGGAACCGCCACGAGACCCTGTTGAATGCCTTTTCGGCATCCAACAGGGCCACGCCAATGGGGGATTTACTACCCTGTGACCAGTCCAGTATGGAGACAATCCTTTTAATATGGTCAGTGGTGTCTCTGCGCTGAATAAACCCATGCTGCCTTACTGAGACTAGCCCAGGAATCAGGTCACTCATCCTGTTCGCCAGAATTTTTGAATAAATCTTACTGTCTGTATTCTGTAACGAAATTGGCCTATATGAGCCCAATTCTGTTTCTTTTTTCCCTTTCTTTTTGAAAACTACAATCGTTGCTTTAGACCATGAATCTGGTGCCTTGCCTAGAAAAGCCTGTTGACATACTTCCACCAATTCAATCTTTAATACGTTCCAAAACATGCGATACAATTCTAAAGGGATGCTATCGGGCCCATAGCCTTACCCTGTGCCAAACCTAAAAGTGCTGATTCCACCTCAGTGCAATCCAGAGGGATAGATAATGTTGTTTTACAGCGATCTGGCAGTGTCTCAGAAGTCAACTCACAGAGTTACTCCTTCTCATCCCCAGCGCCCATTCCAAGCCCCGTTCCAAACCCTGGATTACTATATAATATTTGGTAAAATCCTTGAAACGCCTCAGGAACACCCGCCTTAGTTTCCTGCATAGTCCCTTGTAAATCCATAATTTTTGGGATGTCATTATAAACTGCCCTCTCCCTTAGCCTCTTTGCCAATAATCTACCAGTGTTTTCACTAAATTCATAAGCCTCTTCTTTGTGCTTTGTAAATTTTTCGGCAATCTGATCAGCAATATTGGCATATGCAGACGATCTAGCGATAGTAAGATCCTGTTGAGCCTTTTGAACTAGAGCTGACTCCAAACCAAGGCGTATTGAATCAGCTAAATTGCATTCAGCAATACTGACCCGTACAAAATCTTGTTGATGCTTACTCAAGACCTTCCTACGTTTAAATTTGGAGAAGCTAAGGGTTTCTCCTCTAACAACTGATTTGAACGTGTCCCAGACAATCTCCGGTGAGGCCGTACCTTTATTGGTAATAAAGAATTCCTGAATAATCTTACACATAAATTGATAATACTCCTTATCAGCTAATAATTTCCTATCAAAAGTCCAGGGTCGTGGGCCTACTTGAAACCCTGAGTCCAGAGCCAGCTCTAGAACCACCGGATTATGGTCAGAGACCAATTTGGGCTGAATCGAAATATTAACTTTAGATAATAGCGCTGCATAAATAAAGAAATAGTCTAATCGAACAAATTTGGAATGTGGAGCAGAAAAAAAGGTAAAACCAGGGTTCTCAGGGAGCAATACGTTCCAGACATCATGCAGGCCGTGTTCTATCATTAATCCCCGTAATGCAGAATACATTAACTTCTTTCTGCCTGTATAGACACGGGTTGATCCGACATTGAAACCAGCAGCAATATTTATATTGAAATCACCGCACATTACCACAGGTTGTGGCCATTGGGCTATTTCAACATTAATAAAATCCAATAATTCGGCATCATCCAGATTAGGACCATAGATATTACATAGGGTAAATGTCTGTTGCCCAATCTTAAACTCTCCAATAGCCCAGCGACCCCATCTGTCTGCTGCTGCCTTAATACAGCTGCCTACTCCTCGTTTTATCAATATAGCTACCCCTCTTTTCAAACCCGTTTGTTTAGAACATACTGCCAACTCCATACCCAAATTCTTCAAATATCCCCTATTAGCCCAGGCAACATGGGTCTCTTGTAAACATAATATGTCGATATGTAATATTTGCAAAATTTTCACCAATACCTGCCGTTTTTTTAAATCGTTGAGGCCACATATGTTCAGCGTACAAATTTTAATTTTCCTATCCATTATCATCAAAAAACAACTTAACCAACTCACATACGGCTACCTCCGCCGATAAAACTGCGGAACTCTCATGCTTTTGTTCTGCTGCTGACTTTTCACCCACCCACCACCCACCAAGCCCAAGCCCTCCCCCCCACTCCCACCCTTCACAACCACCCTCCCACCGTAGCACCCTACCCAACACATGAGGCCCAGGGTCCATCAGTCCCTGTAGAATATGGAATGCCGTGTCCCCCCCCCTCCGGGTCTCTCCAAAAAGAGAAATATGAAGATAAGTTTAAACACCATAAAGGGCGGAAAAATAACCAACAGAAAGAGAAATACAGACCCGGCAATAAACTATTTCAACAATTTCCCCACCCCTTGCTCTATTTTATACCCTCAAGATATTCTTTGGCCTTAACTTCAGACAGAAAGAATTTTGTTTGCCCATGACATCCCCTTGTGTCCCCTTCCCTGACGGGAACTGGTGTCTGGTGTCCCCTGGCCTCCGCCTTGTGCCCCAGGGTCCTAGTGCCCCTGTCCTGGGCATGATATCTCCCCCCTTGTTGCAAAACAAACATTTCACAACAAACAGTTTGCTGGAGGTTGCCTGTGGTCAGAAGTAGATGTGGAGAGATATGTGGAGAGAGAGAGATAGAGAGTGATAGAGAGAGAGAGAGAGAGAGAGATAGAGAGAGAGAGATAGAGAGAGAGAGAGAGACAGAGAGAGAGAGAGAGAGAAAAGCTTCCACAGGCCTCCGTCTCTTTACACACCACTGCCCCTTTTTGTTGAAATTTGGGTATCAATTGGCGCAGATGCCATCGTTTAGAGACAGTGGCCTGACAAAAGTCTGGTCTAACAAAAAAGCTACAGTCCTTAGCGAGTGCTTTCTTATCAGGTCGTGCTCGCAAAAAAATGTCTTCCCGAGCTAGGAAATTATTAAAGCAAACTAGAATTGCCCTTGGAAGGTCCTCTTCTCCTAAACGTGGCTGTTTCTTTTTAGTATTAAATCTTTTTATTGAACAAAAGACTCTCATACAATGCAGCAAACATACAGCAGACAGTGTATATGCAACAAGTGCTAAATATGAAACAAGAACATCAGGGTAAGGCATATCAGAAGGCGTACATGGCAAAAAGGACCCCTGTTCCACACCGAAATGCGACTGAATTAGATGCGCAAGTGTAAATGCCAGAAGAGGGAACAAACTGCAAAGTTGCCGCCAATTGGATCCCCAAGTAAGGGACCGCCTCAGGGGACCAGGGGAAGGGAAAGCGCTCCTCCAGAGAGGAGCGAGTCTGGTGCTCTAGGGAGAGATCCAGGGCCAGCGATTTTGCCATATTCACTTTAAAGCCCGAGGCCCCTGCGAATGCATCGAGAATCTCGACACTGGCCGGCAGGGATTCCTTCGGGTGGCCAAAGAAAGGAGCACGTCATCAGCATATAAACTGATTGTGTGGACGTAGGCTCCAAATTTCATCCCTTTAACTCTAGGATCCGTCCTCAGGGCCTGTGCCAGTGGTTCCATGTATAATGCAAAACGTTGGGGGAGAGTGGGCACCCCTGCCGGGTCCCGCGTTCAATAGGGAAGCGGGATGACGAACAACCATTGACGCGTACAGTCGCAGTGGGAAAGGTATAACAATTCAGCACCCAAGTGCGGAATTTGGCACCCAGTCCCGCCTTTATCAACACCTGTTGCAGATACGGCCAATGGACCCGATCAAATGCCTTTTCGGCGTCAATCGCCAGCATCATGAACTCGCCGGGCAATCTTGTGGCCCGTTCGATCAGGTGGAGCGCTCTCTTAGTGTTGTCGGCCATCTGTCGTTCGGGGATAAATCCCGCCTGGTCCGGGTCAACCAACTCCTGCATAAGGGCGCTAGCCGGGAAGCGAGGATGCTAGTATAAAGCTGAGGTCAACGTTGAGGAGAGAGATGGGTCTATAGGCTCCACATTGTGGGCCCGATTCACTGAACTAACTTGAGACAAAATCCTAAACTTACTACTTTTGGTATTCACAGAAGTTAGGATTTTGTCTTAAGTTTGTCTTAAGACAACCTTAAGACAGACTTAAGACAGACTTAAGTTCGGATTTTGTCTTAAGTCTGTCTTAAGTCTGTCTTAAGACAAACTTAAGACAGACTTAAGTTCGGATTTTGTCTTAAGTCTGTCTTAAGTCTGTCTTAAGACAAACTTAAGACAAAATCCTTACTTCTGTGAATATCAAAAGTAGTAAGTTTAGGATTTTGTCTTAAGTTAGTTCTGTGAATCGGGCCCTGTGTGCGGTCTTTTCCAGGTTTAGGAATGACCGAGATGGTGGCCTCCATCAGATCCCTCGGAATAGCACCTGATTCTGAAAATGAGTTAAAAAGAGAGGTGAGCAGCGGAGCTAGTTGGAGGCAGAAGTTCTTACAAAAGATTGCGGTGTAACCATCCGGGCCCAGAGCCTTAGCTAATTTAATTTGTGAGATCGCAGAAATCACCTCCTCCGGCCGGATCGCCCTCTCCAGTGCCTCCGACTGCTCAGGTGACATAGTGCGATACAAAAGGGGATGATGGACGGAACGTTTGAGCAAATCAAAAACTCACCCCCAGTCAACTGATCTGGGTTTAATCCATCACCATTCTTTAGCCCACTCAGCCACCCCATTTCAGACATGGCTATATGCAAATCAGTCTGACCCTGTGCCTTATGGGAACAGTCCAGCCCGAATTGCCAAACCATGTCTTCCATGGACCAGAAACAAGCATCCTGGGACCGGTTTCGGATTCATAATCCTCATCAGCCAGGCTATCTTAAATCCAGTGACCAAGTGAGCAAGGGACTCACGTCTGAGCATACCCTGCCACACTTAGGGCGAACAAAGCGATACAAAAGGGGATGATGGACGGAGCGTTTGAGCAAATCAAAAACTCACCCCCAGTCAACTGATCTGAGTTTAATCCATCACCATTCTTTAGCCCACTCAGCCACCCCATTTCAGACATGACTATATGCAAATCAGTCTGACCCTGTGCCTTATGGGAACAGTCCAGCCCGAATTGCCAAACCATGTCTTCCATGGACCGGAAACAAGCATCCTGGGATGGGTGGGCTAAGGAACGGTGATGGATTAAACCCAGATCTTTTGACTGGGTGTGAGCGTATGATTGGTTCTGATGCTCCGTCCATTATCACCCCCTTTTGTACCACAGGTGAAATAGTGGGCAGAACGACAGCCCGTAAGAACGCTTCACTGTCTGCGGGGTCAAGTCTGGCTCCGGTATACAACGAGGAATAAAAATCGCTAAAGGCATTCGCTATGTCCCTATCCCTGGTAACTCTATTGCCCTCCTGTGTGGCTATCTCTTGTACCGCGTGGTGCTGTAACCGCTCCCTGAGTGCCCTTCCCAGCAGCCGCCCGCATCGGTCCCCGCCTGTGTAATACATATGACGGACCCTCAAAGCTGCATATTCGGCGTGATCTTGGTCAAGAGCCGCCAGCTGTTGACGTGCCAGACGGAGCTGCCTCCAAATTCTTGGTGCCCCTGTTCGTTGATGAATCTTCTCTAGCTCGCGCGTATGCGCCGACAGCTCCTTCCTTTTACGCGCCCGCTCCGCATTTTCCGCCGCCGATAGCGCTATGAACTCGCTTCTTAGCACCGCCTTGTGTGGCCTGTGAGGTGTCAAAAGGCTGATTATGTGTCATGTACTCCATTATGGCCCCCTTGATTTTGGCTATAACCTCCTTCCGATGGAGTAACGTATCGCGCAGTCTCCAGCAGCGCGGAGCGCGGGCAAGGGGCAGGAAAGAGAACACTGCCGTGAGCGGCTCATGATCTGACAGCATCGCCCCAATGTCAGTCTGGGATGCCAGCGCTGTAAGTGAGGTGAATGTCAATAAGTAGTCTAGACGAGCATAGGTCTTGTGAGCATTGGAGTAGTATGTGTAATCCCTGGTACCCGGGTGAAAGCTCCGCCAAAGATCGGTCAACCCCAGCTCTCTCAACCTGCAATGTCCCCCCTCTGACAGAGTGCCTGACTGTGAATAGCGCTGCCCTGATCTCTCCTGGAGGTTATCAAAGACCAAATTAAAATCCCGCCCTATCACAATATGTCTATCCGGGGACGTGGATGTCTCACTAAGAATCTGGTGAAAAACTTTTCTTGTTCCTCATTAGGTGCATATACTGAACTAGCCGTGAAAGTGTCTTCCCCCAGTGAAAATTTGTAGGAGAGCAACCGCCCCTTTATTTCAGCGCTTTTCTGTAGAACCTTGCCTCTGAAGCGGTGGGACACCAATATAGCAACCCCCAAAGTCTTTGTGGAAGCCGAAGAGAAAAATTTCGTTGGGAAATGGCGGGACTTCATCCTATGACAACCTTTGGGCGAGAGGTGCGTCTCCTGTAGGAGGCAAATATCAGCTTTCGAGTTCTCCAGGAGAGACAAGATCGCCCTGCGCTTTAGCGGGTTATTCAAGCCTCGGACATTTAAAGTGAGGAGGCACATATCAGTCGCCGGCATAAGCATCCTTCAATCCTCCAAGCTGTATCCCCTGAAACGATGCCCGAACTGAAGCCTGACCCTCTCCTGCTCGCCCGCCATACCTGTCTCCCTCTCATCCGCCCCTCCGTCAACCTCCTGCAAACCAGCGTCCTCACACACATCCATACTTACCTGAACCTGGAACCCCCCCTTACCCTACCAAACTACTCCCAAGACCACAAATCGGTCCCCGCC
Organism: Lissotriton helveticus; assembly: GCF_964261635.1. NCBI lineage: Eukaryota > Metazoa > Chordata > Amphibia > Caudata > Salamandridae > Lissotriton > Lissotriton helveticus. Next base: position 290,065,163 of record NC_136057.1, read on the forward strand.
CCCTTACCTCACAACCCAGCCCGCTGCCCCCCCTAACCCCAACTGAGAACTCCCCGCAAGACATAAGAGTCCTGGACCAGTCACAACCTTGTTCAGGCCCATGGAAGAAGTCAGTAAAGGGGAACGTGGCTCTGGCAACCCCTATGACCCCCACCCAGCCCTTTTTCGAACCCGTTTGGAAGTATGGCTATAGATGGGAAACCCCCCACCCCCATTTTAGTTGTGTCTCTAAAGGAGGTGCCTCACTCCGAGGCTGTAGTGTCCTTGGACACCTCTTGGATGGCCGCTGCTTTCTCGGCCGACATCATAGTTGGCTCCGGCTTGTGAGCCGCTCTAGATGACCACCTCCGTCGTATGCATTGCCAGCCCTCCCCTATGGAGCGGGGAGGTCTCCCCTGTGAGAGGCTGCTCATGTCGGTACCGTCCATCGAGTCGTCGGCCAAGTCAATCCCCAGCAGGGCACAAGTATCTTTCAAGGATCGGAGCTGCTGCAGTACGCCGTTCCACTTGAAGATAAGGCGAAAGGGGTGACCCCAAGAATATGGGATCCCCTTGTCATGTAGAAACGTAGTGGCGATTTTAAAGGCCCTCCTTTTCTGTAGGGTGATCGCGGAGAGGTTGTGATAAAGAGCACCGGTTGTCCTTGATAGCGGAGCGGTTGCTTTTGGCGTGCCTCCTTCATGATGCGCTCCTTCAGCGGGAAATCAGGCAGGAATGCTAGAATGTCCGGGGGAAGGGTGTGTGCCCTGCGCATGAGGCCCACCCTGTGCACCCTATTGATGCAGATGATGAAGTCCTCGTTTTCTCCCAGGATTTCCCTAAAGTGGCCCTGTAAGTAGCGGGTGATATCGTCCCCTTCCGCCTTGGATGGCACTCCCCGGACCCGTATGTTGTTCAGTCGGGAGCGGTTTTCAAGGTCCTACGCATGGGCCTGTAAGTCCAGCTGTTGTTCCTGTAAGCGTAGTACATCCTGCTGCAGGTGTTCCACTTCCTCACTCCGCGACTGCTCCGCTTCTTTGACTGCTGCCACCCTTTCCCCCAGCCCATCTACATCTCGACGTAGCTCCCGGTGTTCACTCGCCATGTCCTGCTTGAGGGCTTGGAACTTGGAAGTCCTCCCGCAGGGAATGAAATAGGGACTCCAGGAAGACTTTAGTAATCGGGGCTCCTTCATCTTCACGTATTGTAGAGTCTTTGGTCGCTGCTGACCCCGACGGGCTTTTCTCTCCCTTGACCGCCCCCTTCGTCAGCAGCTCCGTTATTGTGCGGCCACCCCTACGCTGGCCCCCCGACATGGCCAGGCACGTAGCTTTGTTCCTGGGCCCCCGGGTGTATAACAGCTCCCCAGGAGGTCCGTGATGTCACACCAACCTTCTGTGGCCTCCTGTCCGCCGCAAACTCGTGGGCCCGCTGTCCCCGCCGGGATCGCTCTGCTCCGCAGCACCCACAGTCCGGAATCACACCTGCATTGCCGGCCGCATCTTTGCTGGTATAAGCCTGCCGGGGGCCCGCAACTTTCAGGCCTCCTCCCTTCCCGCTCTCTGGCCACCAAGTGGGCCTGGCGTCTGCACCCCTTTGGGCGTCTCTTCTGGGCAGGGCACCCCCCTTGCAGTGCGAGCACCCTCGGCCGGCCGCTGCGCTCCGATGTCTCCTTCTGCCACTGCCAACATTTGGAAGCCCTGAACAGGGACCCTCTCTAGTCAGGTCAAGGGCCCCGGCTGCGCGCAGTGGGCTGATCTCCGGGACGCAACGGGCCTCCTTGCCACACAACCGCGCGGCCTCCCTGGTGTCGCTGTGTTGCACCTCAAACCCAAAGGGGTCGCTCTGTGTGGTTTCGGCAGTCCCCAGGGGTGCAGGGCGGCGACCACGGGGCCCTCCTCCAGCTGCAGGCCTCCCGACCCGGACTCCGCTTGGTGCCAACACTCCGGACGCCGCACCCGCCTCCCGACTGTTGGGCAAGGGCCTCGGGACCTGGGCCTCAATTTTCGTGCTCACCGCCCACTTTCGACTGGGCCTCGTCTCTCACTGCCGCCTAAGCCGCCGTCCTCCACCTCGTCTGTCAGCGTCTAGTAGTCGCGGGGCTCCCCAAGCACCTTCTGATCGTGCCCCAGCTGCGGCGCCTGTTCACTCCTGCAGCACCCCAAGGGGGGTAGGTCCCGAAGCCTGAGCCTCGAGTTTCGCGCTCCCGCGGTCCGCCGCAGCGCTCACCCCGCCTCTCACATCCGCAGTCTGTATAGCCAGTTCCACAGCCCCTCGACCCCCGGCGCTCCGGCTCTCCACTGTCTCCGCTGCCCCTCCGACCGGGCCACACACCTCGTGAACCCTGGAGGCTCTCTCCTGCAGGCGCGGCGTGTGGCCGATGTGAGAGGTTGGCCTGATATATGATGTTCACTAGTTCTAGTGACCACCTTGTATCAGTCCAAACAACACTTATGGTGATTGGTTGTAAGTTAACATTATAGACCAGCTATCCTAATGGTAGCATGGACAAAGCAGTCTTAGGCTAAACTCTTTTGGCATGTGAAGCCAGCTGTTTTAACACATATAACCCCTTGAATACCAGATGAAAGGACACCACACAGGTTGGTATGAAAATAAACAGTATATTTATTAATAACAACACCTCTGAACTCTTTATGAGATCAGAGGGCTAAGCACATGACAATCTCTTAAAAAAAATACGATAAGTTGCACATAAATTACAATGGTGCCCTAGGGGCATGACAAACCATATACTAAGTAAATGGTATAAGGAAATCGATAGAGGAAATGAAGATGCCCAGAGGCTGTAGGATCGCTGGGACTACACTACCCTAACCTTAGGTAAGTAGCAGGAGGCCCACGGGACGCGTGTGCAGAGTGTGAACTCACATGCGAGATGCGGAACAAAGTCAATGGCCAGAACAAATTACGAAAAGGTAAGTAACAGACAGTTCCGACTAGTTAGGACTAAAACGACTGGATATCTGGACACTAGGAGAGTCAATCTACCTATGAGCACCGAAATGCTCTCGTTACCTCACCCACGGGCTGCGGGTGCATAGGTGTGAAAGTGTGTCAGGTTTCCGCCTTGAAGTCACTGGAGCCTTGAAGAAAGATGCTGCAGGCGACCAGGAGGAAGATGTCCGGTGCGATACAAGGGTGGATCGAGGAAGAAGAGGACCTGAAAGCAGAGGGGACAGTATTTAAAGTCACTAGCCAGTGACCGGTGTGGAACCAGGAGGGATCCAGATGCTGTCGTCGCGATCAGGTGAAGAGTGGACGCTTGTCTCTGCAGCCAAGTGGACCAGGAGGTGTCTTCGATGACCAGGATGGAGGCACAAGCTGTCCCACGCAGGCTCTCGCTGTTGGCGGTGTCGGATCTGGATTTGGAGTCAACAGGCCTTGGCAAAGGCAACCCACGCGGTGAGTGGGAACGGCGTCTGGTGCGGACCAGGAGGTTCTGGGCTGCTCCTCTTTAGGAAGGGAGCAAGGGCCTGTCTGGAGCAACCAGACCAGCAGTATAGATTTCAAAGATCCTCATCTAGGAGGCCACTAGCCAGCCGGCAAGTGACCAGAAAATGCGTCGAGCAGCAATCAAGCAAAAGGTCCCCACGCAGATCTCGTGGATGCTGGGGGGCTGGTCTTCGGTGCAAGAGCTGCTCGGGGCTGGGGCTTCTCAATCCCCAAAGCACTTACTTGAGGATGCCTCAGAAGTCGTGCTGGAAGCGAAGTGCAGTTTCTTCAAGATGGCCGGTCTCACGTGTCTCATCGCACCCATGGGTCTCAGCTGTGATGCAGATGTGGGTAGAGGTCGGAGAGGTCTGGGAGTCCGGGTCTCGTCGGGCTCTGAAGTCTGGTTCCGGCAGGAAGGATGACAAAATGAACCGCTAGGACGCTTGATGGTGCCTGCAGTTGCAGGGTAGACACTCCTTGCCCACAAGGGAGATTCTTCAGTCTTCTGTGGAGCAGAACGTCGAAGTCCAGAGTTTCTTCTTGTAGAGTAGTTCAGGATAAATCTAATTTGGAATGGGACCAGCTCCTACCTTTATCCTGCTAAAGGGGGCTGTACTGTTGACTAGGTCCTTCCCATGGGTGAGACCAGGAAGGGGAGTGGTTACACCCCCATCCTTTGTCCGGTTTTGCGCCAGAGCTGGGGCTGGAGTGCCCCAGCAACTGGTTTGAACCAGGGTATGCACAGGGACACCTTGTGTGCCCCAGGCATGTCTCATTCCTTTCAGCCCTCCCTACCTCAATACACAAAATCCTGTCTGGGGTGGTGTTAGCACCTCCCAAGGCAGGAAACCCTTTGTCCAGGCCTCCCTCGTTGGAAGGACTCCCAGCAGCAGGAGGTCAGACTTGTGTCTGTGGTGGCAGCATCCATTTTCTGATGCTGAGGCTTCGTTTAACTTTAACCGGGGTTCACAGTTACATACATGTTGTGTCCCTCTAAAAGGGTGGAATGCTACCCCCGTCGCCAGAATTGGCGAGGGGGTAGTATTCCAATTCGTATGACACCTTACTCGACATGTTTTGATAATGCTATGCCAAAGTTAGCATTCAACCGCGAGGATTATAATGCACTTAAGAGTATATGGTATAGCGTTATCATGGACAGCTATAAGGACTTGGTTCCGCAAGCTGCAGACAGGCTCAGCTCATGCTAGAGCACCATCTCACATAATTCCAAGCACTCTGCCTTCAGGATTGATAAGGCCTGCCATAGGAGTGACTGATAGGAATATATGTGTCCATTTTAGGGTTAGCTATAGGTATATTATATTTTACAGCAAAGGGTGTTTAACCACCTTGCCCCAGCTGTCTTACCAGCCAGTTGTGTCTGTTTAGATGGCCAGCCATGGGTGGCATAATACATGCTGCAGCCCCTGGTAGGCCTTGGCTTCACCTATGCCCTGGGTACCTTAGGTACACTATACAGGGGCTGATAAGGTGTCCCAATACCAATTGGTAAATGCACCTAAAGTACATTGATGTCAATTTAGAGAGAGAAAAGCTTGGCTGTGGGTCTGATTAGCAGGCCCACAGCCAGGGAAAGTCGTAAACCAGTGAAGCAAAAAAAGCAAAAACCTGGGGTGACCATAGGATTGCAGACCCTACTCTCCTACATAACCCCCCCCCAAACTTAGGGACATTAAACTAACCTTGACCAGGTGAGTCTTCCTGTTCTAAATGGAAATACCTGGAGAGACCATCTGCATTGCCATGGTCAGTCCCTGGTCTGTGCTCCACTGTAAAGTCCATCCCCTGTAGGGAAATGGACCACCTAAGAAGTTTGAGGTTTTCACCCTTCATTTGCCCAGACGCCACTGGAATAAATTAAAACTCGAGGAGTTTCATCATATATTGTCTTTGGACCCTTTGGGCCCGTTAGACACTGTGGAAACGGGCTATGACCGGTTCTGCGAATGGGTCACTCGAGCCTTTGACTCCCTCATTCCGGTGACTCTGAGCAAACACGGATCAAGGGACCCCAGTCCTTGGTATGATGGACCTCTCTACGTGTGCTGAAGAGAACGTGTCGACGCGCTGAGAGAGAATGGCGTAAAACTTATGACACCAGCAAAAAAGCCCTCTACTTTATTAAATCTTACCATCGAGCCGTTTGTAGAGCCCGTGCGACATTCTATGCTCTTGAATTCCGTAATAGTATTAATCCATCTAAAACTATTTTCAAGGCTCTCACAGAGCTGGTGGCCAAAAAGCCCTCTGTGAATACAATGTGCTCTACTTCACATTGCGAAACTTTGGCGGCCTTTTTTCTTGGAAAGATCCAAACCATCTACCAAGCCTTTCCCACGGCTACGCCCCTTGGCGGAGGGCTTGTTAGCCCCCTGGTGCAGGATGCTTTGCACTCCTTTCCCTGCCTTTCACCTGAAAGCTTCAAGACACTGGCTCAGCAAGTTAAATCTGGGTCTCCGGCAGACCCTCTAAGATCGACCTTGTTTAGAGACCCGGCATCTTTCGATCTTCTGCCAATTTGCTCCTTGATTAACATCTCGCTTGCATCAGGTGTGGTTCCCGCCAAGTGGAAACAGGTTAAGCCCATTTTGAAGAAGCCGTCATTGGACTCTGGAAAACCCGAGAACCATCATCCAATCTCGCTTCTTCTGTGGCCGGCTAAAGTAGCGGAGGCGCATGTGAACACCGTTCTCTCTGACCATCTCACGCGGGCCAACATTTCGGACGTCACGGAGAACGGTTTCCGTGCTGGGCACAGCACGGAAACGGCCCTCCTCTTTATGGTAGAACACCTGCGTACTGTGCTAGATTCGGGTCAAACGGCGGTGCTTGTTTTGTTAGATCTTAGCGCCGCCTTTGACACCGTCTCGCACAAGATCCTTCTACAGCGCCTGGAGGAAGCTGGCGTCGTTGGCCCTGCGCTTCAGTGGTTCCGCTCTTTCCTTGCTGACCGATCCTTTTGCGTGGCTGTTCCGCCCCATCAGTCAAAATTCTATCCTCTGGATCTGGGGGTTCCTCAGGGATCCTCGCTGAGTCCCACGTTGTTCAATCTTTACGTGAGGCCGCTGGCTGAGGTTGTCAAGCAGTGGGGTATGACCATGGTGTCATACGCCGATGACACCCAGCTGGCGGTTACACTCAGCGGGGATTCTCGTGTGGATGCCCCCAGATTCCAGAACGGACTTAGGGCGGTTGCCAGCTGGATGAATTCCAACTGTCTCCAGTTGAACGCAAAAAAACGGAGATCATGATCATCGGCAAGCAAGCGGAACTCTGGGGTGATATGTGGTGGCCCCCAGACCTTGGTCCCACCCCGACTACGGTTTTGGAGATAAAAAAATCTCGGGGTGTGGTTAGACCCGACCCTTAGCTTTGTCTGCCACACAAAGAGAACGGCTGCATGCTGTTTTGGTATTCTGCGGGGTTTAAGACCTGTGTTAAAAAATTTTGACGCCCCGACCAGGCAGCTTGTGGTGCAGGCGACGGTGATTTCTCGGCTTGATTATGCCAGCTCCCTCTTGGTAGGGATAAACCAGGCCGAAATCACCCGTCTACAACGTGTGCAGAACGCGGCCGCTCGAGCAGTGGTTGGTCTTCCCAGGTTCTGTTCCACGGCTAACACTCTGCGTTCTCTCCACTGGCTGCCGATTAGACAGAGAATCCAATTCAAAGTGCTCTGTCTGTCATATAAGATCCTCAAGGGCTCCCCTGCTCAGATTCTTTCGAATCTACTATCTCCCTATGTCCCTATCCAGTGAAGTAGTGTGGCTCACTGGTTAGAGGCGGCAGACCCGAGAGCAGAGGACGGCCCGGGACCAGGGTTCGATTCCCGGCGCGGCAGGTTTCTGGACCAGGGTCAGCGGACTCGATAATTCTCTCGCCTCGGTGCCCACTCTGATCAGCGATCACACTCGGCGACTCTCGGCATTAGCTTGCCTCATCTTCACTAACGGCCCCACCAGACCGCCGGGGATGCCTGGTCTCACCCTGGAGATACCCATTAAGGGACCATCTCTCAGGGAAGCCAGGAAGGGTTTCGCAGCGGTCGAAGCGCCTTGGGACCCTACGGGTAAGTAGTGCGCTATATAAATGCCTATACATTTACATTTACATTTACATTTATCCGCTCGCTACGTTCTTCTGATCTTGAACTTGCAGCAGTTCCCAGGTTTAAGCTCAGCCGTGCTGGTGGCCGCTCATTCCGCGTACGTGCGGCGGCTCTGTGGAATTCCCTTCCCTCAAAGACCCGTGCCTGTGTTGACCTTCTCTCGTTTCGTAGGGCCGTCAAGACCTTCTTATTTCTTTAAACTGTTGTATCCTTAGGTTCCCACTTTTTAGCTGTGTTATGTTGGTACCTTGTCGGGCGCCAGGACGCTTCTTCGCTGGAGCAGCTGTGCGCGTAATAAATGCACATAACATAACATAACATAACATTTGATTTAGCCATAAGAGGGGCTTATGGTGGGTCTGAATCTTGAAGTGAGTTCCAAACAAGTATGGCCTCAACTTCTTCAGGGCCGAACCACAGCAAAGGCCTCCCTCTCAATAGCTGACCAACGTTTCTCTCTAGGGGTCAGCCTTGTACTTATAATAGCAATGGGATGGTCATGACCATCAATATTCAGTTGAGATAGAACAGCTCCCACACCCAACTCAGAAGCATCTGTTTGGACAATGAAGGTTTTGGAGTAGTCAGGACTCTTGAGAATAGGTGCAGTACACATGGCCTGCTTCAGGTCATCGAATGCCTTTTGACAGCTAACTGTCCACTGAACTTTCTTTGGCATTTTCTTGCTTGTCAAGTCATTAAGTGATGTCACAATGGACCCATAATTTTTGACAAACTTCCTATAGTAACCAGACAGGCCCAAGAAAGCTCTGACCTGTGTCTGGGTGGTTGGAGGAGCCCAGTCCTTTATGGCTTGTATCTTGCTCTACCAATGGTTGAACCTGGCCTCCACCTACAAGGTGGCCCAGGTACACAACCTGACTCTGCCCTATCTGGCACTTGGTGGCCTTGATAGTGAGGCCTGCCTTCTGCAGGGCCTCCAAAACTTTCCCCAGGTGGATCAGGTGATCCTCCCAGGTGGAGCTGAAGACAGCAATATCATCTAGATATGCTGCACAAAAGTCATACAACCCAGTGAGAACTTGGTTCACCAACCTTTGAAAAGTGGCAGGTACATTTTTCAAACCAAAGGGCATCACCACAAACTGGTAATGACCTAATGGGGTAGAAAATGCTGTTTGGCCTTGGCATCCTCAGCTAACCTGATTTGCCAATAACCAGCTGTTAGGTCAAATGTACTCAAGAATGTGGCAAAAGCCAATTTATCTATGAGTTCATCTGCCCTAGGTATTGGATGGGCATCTGTCTTAGTGACAGCAATGAGACCCCTGTAGTCTACACAAAACCTCATCTCTCTCTTACCATCCTGGGTGTGAGGTTTTGGCACTAGAACTACAGGACTAGCCCAGGGGCTCTCTGAGTGTTCAATGACTCCCAATTCCAACATCTTTTGTACTTCTTTCTTTATGCAGTCCCTGACTTGGTCAGGTTGCCTGTAGATTTTACTCTTGACAGGCAGACTGTCACCAGTGTCCACCTCATGGGTACACCAGTTTGTCTGACTGGGTGTCAGTGAGAACATTTGTCTAAAGGATTGAAGAACCTGTTTGCAATCCTTTTGCTTATGCTCAGAGAGGCTGTCAGAAAAGACCACACCATCTACTGACCCATCATCTGAGTGAGCAGGTCTGGGAGAGGCTCCTGTCCCTCATCTGTGGCCATGAGCAAGCCCATGTCCTCCCTGTCGACAAATGCCTTGAGACTGTTTACATGAAGCACCCTGTGGGGGCTCCTGGGAATTCCAAGGCCCACCAGGTAGGTGGCCTCTCCCTTTTGCTCAATGATGGTATGGGGTCCAGACCATTTGTCTTGGAGAGCTGCTGGGGCCACTGGCTCCAGCACCCACACCTTCTGTCCTGGCTGATAAACAGTTAGGACAGCCTTTTGGTCATGCCAAGCTTTTTGAAGTTCTTGGCTGGCCTCAAGGTTTTTGGATGCCTTCTCCATGTACTCTGCCATCCTGGAGCAGAGACCAAGTACATAGTCCACTATGTCAAGCTTAGGCTTTTTGAGAGGTAACTCCCATCCTTCCTTCACAACACATAGGGGTCCCTCTTACAGGATGCCCAAACAGAAGTTCAAAAGGGCTGTAGCCAACCCCCTTGTGTGGGACCTCTCTGTAAGCAAACAGGAGGCAGGGTAAAAGGATGTCCCATCTTCGCCTAAGCTTTTCAGCTAACCCTTTTATCATCCCTTTTAGGGTCTTGTTGAATCTCTCCACAATCCCATTGCACTGTGGGTGATAGGGTGTGGTAAATGTGTAATTTACACCACACTCCTTCCACATTGCAGTCAAGTATCCTGACATGAAGTTTGCACCCCTGTCAGAGACAACCTCCTTAGGAAACCCCACTCTGGAGAAAACTCCAAGTAGGGCCCTGGCCACAACAGGAGCTGTAGTGGTCCTAAGGGGAATAGCTTCTGGTACCTGGTGGCATGATCCACTACCACCAGTATAAATCTGTGCCCAGATGCTGTTGGGGGGTCCATTGAGCCAACAATGTCTATCCCCACTCTTTCAAAGGGCACCCCCACCACAGGTAGTGGTATAAGGGGGGCCTTTGTGGTGCCACCTGATTTGCCACTAGCTTGACAGGTGACACATGAGCGACAAAACTCTTTTGTGTCCTCAGACATGTGGGGCCAGTGAAAGTGAGGGATAAGCCTGTCCCAAGTCTTGTTCTGGCCTAAGTGACCTGCAAGGGGAATCTCATGGGCTAAGGTAAGAAGGAAACCTCTAAGAGACAAGGGGATGACCAGCCTCCTGGTAGCACCAGGTTTGGGGTCTCTTGCCTCAGAGTATAGGAGTCCTTCATCCCAGTACACCTTGTGGATACCTGTAGCATTCCCTGCAGCCTCAGCAGCAGCTTGCTGTCTGAGGGGTTCAAGGGAGGAACAGTCTAACACTGCCTGCCTCAAGTCTGCCCTGGAAGGTCCCCCTGTCCCAAGAAACTCAACCTGTTCAGGTTCAAGCTCTTCTAGGACAGTTCCTTCTGGGGTCTTTGGGTCAACCTCCTGAGAGGGCTTATCCTCAACCTGAGGCAGGGGGGGAGGCACTGCCTTAACCCTACTGCTCTTCCTCTTGGGTAGTGTCTGGTCCATTGTTCCAGGATCCAGCACTTGTTCAGCTGGGCATTTCTTGGCCTGTGACCTGGTCACAGCAAGGACATGTGAGGAGAGACCTAACATTTCTACATGAGTCCTGTACTCCACATCTGACCACATGGAGGATTCCAAATCATTGCCCAAGAGACAATCTACTGGGAGGTCTGAACTAACTACAACCCTTTTAAGGCCAGTTACCCCTCCCCAGGAGAAGTTAAAAACTGCCATACTGTGATTGGTAGTGACGTTGCTAGCATTGGTCACTAGGTAGTCTGAACCTAGCATGATCTGATCAGGGTCCACAAAGGTTGGTGTCACCATAGTGACACTGGCACATGTGTCTCTGTAGGCCTGAGCCATTTTTCCATTGATTAAAGGTGTTTGCCTGTACTTGCCCAGTGTACTGGGACTGACAGTAGGGGTCAAATCCATGTCCCCACTACAGACAAGAACAGCCTGAGTAGGTATTCTGACTAAGTCAGAACCCACCTCAGTTCCCAGGGTTAACCCAACTATAGCCTTGGGGTGTACACTACCACTACTAACTGGACTAGGGCGTACAGGTGCCTTAGGGGCAGTAGTGGCAGGAGCTGAGCCTTTCTTGGTGCACTCACTAAACCAGTGAGTCTTACTTTTATAGTACTGGCACCATGGTTTCTTTTGGCCATCATTCTTCTTCTTTTGGGAATTCTGGGGCCCACCCTCCTTAGGTTGTTGGGGCCCTGTTGAAGACTTCTGGTCATTTTGTTGATTCTGGTTGCTACCCTTTTGGTCTGCTTTCTTTTGGCCACCACCCTGGTTCTGGTTCTGCTGCTTAACCCTGGTTCTGACCCATCTGTCTGCCTTCTTTCCCAATTCTTGGGGAGAGGTTAGATCTGAGTCAATCAGGTGCTGATGCAACAACTGGTTCTGACAATTATTTAAGATTTGATCTCTCATAATAAGATTATACAATCCTGTGTAATCAGTAACTTTACTTCCCAGTAACCAGCCTTCCAAAGCCTTAGTGGCACAATCAACAAAGTCAGTCCAATCCTGAGCCTGAGTTTTCTGGATGTCTCTGAACATCAGCCTGTACTGTTCAGTTGTTAAGCCAAACCCATCAATCAGTGCATTTTTCAGGACTTGGTAGTCATTAGCATCCTCATCTCTAACAGTGAGGAGCTTATCTCTGCCTTTACCTTCAAAGGAGAGCCACAGTATAGCTGCCCACTGACTCTGGGGTACCTGCTGTACTTTGCAAGCTCTCTCCAGAGCAGTCATGCATTTGTGGATGTCATCTCCTGTCTTATAGGAGGGCACTATTATACTCAGGTGTCTATTATCAAAACTCCTGTCTTTATCTCTAGTGTTAATGCTGCCACCAGTGGGTGTTAACCCACTCAATTGTTGCTCTCTAGCAAAAGCAAGTTTCTCTTTGGCAAGGGCAAGTTCTTCCCTTTGGATCCTCAGATTAACTTCCTTCATCTTTGCCTGATGCTCTCTCCTCTGAGGGGAAGTCATTCTCCTCTGAGCAGATGCATGAGAGCCCTGGGAGTGAATAGATCTATTGGAGTCTCTGGAGTGAGACCTATCTCTTCTAATCGCAAAGTTAGGCCTGCCTGAGGTAAGGTCTGGGGCTCCCCCAGACCCTTCCCTAAGTTGCTGGCCAACCTTTAGTCAGCAGACTTACTGGGGCCTAAGTTGGCCCCAGTAAGTCTGCTGACTAAAGGTTGGCCATTGTCTGCCTCATCCTCAGATGCATCCCCTTCTTCCCTACTATCTACATTCTCTGTTTCAGGTAGGTTAGAGTCTGGATCACCTGGATCACCTTCTAAGGGGGGCAGGCTCCCATCTGCAGGATCAGAGGGGCCTGGGTTAGAAGCCCTTCTAGCATCATATGTCTCTAAGAGACCTAACAGAAAAGGAGTGGTAGGGTTAGAACAATGTTTCAGTTTCCTGGAGGTACACAATTGTCTCATCTCCTGGAAGCTGAGTGCTACATATCTGGAAAGGACCTGTGGAGGGTAACTAACCACTAGGGGAGTCACTGAGGTCTCTCCATGGGTAGACATGCTTTCTAGTGAGGTGTAAGTGATGCACTTACCTACACTATGGGTTTTCCTACTGATCCCCTGCTAAGAGTTGTAGTCAGGGTGTGCTAGGCCCTTTCTACTACAACAGCTGGTTCAGTAGAACTCCGAGTATTTCTAAGCTTGTTATATGTACCTATGGTACCTTATGTGATCTTTCAAATGATATCTCAAGATTATATTTGGTAAAAACAACAGCAAGCTCAAATCCCAACCGCTGCACACCAATGTGAAAAGTTGGCCTGATATATGATGTTCACTAGTTCTAGTGACCACCTTGTATCAGTCCAAACAACCCTTATGGTGATTGGTTGTAAGTCAACCTTATAGACCAGCTATCCTAATGGTAGCATGGACAAAGCAGTCTTAGGCTAAACTCTTTTGGCACATAAAGCCAGCTGTTTTATCACATATAACCCCTTGAATACCAGATGAAAGGACACCACACAGGTTGTTATGAAAATAAACAGTATATTTATTAATAACAAATACCTCTGAACTCTTTATGAGATCAGAGGGCTAAGCACATGACAATCTCTTAAGAAAAATACGATAAGTTGCCCAAAATTACAATGGTGCCCTAGGGTCACGACATACCATATACTAAGTAAATGGTATAATGAAATCGATAGAGGAATCGCTGGGACTACACTACTCTAACCTTAGGTAAGTAGCAGGAGGCCCACGGGACACGTGTGCAGAGTGTGAATTCACACGCGAGATGCGGAACGAAGTCAATGGGCAGAACAAATTACGAAACGGTAAGTATCAGACAGTTCCGACTAGTTAGGACTAGTTAGGACTAAAACAACAGGATATCTGGACATTAGGAGAGTCAATCTACCTATGAGCACCGAAATGTTCTCGTTACCTCACCCACGGTCTGTGGCTGCATAGGTGTGAAAGTGTGTCGGGTTTCCGCGTTGAAGTCAATGGAGCCTTGAAGAAAGATTCTGCAGGTGACCAGGAGGAAGATGTCCGGTGTGATCCAAGGGTGGATCGAGGAAGAAGAGGACCTGAAAGCAGAGGGGACAGTGTTCAAAGTCACTAGCCAGTGATCGTTGTAGAACCAGGAGGGAACCAGATGCTGTCATCGCGATCAGGTGAAGAGTGGACGCTTGTCTCTGCAGCCACGTGGACCAGGAGGTGTCTTCGACAACCAGAATGGAGGCACGAGCTGTCCCACGCAGGCTCTCGCTGTCGGCGGTATCAGATCCGGATTTGGAGTCAACAGGCCTTGGCAAAGGCAACCCACACAGTGAGTGGAAACGGCGTATGGTGCGGACCAGGAGGGTCAGGGGTGCTCCTCTTTTGGAAGGGAGCAAGGGCCAGTCTGTAGCAACCAGACCAGCAGTGTAGATTTCAAGGATCGTCGTCTAGGAGGCCACTAGCCAGCCGGCAAGTGACCAGACAACGCGTCAAGCCGCAATCAAGCAAAAGGGCCCCACACAGATCTCGTGGATGCTGGGGGGCTGGTCTTCGGTGCTGGGGCTTCTCAATCCCCAAAGCACTTACTTGAGGATGCCTCAGAAGTTGTGCTGGAAGCGAAGTACAGTTTCTTCAAGATGGCCGGTCCCACGTGTCTCGTCGCACCCACGGGTCTCAGCTGTGCTGCAGATGTAGGTAGAGGTCAGAGAGGTCTGGGAGTCTGGGTCTCGTCGGGCTCTGAAGTCTGGTTCCGGCAGGAAGGACGACAAAGAGAACCGCTAGGACGCTTGATGGTGCCTGCAGTTGCAGGGTGGACACTCCTTGCCCACAAGGGAGATTCTTCAGTCTTCTGTGGAGCAGAATGTTGAAGTCCAGAGTTTCTGTTTGTAGAGTAGTTCAGGATAAATCTAATTTGGAATGGGACCAGCTCCTACCTTTATCCTGCTAAAGGGGGCTGTACTGCTGACTAGGTCCCTCCCATGGGTGGGACCAGGAAGGGGGGTGGTTACACCCCCTATCCTTTGTCCGGTTTCGCGCCAGAGCTGGGGCTGGAGTGCCCCAGCAACTGGTTTGAACCAGGGTATGCACAGGGACACCTTGTGAGCCCCAGGCATGTCTCATTCCTTTCAGCCCTCCCTACCTCAATACACAAAATCCTGTCTGGGGTGGTGCTAGCACCTCCCAAGGCAGGAAACCCTTTGTCCAGGCCTCCCTCGCTGGAAGGATTCCCAGCAGCAGGAGGTCAGACTTGTGTCTGTGGTGGCAGCATCCATTTTCTGATGCTGAGGCTTCGTTTAACTTTAACCGGGGTTCACAGCTACATACATGTTGTGTCCCTCTAAAAGGGTGGAATGCTACCCCCATCACCAGAATTGGCGAGGGGGTAGTATTGCAATTCGTATGACACCTTACTCGACATGTTTTGATAATGCTATACCAAAGTTAGCATTCAACCGCGAGGATTATAATGCACTTAAGAGTATATGGTATACCGTTATCATGGAACAGCTATAAGGACTTGGTTCCGCAAGCTGCAGACAGGCTCAGCTCATGCAAGAGCACCATCTCACATAATTCCAAGCTCTCTGCCTTCAGGATTGATAAGGCCTGCCATAGGAGTGACTGATAGGAATATATGTGTCCATTTTAGGGTTAGATATAGGTATACTATATCTTACAGCAAAGGGTGTTTACACCACCTTGCCCCAGCTGTCTTACCAGCCAGTTATGTCTGTTTAGATGGCCAGCCAGGGGTGGCATAATACATGCTGAAGCCCCTGGTAGGCCTTGGGTTCACCTATGCCCTGGGTACCTCAGGTACACTATACAGGGGCTAATAAGGTGTCCCAATACCAATTGGTAAATGCACCTAAAATACATGGATGTCAATTTAGAGAGAAAACAGCTAGGCTGTGGGTCTGATTAGCAGGCCCACAGCCAGGGAAAGTCGTAAACCAGTGAAGCAAAAAAGCAAAAATCTGGGGTGACCATAGGATTGCAGACCCTACTCTCCTACAGCCGATGTCAGCGCCGCCGGGGGGAAGGCACCGCGCTGGGCAGCCGCCGCAGCCTCCGCAACACCGTCGAGTCGGTCGCTGCAACCCCCTTTGCCTAGGGCTGCAAAAGGCATTGTCTGGGGGGGAGTTTGGAACTATTTACGGGTCAATTATTAGGGCTGGGACCGGGAGCCTCACAGACTCGCGTCTGCTGCAGTCACCATCTTGGCCACGCCCCCAGCTTTTTCTTTTTAAAAGGGAAACGGTGCGCCCTTTGGATTTCCCTTGACCAATCCCATGTTTAAAGCTTCTTGCAATAGTTCAGCTACAAACTTCCGTATATCAGAACCCTCCTTGTGTTCAGGTACCCCCAGAAAACGTAAATTATTTCTTCGACTATGATTTTCCAACTCCGATAATTTATGACTAAAATCATCCCGATGGGCTTTGACAAGCTCTAACTCTGACTTCTGAGCAACAGCCTCATCTTCCAGTACCGAAATTCTGGCCTCAGTTTACGTGACTCTATCGGCTGTTTCCCCACATGTTTTAATTGCCCGTCGAAGAGCATTCTTGACTTTACAGCAGGTAGCTTGGGTGCGTAAATTCTCTGCTTTACTCTCTGCTCTATGACTCATCATTGTGTCATAGACAGTGGCCAAGGTGATCTCCTGGGGGGTAGATTTTTTCTTGTCCAAAGCCACTATATCCGTACCGGGTATGACCCCATCCTTATCCGATTCTGTTGCCCTATCAGTTCTGATACCCTGTAACTGCAGCGCTCTCTTCTTACGTTTCTTGACCGTTGCAATGCTAGGTCTTGGTGAAGCTACACTTAATCTTAAATTCTCCGTTGAGGTACTATCCTCGCTATCCTCCACCCAGTCTCGACTAACATTTGCACTCTCATCAGAGGATGGGTACGACATAGAGTAACATTTTTCAACAGTCTCGTGTGTTGAACTTGTACCCTGCATACCTTCGGAAAAAACGGCCCGATCAGACTCTGTATCTTTTGTCAAATTGTTCTTACTGCCAATCAAACTCTGTTTAGTTATACCAGCAGTTCCGTGACAAACTCCATCCCCCATAATGCAGTTCTCATCAGGCATCAAGCTTGAATTCAGGCTAGACTGAGTTTCCATTGCTTCTAAGGACGTACCATTATCCTGGTCAGACCTAGCCTGAGAGTCTATAGTTGTGGGGGTGCCTATTGAACTAGGAACAACAGGTTCGCTGGGTACAGCTACCGGGACACCATTACCATCCGGCGCGATATTGTCCGAAGCTGCTATAACTGATGTAGTTGATGTATTTGATGTTACAACTTCTAATAAAGCTATTTCTTGAGTTCTGGCGCTCAAACATTGTGAACACATTTTGTGTGCCTTGCTGTGGCAAACGCAGGGCTGCAACACTTTTAACTGACGAGACAACACCTTTCTGTACACTGATAAGGGAAGTGGATTGGGTACTCTCACCTCCACTGGCTGCATTACTTTCACCCCCACCGGCGTTCTCCAGCGCCTCCGCCACAGCAGGTTGATTCCCAGCTATGCCGCTGCATGTAGAGATCTTCGTAAGTGTTTTAGGCGGCATTTTCTTACGCGCCACGGCGCCTCCTCGGCCGGGAGCAACACGGAATTGTAATCCCAGCAACAGCGCTGGAAACCGCCAAAGAAAAGCTCGGCGGTGACTGAGAAACATACCGCCCAGCATCTGCCCGTCTCACACTCGAGAAAGAGCTCGCTCTTCCGGCTACCGCCTCCTGTCCGCGGTCTCCGAGTTCCAAGATACAGAGCTTGCGCAGGTGTTTTCAAAAGATACGAAGCCGCACTCCAGTGCTCTGTCGCGGCTCAGCTCAGCTCAGCTTCTCAACGTTTGAACGGGAGTTGATACATCTCGACACTTTGTTGCCACGGCGTCTGCCAGATGAACGCCACGGATATTGCAAAATTAAAGCATTTTCTTTTGAGGCAATCTTCTTCACAAGCCGAAAAAACCAGGTAGGGCCATAATAACAATTCCCTTCGCTTCTCGGAAAACCAGAAGAGAGAGATTAGAGCTGCCTACACAGCCTACGCCACGGCCGCCATCTTGCCTCCATGGCGTCGGCTTTGTTGAATATATGGTGTGGACAGGGGTCGGTGGGGGAGCCGGAGTGGATGGTGTTCATCGTGCGGGTGGTGTCTCCGGTGCTGATCGGGGTCCAGCTGCAGAGGGTGGTGGTGGGGGGCGCTGGTTCGGTGGTTGGGTGCGTGGTCTGTACGCCGAAGCTGTTGTGTATGTTGGTGATCTTGCGGTGAAAGAACGAGGCGAGTGAGTCGCAGAGGTCTTGCGAGGTTGTGATGTCGTTGTTGCAGGCACTGGGGTTGGAGAGCTCTTTAACGATGTTGAAGAGTTCCTTGCTGTTGTGGGAGTTGTTGTCCAGACTTTCTTTGAATGTAGTCCTTTTGGAGGTGCGGATCAGCTTGTGGTGTTTGCGGGTAGCGTTCTTGAGGGCTGTCATGTTCTCCGATGTCTGGTCGTGGCGCCAGGCTTTTTCGAGGGTGTGGCAGGTTTTCTTGGAGTTTTTGAGGTCGTTGGTGAACCACAAAGCTTTCTTGCTGCCGGGTCTGCAGGCTGCTTCGTTGGGGTCCCTCGTGTTGGTGGGAGGGTTCTGGCTGAGGTAGGTGGTGAGTTGGTCGGCAGTGATCTTGCTCCAGCTTCTGTGGGGAACCTGTTGCGGGTGGTGGTGGAGGTTCCAGAGTTCAACGGCGTGTCTGTGGACGGAGCGGGTGTTGAGCAGGATGTACTTGAGGGGGGTGCTGTTGGTCTCTGGCTTGGCGGGTGTGGTGCTGTTTCGGAGGCAGGAGAATTTGCAGGCTTGGCAGGTGAAGGGTCCGTGGATGCATTTCGGGTTGGCCCGGTAGCAGGCGGGGGGCCGGCCGTCGTTGAGTGCGTTGAGGGAGGCGGCGTCGTAGGTTCGTTGCGTGGGCTGGCCTCGTCGGGGCCAGGGGTCCTGGCGCTGGGCACGGTCCAGGCGCAGACGGGCTTGCCTTAGACGCGCCTTCGGAGGGCCAGCGGCGCGCGTCCGCTGCACGGTCGCTTCGTGGTCTCCATAAGTATGGAACCGGGAGGGAGGAGCAGCTGGGTGGCGGGAGCGGGGTGGCGAATGGGCAGGAGGGGGGGGGGTCGCAGGGAGGCAGCGGCGGGAAAAGAGGAAAATCTGGAGGTGGGCGGCTCAGCGGCAGCTGGGTTGTCCAAGGCAGGCAGCGGCGGTGGCAAACAGCTGTCAGAGGAGGCTGGCTGGAAGGCAGCAGCGCGTGGGGACGACCTAGCCTGGAGGCAGGGTCAACTGTCTTCGAATACACAAAAACGAGTGCAGACTTTTGTGTTGAACGTTGTTGGGTGAGAAAACATTCCAACAAATATAATGTGATGAACAATGCCAAGGTTAGAAAACAAAAATGACAATGTCTTTGCTCACCTATACTTTCAGCAAGAACTTTGGAGCGCAGCAATGAATGTCATCTAGCAACGTGCGCTGTCCCACGAAAGTGACAAGAAAATGAGATTGAGTGTGAAGAGAAACCCTTGATCTTCGCTCTCTCTCACCGCGCCACACACACACGAGTCTATTACATTTCATTGAGCTCCCATAACTCCGTTGCCATGGGATCAAAAGTACACGGAGAATATAAAATGGATGCTTAACCTCACGCAGTGACGTTTCACGTTGCGCGACATTGCGGGATGACTCACTCAGGCAGGCAGCAAGGAATGGTTACCTCTCCACTCTTAAGAGACGCTGGACACTCAACGTCAACAATGACCCTGCTCCTCCGCTGAGACCAACAGAAATACAACTACGTCATCATTATGAAATATGTCTTGATGAAGAGCAGGTCAGCACGGAGGTAATCATATGACCTTAACAGGCAAATTGAAATTTCACGACACAACTGACTCACGGTAGAAGAATATGAATACTGTTTCTTCTTTTCCTTTCCCCGTATATGTTTGTAATTCACAAATATTTGGCAGCATATGTCAGTTTTTTTCCTTGTGATTCCCTCGTTTTTGGCAGCATGTGCGTCCTCTTTTCCATGCAGTTCTCTCGTTTTTGGCAGTATGTGTGTCCACTTTTCATGAGATTCTTTCGTTTATGGCAGCAGCTGTGGCTTGAATGTTAAAAGTACTTGGCTGTAATCTGTGCCGTTTCTTGGCTCTAACACTCCATTTGTAACATTACTGGGAGCAGAGAAGAAATTCTTTGGACCAATTTCTTAAAGTTACTGGTTTCTTTTCATTGGCAAGTCTTTTTCTTCTGGGTTTTATATGCAGCTGGTTGAGATGTAGTTTTGTTTGACTTTTTCTGCCACTTGAGACTGTTTTTTAACTTTTCAAGGCGCTTAAAATACTTGCGGCTGGTTTCTTCATTTTTCCTGGCGCTTCAAAGATTTCTGGTTACTTGATAGCTTAGTTTCTCCACCCCTTACTTCTAACCGCAGTTGGGTGATAATGAGTCTTTACTTCTTGTTGCGCAGTACTGCAAGGGATAAAAAATGCACTCACGGTTCTTTACTTGCTTTAATATCCTTAGACTTTTCCATCATTCGTCCGGTTTCAATCTTCCTTTGATGATATTACTAGCAGCAGATAGATGAACTGTTGTGCGTTCTTTTGCGAGGTGTAGCTCAGGCTGTGTTTGATGGTTTCTTCTCTGGTCTGGTCAGCAGAAAACATTGCCAAAATGTTAAAAATAGATGATGATAGATGACAGGTCACATGTATTCTGGGAAGCTGAGAAGGTGAAAACACTAAGAAAGGGCTAATGACTACTGTCAGCCATATTACAAGAAGAATCAATATACAACATATTCGACGCCTGCGCTTCCTCCATCCAAGATACTTTTTCAGCAGGATCTGCATGAGTCTTGAATTCAACCTGTCTTCCATCGTGTTCGGCCTGAACTTTGGATCTACCCCAGTCCAGTGCGATCTGAAGTAACCCATAATCGGTATTTGCTTCTAAGCACTACATTAGAATGTAATCTTTAATAATTCATAACTCCAGTTCTACTTATTGTATTTGTGTTGTTATGGTCTTGTTTTACTCATAGAAATATAATCTATTGTGCTAACCATGTGTGGAATATTTCTGTGGTGCTTTTATTGTGTTACTGTGTGTGTGTATGTGTTGCCCAAATATTTTATACAGTGCCTCTTAAGATACGCCTGACTGGGGGGGCGTGGCCAGGAGCTGAGCATGGCGGACGCATAGTGTGCTAGCTCCGTCCACTGCCCGTAATAACTGCTGTTTATCCTGTTAACCCTGAAGCCACCGACCGCCCACTCGAGTCCCCTACAATCGCCGTGAGTGAGCACCCGGAGACGACTGCCCACGAGCCCTGTGAGCCGACAGAGACTGGGGGAGAAGAGCGACGCTGTTGAGGCCTGGGTCCTCGTGTGCAGCCGCGGCCTCAATTAGCGGACAAGCCGAGCTGGGGAGGACGGCGGACGCCGCAACGTAAGGGGGCGAGCAGAGCGGAGCGCTGCCCCGGCGGGCTGTGCAGGCTGGGTCAATACGAAGCGGACAACAGGGGCGACTGTGCAACCAAACCACGAGCGAACGCCCGGGACCCGGCCGGGCGCGAACAGGAGCGGTGTCCGGTCAGACAACACCGGAAGGTACAAAGGAGGCACGGACGGGCCGGGAGGCCGGCGTAGGGATAGTGCACCTAGTGGGGCGCTCCTGCAAAAGCTGTGGCGCGGACGCTGAACCGGGGAGAACACTGGGGCTGCACTGCGGAGGGCGCTCGCCATCACGGCAGGACCGCAGCAGACGGCGCCATTTTGGTGAAATTACCGGGTCGGCGCTGCTGCTACAGGTGACGCGGCAGCCTTGCGGCGCCCGGCGCTGTGGCCTAGGCACAGGCAGTATTGATCGAGTGAGGACTGCACCGCAACAAGACCAGACATGCAAATTACGGCAGAGAGCTGATTTCACGTGTCGGTATGGCTTAATCGCTTGCCGCCGTGCTGTCAGCGGAAGCGCCTCCCGGGGAGGCAATACTAGTGGGGGAAAGTGAGACGGCGCCCCCAGCTGCCTACGATTCAACGCCCAGGATTGCTGAGCGCGGCGTTCGCCCTACTCCTACACAGCGGTACCATTCAAGGCGCTAACACAGAGGTGAGGGATACACGCATTAAGTGCCGGGCTGAGACTATAACGGGACCGGGGTAACAAACTAGCGTCCTCGACCCTGCAAGGCACTCTCCTTATACTGATAGGGGCGCTGGTCTGCGAAGCAGCAAGAAAGGAGCGTCGGTACCCGAAGACCACTGAACTAGTCACAGCAAGTGGGTCCCTGCCACCGCCACCCTGCAGACGAGAGCTATGGGGAAACACAGGGGCAAAATACAAGATCCGGGCACAAATGCTGACGTGCAGTCCACTGGATCAGAAGACCCGCTGGCCTCCTCCAACATGGAAATTATACCACCGACGGGCAAGGGCACACAAGACGCAAAGCTAGACCTCATCTTAGCTGAAATAAAGGCCTCAAGGGAGGCGCTGGAACTTCGCATGGACAACATGGCGACGGGCTTGGCGCTCCTCAGGGCGGACCATAACAAGCTAGCAGGGAAGGTATCGGAACACAAGTTAGCACTCGACGATCTCATCCCGCAGCAGACGGACCACTCTACTAAACTGGAGAACATGGAGAAGCAAATTAAATTACTATGGGACAAGATGGATGACACGGAAGGGCGGGCTCGCCGTAATAACGTGAGAATTTTGGGGATTCCGGAACGAAGCGAAGGGAGAAACCCCACGCAATTTGTTGAGGACTGGCTGAAGAAAATTGTTGGTCCGCAGGAATTGACCCCGCTATACAGTGTGGAGAGGGCGCACAGAATGCCAGCCAGACCGCCCAAACCGGGAGCACCGCCGAGACTGCTGATAGCACGTCTTTTAAATTATAAGGACAGAGACTCAGTCCTGAGAGTGGCGAGAGAAAAAGCACGGTATTAAGACAAAACTATCTCAGTGTATCCTGACTTTACCCCAGCGGTACAGATGGCAAGAGCGACGTTTCTGGGGGTGAAACGCAAATTACGAGACAGAAACTTGAAGTATGCACTGCTATTCCCTTAAAATATTGTACAAAAATAAATCATATTTCTTCTACACCCCTGAGGAAGCGGCAGAATGGATGGAGGTGACTTTGACCCCCCCAAACACACATGACCCGTTTGAGGAGGACCTAGGTGAGGGGTCGACACGCACCGTGGAGCAGCGGCAGAACGGCAAAGGAGGAGGAGACCACTCAGCAGACACGGCGGCAAGCGGGAAGACGAAGTCGGACCGTTCTGGGAACACGACGGGAGTACTCCACCTGACGACGGCTGCAATAGCTGCTCACAACGCGAGGAACAAATCAGACCTGGGCAGCAGCTCCGGCACGCAGACGGAGGTATACGGTTCGGCAGACAGCTTGCAACTATTCCCCAAAATCACGGCGCAAGCGGCAGAAGACTTCTGAGTGTACCCCTAGAAGACTTCGGTCGGTAATGTATGAGACTTATGCAGGGACAGGAGTGGGTTGGCGGGATTCGGGGAAACACTAGCTTAGGGCACATTGTAGTTTCATCAACAGGTCTTGGGCACGTGTGCTTGGAACCCCACCCCCCCCAACGAATAGACATGTTCTGGTTTGACTCTTGCCCACGTTGGGCAAAACTGTTTGGACCTCGGGGTGTTCTACCCGGGGACCCTGTAGTTAAGGGGTTACGAGTTAAGATAACACTCAAATCTATGCATATCCTACACATGGCCCTACTGGCACGGTGCCTGATGGACACGACCTTCGCGGACAGTGATGGGGACTCTTAATAACTACAAAATGTGCACCTGGAATGTACGGGGCATGGGATCTGTATACAAGAGACATAGACTATTGGCACAACTTAACCGGAGAAGGGTGATGGTAGCCTGCCTCCAAGAAACACATTTGAACAGTGCTGAGAGCGTAAAATTACAAAAGAAATGGAAAGGACAGCTGTTTGCCACCTCTTATTCTGTGTTCTCTAGGGGGGCGGCTATATGGCTCAGAAACTCGGTGCCCTTTAAGTTGGTGGAGAAAAGAATAGATACGGAGGGTAGATATGTGTTTGTCCGTGGCTTACTGGATGGCTCCGCCATTGTCATAGGAAGTATATATGCACCGAACTCAGGCCAGTCAGATTTCTTAACTAACATTAATGGTGTGTTAGCAGACTGGGTGGAGTATCAGTGGATTGTGGGGGGGGGATTTTAATGCAGTATTGGATTTGATACTAGATAGGTCACACCCGCCGCTGCAGGCCACTGAAAGCAGGAGACAGGCGGAAGCACTAGCGCAATGGGCAGAGGGATGGGAATTGGCTGATACATGGCGCTGTAAACATTTGCTAGACAGGGAATACACCTTTTACTCCCCACCCCACAGGCTACACACCAGGATAGACCGGGTTTTCTGCGCCAAGTCATTGGTGGAAGCGGTTGTCACGGCGGAGCATATGGGGAAAACCCTTTCCGATCACAACTCAGTGGAAGTCACACTACAGTGGGGTAGGGTTCCAACGCCTATTCCGACATGGCGCCTCGCCCCGGAATTACTTGAAGACACGGTCTTTAAAACATCAATTGCAGAGGCAATTACGAATTATTTCACAGTGAATGCGAATACTGCTAGCTCCAGGCAAGTAGAATGGGACGCCTTTAAGGTGTCAATCAGGGGAGAGGCAATGGGAACACGGGTGGGTATGAGACGGAATGTTGTGGAGAGTCTACGGGAGGTGGAAGGCTGTCTGGCCATGTTGGAAAATGAAGCTGCAGGCACGAACTTACCATTTACGCCACTCCAGGAGGCGCACATACGGCATGCTGAACTCCTAGAGGAATTATGTGTGCTGGATTACAGGGAATACACATGCTGACAACACACACAGCTGGACAGGTCACGGCCCCTACTGGCCCATTTAGTGCGAGATGTCCCAACACACATGCCTATACTGGAGGTTATTGACCACAGGGGGTCTCACGCCACGTCACAAACCAACATTAACACCGCATTCAGGGACTACTATGAAACGCTGTACAGCCCGCGCCAACCTCTCTCAGAATTAGCATTTGAGGAGTTCATGACAGGACTTGATTTGCCGCACCTAGAGGACGGACAGAGGAAGGAGCTGGCGCGTCCCCTTACTATAGCTGAGATACGACAGGCCATTCGCGCGCTCCTGCAGAATAAACCCCCCGGAACGGACGGCCTCCCAGCGAGTTCTACGGGACCTACATTGATCTACTCGCCCCACGTCTACATGTAGTATACCAAGAAGCACTATGTACCCACACTCTTCCACAGACGTCCCTGCAGGCTTTGATCGTTTCGCTGCTGAAGCCGGGCAGGGATGGAATGCATCTGGACAACTACAGACCCCTGTCTTTACTAAATACGGATTTTAAAATATTAAGTAAGATCTTAGCGACGAGACTAGCTCATTACATCCCACAACTCATACACACTGAGCAATGCGGTTTTGTACCGGGCAGAAGTACGGCTATGAATCTGCGACGGCTCAGCCAACTCATGCTATGTGACCGACCACATGAGGGGGCGGAGGGGTGCATTTCCCTAGATTTAAAACAAGCATTCGACTCCCTCAGGTGGGACTTCATGTTCGCAACGTTTGCGAGATTTGGAATACCACCAGAGTATGTTGCCTGGGTCAAACTGTTGTACACCCACCCGACGGCCCGGGTACGCACGAATAGGTGCATCTCGGAACACCTAGAAATAGCGAAAGGAACCAGACAAGGTTGCCCGCTGTCCCCGCTCCTATTTATCCTGGCACTTGAGCCATTGCTCTGTAAACTTCGCAAATTGGCATGCCACCGGGGCATACAGAGAAACGGAACAGTACATGTGGTATCGGCATATGCGGATGATATTATTCTATATTTACGAGATTTGAGGGGTGACCTGGACCCTATCCCTAGTATTTTCGAGGAATTCCGAACATTGTCTGGCCTCACTATTAGTGAACCTAAATCGTATGTGTTCCGCTTTGGCGATACGGGAGCAAATGACCCACTGTCATTCGCACCACACACCTTCCAGGTAGCGGAGACAACCTTCCGATACCTAGGAATACAAATATACAGAGGGGCCGGGGATATGATTGAAGGTAACCTGGGCAGGGCGGCGGTAACACTGAAATCGCAGGTCAAATTTCGGAATGCCCTACCACTGTCGGTAGCGGGCAGGATAGCCATCTCCAAGATGGTAGTCCTGCCTCGTCTGCTTTACTACTTTACGGGACTGCCGTTCGTGATCCCAGCTGCTATGTTCCAGAAATTAAACACAATATTGACGGAGCTGATATGGGGGTCGGGACGGAGATGCATTAGCTTGTCCAAATTGCAACTTACCACAACGGCAGGCGGGATGGGGGTACCGGACTTTCGGGCATATAAATATGCCTGCCAACTGCAATGGCTGGCCTACTGGCTGGCAGGCCGCAATCTACATGAAATTGGCATGTCAGAGGCGGACTGGTCAAAAGGGATCGTCCACACCCTGTTACTACCTGGGTCGGAGGTTCCCGGGCACACGCCTCCCCTACTTCGACTAGCGATTACCTACTGGAGAAAGGCGGTGAAATACACGTCTACTGCGTCCTCATATGCCCCCACGATACCACTGCTGGGACTCCCACTGGGGACGGGATTGCTATCAAACCTAACACTCAGTAAATGGCATGAAGCGGGGGTCGCACAAATAGGGGATCTATTTGCAGAGGGCCAGTTTATGTCCTTTGAGGAATTTCGGGAAACTCACCATACCCCGGGAGGTACATTCCTACTGCATGCCCGGGTGAGGAGATACATAACTAGGACATGGGCGCCGACTGGGGAGGAGCCGCCCACGAACCCGCTGCTGACGATGCAGTACCTCAACGGGCAGCCACCTAACGAAATGGCTCACAAGTAGTATAAGAACCGGAAGGGCGGTTTCGTTGCAGCCACTGAGAACCGCATGGGAGGAAGATGCGGGGAGGTCGTTCAGGGATAAGGAATGGGAGCGTATCCTCAAATTTCCCAAAAAAGTGTCAAGGAACCCGAAATTCAAATTCATCCAACTCATGGTCTTACACAGGGCGTACCTAACACCACATCGCCTGCACGCAATGTTTCCTAACACACCTGATAGTTGCCCCCGCTGCAGCACGGCAAATGCGCGACTGGTACATATGTTGTGGGACTGCCCGAAACTAGGTTACTACTGAACTAAGATACACGAGACATTGCTTAAACTGGCCCCTTCCAAGCCATATGCCAATTTGGCCTATTCTGTACTAGGGCTTGGACCTACGGAGCGTAGAAAAAGTGTGTCCACCCGATTTACAGATCTAGCCCTGCTACTTGCGAAACGCACAATAACAATGCGCTGGAAATCGGCCAGATCACCAAACCCAGAGGTGTGGAGAGCAGAGGTACTGCGCTGGGGGAAAGCAGAGGGGGAGACGCTACAGCGCGAGGAGCGTAGGGTACTCAGGGAGAACCTAATATCCCTTGATTGGAATACTATGATTGGGGCTTTCGAGGCAGGTGGGGATCACGAGTCAGACTCGGAGTCGTCCGCTACTTAAGATATGGAGCGATAGGACAGGCACTAATACACCCCCTACTACACGGTGGTTCTACGCCTGAGTAGGTGCTTGCGGGTCTAGCCGGACTGAACGATTGTGTTCATGGGCAGAACCCCCCGGGCGGCCATCAGTACGAGTTTTTGAAACTTATAAACTCGTGAATGTTTTCCCATGATTTGTTGGGGACATTTCCTCCACTGATTTAGAGACATACCCAGCAGAGTTCGGATCCTCGTGACCTACATCTAGCTGGGCAACCCAAGGATCTGATTAAGACATGGGTAACCAGTGGATTTGACTGCGACAGTCCTGAAGAAGACCGGGGTGACCTTTCGGGGCACAAATCAATGGTCGAAACATGTTGACTCGAGCAGTGGTAGGAGGGGAGTCTTAAGAAACCTCATTTTCTAATAAGACATTTTCCCATCCTTTCTTCTCTTTTAATCCTGATAAGGGTACCATAATTGGTTCTAATAAAGTATTTCTTTCTTTTGGCACCCCTAATCAGTTTTAACACACGTCCTTACTGCACTAATCTTTGTCGCACATTTGATCCACGAGGTGTGCCTCTACACACGGTATCACTTATGTATGTTACTCGTTGTACGTATTTACGTATTATGTTGTACGTCTTGTAACGTGGAAATTTATTATTTTTTCCCCCTCCCTAATGCCCCGCCCTGGATGTGGCTACACCAGGGCGTTTGTAGCAGGCCCTATGATGAAGCATGTCACATACTTCGGTATGTGAGTGAGGGCAGTTCTTTCTAAATTGGGAATTTTCCTTTGCTTATGTTGATGAACTCTTTATACCCATTTTGTATGTGATCATAGTCCATTTAGGGGGTTCGGGGTATTGGAGTATAAATGATTTGGCCCTCTCCCCTTTTGTGTGTTTAACACTAATACCCCCCCCCTATGGTTGACGCCTTTACACACCCCGTTGAGATCAACAGACCTAGGTGCACAGATAGAAGCTAACAGACTTATTGTACTATACATGGTCCCCAAACGACATGCGGTGGGTAGAGAACTATGTTTCAGTCGTGCTAATTGTAGCCATGTAAAGTATATATTAAATGTGATTATCTGAGTGTGGGGAGAGGGAGGGGGGAGGAGGGGGGAGTTCACACTGTACATAATTGGGATGTATAGCAACAAAACAAAAAATGTCACTCTGTTATTGTGATACTGGCTATGGATATGTGTACGTACCGGAATATAGATGTTTGATTATGTTGATCATGATGTAACGTTCTTATCTACTCTTCTAATAAAAAGATTTACAAAAAAAAAATAACCAGAATGCAATAACTGGCTACCAATCAGGAAGAGGATTGATTTCAAAGCTATGCTATGGTGCCATAAAATAATTCATAACAGAGCACCGGCTTATATGTCGGACTTGGCATCTGTTTATGAACCTAGCAGGTCGCTTAGATCTAAAGGAATGGGTCTGCTCAGAACTACATGCCCCAAAAAAGCTAGAATGGGAGGCAGATCATTCCGCACTTTAGCTGCTAGGAAGTGGAACCTTCTTCCTTTGGATATTAGGATGGAGAATAATGAAACTATGTTTAGGAAGAAGTTGAAAACCTGCCTCTTTACCTTGTGATTGGTTCCTCTACACTATCTCACACTCTCTCCACAGCGCGGGGACACGCCGGGAGGCGTCACCATGCGCTCTACAAACTCCTTTAAATTAAATTAAATTAAAATAACGACAAAGAATATGGAAAGAAAATAGCTAAAATAAATCAAAACATATAAAAAGCAACACAGCCAAAAATGAACCGAAATATGTATAAACCTAGTTTCCAGCAATGGGGATGGTGACGTCATATGTCATTTTTATATCAACAGTTAATTTATAGGCTTTTAAAAAAAAATGTAATCACAATTAAGACCGGCAAGATTCTTGGAAGGGGTTTAACAGCTATAGGGCCTCTAGCTTTAGCAATCTCTAGCTCACATTTGTGTATTTGGTGGGTGATTGTCCACCACTCAGTCACCTACATTGGCATTTTTGTGGCATTAAGGATATAGCGACAAGCATAAGCGTCTCTCATGTGACAATTGGATAAAATATTGGTTAAAGAGAATCTGTGAAAAGTTAAAGAGGAAAATAAAATATTGTAGAAAAGGAGAAAAAAAAAGAAAAAAAAAGAAAAAAAAAGATATGCCTGACTGTTCTGTGCCAAGCTACCAGCGGGTGAGCACAGGTTGTATTTTAGTGTTTATCTTGCTTACCCCTGACTTGAGTAGTGGTCCCTACTTTGACAGGGTTCATACCGCTGCTAACTAGAGACCCCAGTTCTAACACAGGATATGACACAACAAAGGGTTTAAAGTGCATGAATTGAAAAGCAGGGGAATGGGTACACATTAAAAGAAATGATGTGTCACATCAATGTTTTTGTGCTGCGAGATGCCTAATTCCTTGCGGTATTTACGTACTCAGTAAAAGTACAAAGCGACTGTGTTTAAGGATTTGTAGACCACCTTTTCAAAACAATTCATGAGGGAGAGTTCTTTCTGTAAAGCCTGATGAATGGCTAAAAATGCATAAAGGCCTGGAACAATCCATGTATTCATGTTTGGTGCGTGCCGCTACTGAAACCCATGTAATGCAATACTAACAAGCATTGGCAGCGCCAAGAGGCCTTTTTCTGCTGAAGCTGTGCAGCATGGCCAAAAGAAAGAAAAGCACTATGACCCGGTTGCCACTGGCAGAGACCTCATTGTGTAGGCATGTGCATGTGTGATGACATATGTGAGCGCTTACAATCAGTAAATTAACAAAAAATGAAATTGAAGTTGCAAAAAAGTCATTTTTTTAAGGCGGACGGGCCAGCAGCAACTTGTTGGCCAGCCTATCCCAAAAATACGAAGTATTTATAAAAAAAAAAAGTAGAAAGTAAGGCATAGGAGGAGCGGGTGGGCAGGGAGTGAGAGCAACATGGAGGGTGCAGGAGAAGCACATGAAGAGAAGAGCAACATGAGGGATAAGAGAAAAAGCACACGAAGTGAAGAGAAACAGAGTGTGGGAAGGCATGGGAGAAGAACACAAGTGAAACAGAGAGAAAGCAGCACAGGGGGGAGTAACACGAACATGAGGAAGAATGGGAGAATCAGACACAAGAGAGTTGAAAAGCATGCACACTCTCACGGAATGCTTAAACGAAAATAAAAAAGTAGTTCCCTAAAGGTTCCATAAAAGCAAGCAGTGAAAGGCCCCTCTCACTGTTGTCGGACCTTGCTAAGATTCCGCCGTAGCTGGTAAATCTTCAGCTAGCCACCTTTGTTGAGGCTAATAATCTTCTCCATGATACTTAATCGGAATTTTGAGCAGGATACATCACTGAAACTAAACTTTTGGAAGTGTCTTCGTCTTTCTCGATGCACTATTGTACATTGCAAAATATAATTGTGCATTCGCATAGGCAGTTGTATTGTGCAGCGAGGTATTTACAGATGCAAAATGACGTTAGTACACATGGCCAACGCTTCTTTTTACCTTGCACCCTTTGCTTTTTAATCAAATGTGGAGCTGTGACGTGCATCTTAAAGAGAAGGAGTAGAGAGGTGCTCGTTCCCCTCAGATCAAACCCAACATGGCAGTGTGATCGACATGAACTCACCTGGTTAACAGCTGTGGTCTTGCGCATCCAGTTCGTTCTTCCTCGCTGGCCCACGTGGGGGGCGAAGGGGGGCTAATTGGGGGAGGGGTAGAGGGGGAGGAGGGAGGGGGAGGCGGGGTGCTGGTTAACCGGTCAGCAAAGTGTCTTCAGGTCGTGCAGCACTAATTGACACTACAGGGTAGCAGGTAGGCACAGCTTCTACCGCTGATGTCAAGAATGTAGGTTCTACCGCCACCACTAGCTGCCACGGATGGCAACCTCTAACCCATGTCGGCTCCCAGTTGCAAACGCCCCCTGGCCACTTAGGCTGTTCGATGTTTTTAACGCGGGGCCAAAGGGTTCTGACGAGCAACAGCTCTCAGTGCTTACAGGACTGGATTTTGGGTCAATTCAATATTCGGAAAATTAAGAAATAATTAAAGTTATCAGCTTTTCTGTAAAAACAGACTATCTGGCACTGCAGTGGTGAACACAGCAACACATGCAGGAAACAGCCTTTGTCTACAGATCATCTCTAGAGAGCATCACATCATCGGAACAACCGACATTATGACATCATAAGGGAACCAAACTACATCACTTCAGAATGGAGCCAAACAAGGCTCACAACTCAATGTCAGACATCACATTAAACCATGGAATAAAATGTAAAGCTGCAATATGGTGCATCAGGAATCTTCCTCATCCTGCTTGTGACTTGGCGCTTAGGGCATGATGTACTGTAGGATTTTGAGATCGAAAACCCTGCAATTCGCACAACCACTTGCTTAGCAATCGTAAAACTCTTATTTGTTAAAAGTGTGACAAGTGACTAACTAATAAAGTAGGATGTGCGAGCCATGGTAAATTAGAAATTCGGAAAGGGCGTGAAAGGGACGTTACTCAAATACCTATATAAATCAATGGTTTGCCACGATAATTCTGGTGGCAACCATTAACCTGTTAACGACTCCTCAAAGGAGGTGGTAACTGTTTTCCAAAGGGGAAGGTGTATCCTGGGTTTCCTTTCCCTTTGGAAATCAGGCTTCCAGCCTCAGGGTGACACTACCTACGCCTTTTCCCAAAACGGGGATTTTTTATTTTTTATTTAAAGCAGCGTTAGTTCCTTTTAAGAAATTCACACTGCTTTGAAAAACAAAAAAAACAAAAAAATCGTTTGGGATTGCAAACATAAGGATGGTGGTTTGCTGTCCCTTGCCAGCCACCACACCTGTGTTTGCAGCCAATAATATGCGACTGCCTAATGAATATTAATTAGGCAAGTCATTCTGCAGCCCCTTGAAATTGCAAATGTGGATTTTGGAGCCAACTTAATAGAACATAGGTCAGTTTGCAAAACCAGATTCCATCTGAAAAAATTCAGTGCAGATTGGCACCTACTTTTTGCAAATGGAATCTTTTTTAATCAGGCCCATAGCGAGCAGAGACAGGCGAAAAGACGCCTTTCGGGTAACAGAGCAGCTCTACAGAAAAAGCTAATATTTAGGGCCCGATTCACAGGGCTTTTTTTCATCACCTGCAGGTGCCATCTTTAGGCATTTTAAAGAAAAGCAATACAGCATTGAAAACAGGAACTCTCATTAAAAAAAAAACGGATTTTAGGGCACACATCTTCTATCTGTAGAAACAGTAGCTATGGAGGCATACTTTTCTACAGGAGTAGGTGAGGCGTAGCGGTAGAAAAATGGCATGATTGTGTCATATATCGGTCAATTAACATCTACAAAGTGAAATGTTCTCATCATATAAACACAAGTAAATGAGCTCCTAATAAAGTAGAAATATGGAGGATTTCCAACTTTGAGAAATATTACGATTGCGCGCAAGCTCACTTCGCCGTCTACTGGTTCCACCCGCCACCATACATGGCGCATCTAGCTGTCGAAGATGGATATATGGCTCCTGTGGTCCCCACTGGGTACATTCATTCCTCTGTTAGTCAGAGAGAACGGGACCCCTCCACGGTGGACTGTACGGTGCAGGCCTGGACTCGTATGGCACGCACACTTGACTGCCCATTTTATTACTCTCCCAATTTGCCTTTAATGAATGACCCATGAGTGCTAGTCACTTGTGAAGTATTATGCCACAAAATGCTCAAAAAGCTGTGGCTTTGCAGTTGGGGTGATTTGTATGTACAGGGTACCTTTCGTACTGTGGAACAATTTTTTGGGGAGTCATCTCCCTCTACCATGGATACCTTCCTATTCGCCAGGTTGAGGCAGAATGTTCGTGCCCTCACCCCGTCATTCCCCACCGAACCTGATACCTTTGCTCCGCTCCATACCGTGGCGCAACCGGTAGCCCCCCGACACGTCGTGACTTTGTTATACAAGCATTTACAAGTCGCTCCCTGCTCCACCACTCTCAGAGCCAGGAAAGAATGGGATAAAGACCTGGCTGAACCGCTGACGGATGAGCAGTGGGATAATAGCTGCACTCACACACATGCGGTTACAGGCAACAATAGACTAAGGCTCATACATTACAAATTTCTCCATCGTACATACCACACCCCTGCCAGATTGCAGAGATTCCATTTGCGCGAGACAGATTCCTGTGTGCGCTGCGGTGCGGAGGGCGCTGACTTTTTCCACCTTGCTTGGTCTTACCCCCGAGTTCCCACTTATTGGGAACAGGTCTTCGCTGGCCTTGCTGATATGCTAGGAGTACATTTGACCCCATGCCCACTCCAGGCACTACTGGGCCTTACACAGGCAGTCGACACTGTTCACAATGTTTTTTTTAGCCCTTAGTCTCTTACTGGCCAAGCGCTTAGTTGCTTGTCGTTGGGGTCGTGGGAGGGCGACTAAATTTAAGTGCTGGCTCAATTCCATGACAACTTGGCAGGAGAGGCTACATGACCACGCTGAACTACTGCCCTCATGATCGCGTCCAAAAGACATTTGGGCACCGTTCACGGCGTACCTTCTTGGTCGGCAGTCGGATGAATTGGATGATGGGTAGAGGGCTGAAATATCTAACGACTGAGCACCATAATTTCTGATATGCATGCTAAATGTTTTCTGTATTTGTGCCTTACTCCGTGTGTGACCACTACCTGCTCTGAAGGCCCTGGGGATTGATGGACTGATCAGTCATGCTTTACTGTACATCTCCTACGAACTGTGTTGCGTCTTTGTTACACCCGCCAATCTGTATTGGCTGCATTGTAATTAGAGAGTCATGTGGTACTTTCCCTTCCAGTCTTCATATACATGCTTAATTTCATGCTACCTACCTCGGACTATCATCTATCATTATTTGTAACAGAAGATTCTGGGGTGGGTGGGAGTTGTTTTTTTTTTAGTCATTAGATGCTGTTGCAATGGACGATTACTGAGCGAGGAATTGCATGGGTGAATGTCATTTTTCTTCTGTATCCTACGCAGCTTCCATGTTTGCCTTTATTGAACTACTGTGCCATGCTTTCAAGTACAGTAAAGGTTTTTGAAAAATCAAAAAAAAAATATGGAGGATTTGCTAGGGTAGAAAACACAGAATATAAACAGCAGACTTCCTAGGAACAATGCGCCTAGCTTACCGAGCATACTCCTGTAAATCTAAAGAAGATGGAGGTTTCCAGGCTTTATGACTGGGCTTTTTGTGCGTATGGACAAGTAGTTGTAAAACCCAACAGGCCAATGCATAGACATTAGGCTGGCTGGGATACAGGACTGCCTTGTGACTTGGCCCCACAGTCATTGCTCCTGTGTGAGTTTAAAATCTGTGCCAAACATAGAATTATTTGAAATATTAGCACATTATAGTATATTTATTAAATGGTTGTGGTACTCAGAGGCATTTCTTTGTTTACATTAACTTTATTGACAGATACCAATTAAGTGTATTTCAAGATAACTGTCAAATGCCTCTCGTCAACTAAGACACTATTAAGTACTCGACAAGGGAGGTGGATGTCGAAAACGTGGTTTATTGCAGGAGTTATGCACCCACGACCAGAGCCGTCCAGCCGCGAAGAATCCAGCTTCACAAGTGTTGTTGCTGAGGAACGTTCATGGCTGGACAACCACGCTCTGGAATACTAGTCATGGCATCAATAACAAACAGTATGAGTCATGTGGAGGCACGCGACTCGCAGGACAACATTGCATGACATGAACAGTAATGTAGCACTATTTTAAGCAGTAATGTAACTCTATAACACCTTCCCCGCTTTAAAGGGCAAAGAAAAACAAACATGTAAGTACAAGGGTGAAGATAGAGAGGAAATGCATGTAAGGCTAAACCACAAAAAGCATGTTACTTATTCCAAGACAAAGTCTCTCAATATGTAAGAAATTTGTCTGAGGCGTGATGCTCTTTTTGCCGACACCTCAAATGATTCACTATTGCATGTGGTACTGGTCTGGATATCTTGGGTTTCCGGAGACATTATAGACAAAGCACTATTGTGGGTGGCAATGGGTTGAGTGAGTTGCATTTCAGGTGGTTCCAAAACGCAACCGGAAGAAGATTTCTCGTGAGGCAAATCAAACCAGTCACAATGTTCTGACTCTGAAGAGGTATGTTTTCTAACGACATCAGCCTGAAAAGGAGATACCTTAACAAGAGCCCTCTTATTCCACCCCACTTTGTTATCTAGAAGAGCAGAGCCTCTACAGACATGTGTAACCAAAGTAGGAGAAGAGAACTTGGAGTATCCTATCAGCACTTTTTTGGGGTTTTTAATGAGTACCCAATCACCTCTTTGTAAAGGCTCATCTAAGGAATGTTTACCTGCATCAAAGCATGATTTCATGTTATTCCGTTTTACTTTAACATCGTCTTGGATGGAGTCAGACTTAAGTGAAAAACAAACATTTTTATGTAGCCAACTGGGATTGAGATGTGTATGCACCTTTCTTTTCCTAAGCAAAGTAAATGGTGCAATGCCAGTGGCAGCATGTGGGGGTGGTGTTACATGCCCAAACTTTGTCGTGCACCAAGGACAAAGGATCTAATCTGGCAGAGATTGCTGTCTGTACGCCCTCCTTGATGATTCGATTGCTTCTCTCGATCAAACCATTAGATGAGGGAGAGTACAACGCAACCTTAAAGTGAGAAATGTCATGGATTTTGAGAAAGGAATACATCTTTTGTGTGACAAAGTGTGTCCCGTTGTCAGTAACAATAGTTTTTTGAAAACCTTCAACATCAAATACTGTTTGCAAAAATTTGATAGCGTTATCAGTTGACACTGCATTGTCAAAAGAATAGCACAGCCACTTGGTATGGCAGTCAACCAATACAATCAGATATTTGTTTTCAATTGGTAAAATATCATAAGGACCAGAAAAGTCCAATCCTACTTTGTCCCATGGACCTGCAGGGAGTGGTACAGGATGCAACGGAGTGGAAAGAATCTTCCAATGTTTGTCAGAGAGGAGACATTGTGTGCAATTGTCAATCATTTTCCTGACATGGGCATCCATGGAGGGCCACCAGTAGAATTGTTTGACGCGTTGACATGTTTTGACAACACCCAGGTGTCCTTGATGAGCTGAGCGAATAAGTAGATCTCGCAAGGACTCAGGTGGAACAAATAAATTGTGGCGCATGATCATGTTGTTGACTAAAGAAAGTTCTTTAGATATATTTGCAAAGGCTTTTGAGTCTGGAGATAGAGTCTGCATTCAGGCCATTTGTTCACAATAAAAGGTTTAACCTTGGAAAGAGTGACATCATTGTTGTACACTGAGTGCATTTTCAGAAATGGGAGTACATTCAGCAATGGCATCAACTGCGGCAACAACACATTTAACGTCATCATCAACAACAGAATTTTCACTTAAAGACATTCTTCAAAGACAATCTGCCCTAACATTTTTGCCCCCAGGAATATGTTTGATAATAAAGTGAAATTCATGAAGTTTTGACAGCAGTCGAACAAGTCTTGCAGAAGCCCGGTTTGATGTTCTGTCTGAAAGCATTTGCATAAGTGGTTTGTGGTCCGTATAAATTTTGAACTCATGACCCGAGATGTATGGTTTGAATTTCTGTATGGCCCAAATGCAAGCCAGGGCCTCTCTTTCAATCGTACCATACCTCGTTTTGGCTGGTTGAAGTGTTCTGGATGCAAAGGCAACAGTATGTTCTTTGCCTTCAACCCATTGTCCTAAGACAGCTCCCAAACCAGTAAGGATGGCATCAACGGTAATAAAACACTTTGCCCCATCCGAAAATGGATGTAAGACTGGTGAGTCTTTGATTAGTTTCTTTCCATGCTCAAAGACTTTTTGTAAGTTGTTTGACCAAGCAAACTTTACTCCCTTTCTCGGGAGGGCCCTCAAAGGTTTGACAATTTGGGCATAGCCATGAACAAATCTTGCATAGTACTCTGCTAGGCCAAGGAATGAACAAAGGGAATGTCTATCAATGAGAGATGTGGCATCTCTAATAGCTTTTATTCATGGAAATGACCCAAATAGTCCAATTCTTGGACGGCAAATTTGCATTTATCGTGCCTAACCCTCATTCCAGCTTTTTTCAAGACTCCTAACATCTTGGCAAGAATCTGATCATGTTCAGAGATATTGCTAGCAAAAATTTAAATGTTATTCTGGTAGGCTTGAACCCCAGGTATGTTTTGCAGTCATTTATCCATTAATTTTTTTAATATGCTACCAGCTGAGGCTAAACCATAGGGAAGTCTCAAGTATTTGTAAGCTTCGAATGGCGTTACAAAAGTTGTTAATTCTTGAGACTTTGGAGATAAAAGGATTTGATGATAGGCAGACTTGAGGTTCAAAGGGAGAAGTACTTAGCTCCACCCAAATTAGCAAGTAGATTGTGAATTTTGGGTAATCGATGACAATCCACAATGATATTGTTGTTCAGGGAGTGTAAGTTGGTGCATAATCTAACTTTACCTGACTTTTTGTGCACCAAAAATATGGGGGAGACC
This sequence comes from Lissotriton helveticus, assembly GCF_964261635.1. NCBI lineage: Eukaryota > Metazoa > Chordata > Amphibia > Caudata > Salamandridae > Lissotriton > Lissotriton helveticus. The sequence continues at coordinate 290,103,082 of NC_136057.1, forward strand.
CATTCAGACCAATCACAAGGTGAAATGTTCGCCTCATCACACAAGTTTTCAAAACTTTCTTTAGTTCGTCCCTTGCACTCAAAGGAAGAGACCGAACTTTGTGGACCACTGGTTGTGCGTTGGGTTTAAGGTGAATTTCATGCCTGAAGCCAAAAACTGTGCCAACTTTGTTTTGGAAAATATTGGGAAATTGATTGAGTAGATCATCAACTTTATGATTTGATACTGACAAGTCAGCCACGTTAATGTTTTCATGTTCGTGAGTAGTGTAAAAATAATGTGGAATATCACCTAAAGCAATGGGTTGATCTGAACCAGGTTTGAGAATTAAACCCATGTTGGCTTGATCCAACCAACCCAAAATATGTCTGCCCTTGAGGGCAACATAGACTTTCATGAAAGTGTGTCTAGCAAGGCATTCGATCTTTGAGTGAAAGTATCCTAAAATGTCTATATCTGTAAAGAGACACACTGCTACCCCAATTTGCATGGAATGTTAGATCTGACAAAATAGTGATCGGTGAACCTGAGTCAGCTTTAACTTGTAAGGAAATTGTACCAACTATTCACACCAGGGACCCTTGACTTTGAGTAAATCAACAGATTCACAAACAATGGACAAGAATACATCGTTAAGTCTTGCTGAACACAACTCTAGATTCTCGTTTAAATTCAATTTCATTCACTCTAGTAAATCTTTTGCCACCTCTGACCAATTTTTTTGCACGAAGAATTATTTTTTCCAGATTCAGGACAATTAGGGAAATTGCCAAGAAGACCTCTTGAGCCACACCTGTAGCAAATGGTGGGTTTCCTGGATGAGTGTCTGAAAGGCTTATTAACAAGATTCACAGAGCAAGTGGCAGAGGAAGAAGAAGAACCTTCATCAATCATGTGAACGCTAGTTTGAGAGAGACTTTCTTGTAAGATGTTTGAAGATATTTTTGCTCGTTCAATGCCTTTACCAATATCCACTGTTTCTGCTAAGGTGGGATTTTACAACTTAACAAGCGTTCTTGAACTTTCTTTGACAAACATGAAAATATTAATTGGTCTCTAATGGAAGTATCTGTACTTGGACCAATTACACATGTAGAAGCTAGGATTCTGAGTTGGGCAATTCAGTCTTCCACACGTTCATCTACATACTGCTTGCGTTTGAAATGAAAAAGTTATGACGTTATAAAACAATGCTAGTTTCATCTTCATATTGCTTATCAGACGAGCAAGAGCTTCTTGGTATGTATCCCATTTATCACCTGAATCTGGAGGGGAAGGAAATAATGGAAGGTTTTCAAAAACACCTAGACAGCCATATAGGAAAGCAACTTTGCAGCCCGGGAATATTTGACAGCATAAATGGCAACTAAATAGTTTTCAAAACCTTTTAACCAATTACGCCATTTGAGTGGTAGTTTACCAGGCGTTTGTAAATATAGAGCTGAAGTTTGAAATTGTTGTGAAGAAGTCATAAAGAAAAATGAGAAAAATAAGAGCCAGATGAAATAACTACTATCTTAAGGAGTAAGGAATGAACTTGAATGAAAATGTACTTGTGGAATATGAAATGGTCCAACCTAAAAAACATGCCTATAGCTGAAGGTAAAGTAGATGTGCAATAGACAAAATTACATAAGCGTGGCCATCTCCAAATAACAGATTGCAAATGAGCAAAATGATAGAAGCGTGCCTATCGCTGAGTGACAAGTTGCAAATTAGCGAGGTGATGAAAGCATGCCTATCACTGAGTAGAAAGGTTGCAAGTAGACAAAATGAGGAAAGCGTTTCAATCGCTGTAAACAAAGATAAACTTTGCCCTTAAAAATTGCAGCTTGAAAATGTGGGGAAGGAGAAGATGAGGATCACGCTGAAAAGCAGAGTTAAGAGGTTGTAAAAGCATGCCTATCGCTGTAGTAAAGATGGTAAAGTGCAATAGGCAATGTCTATGATGAAGCGTGCCTATCGCTGTTGATCCAGCGGCCTATAGGAAATATGTCATAAGCAACGCTACCTAACTCTATAACCTACTATATTAAACACTACTCTAACTCATGGACCCATTAATCAAATATGACATATTTTGACCTACTGAATCAGGTGGCCAAATTAAACTTATATACAACTTATTTACAATTTATATACATCCGCGGTAAAAGACAACATCATTTGAACAAATCCTAACTATTTAAATGACCACCATGGCGATGGCATCTAGCTAATAGTAACCCACACTTCTGAATAATCAAGACCAGCTTGTTTCCAAAAGTAAGATTTTATTAACTAATTTAGATTGTTGTGAATATAATTTTATAAATGTAATTTTATTAGAATCATAGTAAGCATATTTGAAAACATTATAGGAAATTACAGTTTCAAGCAAGAAATTTAAAGTTTAGCATTTCTAAAATCCTAAGTCCCTAGCTAAGTTAAAATAAATGGAAATAAAGTAAAGTCTTTATGGGTTCTTACGTGCTCCAAGCAAAGTCCGTCAGCACGACACCCTCATCTGAAAGTTGAAAAGCAGCAGCCAGCACTAACCATAAGGCACGGGTTTTTTATACCTTTCTACGCTAGCTAATCTAAGTAAAGGAAAATTTTCTGTAAAAGTCGATGTCCCATTGGTTCGAAAGTGACAAGTGACATGTCACCCCATATTTCAAAACTTCCATTCTGTCATATTCTTTGAGACCATTGTCTTTATTGTACGTGTTCCAAAGCTTCCTTAGTTTGCAACAATTTTGAACAAGAGTTCTCACTGGTTTCATTTCACTTCCTCGGATGCCAAGTTATCAAAATGTTCTTTCTGCCGGTTTCTGACCTTGGCCACGTCCGACAAAAATAATGACAGCGCTTCTTCATTGTTAAGTGAATGAAACTTTCATGGAAAACTTTAGGGTGGACATCGTGCTTCAGGCAGAAATTGAATTCATCTTTTTGCAAACTCGAGCAAACTAGGCCCAAAAGCAGGCAACTTATTTTTCTAGTATAAAACAAACACAAGAAAAGTATTAATGAAAGAAATATTATTTTATTCTGTTTCCACCCTTCGTTTACTAATGAATTAACCCACCCTATTAGTCTAGTGTAACCTAGCAAGAAGCAAACAAATAAAGCAGCATTTTATATCTACCAGTCTTCATAAACCATGAAATCTTATATGCACCTATAATAGTAGAAATAACATCACATAGACAAGGAAAGCAAAACAAGCGCATACAACTTTTAAATCTGCTGCCGTTAGTAATGACAAAAATGAAAACGACAAAATTAATTTATTATTTTTGCACAAACAAAAGATGCAACAATAATGCACGTTTATGAGCACACATGTTAATATCCCCATGTGTAAAGTTTAATCTAAATTGAGTTAGCATAACACATCACAAATCATTAATATTATTAATTTATATTATGGAAGTGTGACTTCACGAGTTTAAACAAAATTTTATTTTCTATCTCGCTTCATCAACTCCCTCATCTGGTGATTAACAAATCAACACACCACAACCCAAAATTTTGGAAAATTTTAGACTACTTGGAAAACGATTCAAATTCATTTGAGTTAGTATTTCTAGAAATTTGTTTCTGCAAAATCCTTGCAATTGTCATACTGTGCTCTGTGTAATTCTTGTAACTCAATTTCCCTTTCTTCTTCTTTTTTAATTTTATAAATTCTTCTCTTTTCTTTCATTTGTTCCTTTCTCTTATGCAACAAACAACCAATTTTCGTCAGAACAAATATGAATATTATCACAATCAAAGGTGCCAAAATCTTGCCAAGAACTGAACTTCCAATATCATGGAACCACTTTTTTATAGTTTGAAATCTTTTTGAAAGTTTTTCTGAAAAATCTTCTTCTTCCAATGGAATTATCTCTGAATGCATTTCAGTAATGTTCTTAATATACATCTCAATGTTCTTACTCTCATCGGGAATATAAGTGCAACAATGTTGCACATGTAAAATGCCGCAGACTCCTCCCTCTTTTGCAAGGAGTATGTCTAAAGCAAGGCGATCTTGAATCACCATAGATCTGATTGCTATCACCTCAACATTCAATAATTGGAAACCATCAGCTGTATCTGTTGACAATCTGTCAACAATTGAGGACAATTTTCTAATTCTCCCTGCATTCAGGGTTATACCTACTAAAGGTATCACTGCTTCAAAAATATCTCCCAAAATTTCTGTAAAAGTTTCTCTTTTAGCCCTATTTACATAATTATTAATTTTGAACAATCCTTCTGTATTTCTATCAACATGAAAGATTTTAGGGAAAACAATCCCAACATAACAAGTCCCATACCAATGATCAGGAAGGTTGTAGTAAGCTTTGTCACCACAAACAAAATAAATCCCAGGGAAAATTGGATCTTTTCCACCTTTGAATCCCCAACCTCCCAAAATCTGATATGTATCTTCACAATTGCTCGCACCCACAAAGTAATTATCAAAAAGTGTATTGTCCCTTCTAATGCAAAGCTTACCACTAATTGGTTTGTCTATGTGAATTGCAGCATTATCAAGTGTTTTACCATTTAACTTCTCATCCTCTTTTTGCCAGAACTTAGACTTAGTCTGCTTGACTATTTCATTTCTCTTGTAAATTGCTCTCCTCTCCTCAACTAGGCTCAAAAATGTCTTTCCTTCAACACTTAATTTGCAGGTTAGATTGTTTTTGTAAGCATACTCATATGTGAGTTCATTAGTAACAAGGAAAAATTCCCTCATCTGTTTAGCCTTTGCATGCTTATTCAAAGTACCCTCAATTTTTAAATTAGCAAAAATTTCATCATAATTCGAATAATAATATTCTAAGCGACCAGTTTGATAGAACAGACTAGCTAACACACTGCATGTCACACCATATGTAAGAGGAAGCATATTATATGTCACTCCCTCAGAAACAGAAGCAGGTAATTTAATGCAAACATAGCAATTTTTAGCATTCATTACTTTGACATATTCGCTCAAAAGCCTTGTAAATGTATTGCTTGAAAAATCACTAATAGATTTGTCCTGATGAATGTCAGGTTGATGATCAATAATTTTGCCTATTACACTATGTTTGTTTTGACTAACTGAAGCTTTGCTCGTCATGTTTACTTTGTGAAAATCTTTGTTAATTTCAAAAGGAATAACAACAGCTAAAATTAACCAGAGCAGAATCAAAATGAGCACACACACCAGAGTCATCCTACAGCATCTCTTAAAAATGGAACACCTTGAAGTACTCTGTTCCATGACGTAAGGCATCTTTTGTTATCTTTGCCTTAAAAGAAAACAAAAAATTATTTTAAAAACGATCTCTAATTAATTAATTATTATTTACTCCCCCCTTTTTAAAAGAATTATTTTTTATTTTTTTTACAAACCCTAACAGTGTTTTTTCGACCTTATGTCACAACCAATTTTCTTCAGCTAAACAAAATTTCTTCGACCTTATGTCACCTAACAAGATTTCTTCGGCCTTTTGCCAAAATTAAAAACTCAAAAATCCAAATTAAAATCTCTATACTTCAATCATTGTCACTAATTTCTTCAATTTCTTCTTCTTCTTGGCTGCTATCGTAAATATCAATAACAGGTGGAATCACTAGATAAGACCACTTAGGAGATTTATATTTTTGATTTGGCTTTATAATCCTCCTTGTCTTTCTTGTCACTACTTCAATTTTTCTTCCAACTCCAACTTCCTTTTCACAATCCTTTTGACTACTTATTTCTTCCACCTGCTCCTTTGTTTTTTTGATTAATCTGACTCTCAATCTTCCACCTTGCCAGAAATCTGTTTTTCTCAAGAATTTTCTTTTTGGTTAAGAAACATTTACTTCTGACTTCCAGGATCTCTTCTTTGCACTTCTACTTTCACCATCTACGTCACTTTCTCCAGAATCGTAGTCTGAAACTTCAATGATTGACTCAGGAATTTTTCTATTCGGCAGTTTCACTCTGTCAGGAACTATGCTTTGTCTTCCATCACTGGTACTCGGTAATTCGTCCTCCTCCTCTTCTTCAATTACCTCCAACTACCCAGTTTCTGGTTTTCCGTTCCTTGCTTCAGAGCTTGATTTCTGCTTTTCGATACTCTCCTGGTCAGAAATTTCAATTGGTTCAGCTTCACTGTCTTCAATAGATTTTACTCCATTTATCTTCTTAACTGAATCTTCAGTTGTCTTCCCTTTTAATAGATTCTCTTCTTCCCCAGAATCTATTTCAATAATTTCCAAATCTTTTCTTTTCAACTTTTCATTCACAGGTACATGTTCCAGATGTCGACCTCCCTGTCGATCTTCAGAATCTGGATTTGTTTCACTTTCTACTTCGGAATCAGAATCTTCCGTAGTATCACTCTCATCATCAGAATTTTCAGGAGTAGGCACTGGAATAGTATGACTAGGATGGATCCACCTTTTTAATCCTCTGCACTTTACTGCATTTGTAGTGACCAGAATAATTTGTCTAGGCTTCTGCCACCTAGGAACCAGACAATTTCTTCTTCGATGTACTTTTGTTCTGACCCAATCACCAGGTTTCAAATCATGAGTCTGAACTTTCTCATTTGACTGTACTTCAGTTCCCACCTGATTAGACACAGAAGTCACTATATCAGATAACCTCTTACAGTAATCCAAAATAGCACTGTCATTTATACTTAACAATTTGGCTACAGGTACAAAAGCTTGTCTCATGACTCTTCCCATGAGAATTTCATGAGGACTCAAACCTGTCTTTCTATCAGGTGTACTTCTTAATGACATTAAGACAAGTGGAAGAGCATCAGTCCACTTTACACCAGTTTCTAAACACATTTTTCCAATTCTGTTTTTTATTGTTCCATTAATCTGTTCTACCACCCCAGATGCCTCTGGTCTGTATGCACAGTGTATCTTCTGCTCAATATTCAATGCCTCACATATTAGTTTCATAAGTTTATTATAAAAATGGCTTCCTCCATCACTCTCAATAGTGACTGGAAAACCGTACCTTGGGATAATTTCTCTGAGCAGCAGTTTTGCTACAGTAATTGAATCACAATGTCGTGTAGGAAAAGCTTCTACCCATCTTGAAAACAAACAAACAATCACAAGAACATATTTCAAACAATTGTGTAGAGGCATCTCAATGAAATCCATCTGCAACCTGGTAAAAGGACCACCCTCTCGACCAATTACCCCTGTTCCTACAACTGATTTTCTGTTGGGGTTCATTTGTTGGCATGACAAACACCTTTGACAAAAAGACTCTGCAATCGTTCTGAATTTTGTGTTAAACCAAGTCTCACGGAAAAGTCTGATCATAGCATCTCTTCCAAGGTGAGCTGGACCATGATATAATTATTATTTGAAACATTTGTAAAGCGCGAACAAAGGCCCAAGGGCATCTCGGCGCTAGTGAACTGCTGTGTTTAACCCAGGGAGGCAGGAAATAGGAAGGTTAAAAGGGATCAGAGGTTAAAAAGCCATGTCAGCAATCAAACAATTTGGTAAAACTATTCTACCATCTTTGTAAGTCCACACTCCATCCTCATCACGTGGTCTACATTCTGCTCTCAACCATAAATCTTTTTCCTCATCATCTGCTTCATTTTGTAAGTCCTTGATTTCCTGCCATGTCTCTACTGTTGTTGTTAGCATCAATGAATTTGAATCACATTCTTTACTTTTTTCCCGATTATATGCACGACAATTTTTCGCACAATATTTAGCAGTTTCATCTGCATAGGCATTGCCTTTTGAAATATAATCCACTCCTTTTGTATGTGCAGCGCACTTTACAATTGCAATCTCTTTAGGCAATTGTATACCATCAATTAATCTTTTAATAAAAACTGCATTTTTAATTGGTGACCCTGCTGAAGTTAAATAGCCCCTCTGGGACCAGAGCTGTCCATAATCATGCACAACTCCGTACCCATATTGACTATCAGTAATGATGGTAACTCTTTTATCTTTTGATATTTCACAAGCACGAATCAAAGCAATTAATTCAGCCACCTGTGCTGAACGAATTCCCTCAAGACATGATGCTTCTTCAACATCTGCAACTGTACAAACTGAGTACGCTGCCTTCAAAACGCCTCCTTCTGTCCTCAGACAGGAGCCATCCACAAAGTAGACGATATCTGATTCAGGCAAAGGTACGTCTTTAATATCTTGCCTCGGTTTGGTGCAAAATTCCATGACATCCAAACACTCATGTTCCACTTCATTCTCATCAACGATTTCTGAATCAGGTAATAAGGTAGATGGATTTAAATTCAAGCATCTTGAAATGGAAACATTGTCTGCTCCTAGAATGATTTTCTCATATTTTGTCAACCTGCTGCTGGTTAAATGTTGAGTTTTACCTCTTGTCAGTAATATTTCAACTGAATGAGGCACACAAACTTTCACAGGAAATCCCATTATGATTCCTTCGCTTTGTTCAAGACTAACACTAGTAGCTGCAACTGCTTTCAAACAACCTGGTAAGGCTTAGCTACAGGATCAAGAACTGCAGAGAAATATGCAATGGGTTTCTTCAAATTCCCATGTCTCTGAATTAACACAGACAATGCACATCCTTCTCTTTCACTACAATATAGTTCAAAACCTTTCTCATAATTTGGCATGCCTAAAGCAGGAGCTTGACATAAGCTCTTTTTCAAATTCTCAAAACACTCCAACTCAGTTTCATTAAGAATAATTGGATCTTTTACATCAGACTTAGTAAGTCTCTGTAGTGGTTTTGCAATTACTGAAAATCCACTTATCCATTGTCGACAGTAGCCAACCATTCCCAAAAACATCCTAACCTGTCTCTGTGTTCTCGGTGGCTGCATTGCTTGAATCATTTTTATTCTCTCAACTGTCACCTGTCTTTTCCCTTTAGCAATTCTATGACCAAGATATTTCACTTCTTGTTTACAAAACTGCAATTTTGCTGGAGACACTTTATGTCCTTCATCTGCAAGATGATTCAGAAGTATTATAGTGTCTGTCACACAATTTTCTCTTGTTTTAGCAGCAATCAACAAGTCGTCGATATACTGCACCAACGTTGACCTGCCAGGTAAATCTAAATCTTCCAAAGATCTTTTTAACAGCTCATTAAAGATTGAAGGACTCTCTGTATACCCCTGAGGAATTCTACACCATGCGAGGTTCCTACTCTGGAATCTGAAAGCAAAAATTTCCTGACTCTCTGGATGTAAAGGAACAGTAAAGAACGCATTGCAAAGATCAATGACAGTGTACCATTCAGCATCATGTGGAATCTGATACAAAATAACTGCTGGGTTTGGAACTACAGGACAACATGGAACTACAATTTGATTGATTTTTCTCAAATCTTGAACGATTCTATACGTTCCATTCGATTTCTTAATTCCCATGATCGGTGAATTACAAGGACTACTCCCAATTTCCTTAAAACACCTTGTTTAATGAATTTTTCAATCACAGGTATAACTCCCTCAATTGTCTCCGCTTTCATCTTGTACTGAGGAATATTAGGAAATTCTATTCCCTGCTTCAATGTAATTTTGACTGGATCGACATGTTTCATTAGACCCATCTCATTTCCAGTCAAATCCCAAATTTCAGATTTTACTGTATTTTTGAGCTCTTCTGGCAGAATTTCTTTTTCAAATGTGGGAAACAATTTTGATTCCTCTGATTCCATCAACATCATTGTCATTCTGTACAAGCCATCTTCTTCTATTGTTTGCAATTCAACCCCATCAGGAGAACAATATATTCTGCAATTCATTTTGCACAATATATCTCTGCCCAATAAATTTACTGGACTACTATTACAAACCACAAACCTGTGTTTGTCTTTAAAATTTCCAATTTCGACCGGTACTGGGTCAGTTAGGTCAGTCCTGATCTGTTGGTTACTTACTCCGACAACTTGGATGGTTTCCCCAGAGAGAGGTGGGTTTTCAATTTCTATTGATCTAACAGTAGAACGGGTAGCACCAGTGTCCACTAGAAAAGTGATGTCTACATCATTAACTTTCCCGTTTACAAAAGGACCAGACTGGTCAACCTCAAGAGTGGCTCCAATAACACACTCTTCCCCCTCTCTCGGGCACCGTCAGAAGTAATCATCAGAGTCACTTCCCTGTCCTTCTGTTAACAAAAACTGTTGTGAAGCATTTTGCACAGTTTGCCTTTGGGATTTTATTACCTGTTCATCTCCTTGAAATCCCACACCAGAATTATATTTTTGTATTCCCCCACAATTAGGAAAAGGAGGTTGTGGCAATTGATTCTGCTGGTGATTCACCTGATGCTGCAGCTGTCGCTGAAGATTTAACTCATTTAAACTCTGTTGTAACTGTAGCTGTCGCTGCAGATCAACATCATTCTGCATCTGTGGATTTAACAATGGATTTTTTAAATTTCTTGGTGGTTTTTTACATTCGTCTCTCCAGTGTCCAATCTCGCCACAATTAAAACAAGGCAATTTTTGTTTCATCTCTTCGATTTTAGGATTATATTTTCTGATAATATTATTACCCTTAAATTTTCCTTGACCAAGATTTGAATTTGCAGTCTGAACAAAATGTGTGTTTTTATTTCCAAGATTAGCAATTTGTTGCTCAGCCACTTTCACTTGAGCCCACATTGCCTTTTCCTTGAGCTTCTTCTGTCTCACTTCTAATTCATCACTACAGTATTTCGCTTTTCTTAAAATGTCATCAACAGAAAGTGCTTGCCATCCGACAATACTGTTTCTAATCATATCAGCAATTTCTGGTTTCAAACCATAAACAAATCTGTAGACGAAATGACTCATGTCTTTTTCATCTAGTTTTTCATAGCCACTGTATTGTTTGAAAATCAACAGTAACCTTTCGTAAAATGAATGAACTGATTCCTTTGGTTCTTGGTTTGTTCTTTCTATTTTAACCCAATCAACCTCTTTAGGTGGAATTTTTTCTTTTAACCAGTAAATCACTTTTTCATAAAAATCCATTACAATCGGATTAGGAGCACCTGTTTCTTTTATTCGTTCAGGTTCTACTTTTGGCCAACTTATGGATATTTTGCATTCCGTCCAAAGATCCGATGGGACAACAATGTCAAAAAATCCATCTAGATCAATCCACAGAACCTTTGAGACTTTGATGAACCTGTCTACCTGTCTATACCACTCAACAGGTTTCTCTCTCAGCCTCGGAAAATCATTTGTAAACAGTAGTATGTCCTGTCTTGACCATGGGACATGAACATACCCTCCACCTGCAATCTCTCTCATTGGAAATTGTTTTGACAATTTTTCTAATTTCTCATCTTCCTTCTTTCTTGTCCATTTAACTCTCCACTTACTCAACTCTCCCAGTTTTTTTATATAAACAATCAAATCTTTTATGTGCATTATTCTTCCCATTGAGTTCAAATTCTCAATGTCATTTTCTGAAAAGTCTAATCTGTAGGTTTTGCAAAATTCTTTTGCCTGCTTAAATCAATTTCAAGTTCTGCTGCCAGTTCATCTAACTGATCATATTTGTTTTTCGTTTTCCACTGAATACTCTTACAAATGAACAGAAGTTCATCATCTCGATAAAATTTTAAACTGTCAGGACCTATTGTACCAATTATTAATTCTTCTAAATTAGCTTTTAATTTTGCAACATCAAGTTTAGGTTTAGTCACTCTGACTTCAGAACACTCAGCTTCAGATTCTGCACCCATCGGTGATTTAGGAAATGAATCCTCATTAAAAGTTAGATTAGGCATTCTTGTTTTTGAAGAATTAATTTTAGATATGTCTGAATAACAATTTTCGGCAACCCTTTGAATTTCTGCATTTAAAGGGATAGTCAAACCTGGCTTATTAATTTCTCTTTGTTCAAAGACAGGCTGAACAGGACCAATCGTTACTGGAACTGTCACAGCTTCCATACTTTTTGTTATTTGTCGAATTAATTCTTCTTTTGACCGTAAATACTCAGAAGAATTCCCAGTTTCCACATTTCTGACTTCTCTCACATCATTTTTTTTGAGCTTCCCTTTCTCTTGGAATTAATGAAAAATGTCTACCCTCAATACAGACATCCGCATTTGTTTGTTTCAAATATTCTTGGAGTTTCAAAAGATTCAGAATTATCTGGATAAATCTTAGAAGAATCAATAACTGGAGGTGCACTTGGTGTGATTTCTGTAGAAACCATCGGAGTAGACCATGACCTAGGAGGTCTCAAAGGCTCATTCCTTTTATTAGAAGTGAACATTTCTTCTAAAACTGTATCTTCAGTTTCACTCTCTACAGAAGCATTATTTTTCTTTTCAGTTCTTTTTTCACCAGGAGAACCTAAAACCATTTCTCTAATTAAATAGAGTCCCTCACTCATACTTCCCTGTCTCCACATTCGCATCCTGTCTTCATGTGTCTCCCTTCTATAACTTGGAGTTTAAGGAGGTCTTTTAATTCCACTTGCTTCTCTTTGTAATTGAAACATCTCATCCTCCCATTCGACTAAAGCTTCAAATTGAGTAGGTCACGGTTTGGGAATAAGAGCATTCATTTTCTCTCTCAAATTTCTTAAAACTTTTATGTTAAACGAACCATCATCAGGCCAAACCAAAACACCATCATCCTTAGTGTAGTGTTTCCAAATATCAAACCACAAAACAGTATGATAACCATATTCACCTTCCATATATGCTGCAGGTGTTTTATATTTATGAAGTAATTTACCACCTCGCGTTTCGATTTTCTTGTCAGGTGAGATAACATTTTTTAGCTTCTGAAATAACGTTGGCTTTTTCTCAACATGTTTAAAATGATAACTCATTTTTAAAATTTAATTTTAATTAACAATTTTGTTCGTAAAATATTTCCGGGATATTCCGCACAGCTAACCAATCCGTGCGCGAAACACACTAACAAGCCAATGAGAGTTGAGCTACGTCACTATTCTGCTCAACCAATAGATATGGAATTTTTCTGAAAAGCCAATTAGCTTACAGCTCGTCAGAAACTCAAGAACCAATCAGAACACAGCTAGTGACGTATATCACCCATTCACAGCGCGGCTCTGTGACGTACACAGCAGCTGCGGTTTTTCACTTCTCTCCCTCAGCGCTCACCCCTCCTTCACAAAATCTTTTCACAGCGCCATTTTAAAGCACTTTTTTAATTAAAATTGATTTTAACAATGACAAGAAAGACTCATCTGTCTGTTTCTCTAAAAAGTGATAGAATTTCAATCACTCAAATATTCTCTTTCTCGGAATAGAAGGCGCTATTCCCATAGAATACACAATTGCCAGTACAGTAATCTTTTTACTCTACCCTTCATACAAGTAATTATGAACTCATTTTCCTCAGAACGCACAACTAAGTGACTGTTCGAAAGTTCCACTTGAACATAATTTACAAAACAACCTCGCATTTTCACACAGGAAATGTCCCTAAATTCAAACACACATGAAATCCGTACAGGACTCTCACCTGTTTATAGAAATCATGCACCATTAGTAGAATAACGTCGTTATCCGTACAGGACTTTCACCTGTTTATAGATATAAAACATGTACCCCTACAGGACTCTCACCTGTTTATAGATATTCATGCACCGACGTTACCCTACCCTTCATTCGAGCTCGAATATATACAAATACTTTTATCACAGTGAGTTTTATAACAGGCTCTCAGTCCCTATACTCATGCTGTTCAAATTTCTTAGATAATCCTCACCTAACAACTTTCACACCTAGCCCTAAAATGTGTTGCACGGCCACAACACTTGTGATACACGGCGATATCACTACTCTGAAACAGATCAAATGCCCTGTGTGACTACCTTCTCATCACACAATCTGTACCGGTACTACTCAAGCTCTGCTTTTTTTTTTTTTAATTGCCGACTGACGCTGTAACCAGGGTTAGGTTTGTGCGTAACTCTCTGAAGTAAGTGGCCTTGTTTCACAGAGCATAGCTGGCACTGTGACGTGGTGAGGCAGGAGCGCGGGTTGTGCATGCATGAAATTTCGAGCGAGCGATGCACTGTGGAGCGCGATGAGCCAGCTGGGGTCCAACTGCTACACAGATCAAGGAAAGAGAAATTAGGTAAATACGACCTTCTGTTGATGGACTGAAGTCTTGAAAATCAAATTTCCTGATGGAGAGCAGCAGTCACGTCGTCTGCTCGGAGAAGATTGGCTGCTTAAGTCCTGAATGGCTTTCATGATCAGTGGCTTGGCTCTTGGCGGTGGGTGCGGAGGAGGTTCCAGCTCGTCGACAAGTTATTAAGTACTCGACTAGGGAGGTGGATGTCGAAAACGTGATTTATGGCAGGGCGTAACGAAACTTGTGGGGGCCCCCCTGCAAAAGTGATGGAGGGGGCCCCCCCAATGCTACGGACCCAGTAAGCTTGCAGGCCCACCTGTTCACACTGCTGCAAAGGACCCCCTGGAGAGCTCGGGCCCTCCATACCCTTGGGGCTGTGGGGATTATTGTTGCCCCACTGCTTGAATCAGACTCCAGCAGGATACCTGGCTCTAGCTCAATTTGAGGCCATCTTAGACCCTGGACCCCAAAACAAGCCAAGATTTAACGTGGCTTCTAAGATTTAATGTGGCTTCTGCCTGCAGCCACGCTCTACCTTCATGTGCAATGAGGTGATTTGCATATGGCTGGGTCCAAATGGAGGTCAGCAGGCCAGGTCGCTTCCCATGCCGCACAGCTCAACCAGTTGTGCCCGTGCCTTCCCCCTACTGCCTCCTGCCTTAGTGAGTTCGCCGCTGCTGTGCCATGCAGTGTAATTCTGCTTGTCTCTTCATGTACATTGTTTGACTGCCTTTAACTGTTGTATCTCTGCCCATTGCCTGATTTTTAACTCTTTTTCCACTTTTGCCTTCTGTACCCCTTACCCCTCGCCATTGTTCCTGCTGCTGCCCCCTGCGGCCCGCCCCCTTTTGCCTTCTGTTTCACGCTCCCTCACGCCCATTCGCCGCCCCGCTCCCTCCTCCCAGCTGCTCCTCCCTCCCGCTTCGCCTTAATTGGCGACCGCTACGCGGTGGTGAGAGCGACAACTGTCCATGACAGCAGGCCAGGTCACTCCCCACGCCGCACAGCTCCACCAGTTTTGCCCGTACCTTACCCCTACTGCCTCCTGCCTTAGTGAGTTCGCCGCTGCTGTGACACGCTGTGTAAATCTGCTTGTCCCTGTGTACATAGTTTGACTGCCTGTAACTGTTGTATCTCTGCCCATTGCCTGTTTTTTAACTCTTTTTCCACTTTTGCCTTCTGTACCCCTTACCCCTTGCCATTGTTCCCGTTCCCGCCGATGCACCCCAGCGGCCCGCCCCCTTCTGCCTTCTGTTTCCCGCTCCCTCACGCCCATTCACCGCCCCGCTCCCGCCTCCCAGCTGCTCCTCCCTCCCACCTCGCCTTAAATGGCGGCCGCTGCATGGCTGCGCCGCCTGTCGGTGCCCGTCCGCGCCTGGACCGCGCCCAGCGCCAGAACTCCTGGACCCCGCACACGCCACGATGCAAGACTCTGATACGGCACCAATACTTTCCTCGCACTCAACGTCGGCCGAGACCACCGCTGCTTCCAGGCCGACCCAAAACACACACACGGACCATTCTCCTGCCACACCTGCAACTTCACCCTCGACAGATCCACCAAGCCCCCAAGGCTACCTTCCTGACCGAGACCTGGTGGAACGAATCCTCGGCGCCCGACAACGCCATAGCCATCCCGGACGGCAAGAAGATCACCCACAGGGATCATGCCAATGGATTCGGAGGAGGTTTAGCCATCGTCTACAAGTCCACCCTCAAGGTCTACACCCATGCAGAAGACACCCTCAACACCGCCGAACACCTGCACTTCCGGATCCACTCCGACCCCAACACCACCCTCAGAGGAACACTCATCTACAGACCCCCGGGCCCAGGGCTCAGTTCAGCGACTACATTGCTGACCTCGCTGCACCCACGCACTCGCTTCCACGGTCTACATCCTCCTCAGGGACCTGAACTTCCACCTCGAGAACAACAACGGCGCCAACTTTGCCACCCTGATCGACAACCTCGACAACCTCGGCCTCAAACGACTCGTCACCACACCCACCCACGCTGCCGGCCACACGCTTGACCCCATCTTCTCCACAAGCACCCTCGTTGCCTTCAACTACACCACCGAACTCCACTGGACCAACCACCGCTCCATCCATTTCACCTTCAATAAACCAACCTCGCACCAGTGCACCCAACAACTACCTCGCCGCTGCTGGAGCAAAGTCACCGAAGACCAGCTGACTTCCGCCCTCTCCCAGAATCCACCCACCGACCCCACAAACCCAGACGCAGCCGCCCGCAACTTCAGACAGTGGATCTACGACTGCGCCAACACCCTCGCCCGCTCAAGAAACCCTACAACAGCCACACCAACAATAAAGCCATCTGGTACTCCGAAGAGCTCCAGACCTCCAAACGCACATGCCGGAAACTGGAGAAGAAATGGCTCCATGATCGCACACCAGACAGCCATGCAGCCCACAAGGATGCCACTCGCAGACATCATCACCTCATCAGAACAGCCAAGAGATCCTCCTTCAAAGCCCGCCTGGACAACAACGCACACAACAGCAAAGAGCTCTTCAGCATAGTGAAGGAACTCTCCAACCCCAGCGCCAACACCAACGACATCCCGCCCTCTTAAGATCTGTGCGACTCACTGGCCACCTTCTTCCACCGCAAGATCGCCGACATCCTCGACAGCTTCAACACCGCGACCGCCCTGAATAAACTCCATCCACTCAGGATCATCGCCAGACCCCTGCCCACACCACGTATTCAACAGAGCAGACACGACCATCACGCCCCATCTACGGAAGGTCATCAACATCTCCTTCGAGACAGCGACATTCCCGAAAAGCTGGAAGCATGCCAAAATCAACGCCCTCCTCAAGAAGCCCAAGGCGGACCCCAAGGACATCAAGAACTTCTGGCCCATCTCCCGGCTTCCCTTCCCGGCGAAGGTCATCGCGAAAATCGTCAACATACAACTGGCCCGCCACCTCGAGGACTACAACGTCCTAGACCCATCCCAGTCCGGATTCAGACGTAACCACAGCACCGAGACAGCCCTCATCGCCGCCACAGACGACATCAGGCGCAAACTAGACAACAGCGAAACATCAGCCCTCATCCTCCTGGACCTATCAGCCGCCCACGACACGGTCTGCCACCGCACACTAAAAAACCCACCTCCAAGAAGCCGGAATCCAGGAGAAGGCCCTGGACTAGACCACCTCCTTCCTCTCCAGCAGAACCCAGAGAGTCCGCCTCCCACCCTTCCGATCCGAAGCCACCGACATCATCTGCGGCGTACCCCAGGGCTCTTCTCTCAGCCCGACCCTGTTCAACGTCTACATGGCCCCCCTCGCACTAGTGGCCCGCCAACACGACCTGAACATCATCTCTTTTGCCGACGACACCAAGCTCATCCTCTCCCTCACAAAAGACCCGCACACCACCAAAACAAACCTCCACGAGGGAATGAAGGCCGTCGCCGACTGAATGAAGACCAGCCATCTGAAATTGAACTCGGACAAGGCGGGGGTCCTTATCCTTGGCCCCACCCCCTCTGCCTGGGACGACACCTGGTGGCCTACCGCACTGGGGACAGCACCGACACCCACAGACCACGCACGCAACCTAGGATTCATCCTCGGCTCCTCCCTCTCCATGTCGAAGCAGGTCAGCGTGGCTCCTCATCCTGCTACAACACCCTCCGCATGCTCCGCAAGATCTTCATATGGATCCCGACCAAACCAGAAGAACGGTGACCCAAGCCCTCGTCAGCAGCAGGCTGGAATACGGCAACGCACTCTATGCAGAAATCCCGGCCAAACACCTACGACGACTGCAAACCATCCAAAACGCCTCCGCCCGACTGATCCTCAACATCCCTCGTCGCAGCCACATCACCCCCCACCTGAGAGACCTACACTGGCTCCCCGTCAACAAGGAGATCACCTTCAAGCTCCTCACCCACGCACACAAAGCACTCCACACCACCGGACCAGCCTATCTGAACAGCAGACTCAGCTTTTACACCCCCACCCACCAGCTCTGCTCCCCCAGCCTCGCCCTCGCAGCCGTTCCCCGCATGCAACGAATGACATCCGGAGGCAGATCCTTCTCCTTCCTCGGCACCAAGACCTGGAACACCCTCCCTACTCACCTGCGGCAGACCCAAGACCTGCTCACCTTCAGAAGACTCCTCAAGACCTGGCTGTTCGAGCAGTAGCAGCACCCCCTCCCCTCAGCGACTTGACGGGTGAGTAGCGCGCTTTACAAGTGACTGATTGATTGATTGAGGTAGCATGGTGAGCAAAGGAACGAATCGTTGGAGTGCTATCCAAAGCGATTGCAAATTGTAAGCATTCCTTCCATCACCTTTTGTGGATTTCATGTACCGCCTGTACGTGGTACCGTTCTGCCCAGACGTGGGTCCTATGCTCACTGTGTCACTGGAACCAAGCTATACCCAGCTGATGGGCCCATAACTAGGGGAAACAGGTCCTGGGTTGCATGTGTACCAGTTCAGGGAGGAACTGGCCTGTCAGTTTGGGCTGGCCTGTTCCCATAGGGAGCAAGGTCAGGACTGCTTTGCATATGGCTGGTTTCAAACTGAAGTGGCTGGTCAGCAAAAGAACGATGGGTTAGGATGCTACTCCAAGCAACTGCCAGTAGCTAAACAAATTGCAAGCATTCCTTCCATCACCTTTGGTGTGCTTGATTTAACTTTTGTGTTTGACAAAGAATTAAAGACGCAGTAGTGACGTTTAATGTAAAAAAAAATAGGCATTACCCATCTAGTAGCTAAATGAAACCAGAAACCTGGGATCAATTCTGACTTTTCTGCTCCACCAAATTGTGTAAATGTAAATGTGTAATACTTGTATAGCGCACTAATCACCATGAGGCATCTCGGCGCTTGTACACATACCGCTGTGGAACCCTTCCTGGCTTTTCCCTGTGAAGTGCCCACTCCTGGGCACCCCCAAGGTGAAGCCAGGCATCCTAGCGCTGTTGGGGACCGCTGTGGAGATTAAGCAAGCTATTGCCCAGAGTTGCAGAGTGGGACCCAGGATTAGAATAGGCACCGAGGCGGGAATTATCAGGTCCGAGAAAATTGAGCCTGAGACCCGCCGAGGCGGGAATTGTACCCTGGTCCTGGGCTAGACCTCTGCATCAGGGTCTGCGGCTCTAACCATTGAGCCACACTTCTCCTGATCCTGGGAAAATATTTTACTTTACTGCACCTCATTTACATTCATTATCACAGATGAGTGTCTTCAAGTGTCTGAGTTTAGAATATGCTCTGTTCAAAATAATATAAATCAAGGAATATAGGGTACATGTGACAATTGACTTGCATCATAGTTTACTTGTGGCATTACCATCAAGAGGAGGGTGCCATGAATGTTTCTTACTTCCTCACTTTTAATAAATACGATGCACTTAGATGAACCACTTTTGCACGTTAAAGAAATACACTGTTTTTGAATGTTGGAGACACTTTAGCATTCATATCTGAACATATTTTTTTATGTTTTGTTTAGTGATTTCAAGATATAACGTAACGAAACATTAAACATATTGCAGGACAATGCATTGCACTATAGTAGAGAAAATATTCAGTAGAGAATATAAGCAGTTGATCAGGTTGACGAAGGCGCTAATTGGAGTCTGAGAAAGTCCCAACCAAGTAGACCAACGCCACGTAGCCTGACAGACACAATAGCACATCAATGTATGTCTGGCGCCAAAATACTGTCCGGAATGTTGTTTCTTCCCCTAGTTGCAGGCAACCCATCTCTTTGCCACCATCTGCGTAAAAGACGCATACCTTCGTGTAGTCCATTATATATTTATTGTGCATTGCATAAGGGCCTGTTTGGGGGATGGTGTCACTGCTAGGCCAATCATTTTACATAGAGCCATGAATATCTTAGTCTAGTAATCAGCTATGGGCGAGCATAGCCATTCACTACCAGAAGGTGCACATGGAATCCGACCGTAGCCCCCAAGCAAGCTGTTAAGTGGTACACCTTGTACAGAACTTGAAAGTGTATAAGAAGGAGCCATCGTTTGGGGCGAAAGCTCTAGCCTGCATGAACAGAATATCCATTCCATAATGCACAGTGTGCATATCTGTTGTGTGATTTACTTGCCAAAAATGTTCAGAGCTAGGCTCGTGCATACGGTTAAGTGCAAAGCCAGACGCTTATCTTGGCTCTCCCTGGTAACCTGTTGGCTCGCCCATCTTTAGGACAGTGCAACTGGACTGATAAGGGGGGTGGGAAGAGGAGGGGGTGGATTGCAAGGATCCTAGATTGTGAAAGAAAAACAAAGCCACTTCAATCCTTAAATGTTTTCAGAAAACACTCTGAATGGGGCTGACTGTCAGGGCTTCCGCTCAACTGCAGCCCAGTTCCTGTCAACTTAAGAAACCTGTGTGCCTCTCCACTGAGCCCGGCCGGTGGCACCGTGGCACACGAAGGGGTGGGATGGGGAGACGAGGCCAGCCAGACCATTCAGAATTCTATGCGCGCAGCAACGCCCATTCGGCCGAAAGGTCTTCAAGTGCCCTGGGTCAGGTTCCATGAGAGGCCCTTTCTTTTGCAGGATATGCTGCTCACTTCAGAAGGGGCTGAGGGGCCCCCTTCAGTATCGGTACGCCTGCCCCCCCCCCCCCCCCCCGCACTGCGGGGTCTGCGGGGGCCTTTGTTACGCCCCTGGAGTTATGCATCCACAACCGGAGCCATCCAGCCGTGAAGAATCCAGCTTCCAAAGTGTCATTGCTGAGGAATGTTCATGGCTGGACAATCGCGCTCTGCATTTCTAGTCATGGCATCAATAACAAACAGTACAAGTCGCGTGGAGGCAAGCGACTCGCAGCATAACATTGCATGACATGAACAGTAATGTAACATTATTTTAAACAGTAATGTAACTCTATAACAGACAACTCTTCTATCAGTGACTGACAAAAAAACAATCACTGCAACAACTGTGGTTATAGCTCAAAGATGGCCATAAAAGCCATCAGTCAATGCTTTGAAGGTGGAGCCACAATTGGTACCTCGACAGGTAAGGTTTTGGATCTTGGCATTGCAACATGGCACTCTTGCAACTCTTCACCAACTCTCCTAAATTGATGTTCAGTTACTGAGTAACATCTTTATTTATTTTCTGTTAGTGAGAAAATATATCAGATCATGTGAAATATCTTAGCTCACCAAATTCTTCAAACTCTTGGAATTATCGGTGAAACTCTGTAGTGTATGTAAGATTCCCAGAAAATAAAAAAAATCAGCACCTTTCTCATACAAGTTATCAGTGTAATAATAGAATCGAAAAAAACACATTTTTACAAATTTCTTAAATAATATAATCTATTGCAAACATTAAAAGATTCATCCTGGCCAACTGTGGGGCATGGACATGGGCTTACCACCTATTGATCTTTCAAAGAGATCCTAGCAGAGTTAAATTTCAGAGCAAGCTAGAAATTCTTGGTCTCCCAAAATTGTTATCATCCTATCTTAGTCCAGTTACAAAACAGAGGCATGGCCCACAATAGAAAATATAATTTTCCAGTAATAAATAACTTGGCACAGAAGCAGAATAAGTGATCCGATTAGCAATCAACTTTCCAAACATTCCACATATTAACAGAGGATACTTTAAAAGACTTTCAGGCATAAAATACTGTATCAGTTAAGCAAATCCCCAAAAAGATTTTCCCAAGTCTCAGCAGAAATTATATTTCGAGCATTCTCATTCTATATCTGACAAACTTCTGTATAAATGGGGCTAAAGTAAAGTTAAGGGTACAAGGTATTTAACAATGCAAATGTAAAGCAGCAAGATTGCAAAGAAAAATGTGAAGATGTAAAAAATTATAAGAGCAGCTTCTCTGTTAATTGCATGTGCATGATACATTTATCACCTATTCGATGCTGATGCGTAAATTTGGTGCATGAATGAACATCGTCCTACAGTTTGCTGGGCTGGTGGAAGAAGCATGTAAAACATGGATTTCTTTCCTCAAAATTTCAGATGCATATGAAGTGAACACAGTTATGCGATCACTAGCCACTGGGCATAAGCATTTGACTATTGTTTATCATGAACTTTGAAACAAGTCAAACTCTTTAGTTCCTAGAATAAGGAGCTTTGTAGATTTGTGTAATCTAAGGATATAATTATATAATCTCCTAAAATGATACCTCTTGAACTTAGAATGTAAAGTGAAGACGTTTCTTGGAGCTCTGCTGTGCCATTCAAGCACACCTTCCACATTCGCAGGTGTTGAGTTTATTTCACAAGGTGGAATTGGGAAGAGAACATAGGGATCAGATGATGACGCCATCCACGGGATATACTCCAACTGATCTTCCTGCTGAACTGGATGTCATCCTGGAAGGGTGAATACTTGGTAAATGTATCCACACAAGCACAAAATCTACTCTCTACTTTCAGTTCCTAGACGGTAATCAATGCTTTGAAATCCAAAGATTTTGACTATCAGAATTGTGTGATGAGCTAGCACCACTCAAAGGCAAAAACAAAAGCCCAAACCCTTCTGCTTTCTGGTTCAATAAGGATTTATAGGAGGGAAGGAGATCACTGAGATTGCTTGAGAAGAAATGGAGACAGTCACCCCCCACTACTAATCTTTATTGTCTCAGAGTAGCAAGATCTCTTCACAATCTCTTCAATGCAAAGGCGACCTGTTTCTGAACTCTAATCAACACATTCAAGAACACCATTATTTGAATTTGCATGAGGTGCTAACAAATCAAGTTTGATGACCCCAAAGGTTAATCCGAAGTATTTGTTCAGTTCTTTGACAATAAAGTGAAATCCATTGAGGAACCTTGTGTCTAAATTGCTTCATTTTAATCTCACCACCTTCCCCTGAGCACTCTTACCTGTGACAGGGCACTTCCTAGAGCAGACGCACAGCGGACTTTAGCGCTGACACGGAGCTCAGGTTAATTTTGCCGCCATCTCCCCGGGCCACGCACAAGCCACGCCCACTCTTGCGAGGCCACGCCCCTTTCTCTGCCGTATTTAAC
The DNA here is from genome assembly GCF_964261635.1 of Lissotriton helveticus. NCBI lineage: Eukaryota > Metazoa > Chordata > Amphibia > Caudata > Salamandridae > Lissotriton > Lissotriton helveticus. The sequence continues at coordinate 290,126,188 of NC_136057.1, forward strand.
CCGCGCTGACTACGAGCGCGCCAGAGACCTTCCACACTCCTGAGGCGGAAAGCCGGGAGAATCGTGCTGTTGCTATTGTTTTTACTTGTGTCTAAATTGCTTCATTTTAATCTCACCACCTTCCCCTGAGCACTTATACCTGTGACAGGGCACTTCCTAGAGCAGACGCGCAGCGGACTTTAGCGCTGACACGGAGCTCAGGTTAATTTTGCCGTCATCTCCCCGGGCCACGCACAAGCCACGCCCACTCTTGCGAGGCGACGCCCCTTTCTTTGCCGTATTTAACCCGCGCTGACTACGAGCGCGCCAGAGACGTTCCACACTCCTGAGGCGGAAAGCCGGGAGAATCGTGCTGTTGCTATTGTTTTTACTTGTATCTAAATGGCTTCATTTTAATCTCACCACCTTCCCCTGAGCACTCATACCTGTGACAGGGCACTTCCTAGAGCAGACGTGCAGCGGACTTTAGCGCTGACACGGAGCTCAGGTTAATTTTACTGCCATCTCCCCGGGCCACGCACAAGCCACGCCCACTCTTGCGAAGCCACGCCCCTTTCTTCCTACTCGCCTCCATATAATCATGTGCCTCTCAAGGACGCGCAGCGGACGAGCGCAGCGGGCGCGCCTAAGGCAAGCCCGTCTGCGCCCGTCCGCGCCTGGACGGGCCAAGGGACTAGGCAGAATGGAGAAATTACCAGGTACACCTCCCTTGAACTTCGCTCTTTACAAAATTCTGGCTTTCCCTCTCTTGATCCCACTACATGTGCCCGCTTAAAGGCCAATAACATCTACCCCCCCCATTTTATGCAGGAGCCATCTTCTACCTTACCTCAAAGCTCTAACTCCACTAGCTTTTCTTTAAGTCCTAATGCTCTGGCCCTCCGCTGTCTATATCTTAATACCAGATCTCTGGTAAAACATCAATTAGACATCTTTCTACTGCTCAAATCGGATAGACCAGACATACTGTTTGTCTCCAAAACCTGGCTCACAGCAGATTCCTTACCGGATATTCTTACAGCCTTACCGGCAGATTATTACATCCTGTCAGTGAACAGAAAACCAGGAAAACCTGGTGGTGGCGTTGCGCCATCATTCACAAAGATCATACGTTCACCACTTTATCTTCTTTGGACTTACCAGACACTGAAAATTTAGTAATCTAATCTGATACTGACAAAGGAACTATGGTGCTGGTATTGATTTATCGTCCACCTATAACCATGCCTACTTTTCCAGTCTCCCTGTCTGAGCAACTGGCCAGTCTGGTCATTGATTATGATAAAGTTATGTTAATAGGGGATTTAAACTACTGGTATAACAACTTGGAAGCAGACCTCATGCCATAGAACTTTTTGAGCTTCTCTCCAATTTGAACTTCCTTCAATATGTCCTGACTCCTACCCATGAAAAAGGACATATCTTGGACCAGATTTGGTCATATAATATCCCTATTTCCACCCCCACGGCCTTACCTTGTATATGGTCTGATCACCATCTACTGCAATTTTCCATCACCTTTCAGGGTAACTTAAAAAACCCTGTGCCCATGGGAGGGTTAGTCAGGAAATGGAGATCTTTAAACACCCAAGATTTTCTATCTACCTTGGCTAATTCTCTTCCGACTTCCGCCCCTGATATTAATTTGATGGACAAAGCACTCACTGATTGGCTCTTATCTGCCTGTAACGTACATGTTCCCTTAACCAAGTTTTCTCGTGCTCGTCGTATGGATGCCCACAGGTGGTTTTCTACAGACCTAAAAAATCAAAAATTAGAACTCCGCCAACTGGAAAGAAAATGGAGACACGGGTACCTTGATAAAGATAGATTGTTATATACGACAGCCCGTAGGAATTACAAGAGCTCCATTTTATCTGCTAAAGCAGCCTTTTTCTCAGAAAAAATGTCGAACGCCCAAAATAAATCGAGAGAAATTTTTAGAGTCGTAAACAATCTATGTAACGATGTCAGAACCTCTCCTTCTCAACCCCGACTCAATTGATGTGTAATCAGCTTAATGATTTCTTTAAGGAGAAGATTGCCATCATAAAGGATAGTATTCAAACCACCCCTATCACTGTAGTTAGCGCGGAAATCTGTAGAAACTCCCACAAACTTCAGGCTATTCCTCCTATTGACCCACCCAAATTGGTGGAGTTGATGAACAGTGTAAAGTCCGGGTCCCCCAATGACCCCTGTCCTCAGCATATATTGAAGGAAGTCTATTCAACATTCCCTCAAGGAATACTCCCCCTCTTGAACAAATCCTTATCACAGGGAATAGTCCCCAATTCATTTAAAAACGCCACTTTAGTTCCATTAATTAAGAAACCTGGTGCCGATTCATCCAATTTATCAAATTATCGTCCCATATCTCTCCTCCCGTATGGTGCTAAGCTGCTCGAAGCCCATGTGGCTAGCTGCATTTCCAATTTTATAGAGACATCTGACTACCTGGAGCCAAACCAAGCCGGATTCCGCCAGGCACATTCCACGGAGGCGGTGATCCTCGCTGTCCAGGATACTCTAAGGTCCAACGCCGATAATGGCATACACCAGGCCCTTGTACTCCTGGACCTGTCGGCTGCGTTCGACACGGGGGGTCATACCATCCTATTACACCGTGTCGAACAAGCCGGCCTTAGCGGCTCGGCTCTTGGCTGGGTTAAGTCCTTCTTGAGGGACCGATCCCAGGCAGTCAAGCTCGAGAACTTTATGGCACCTAAACTTTCCACCACCTGCGGTGTTCCGCAGGGTTCATCATTATCCCCCCTCCTATTTAATTTATACCTTAAAGCGCTGCTGCAATCCCTAAAAAACAGGAAGGTCACTATCTACAATTATGCGGACGACCTGCAGCTGGTATTCCCACTAAATTCAACGGACTCTGTCGAGGAATTCCAGATTACTATGCTGCACATTCAGGGCTGGATGGATCAGAACCATCTAAAGCTCAACCCTGGAAAGACTGAGCTGGTACTCCCAGGCAATAGTGTAATGAGCTGGGGCCCTCATTTTTGGCTGACCTCAATGGGATCTCCCCCATCTCCTTCTCAGTTGGTGAAGAGCCTCGGGGTCACCCTCAATTCCGACCTTTCACTGAAAAGTCAGGTCGGAACGGTGATCTCTACCAGCTTTTTCCAGTTGCGAAAGATCAAGAAAATTGCTCATCTGCTCACACATTCTGCCCTTATCCAGGTGGTAATTGCCTTGGTACTCTCCCGACTAGACTTTTCGAATTCCATTTATTTAGGCCTCCCCCTTGCTCTTTCTAAACGCCTGCAGATTGTTCAAAATCAAGCTGCCAGATTAATATTTAAAAGCAATGGCAGGAATTCGGCGAAACCTCTGTTAGCCACTCTTCATTGGCTTCCCATAGCCCACCGGGTTACCTTCAAAGTAGGCTGCCTGATTTTCAAAGCCCTTCATGGCAAAAGTCCTAGGTTCATCAATCATCTGATAAATAAATACGAACCGACCCGCAACCTCTGCTCTGCCCACTTGTCCCTTCTCCCCTTGCCTATGTTAAAAAAGAAACGACTTGGCGGATGCCGATTCGCCTATCTGGCCCCTAAGACCTGGAACTCCTTCCCCCTGTCACTCCGGAGCTGCACTAAGCTGGCGGAGTTCAGGGGCACTCTGAAGACCTGGTTATTCAAGCAAGCGCACGGTTAGGGTATTGCTTACCATCTGTCTCATTTTAGCTCCATGAAACCCCTGGGTGACCGTGCGCTTGATAAATTTCGAATAACATAACCGCTGGCAGACTGTTATGAATGACAATTGAAGAGAACTTGACTTCATCTCTGAGGATGCTTAAACTTAAATTATAACAAAGATAACCATTTTATGGATCTATTGCCTTGGAATATTCCCAAAGACCTGACACAACAACTTTTGTCCTATTGGATGAATAAAGTGAACCTCTCCCCAAGCCAATGATTACCTCCGGACTGGCTCAAAAGTGGCACAGTCATTCCACTTCTCAAAAAACATTTGCCGATATGGGCAATCTCAGCAGCTTTCACCCCAAATCCAACTTGCCTTTTCTCACAAAGTTTATTGAGAGCTGTATTGAGATGCAACTTATTCAACATATTACAGAGGAGGATCTCTTAGGCGAGCATTAATTGTGTTTTAATGGAGAACACCATTATATGTAGACAAGACTATTTGTAATCACATTTGTTAACCTATTTTGCTTAAAGCACCACAGAACCTTGGCATTATTGCACATTTACATGTATTTTATAAGCACTGCCGCATTGCTATCCCATATTGTAAATTGCACATTTAGCCTGAATGTTCAAGTAAGCATAGCCTTGTTCTGAAGTTGGCACAACAAAGCGGGAACTGCTGATGTAGTGAAGTCAGTCTTACAATAGCTTGCTGTATCTTTATTTTAAGGGCTTCTCGCTTTCTTCCCACGAGAAGGGCCTGGCGCCTACTCATTAATATCTTTCTGTTTGATCATGTGTTCTGTCCTCCACTTCCTACATTGTGAAAAATGGTATTAACGTATCGGCATATGTATGTTATGTTATGTTATGTTAACAAAGTTTTATATAGCACTAGTACACCCAGAGGCTTCATGGCGCTGACTGACAGATGCTCTAGAAATAGGGGAAGATTAGGCATGAGCCTGGATGAATAGCCATGTTTTAAGTTGTTTCCTGAATATCAGGAGGTTGGAACAGGAGCAGATTTCTGAGGGAAGGGAATTCCATAACTTGGAAGCAAGGGTTGCAAACCTGCGGCCTCCCTGGTGTTGGAGTTTATAAGGGGGAATGGTCAGGAGATTTTGGTTGGCGAACCGGAGGCTGCGGGAGTGAAGGGATTTGAAGGTGATGAAGGCCGTTTTAAATGTAAAACGTTGAGAGATGGGAAGCCAATGAAGTTGTTTTAGTAAGGGCCTTGCTGATTGCCAGCGTGGCAGTCGATGGATTAGTCTGGCTGCCTGATTCTGGGCCATCTGGAGGAGCCTGCTAGGGGTGATAGGAAGGCCCAGATAGATAGCGTTTGCATAGTCCAAGTGTGATAGTACAAGAGCTATCCCCACCTGGATCAGGGCTGGCTGGGTGAGCATCCGGCTTATCTTCTTGATCCTGCAGAGCTGGAAAAAGCAGGTGGACACAACTGAGCTCACTTGGGTTTTTAATGACAGGTCTTTGTCAATGAACACCCCCAGGCTTTTAACCGAGCTGGAGGGAGTGGGAGGGGGGCCAAGCTCTGGTGGCCAATAGTGCGGGCCCCAGAATAGTTGGCTTTTACCATTAAGAACCAGTTCGGTCTTGCCGGGGTTTAATTTCAGCTGGCTTGAGACCATCCAGTGGCGGATATGGAGCATAGTGCTTTGAAAACCCTGAATCGATTCAAAGGAATTGTCAATGGTGAAGATGAGTTGGAGATCGTCAGCGTAGTTGAAGTTGACGACTTTGAATGTTTTAAGAGACTGAATCAGAGGGGACATGTAGATGTTGAACAAAATAGGGGACAGCGAGGAGCCTTGGGGAACCCCGCAGGAAGTGCGGAGTTTGGGGGCTGAGAAAGAGGCCAAGCAGACGGCTTGAATACGGTCGCTAAGGAAGGACCTGATCCAATTAAGAGCTGAGCCACAGATGCCGGCTTGTTTGACACGGTCGAGAAGGATGTTATGGTCGACCGTGTCAAATGCTGCCGAGAGGTCTAATAGGACCAGGGCCTGGGGAATTCCTCTATCAGCATTATGACGGAGGGAATCCAAGACAGCAGTGATAACTGTCTCAGTGGAGTGAGCAGGTCAAAATCAAGCTTGGAAGGGGTTCAGAAAGTTGGATTGCTCAATGAAGTTTGAAAGGTGTGACGTGACGTGGACCTCCAATATCTTGGCCAGGTAGGGGAGGAGGGAGATTGGCCTATAATTGGATAGAGTGGAGACGTCGGCTCCTGGTTTTTTTAAGAGGGGTACAACGACTGCCTCCTTAAAGGTTTTGGAGACCACGCCTTGAGATAGTGATGCATTAGGAAGTCTCAAGATCGGAGGCGAAAGTGCCGAGAATATATTTTTTAAAATGTAGGGGGGACAACAGTCTCGAGGAGAGCCAGATTTTACCTTGGTCAGGAGGGCTTGTAAGGAGAGTGCATCGAGGGGTGGGAAGTGATCTAGGGAGCAGGTGCTGGAGACAGCTGCAGGGGGAGGAAGTAAAGGATCCATGGCAGGGAAAGCTGGATTTGACGGTGACAATTTTGTCGAGAAAATATTTATTAAGGGAATTGCATAGGTCCTGGGTAATCAGTGGCTTGGGCAGGATTCTTTCAGAGTTGGAGAGTTTGTTAATGATAGCAAAGATATCCTTGGATCTATTATCTGAGTGTTCTATTATGCTGGAAAAAAAGGCAGCTTTAGCTCGAATGATGGCTTTCATATAGTCTGCTCAAGCAGTCAAGTAACAGGTTTTTTCAAGTGGGTCGTAGGCTCTCCTCCATATCCGTTCCTTTTGGCGGACAACTAGTTTTTTGGCCCTGAGGTCCTGAGAAAACCATCTATGGGCGTCCGACGGGCGAACGTTTTTGAGCTTTTTTAATGGGGCATGTGTATTACTTGCTGCTAAGAGCCAGTTAGCGATATCTGCCTCGGACTGATCGAGGACTGCATTGTAGGCTGGCATAAAATTCTCTAGATTTTCCAAAAAGGCTTGTTTGTCGAGGGTGCCCCATTTTCTAATGAGACCCCCCTTAGTAGTTATGTGTTTGCTATGCATAGAGATGGAAATATTAAATTTAATCAGGAAGTGATCAGACCATATGCAAGGAGAGATGATGGGCAAGGAGATAGTGAGGTTAGTGCTCCACACCTGGTCTAATATGTGCCCCTTGTTGTGGGTAGCAGAGGTAATGTGATGGCCGCAATTGAGGCCCAAGAGAAGCTCCGTTAGTTCGCTGGCCTGAGGGCCACCGGAGTCACTGTCAAACCAATAGTTGAAGTCGCCGATTAATAAGATTTTAGTATAATCGGTAACCATAGCGGCCAATTGGTCGCACAATGAGAGAGGGAAGAGGGGCATATTTTTGGGAGGTCTATATATAAGTATGCATATTAGAGGTCCCGTTTTCGATTCGAGTTTAATGACAAGATTATCAACTGCGGGAAGGTAGAGAGACGACATCCTGGTAAAGACATGATTTTTGTCAATGATGGCTGCCACCCCCCCCCCCCTACTTTCCCTGGGGCTCGGTCAACGTGCAGTATGTAGTAATTATCTGGGAGGGCTGCCCGGATGTCCGGGGAGGAATCAGTGTTGAGCCACGTTTCAGTAACAAAAAAAATGTCTGGTTTGTGAAATGAGAGGAGAAGAAAAATATCTAGTTGGTGCTTGACTAGGGACCGGGTGTTGAGGTAGAAAATGTGAAGTTATTGATCTCCAGCATGTGCTGTGATGGACTGCTGGTTCAGACAAGGAGCGGAAGGGGGTCCAAGGGGCTGGTGGGGGTTTGAAGGATACCTAAATGTATCAAAATATCGACGGTGGTTGAACAGGGTAGATGGGCTGCCTGGCGAAGATCCCTCAAGGTCTCTGAGGAATACGAGGCGAAATGGGCAGGGGGCTGGCCCCTGTGCCCGGCCAAGCGCGGACGGGTGTGGACGGGCCTGCCTTTTGCGTGCCTTCGGCCGGCGGCGCGCCCACTGCGCGGCCGGTTAGGGGTAGTCATTATATGCTGGCGAGGGCAGGAGGGGCCAAGCAACTGGGCTGGCAACCTGGAACTTCCCCCAAGATGGCGGCTTACCCTTGATGTTCCCCGCGGCAGCGCCTATTCGGCTGCGAGGGGTGAACGTGCAGTAGTGAGGTAGGCAGGCTGGTGCAAAGCAATCAAATTTAAAAACAAAGTTTCAAAATGCGGCAACTAACTTTTCCCGGCTTCCACCTTAGGATAGAGCGATCTATCTAGTCTGAGCGTGTGATTCTTGGCGCGGCTTATGTACTGGTGAGTGCGGGATGTGCCAAGCAACTGGACCGGCAACCCGGAACTTCCCCCAAGATGGCGGCTTACCCTTGATGTTCCCCGCGGCAGCGCCTAATCGGCTGCGAGGGGTGAAAGTGCAGTAGTGAGGTAGGCAGGCTGGTGCAAAGCAATCCAATTTAAAAACAAGGTTAAAAAATGCGGCAACTAACTTTTCCCGGCTTCCGCCTCAGGAAAGAGCGTTCTATCTAGTCTGCGCGCGCGTGAGTCTTGGCACGGCTTATGTACTGGTGAGGGCGGCAGGGGCCAAGCAACTGGACCGGCAACCCGGAACTTCCCCCAAGATGTCTGCTTACCCTTGATGTTCCCCGTGGCAGCTCCTAATCGGCTGCGAGGGGTGGAAGTGCAATAGTGAGGTAGGCAGGCTGGTGCAAAGCAATTCAATTTAAAAACGGAGTTAAAAAATGCGGCAACTAACTTTTCCCGGCTTCCGCCTCAGGAAAGAGCAATCTATCTATATGTAAAGAAAACAACATTACATTCTCCAACAGATCAAACAGCAGAGCACTGGTCCCTTGAAATACCAGATTGCACATAGACGATATTTGGTGCTTGATACTGTGAGGATGTCTAAATCTCTCGCACTCCAGGGCTCAGCCATATGCCCCATCCCCAGCCTTTCTTGCATAGTAATGTGTCTGGCAAGAATAGGAGGTTAGGCGACAAAATCCATTTAGATCCATTTAGGGCCACTAGGGCCACTAGTTGGTAAATGCCGGCAGACCTGTTGGTGCAAAATGTCTAGGCCTCAATCATGTCCATAATGCATATTGTGTGTAATTGAGAAATGCTGACTCTGGACATGCTGTGAACCTGTTTTAAAAATGGGACTACAAATCCGGAGAGGCCTACCACAGCTTCCATATTGGGCAGGGCATGAGTACAAAAAAGGAGCCTCATGGACACTATTCTGCTGACAACCATGAGAAGAGGATCTTTTCCTGTTGGGCACACAGTTTGATCAGGGTTATTGGTTCCTGGTGAGAATCAGCACAGAGACAGGACTCTCATGAAGACCTGCCTTCAACTTTGACTGCTTGGAAAGAGCCAGGGCAGATCTCTTCAGGTAAAGGCCTAGAAGGCCAGCTTTTTCAAAGAATTAATGTTTGCTTTGAACAAGATATAGAACAATTACTAACATAAAAGTGAGAGAGTGAAGAGAACAAAGACTAAGAACCTATCTTCAAACATTGAACCCCAACTGTAACCACATTACAAGTGACTTTAAAAAAAGACATACAATTGTGATCGATTCAAGAAAGGCAATATATACATTCTTAAGTACCTTTATTCCAGTTGTACAGAAGGATGATAAGCAGGTACATCAGACAGGTAGACCAGAAGAACAGGTAGTAATGAAGAAGGTCAGCCCAGTAGTCAGCTCTTGGTCCTATGCCACAGAAAACCCCACCAGGAGCAGCCTGCCTGCTGCTCATCCCATCTGTAACTGTCATACCTCACTCAGTGAGACACCCAACATTTAACGCATCACATCAATACCAACATTCTACTCCAAACACAGTGGCTGAGCAGCAGGTGGACTGTTAAACTGCAAGATATGAAAGCACTATCCAGGGCATAACACATCCCCCCCTTTTAAAATGAAAAACAAAAGTGACTTTGTTATCAGAGAAACAACAATGCACGAAGAGAAAACTGTAGACAAGAAAAAAAAATACATTCGCAAGAAATAATTCAAAACTCTGGAATGCATGAAAGTGATAAGCATAACGAAAGAATAAGAAGCAATAAACCAGAGAGAAAGGAATGAAAACAACACAGAGTACAAAATCCCAAACTATAAAACATTCTGTTGCATAATGCACAGATTACTAATTTTGCAAAAAAAAAGCATAATTGCAATTGTAAGGAATGGTTCAAAACCAGGGATGTACAATTAAGAGAACATCATGAGAGATAACAAACCATAATATACAACAACTAATAAATAGAGTACAGTAACACATCCTCTCCCCAAAAAAAATGAGAAAATGTTGTTGCGTAAGGCAAAAGGTAAACACCCCGCCACTGTATTTGGGTCTAACACCCATGTATGCACATTCTGTGAAGGAACAACCTTGTATAGCATAGATGGGACCCAACCAATGCACACCAACCCTGTGTAGAAGTTATGTGCAACATAATGGGAAAATACCCATGACCTAAAGTAATGTAAATTGGCAGAATCCCAAGCAACAAACCCAGAAAATTCAATCCCTTCTGCTAGGGGATGTATGTCATGACAATGCGGGCTTTACACTGCGCTACCATTACAGCGCATCCATCACAACGCAAGTCGTTACAACGACTTGCGCTGCAGGCCCTGGATTTAGGAATAGTATGATTTACTATTCCAACTCCAGCCTACGTAACAGTAGGGAAGGTGTTGGAATAATAAATCATACTATTCCTTAGTATATAGCGCCATCCAGCGCAAGTCGTTGTAACAACTTGCGTTGTGATGGCTGCGTCGTAATGGTAGCACGGTGTAAAGCCCGCGTTGTAATGGCTGTCTCACCTGCAAGGGAACAAATTGCATCACATAAAGAATCATACAAACGCTGTGAAGATGGAGCTAAAAATCAATCTTTCACCCCTGATATGAGGTACAAACACTTGGGAATTAAGACCCTAAAGTCCACCCTAATGTAAGGATCTAAGGGCCAGATGTAGGTAGCCCTTTACCGGTCGGTAACGGCCGAAAATCGGTATTTTCGGCCGTTACCGACCGGTATTGAGCATTTGGGATGTAGGAAAGCTAAAATCGTCCGAATCGGTAGATTTACCGAATTGGTAAAGTTACCGAATCGGTAAAATACCGAATCGGATAATTTACCGAATCTGTAAATTTACCGAGTCGCAACGGTTTGCGATTCAGTAAATTTACAGAATCGCTAAATTTACCGAATCGGTAAAGTTACCGAATCGGTAAAATACCGATTCGGTAAATAAGTAGTGGTAAAAATGAATATTGAGATGTAGGGAAGCTCTTAAATACCGAATTTGCTTGAAATTTGGCATTTAAGAGTCAGTATTTACCATGGATTGAAATCAGGTGGTAACCAGGTGCAGCCTATAAAAAAGGACCCAAAATGCAATTCTTCTTGCACAATGGCGGCATTTTATGTCATTGCAAGACGGCAACGGCTACAGGAGGAAGGAGAGAGGGAATGGCAGAGAGAGGAGCAGGTCTATAGACAGAGGGTCACCTTGTTCATGCTCACAGAAGCAGAGATACTCCAGAGGTACAGGTTGGCCCCAGACACCATCTTGGACCTCATCAGGGACCTCCAACCACTGTTGGAGCACACTACCCCAAGGGCACACGCTATTCCACCCCACGTGCAGGTGCTGTGCAGCCTACACCTGCTTGCGTCTGGGAGCTACCAGAGCGTGGTTGCTGCGGTAGGTGGGGTGACCCAGAGCAGCCTGTCAAGGTTTTTCCACAAATTCCTTGACGCCATGTTACAGAGGATGGAGCATTACATATCTTTTCCTGCAACCCATGCTGAACTGGTCCAAACAAAATCTGACTTTTATCAGATGGCTCGATTCCCCAATATAATTGGCTGCATAGATGGCACGCACATTCCCATTTGTCCCCCTGCTGCCACCGAATATATATACAGGAATAGGAAGTCCACCCACACCATCAATGTGCAGGTGATTTGCAATGCAAAGTGCGCCATCACTGACCTTGTGGCAAAATTCCCTGGGAGTACCCACGACTCCTATATATTTCAAAACAGCGGTATCTATGCACGGCTGACTGCAGGGGAATTTGGTGAAGGATACCTCCTAGGTAAGACACAGTGTCCGACCCCCATAACACCTATTGCAGTAAGAAGTACATGTATGCATGTGAGTAATGTATTCCCATTTCCTTTTAGGAGACAGTGCATATGCCCTCCGCTACTTCATACTCACCCCTACCTCAACCCCTCAACACCCAGCTAAAGGAGATATAACCGGGCCCACAAGAGCACAAGGAATGTCGTGGAGCGGACCTTTGGTCTCTGGAAAAGCAGGTTCAGATGCTTGCACAAGAGCGGAGGTGCAAGGCAGTATACCCCCATCACCTCCTGTAAGATCATTGCTGCCTGTGCTATGTTGCACAACCTTGCTGTGAAGAAGGGTACTGATGTGGAGTTGTCAGACTATGAGGATCATGACGACGACATTGCTGTGCCAGAAACACACCCTGCTGGAGTGTCAACACCAAGTGATGGCAGATACAGACGTGAGGAGATTACACGCAACTTTTTCTGAGTAAGTAATGAGACTGAGACCTATGTTGAAATCACAACATTTTGTTTAATGTAGTATATATCTAGGTATGTTAAAGTACAAAAGTGCTCCAGTAAGCATTTCACTGCAATGCTCACAGTGAGTTAACACACACAGACCGGTGTTGAATACATCCACCGTAGTTGTATATTGTCACTACGCAGGTTTAAATGGCACAAATGTGCAACAAAAACTTTTTAATTTCTAAATTGTATGTCCAATGGCAGTAGCCCATAGTATTAACTGTTCATTTGCGGCCACGCTTTGCACTGGCAGGTGTGTGTGGCTCACTCTGTTCAGTGGGCGTTTGGCCTGTAGCCTCACCCTGTCGCCTGCTGCTCCTCCTTGTCTCTACAACAAGGGGGCTTGCCATGCTGCTCCTACTGGTGCTACCTTCACTCTCCGGCACGTCAATAGCAGCAGTTTGTGCAGTTTGAGCATTAAGTAGAGCCTCCAGCGCACCGGTCATTCCGGCTATGTCCCTTGTCAGGTGATTGCTGTTTTGAGTCAGCACTTCCTGACTGTTCATGCTACGCCTGCATAGCAGGGATGTGGCTGTTGCCAGGTGGTGAATAGCTTTCTCAGTTCTCTCTACACGCTGCTTCTCCCTGCGCCTTGATGTTATTTCAGAGTCCAGTTTTGTGCACAGTTGCTGCATGGATTGGGTCATGTCATGTATCCCTGTAGCCATGTTCTTGTTTACTTCCACCAGTTCCCTGATGCCCTTACCAATTTCCTGCATGTTGATATTGAGGTTGCGCATTTGTCTTTGACAGGACATGATGCCCTTACCCTGCATCCTCTGAATCCTGACCATGGATCCCTCCAGTCCTTGGAAGACACTGGACCCCTCCCCACGTGCACCTACACTCCTTCCTTGTACTGTGCAGCGTCTAGTGGTACTAGGTACAGGCTCTGCGCTGGGCTGCAGTGTGGCAGAGATGTCAGCTCCAGGCAAGGTGTGTGAGTCTTCACCCACTATTTCACCAGCAGCTGTCTCCATTTCCATCAGTGGGGAAACAACATGCCTCCTGCTAGGTTGTGATGCAGGTGTTTGAATATCCAGTGATGCTGGCATTTCTGGTGAAGATAACAATAGTGGGGACTGTGAAGGTCTTGGGGATGCCTGCATTTCTTCAGTGATGTCAGGTTCTTGGGAAGGTGGCTGCCAACTCGGTACACCTATGTCCTGTGATGCACTGGGACCTGGCTCATGACTTTCATCCCTCTCGGGTGCCGTGCCTTCTGCCTCCTGTGACTGCCTTCTGGATGTGTGACCTGTGGACATATGAGCACATATCAGCTAGGTGCAAATGTCTCACAGCCACTACAATTAAACTTAGGAAATTGCACTTATTACATGCTGCCTGCCCTTCATTATGTCTGCAATCATTTGCCTAACTTGGTGGTTACAGTGCTGTATGACATGTTCTTTCATTAACTGACTACATGTACCATGATGCATTGCTACTGTTTTGCACAGACACACTGGGACTGGGGTAACTTAGCTTCAAGGGGTGAGGGATGGATGAGGGTGTGAGGGGGATTGCTGTGCATGCATCTTACCTTTTCTACTTGCAGATTTCGCCAAGCTGTCCACTTCTCCCAGTCCGTGGCCTCTTTCTGGCTCCAAGGTTGTGGCCACCATCTCCTCCAGGTCAGTGAGGGGGGGGTGCTGTGTTCTTTCCTCCACCTGTTTGCGAGGCCTGTTTGTGGTGGTCAGCAATTTTTTTTGTGAGGCTCCTTAGGTCATAAAACCTCTTTTTTAAATCTTATGTGACTCTGGTGGTCACTCCCACTGCATTGACTTTCTCAAGGATATCATGCCAAATCATCCTTTTTGCAGATTCAGGTACAGAGAGGGACTGCCTTCCAAAAAGTCTGTGGTGCACCTTTACCACCTCCTCCACAAGGACCTGGAGCTCCATGCTGCTGAATTTGAGCTTTCTTTTTCTTTCTGTCTGCTCTGTGTCCTTGCTGCTTGCCATGTTTAAGGTTTAAAAGTGCACAAACTCTGTCTGCTGCTGCTCCCAGTCTCTCTGCTCCAACTGCCTCTCCAGAACCTTCTAATTAGTTGCAGCTGCCTCTGTAGCCACTTCATGGTAGGAAGGGGGACGGTGGTTGCACCTGATTGGCTGTTGTCTTAAGTTTCACTTTTGCTTGCTTTCCGATTCGGTATTTACCGAATCGGTATTTACCGATTCGGTATTTCCAATGCATTCCTATGGGCCTTTTGGCCAATAGGGATGAATGGGAAATACCGATTCGGTAAATACCGATTAAAGTCCGATACCGAATTTTACCAATTCAGTAAAAAATACCGAATTTTTCCCTACATCTCATTTACCGATTTTTGAATACCGAATCGGTAAAATTCGGTATTTAAGAATCGGTAATTTCTGATTACCTACATCTAGCCCTAAGACTTTAACGATTAATATGGGACCATAAACTTAGAGAATACACCCTGTATAGGAAAACAGTACCCATAAATCCAAACCAACCCTGAGGGAGGGTTACATGCTATGTTAAATGGAGGAAACCCCATAAACATACCCCATGTAAGGGTTACCAATCAAAGAACTATTAATGGGAAGCGTACCCTTGAACAAAACCAACCCAGAGAAAGGGTTACTATATTGAACACTGTAAGTGGGAAACACTCACAAACCCACCTCAATGAGAAGGCCACGTGTAACGCTTTATGAGAACCATAACCACAAACCCACCCCTTGTGTAGGGGTTGTGTTAACGCTTTATCGGAGTAAGTAAAACCAAACCCATACCCATCCCTAATAAAAGGGATAATGTAGTACAGCTACCCACCTAAACAAGACTAAAAACGTCCCTACCGTAAGGGAGACTAACATGTGGCAGCTGAAACACGTATGCTATGAACATGAATTTTCCATTAGATAGCCTCTAAGTAGACAAACTCTGCATACATATTTAACTGACAGTAAATTAGTTCCAGGTGAAAGCAAACAGGCTCTGTAAAAGAGAAAAGCATAGATAAGCATTGAACAAAAAAATGCACACACAGTAAAATGTACACTATAAATTCAATATTGCCACACACATTTTGCATAGAAAGGCAATAAAAAACGAAAATTCCAGCATCAGACTTGCTAACTCCAAGTACAGGAACAGAAAGGTAGATGGTGTGGATAAACTTCCCTGGGACGGAAAACATAAGATGACAGTCATAATCGAACTTGGCACTAGGTGGCAGCGTAACACTTGGCAGGGAATACAAGAAAATACATGAAGAAGATTACACCATTAAGAACTATCCTAAGCTGCACTTGAGAAAATAAGAGCTTTGATAAGCCTTCCAAGTATGTTTTCCCCATTTCTATAAAGAAATTTCTTGATGTGGCAGTTTGATGTGGCAGTTTCTTGAAATCCTGGCGTGGAACGTGAAGAAGAAAAATAATATACTAGAACGGGATGGTAGTCACTTTGGAAAAAAAAACTTTCACTCACAGTGGGTGTAGAAAAAAACAGCCTCGTGCTCCTTCACCTTGAACCCGACATTCTCACATTCTCGTCAGGCTTCATGCTCCAAATAACTCTGTTCAAGACGACGTTAGATGATGCCATGCTGGGTGGTTGTATGCGAGAATGTGCACCCAACATTGCTGCTTAGTGAGGCAGAGATGGAGGAGAATTTTTATGCGTCACTAAACACTGAAAGTCAGAGAATCCACAAGAAGGTTTGTGCGCGCGCTGGTCATGGCGCACGTTGTTATTTTAAACAAAAAGCGCCGTGCCAATTTCTTTTGTTGCTTTTGACATCTTGTGTTTCGTTGGAAGCTCTTGAGTGTCTTCATATGTCGCCTTTAGCGTGCTTAAAGTTGCGTATCTCTATGCTATCTTGGCAAGTTAAACCTGTGGCTTCTTCTCATCATGTTGACTTGTGCAGATGTCATCTTGTGGTTGTCGAGGCAAGTAGGCATGTAGGAACGTCACCAACTGTCGCTCATCGCCAAAATATGTTGTATTCTGTGGTAGAAAGTAGACGCTGGTAGCCATATACATTTTTAAGTACCTTTATTCCAGTTGTACAGGAGGATGATAAGCAGGTACATCAGACAGGTAGACCAGAAGAACAGGTAGTAATGAAGTAGGTTAGCCCAGCAGTCAGCCCTTAGTCCTATGCCACAGCAAACCCCACCACAAGCAGCCTGCCTGCTGCTCAGCCCATCTGTAACTGTCATACCTCACTCAGTCAGACAACCAACATTCCACGCATCACAGCATTACCAACATTCTACTCCAAACACACACAGTGGCTGAGCAGTAGGTGGACTGGTAAACTGCAAGATATGAAAGCACTATGCAGGGCATAACAATATCTTTGCAGGGAGACATTTATTTATTCAATACTACAACCCTGCATTTACAAATGCTTGCAAAGAAAAGAAAACCTGTACAAAGCACCAAGTTGTAGTACAATGGAACATTGTCTCCCATAAATAGGGTGAGATAACCTCTGCTGTTGTACGAGAAGTGAGGGGAAGAGATGTGAGGAATTCCGAACACCGTGATGTAGTTTGTAACATTGTTCTTCAATGTGAGGAGTATGACTATAGATTAATGTTTTATCAGTAAGTATCATTTGATGCACAGCACAAATAATGTTTGTCTCCATCGGATAGCAACAACAATCTTGTGACTTCTTAAAAACACCCTGTCTGAAGATGAAGTGCTCCAATTCAACTCCTTCATTTCAGGTTCAATTTCCCCTACACCATCGCACTCACCTGGCTATTATAGCAAGCAGATCTGGTGGTGTCGGAACGTGGATGCCTAAGATCTTAATGCAAGCCTGAGGAAAAGGACATCACTGACAGATAGCTATTTTTGCATTAAAATTGTTATCAGTGTTCATTCCAGAGTGTCTGATTCCTTTCACAGAACCTGGTGTATTGCCTACCAGGCTGTTTCTTCAAATACAGCTGTGAATTTGAATTTGAATTTGAATTTAAAAGCATTTATTGAGCGCACTTATACCCAGCGGTTTCATGGCGCTATAGGAGCTACTACTAGCAACAGCAGCAGGAGGGGCAGGTTTAGTCAACAA
Organism: Lissotriton helveticus; assembly: GCF_964261635.1. Lineage (NCBI taxonomy): Eukaryota > Metazoa > Chordata > Amphibia > Caudata > Salamandridae > Lissotriton > Lissotriton helveticus. The sequence goes on from NC_136057.1 coordinate 290,143,562, forward strand.
AAGCTCTAGAGAAAAGGAAGGTTTTTAGATTCTTCCGGAACTCCAATTAGGAGGTTGCGGATCTAAGTGTCATGGGGAGGGAGTTCCAGAAGACAGGTGCAAGGACTGCAAATTTCGCCCCACCTGCTTTCTTTTTCTTAAAGCGAGGTGTGACCAGGAGTGCCATGTGGGTAGAGCGGAGTTCTCTGCCCGGCAGGTAGGGTTTGATGGCTGAGCATATAAACTCGGGGGCAGTGCCCATCCTGGCCTGAAAGGTGAGGCAGCCCAATTTGAATAAAGCCCGCTCCCGCACAGGTAGCCAGTGCAATGATTTCAGCAGTGGGGTTGCTCGATGGAATTTGGGCAACCCGTGGATCAGACGGGCGGCCTGATTTTGCACTAGCTGCAATCGGTGTATGGCGTAGGCCAGTGCGCCATTATAGATTATGTTCCCATAATCAAGGCGCGAGAGCACCATTGCCATCACAATTATTTTCAGTGCCGGGAGGGAAAAGAAGCGGGATATTTTCCTGATTATCCGGAGGGAAAAAAAACACGAGGAAACCCCCGAGCTGACCTGGGGATTTACAGATAGTTGGGGATTAAGAAAGATCCCAAGGGTTTTAACTTTAGGAACCGGGAGGGGAGGAGCACCAAGTGAAAGGGGCCAAAACAAGGGGGACCAGGGACTGCAACCACCTCCTGTCAAGACCAGCTCTGTCTTGTCAGGGTTGAGTTTAAGGTGGTTGCAGTTCATCCAATCTTGGATGAATAACATAACGGTTTGAAAATTCTGAACAGAGGAGGGGGAGTGAGAGAGGTTAAAAATAAGCTGGAGGTCATCGGCGTAATTAAACACCGTGACCTCGAGCTGCTGCAATGAAAAAATAAGGGGATGAATGTATAAATTAAACAAAAGAGGGGATAAGGATGAGCCCTGAGGGACACCACACTCCACCTTTCGTGAGGAGGCAGTAAAACCAGCGAGATGAACGGCCTGTGCCCTGTCACACAAGAAAGAATTGAGCCAAGAGAGGGCAGAGCCCACTATGCCCGCCGCCCTGACACGAGTGAGAAGAATGGAATGATCCACCGTGTCAAAAGCGGCGGACAGGTCCAAGAGAACAAGGGCTTGCGGAAGGTTGATGTCAATACCCTCACGGAGTCCATCCATCACTGAGATCACTACCTTCTCTGTGGAGTGTAGAGGTCGGAAGCCCGCCTGGCAAGGGGAGAGGCAATGATTTGCCTCCACATAAGTGCTCAGAGTACTCGTAACGTGGGTTTCTAAGACCTTTCCCAAATAGGGCAAGAGGGAGACGGGATGGTAATTAGCTGGGGACAAGGGATCAGCGCCAGTTTTTTTTAAGATCGGAATGATGACTGCTGATTTGTGAGAGGAGGGAACAAAACCATTGCTTAGTGAGTCGTTGAGGAACGTGAGGGGAGGGGTAGGACAGGCCGAGAAGATCTCTCTTAGAACATGGGTGGGACCAAAGTCCAAGGGGGAGCCCGATTTCACCCGCCGAAGCAGAGGAAGGAGTGAGTCCTTGGTCAGTGGGGGAATGCTAACCAGTTTTGAGATAGAAGGGGGAGGAGGTGGGTTAACAAAGGTTAACGAAGGGGGTGGTATATTGATTTTGATCTGTGCGATCTTCTCAATGAAAAATTCATTTAGCGAATCGCAGAGATGTTGAGAGGGGGGGACTGTTGTCGTGACTCTATTGGATGCTGACAATTCATGGACAGTGGCAAAGATCTCTTTGGATTGGGACTCTGCCGCTAGAATCCTTCCTGAGTAGTATTCTGTCTTTGCCGCAAGAATGCCTTTTTTATAGGTCTGTAAGGCAGAATGGTATGCGGATTTCAGTAAAGGGCTATAAGTTCTCCTCCAAGCTCTCTCGGCTCTCCGTGCAGCTAGTTTTTTCACCTTAAGGTCAGATTGGAACCACCTATTAGCTGCATGGGCTCGCTTAACCGTAATCCGCCTCAAGGGCTGTGCTAAATAGACCGTTTAGCAGCTTAAGAGGAAAAGGGATTAACAACAGTTTAAGGGGCATATTACCAACAACAAGCGAAAATATGCTTAGCAACGATCTTTTTATCGCTGCCTATCGCTGGATATGTTAGCAGAGAAAACATGCTATTAGCAACGTTTTTCTCCATTGTGCTAAAATATCCAGCGATAGCGTCAAAATGCGTGAATATCGCTGAGAGTACAGCGATATTCACGCATTAGCGATGAAATGCTCTTAGCCATGTTATCCACCTCCCATTGGATAACATGGCTAAGAACTGGTCTGAGCTGGCGTAGGTTTTTGGCGACAGCGGGAATATTTCCATCGGTACCTTGCTAATAGGCGATAGCGACGTTAGCGACTGCTTTCAGTCGCTAACAGGTTGGGTACGCCCACTTTGCATGTCATTAGCAATAAATATCGCTGTCACGCAAAGCGGGCCCCAAACCGCTCGCTATCGCCTAAAAGCTGTCGCTAACATCAGTTAGCGACAGCTTGCTAATAGAGCGATAGAATTATCGCCGCTTAGCGGCCGAAAACGGCCGCTAAACCGGCGATAATTGCCTATTGCCACCCTGGGTAATATGCCCCTCAGTCTGCAAGTCAAAATTTATAAAGTAAGCATAGAACACATGTATGATTCACTTTCACTAATCCCTGGCAAATGCAATGCATTAAATGCATTTTAGCACACCACCTTACAATCTAAACCTATAGAAGTAATTTCTGAAAAGCAAGATATGTGCACACACACATATATATATCAGAAACACACAATAAAGGTACTTGCCATATATTTGGTGCACTACATCTCATTAATATTATTACATCACACAAGTACATAAGGCCAAAGGTAAATATATATTGGCCTAGCCAAACTTAGAAGGATAGACACAAAATGATGCTACTCCAAGGGCAAGTGCTTGACCGGTCTCAGCATGACAACTCAAAACCAGAGAGCTAAAGGACAGCTTTATCCAGGGGGGACTGGGGTGCAGCATGGCCTAGTGCTGGGCCCATTGATTTGGCTGAGTGATACCAAAGGGGATGATGGACAGAGCTTTAGAGCAAATCAAACACTCGCCCCCAGTCAACTGATCTGGATTTAATCCATCATCATTCTTTAGCTCACTCCACCACACCAGTTCAGACATGGCCCTATGCAAATCAGTCTGACCCAGTGCCTCATGGGAGCAGTCCAGCCCGAACTACCAAGCCTTGTCTTCCCTGGAACGGAAACAAGCATCCTGAGACCGGTTTCTGGCTAATCAGCCGTCATCAGCTAGGCTAGCTTGAATCCAGTGGCAAAGTGAGCAAGTGACCCACGTCTGGGCATACCCTGCCAACTTAGGGCAAACAAAGTGATACCAAAGGGGATGCTGTAATCCAAGAAAGTTTAAGAATAACTACAGATCAACTGGCTAAGACCAGGATTCAAAGCGATAAAGCAGAGGCTTCCCTTCACTGTGGTGAAACCGAACCCATTACCAATCCCTGACACCCTTTAACCATTGAGAGGCTACCATGCCCCAGTTGACATAGTGTTACCATCATTTATTCTTGCCTAATGATATGCGAATTTGTAACCTGCTAACGATTGCACACATGATTGACACATGATTTTGATAGAACGCATACCACACTCTAAAAAACAGGGGTTAAACACACCTGCATATGTTTTATGTTTATTAAAGGCATTTATTTTACACATTAAACAAGTAATGTAATGTGCACTTTACATAGAATTTTCATATATTAGAAGACACCATTATTTTTGTATACACAGGTGCAGAAAGACATTATAATCATGTTAATGTGATCGTGTGTGTTAAAGTTGCCTGCAGTCTAGGCCCAAAGTTAGAAACTGTTTACAGTTTTGCTTTCTCAGCTACTGAAGAAATGATTAAATTTATCTTTGTATGTGCCAGAACAGAATGCTCTCATCCCATTGTAGGTATAAAGAATTTACCATCATTATTTTTAGTTTAAGGAGATAACTGGAATGCCTTTGAACAGTCTGAGATATCTCCTGAGCCTTGCCTATCTACACTCCAAGGTCACAAAGTAGCACGGAAGATTTAATTTAAGAAGTCATGGAAAATCACTCTAGTGCTGAAAAACGTTAAATAATTGTCACATGATACATTTAGGAGAGGGCTGATGTTATCCTTTTTGTTTTGTGCGCAGGGACAGAAAATCAGACTTCTAGATTTTTTTCGGAGAAGGAGCATCTTAAGAGCGAGCTCCATAGCTTTAAGCTATTGGACCCATTTGACGTGAGTAGTTCTAAGGAAGTCTATACGTACTGACACCTTTGAGAAATGAGACAGGGGAATCAGCCAGGACCATCATTTATGAGAGTAGTGTAGGGAAATAGATTTTATGCTTTCCTACCTAATGAAAAAGGATTTGGATTCTGCCTCCATCTTGGGTTGTGTACTAATCTTGGAGTTTATTATCCTGTGTCTCCTATGCTGAATCAGTTATATGCGTAGATTAGGCTCTGTATTAATTTTTCTGTATCTATGTTCATTGATACTCCTTTGTTTGTACATCCAGCTATTTTTGGCCTTTTAATAGAATACATAACCTAGAATTTGGAGTCTGTGAAAGCATGACTATATTGTAAGTGTAATCTTGAAGTGTTTATTCCCCTCGACAACTTTCAGTAGGCAAATAAAAGACCATCAGTTCTAAATTTGGGTAGTAAGGCAAAGTCCAAATGTGGAGTAACCAATTTACACAAGATTTGCATATGAGTTACTCATGATCACATATTATTTCATATATTATTGTATGTGGTGTTTTATATTTATGCTTATTAAACTGAATGAACCACATGTTTTGATTCACTTTAGTTAGCATTTGTGCATCTTGACATTACTCTGAGCAGGCCTGGGTGTTGTATTCTGAAAAAACATCATAAATCTGCTTGCTGTGCATAACATTGTTTCTGCTCCAGGCACCAGAGTTGTCATGTTCTCATTTAGAAATTTTATTTCTTTTTAGCTTACAGTTTGTAGGCCATAGAGAAGCAATAGGTTAGTTTGGATGATTATTCCCAGCATCCACAGGACCGGAGGAGAGGAGGTGAATACGTGTTGTGAGATATCTTGAAGGTCATGATGAGCAAAGAAGATGGCATTGTATTATTCTTGAGAACCATTGTATTATTCTTGAGAAGGAGGACAAACACAAGTGTGGAGAGAACACTGGGTTTTCATTGATTCCTGGTTAGTGGGAACCTGAAAAATGTGTCAATTCGTGTTTTAACTGTGTCATACTTGATAGTTAGCTTGATCTTTCCACTGTCCACATTAGCAGGTGGACATCCTCATCCCTCTCTTTAGACCAAGGCTTCTTATTCTTCTGCTCTTGGAGTTACTACTTTCAAGAGCAAGTGAATTCCTCATCATTGTAATTCAAACCTTTATTTGGTTCTTCTTTTCAGGCTATGTTTGCGGACACCTGCTGCTTCTGAATTGCCCCAACCTGCCCCCAAACTTAGCTTAGGATTAGAGAGTTTCTTTTATAGAATCAAGTCGTAACTTTGATTTGCTTATGTTGTCTTTAATAATGTAATACCCAAACTAACTAAATTGAAATACTTGGATTATATTCATGTATGCTGTATCTATGTGACTTTTATATGACTAATTGGTTCCATTGGAGGTTGTAACTTTACTAACCTGTGAATAAAACTTTAATGTTTGCAAACTTACCCCTCTCTGTCATTACTGTGGGGGCAAATCTGCTTCGCTGTCATTGCAATATTGAATGTGTGATTTTAGTCTCAGTTCAAGAAAAAGTCCATCCTAGTGGATATATCTGAGTTCCGAGTCTGTGCCAAGTTAGAGGTGTGCAAAACCATCCTTATTTGTCTTGCTATCATCCCCCTGGAGTAAAGTCACTGTTCATGTCCTCTGGAACACTCCCAGTTTCAAGAGCATTAAGGAACAATTGTTCCAACATTAAAGAAAACCATACATAGTTCTATGAAGAAATGCAAAGTATGCCTGAAGTGTATAGACCAAAGGGGGTTGTCAAAAATGAATTGTTGTGTCTGGTAGTGCCCAGCGAAGTTGAATTGTTCTTATTTCTATACACCTGATTGAGTCTATGTCAATTTGTTTCGCAGAGCAGGAAAAACAAGCTCCTTGCCCTGTAATGTGAGATAAATAGTCAGACTGTTGTCTATAAACCTGAAATATCTAAAGATTTGCCAGAATAGCTTCCTCAAGAGACCTTATGTTATGGTCCACTGGTGTTAGTAACAAGGGGTACATTTTGTCCATAGAGGGAGTAAAGAAAAGGATCAACCTGATGAATTATTGCCCTGTATTCCACATAATCCTCTAATGCCTGTTTACAGGTTCATCAGTAGCTGAAGGCAATAAATAAATTGGGCACCTCAAGCTGTGGCACCCAAGTCCAGTATCATCTTTTCCTGTACCCCACAAAAGCCAATAGTTTATGGTGATACATTGGTGGTCCACCATCTTCTCCATAACCATCCACAAAGAAAGTACATTTTGCATTCGGGTTAATTCAGCTTGCACACCTAAGACTTCATCAAGGATTTACAGAGTCTCCTTCAATCTTTTACAAAACTTTAAAGAAAGATATAGACACCCTGGCCTTTCCCAGAAACTGTACTTTAGTTCAGTATGTTGATGATGTTCTGCTTGATTCTGTTACTCTAGACTACTGAAAGACCTACTGTGCCTTCATGTTCACTGAAATGGCTAGGAAAGGGCATTATGCTTCAAAGGAGATTAAATTTTGCCTTCATTGTGTGAATTACCTTGGTCATGAAATTTCTGCTGGAAAGTGTCACTTATCAACAGAATGGAGTGATACGCAGCTCGTGGTGGCATTTAACCACCCGAGGGATCATCTAGCACCCTAGGCTGCTGCCTAGAGGAGGTTACCAAATGTATGGAACTCTCATGCCTTAAACGTAATGGGGACAAGATGGAGCTTATGCTCCTGGGCAACTACCCCTCTTTAAATCCGGCAATACTTTGGCCCGATTGTCTGGGCCCAGCCCCAGTCCCTACAGACCAGATTAAGAGCCTCGGTATCTGGCTTGACTGTTCCCTTACTTTTAATCATCAGGCAGTGAAGCTTACAGCAATTTGCTTCAGCCTACTAAGGATGCTTCTCCCTTTTCATGCCAGAAAGGTCATGGTCCAAGCTCTGATCCTCTCATGCCTGGATTATGGGAATGCCTTATATTTGGGAGCTCCACAGTACACCATCAATGAGCTCCAAATTATTCACAAGTGTGCTGCTCGCAGGCTTCTCCAGATTTCACGTTGGCAGTCCGAACAAACAAGCTCTAAGGAGCTTGCACTGGCTGCCGATCAGGGAAAGGATCCAGTTCAAGGCTATGTGCTTGGCCCATAAAGCCTTTTGGAAGAACGGCCCGCCCTTTCTCCAATCGCTGATTACCCCTATCAACCGAGGAGAGACTTTCGTTCAACTGCCTCTTTTCTCGCCTTACAGCCCAGAATACGGAGAGCTAGATGTGGTGGGAGCTCCTTTTCATATAATGGCACCATCAGTTGGAATGCCCTTGTACTTCATTTGCGGAAAGAGCCCAATCTGCTCTCATTTTGAAAGCTCTTAAAAACCTGGCTCTTGTAGATCTGTATTCTTCGTTCACTGCTCTGGTTGCTGTACTCGTCCACAGTGCTGGAAGGCATCCGGGTAGCCATCGCGCTTTACAAATGACATTTCATTTCATCATTTCATTTCAAGGATTAAGAAAATATTAAAATATTAATGAATTGCCTAAGAAAATTTGCCTGTGTGGGTAAGGTAGGGAAGGACATGATGGAAAGACTTGATGAGTAAATGGAATATAGTGTCATCATGTGGTGTCATTTGGGGTTTATACACAATAGGTGTAATTGATTACATGATCAGGCCCACTCAAGTGATGTTAGCTCATGCTAATGCATGCCACGGGATATTGTCGTCCATTCCTCGTGGGTTGATCTGTAGACGGTGTACCCAACGTTGTTCCTTCTCAAATAGGATACGTTCCACATTGTGGTTTCTTACGTTAAGGGTTTCTAATATTATCCACTTCAAGTCTTCAACGGAGTGGTTAAAGTCAATATATTGTTTGCTCATTTTTGTTGTAGCCTCTTGCAATTCACTGTACTCCTATGTTCACAGACACGTTGTTTTATTTTGCAGCAGGTCATTCCTATGTATTTCATGTCGCTGGGGCAAGTGATCATGTAAATTATGTGTGGAGTTGCAATTGGTTTGATGACGTATTGTCCAATGAAGATCCGGTGTGAGATGGATGGTTTTCGTCACCATTGTTAAATTGCACACAGAGCATGACCCGCACGGGTAGTGTCCTGTAATGCGGCTCAAATTCCAATAACTGATTGGTAGCACAATGATATGAGCAGCTAACATTTTGGGATTCTTAATAATGTTAATATATGTAATGGAGAAAATAAAATGAATGTATTCTCTCTCTTTTGATTACAGGTACAGGTACTATTGACCTGACCTGAATATACTAAATGGGTAAGTCCATAATTTACTTACCATAGTTGCCGCAACGTGCATCTATTCCTTTGTTGGTCCTGAAGAAAGCCCCTAGATCCTACTGGAAAACGAGGCGGAAACATGTCATCCACTAATGAACCTTAGAGTGCGTAAGATTGGTAACTTGATCTATACACGCACCAGCACTGTTTTAATGTTTTTTCACACCATACCATTAAAGAGTCATCCTTAATGGGGGTGTAGAGAATTGTAACACGCCTCACATGAGCACTGCATCCACCATTTTCATTCTTGGGCACTACTGTAATACCAGTTGGTCATCCTCTAGGTGGAGATCAGCATACCTATGATTAAAACCCAATGATGATGCTGCCATCTCCCTGAAAGGTAGAGAATCAAGATATACCGCCCATAACTTGTGTATGTATATGAGAGTTATTTTAAGGAACAATCGCAAACTTATTGACCCTGGTAACACAGGTACAAGTGGTCAATTCTCCCTCTTGATATTGATATAATTCCTTGGAAGCCAAATGGACTTCAACTTTCCTTTCCCTCCCTCCCCTTGATTTGAAAAATAATCTTGCTTTTAGTCAAACTCCTGCCGGGGTGACCCTCATGAACAATCTGAATAATACGTTCGTACATGCCTTTAGGTGGTATGATTTTGTTGTTCCTATGTATGTGGTGGTTGCCAATAATAGACAGATTGGGCCCGATTCACAAAATGAACTTAAGACTCAATCCTAAACTTACTACTATTTTGGTATTCACAGAATGCACTTACTACTTTTGGCATTCACAGAATGAACTTACTACTTTTGGTATTCACAGAAGTTAGGATTTTGTCTTAAGTCTGTCTTAAGTCTGTCTTAAGTCTGTCTTAAGTTTGTTTTAAGGTAAACTTAAGACAAAATCCTAACTTCTGTGAATACCAAAAGTAGTAAGTTCATTCTGTGAATGCCAAAAGTAGTAAGTGCATTCTGTGAATACCAAAATAGTAGTAAGTTTAGGATTGAGTCTTAAGTTCATTCTGTGAATCGGGCCCTTTGTCTTTTACAACCCAAAAACGTTTAAGGTTCTCAGGGACTTCTTTTAGGTTCTTGGGCCACCCTTTACTAATTAGTTTTTTGAGGGGCAATAGTGTGTCATCATCATGCGCACAACTGTCCCATTCCTCCTTACTGATGGCAGGAATGTCAATATAAAGAATAGTATAGTCAGAGGGTTTAGTATAAGAACCTTACACATCAATTGAAAATCTTGAGAAACAATCTGCAACCTGGTTCTTTTCACCTGGTACAAATGGCATACTGTAATTAAAACCTTGTAGACCTAACACCCATTTAGAGATGTAGGGGTGGCCTTCTTAATGCATTTGGTAGAGAATAAAGGTAGCAGAGGATTGTGATCTGCTCTTATGGTGAATTGAATACCCCATAGAAACAATTTAAAATGATTTACCACCCAAAAACAGGCAAGGCCTTCTTTTTCAATAGTGGAGTAGTTAGGCTCAGGGACATTGAGTGTCCTGGATACGAAGGCTATCACTTTCCCTTCCCCGTCAACAACTTGTGTGAAAGATGCACCTAATCCCTACATGCTGGCATCTGTGGTTAAGGTAGTTTTGGCATTGGGATTAAACATGCTCAAGAGGCGTGCATCTGTGATGGCTTGTTTGATATGTGAGAATTCTTTCTGACAATCAATATTCCATGAAAAAGGGATGCCCTTCTTCAACAAAGGCCTGAGGGATGTTCACAAACTACAAAGTTAATTTTTTACATATTTGGACATGTATTCAATTAGGCCTAAGAATGATTTAGGTTCCTCCTTGTTGGGGGTGCTGGTGCTAATTTAACTGCATCTACAAGACTGGATTTGGGACTTATATCTTCCCTGGTAATGGTATGACCCAGGTACACCACAGATTCCACCCCAATTTTGCATTTGTCAATTTGTGTGGCAAATCCTGCTTCGCTTAATTTCTGCAAAACTTCTTCAAGAACTCTATTATGTTCTTCTTTGGACTCGACGTACTTGAGGATGTCGTCTTGGAAACATAAAACTTTACCAGTAGCTTGCAAAATGTGTTGCATGATGCTCTGAAATACTGCCGCACCGGATGCTAACCTGAAGGCCATTGTGCAATATTGGTATGCACCGAATGGGGTTATAAAAGATGTGATAGCTCTTGAATTGGGATGGAGAGCTACCTGGTGGTATGCCGTCGAAAGTTCTAGAACGCTGAAGTATTTAGCTCCCTGACGCCTAGCATTTCATTGATGTTGGAGAGAGGATGTTTTTTCACCCAAATGTTTGCGTTTAGATCTCTCAAGTCGACACACAACCTAATGCTCTTACCCCCTTCCTTAGAAGCTATAATAATGGGGGAAATCCATTCAGAACTCTCTATATTTCAATAATTGTATTAATTTCTAACTTATCCATTTCTTTTATTAAAGGATCACACACTAGCAATGGAACAGACCTGGCTTTTTGTACAATTGTTTTGTACTGATCCTTCAATTTAATCCTATGGAGGTGACCCTTGAGTAAGCCTATATTGTTGGAAAAAACGTCAGGAAATTTCTCGCATATGTTATTACCAGTCATGGATTCATCTACAAGATAGACCGGTTCTGGGGCATTGGGATCTAACTTGATCCCTAAATCTATTTGGCGTTTCCACCCTAGTAGGTTTGAACCATTTTTTTATAAACACTTTCCCAATGGTTGTTCTATTCTTAAAAACAATCTGCACAACTAGCATTCCTACAAATGGTATGGGGTCATTTTTGTAACCCCCAGGATTTACATCAGATGGTAGAAAAGTATAACTTTTGTTCTTATAATTCTCCACAAAATACTATTCATTTATCAAGGTAAAGGGGGAACATGAATCTGCAAAGACTGTAAAAGGAACTTCGTCTAAGGATATATTGCAAGTGGGATAAATATTGTTGTAGACCCCTGGATTATCTGCAATGTGAATAATTATATCTTCACTTTGACTTTCTTCACAATTAACCAAGTGAGTGACGTTGCTTTGTATGTCTCTGCAAACTTTGGAAAAATGCTCTCTCTTATTGCACTTTCTGCATACTACTCCTCTGGCTTGGGATTCCCACACCTGAAACATTTGCATTTTGTAGATTTGTTCTTTTGATAAAAATTCTGCGTAGTAACAGATTTGTTTTTTTCTTATTTCCCTACTACTTTGTACACATCTTTAGCAATAGCTTGTTTAACATCAACCGCCTCCCTCATTTCGCTCATACAAACGCAGTATGTTCTAAGCTTTTTGCAATGTCTATGGTTTGTTTGAGATCAGGTGCATCAGCCAATAACTTCTCTTGGATTTTTTTATTACTGGTGCACTGCATCAATTGGTGTCTAGTTAAAGAATCAGTCAATGTACCAAAATCGCATGTGGCAGCTAAACCTCCTAAAACAGCTATGTAAATAACCACTTTTTCATTTTTTCTTAGAGATCTAGTAAACAAATTGTGTTGTTCAAGATCTACATTTAACTTTTCTCCAAACTGAATCTCCAATTTCATAAAGGTATTGTGATAAACATCTTGTTGAGTATCACCCATTGCATCTTCATGTGAATTTTGATTTTCCTCAGCAAGATCAGGTAAGTCATTGTAAATTTCTCTGGCATGTTTGCCTAAGTTATGTAAAAGAATATGTTGCTTTCGCACATTTGAGAATCTGTCACCTCCTATAGCTATTAAATATGATTCAAAAAGATTAACCCATTTTTTCCAAGGAATGAGTGGTTCACCCTCCTTATTAAGGAAAAAAGAAGGTTGAGACATTGCGAAGGAGGCCATGGCATAAGAAAAGGAGGAAAAAAATGAATAAAGATGGAAGAAGATAAAGAGAGGAAAATAATAACACAGTGAAGTAGAGAGTGCGTAAGAATAGGATGCAGAGCTCATAGGGGCTATAGACATAGCGGTTACACAGAACCTCCCTCTGTCTGTCCTCACGCTGGACGCGACCAAGGCCTTCGATAGGGTCAATTGGGTGTACCTATCGGGGGCCTTGGCTAAATTTGGCGAGGGATTTCGCCGTGCAGTTGATTTGTTGTATCGTAGCCCAGTGGCAAGCCTACTGATTAATGGGGAGTTGTCAGATCCCTTTTCTATAACTAGAGGGACACGGCAGGGTTGTCCGCTCTCCCCCCTGTTGTTTGATTTATACATTGAGCCCCTCGCACAACAACTGAGGAGAGAGACGACCATCAATCCTTTTTGTCACAGAGGGTGGGAGAGAAAGGTGGCTCTATATGCCGATGACCTGTTGATTCTCAAATCAGATGTTGCCACTGCCCTCCCGGTTATATCTGAAATTGCTTGGCGATTTGGTAAGATATCGGGCTACCAGATCAACACTTCTAAAACTGAGATGTTGGTTTGGAATGAGGACGTTACTGCACTGGAGATACAGCCCGGTCAATCAATGCGCTATTTGGGATTAAATATCATAAAAGATCTCAATAAACTTGCCATTGTTAACCTCACTGCAGTTGCCAAAGAATGTAGAAAGTTGATGCAATCCTGGTCTCATTTGCAACTATCTCTAATTGGGAGAGTAAATCTGATTAAGATGGCTATCCTGCCCAAGATTTCATTTCTGTTTAACACTATACATCTTTATTTTGACCAGACATACATAACTAAGTTACAGTCAGATATTACTTCTTTTATTTGGAACAAAAAACTTCCAAGAATTGCATGGAAGAAGCTGAGGAGGCGATGGGAAAAGGGGGGACTGGCTGCCCCAGATTTAAAAATATATGCATGGGCATTTCAACTGTCGCACACTCGAATCTTGTTAAAAAAAACGACAGACCAAGGGCTAGACCTGATGTTTTCAGCCATGTTGAAGGGGGAAGGTTTAAGTCAGTCAGGGTACCTATTCAAATTTGGCAACCCAAAGTTCTTTAAAAAGATCAAATTGAAGGTTCTAAACGGGTTAGCAAAAATGTGGAATGAAATAACAAACTTCATAAAACAAGGGTATTTCTGTGATAAGACACCGCTCTGGGGGTTACCTGATAGTCCGGCCTGGTTAGAAGACACCCTTGCCATACCTCTGAAAGAGGCGGGCCTATATGTTTGGGGAGACCTCTTTTATGAGGGAGACTTACTTTCGTGGGAGCACCTCCAGACAAGGACAAGGTCAACTATTTCTAGGTTTAAATAATCACAAATGACTAGCTGGACACAGGTTTATAACTCTACACCTTTTAAAAGGAACAGGTTTATCCTAGGAGGGTTTAGTCAAGTAATAACGGACTTAGTGAGTTTGGGTCCAGCTAAAAAGGAGGTCTCAAAATGGTATAGACTCCTGCTTGAGGAATCGGATGGTGAGTTTACGCTACCAGTACATCTCTGGGGAACCTTGATTATGGGTCAAGATATATTAAATCTTTGGTCAACCTCATTTGAGCTTCTAAAGAGCTTAGTAAAACCCTCTTGGCTTCGCAGGAATCATTTATATACCCTGCATAGAGCGTATTACTCTCCCCAGAGGTTATCTAAATTTGCTTTAGAGAATCTAGTTGTATGTCCAAGATGTGGGCTCCAGGCAGCATCAGACACTCATATGTTTTTTGAATGCCCTCGTCTTGCAACATTTTGGGAAGCAATTGGGAAGACCCTCACAATATCGTTGGGCTTCCCAGTAATCATAGATATATCCTTGGTAATCTTTGGGATCCTATCAGGATCACAGGGAGCAGCAAGAAGTCTTGCCTTCTATACTATTCTCTTGGCAAGAAGAGAGATTTGTAGGAGGTGGAAGGACCCCTTACCTCCTTCACATGGAGACTGGTTGGCATCCATCCTCCAGATGGCCAGAATGGATCTAGCTAGACTGGGAAGTAAAAACAAACAAACCTTCTGGTACTTGCTGGTATGGGCACAATAAAGTTCCGTTTTTTTTTTTTTTTTCCCGGGTCCAATGATTACACAACTATGGTGCCCATGTTGCAGTCTTCGATGCGACAGATAACCGGTCAAGCCCGGTTGAAACGGTACTGGGGGCGCTCCTAATGGCAGCCAAAGTGAGACTGAGCCAGTAACAGCTGTGGGAGGACGTGTCCCCCCTCACTATAATATCCCATCCAGTATAACACTGAGACAGCGGTTCTTTGGCCTGTTTCAAGATGGCTTTCTTCTACCATGGTGGATATGAGGACAAAAAAAAAAAAAGAATAGGATGCAGAGGTACAATTACTAGAAAAGAAAAAAATGAAGATGGCAAAGTTAATGTCACAGAGAAACTGTATAAATGGGGGTTAAAGAAGACTGAAGTTATAAAAAAACTCCACAGCAAAGAATATCTGTAAAAACAATAGAGTAAGTGTTCCATGTAGAATGATATTTAACCTGTTGCATGCGTCAGACGGCCCCCGACCATCCTACATCACAGTGGGCATGTGTGGAGGACGGCCAGGGACTGTCCGAAACATGCCCAATCATTAATTCCCCAGCACCGCGGCTGAATTTGTGCCGCAGTCAAGGGGTTAAATGAGACCGAGGGATCAGGCGTTCCTTCTGTTACATAAAAGAAGAAAACTGCAGTTATTTGATAGTTTATGCAAGCTGTGCCTATCAGCGATTAGACAGACAGTGAAGAGTTAACTGAGCAAAGATGAGAGAAAGCTGTGCCTATCAGCGTGTAGCAGGCACTCTGTGACGTTGTGATGAAGAAAACAGCAGTTAATTGATAGTTTCTGCAAGCTGTGCCAATCAGTAATTTGACAGGCAGTAAGGAGTTAATTGTTTACTAGAATTGCAGCAAAATAATTGTGAGTGTGCTTAAGGTAAACCGCAGTACAGCACACCACGTCAACTCTCACAAAAAAAATTAGAATAAGGAAAAGTGATTAAAAGCTGTGCCTATCAGCGTGTAGAAGGCACGCTGTGGCTTTGCTGATTAACTTCAGGCGACCTCATTCAGAGGCGGAGTGAGGAACTGACACATCGCTGATGAGAACATTCTGGGAAAGGAATCTCACTGTTGAGATGTGCTCCTCAAAGTGGCACTGAACATCTGACAGAGCTCAGCGGTACTGCTACTCCGTTGTATCTCAGTGACACGGTTACTCAGCCCAAGAATGATATAATAACTGGTAGGGGAAAATACAGCCGCTCTGCTGAAACTCCAACCCAGACGCAGATTAGCTGAAGAAAAAAGAACGCATTTCGGTGCTCGCCCAAGCACGGAAGGCTAACTCGCAGTGAGAAACGCCAGCTGAGTAGACAACACTAAAGCATCAGTGCAGGAGAACAGTTATTCCTCAACTGCCACACTGCTGGAGGCAGGGTGGGAGGGTGGTTGGGGGGAGGCGAGGTATTGGCGACCTTTGCCACACATACCCCTTAGCCATTTATGCCTATATCACAAACTTTTGTGGTTAAGGCCTGCTTTGTAAAGATATCCGTGGTTAAGACGCATTTGTGGTTGAGCTGATAGAGGCACGTGTGGTAAAACCATTTGTGCTTCTATCATACAACCCACTGCCGGAAATTGATATGCTGACGATGTTGCCTGATATTGCACTCATGTGTTTTGTGGCTTTATGGAGAATATTCAATTGAACCTGAAAGTGAAACTACCATTAACATGTTATTAATAGTTGCTGGTACGTGGTAGGAAATGAAGAGATTGGAAGAAGCACCAGAGACTGAGCATCTGGGATGGGTTAGAGCGAGAAGGCTGTGAGAAGAATGAGCAGTGGGGGCTGGTAATTTTAGGAGGGAGGCGGCGGACAGGACACACACATACCCATACACACTAATTGCCAAATATTCAAACATACATGCATGCACCAAACAATATATTTTTTTCTTAAATCACAGTTACCTGTAGCTCTGCTTTGGAGGTCCCCAGAGGGTTGGGACAGTTGCCTTACCTCATTGATTGACCTACGGTCAGCCAATGAGTGAAGGAAGCAGTCCCAACCTTGTCACAGAGTGGAATTGGGTCGGTGAGACTGCGGACCCCACCCCACTCTGTGATGAAGTGTTACTGATTGACACCCGGCCCTGAGTGCTTCATGGCTTAAAACTGAAGTGCCCAGGTAAAAGACAATGAGTGAGGAGGTCACCACACCCAGCAAAGTTCAGCTCAAGCAGCCAGAAACCTGCGCTTTTAGTGCATGTCTGGTGGCCTGACCCGAAAATGAAGAGTGTCTGTCAGGCTGACCTTAGACACTATTCTTGAGGGGCAAAAGGTGAGGAGGCATGGCCTCTCAGCCCCAATGGACTGGTGGCAGCTGAGAATGAGAATGAGTACTGGGTTTCTGGAGATGGAAGGCCATGTTATCAACAATAAGTAGACACTTTCATGGTCCAACAAACATAGGGAAAGATGAGATGGTGAGCTTGATCAAACAGAAATGGTTTAATCCACACTCTATGGTGATGTCTGAGAATCTTTACCATCGGTGCATGACATGCCAATAGATGAACAAAGCAAGAAGGACATCTGTGACACTGAGTCATATAGGAGATCAGGAGGTCCCTTTAATAGCTGGGTGGAGGCGTACCTGACTAGAAACAATCACAGTCCTGTTGTACCCAAAATATTGTTGCCCAAACATATACCTTGCTTTGTATTTCCAATTTCGCTTGAGTCAGACCATGGAACTCACTTCAGATAGAAAGTCCTGAGAACGCTGTGTGTAGCCTTGCAAGTGGATCAGAGACTGCATTGTAGTTCCTCACCTGAAGCATCAGGAATTGTTGAGCAGAATAATGGCACACTGAAATCTCAACTTGCCAAAGTGTGTTCATCTACAAGTGGCTAGCTGCTTTGCCTATAGTGTTAATGAGTCTCCAAAGTACCCCTGATTGGAGAACAGGATTGTCGCCACACAAGATGATCATAGGAAGAGCCATAAGGATGTTTGCTGTGCCTGCTAGTACGCGTGTGAATATTTCAGATTATATGGTTCTCGACAATTGCTAAAGACTGGCTGATGTGGTGTGTTTTGTCTCTCAACAGGTTGAAGCAGCAACTGCCCTTCCGAGCCAGGAGCAGTGTTATGACCATGTTCCCGCAGACTGGGTCTTGGTGAAGAATCAAGTTAGAAAGTCATGCCTGAAATCCCATTGTCATCTTGGTCACCAAGACAGGCGTCAAATGTGTTTGATTGCCTAACTATGTGCATGCACTCCACACTCAATGAGTAAGACACAATGGTGAAGAAGGGTTGACAACAGGCTCTGATTCACAGAGACGAGTTTCTGATCACCCTAAAGGAGCAAAGAGGGAGAAGAATGCACCCTGGTTTCTCAAATTCAAGAAGTGCCTCAAAGCCAAGAAGTGTCTCAGAGGCAAGTACCGAGTCTGTGGTGAAAGATTCAAAAGTAAGCACAGTGAAACAAATCAGTAAAACAGAATACCACAGTTCTGATCCATGGGAAGGACTCAGCAATGTGACTAGTGGTGAAGAGTAGCGTGGCCAATGAGTTGTGAGAGACTGAAGCCGAGTATGCCTGCGGAACGCATTTCACAGACCCTTACTGAGGAGATAAGCTATGGGGCACATGTATCAAGCTAATTACCAGTTGCAAAGGGGCTGATTTCCTTTGCGACCTGTAATTAGGCATTTGGGATGCATCAAGCCCAAACCCAAGTACAAAATAGGTAATCTCACAAATTGCAATTACTTATTTTGCAAATGCATTTATGGAATCGCAATTAACGATTCCCTAAATGCAATGTATGAAGCAATCTGAGATTGTGACCTAGCATTAAGGAATTGCAGATTACCACCAACTTCAAGTTGGTGGTAATCTGCAATTCCTCAGAAAAATGCATTTGCATTTTTCTAAGTGCCATGTGGCGCACACACATGGCCTTAGAGCATGTGTGTGCGCCACATGTGCACACATGTCGATTTTCGGGGTGAATCAGGTGGCCTTGTGGCCCACCTATCACGCTTGAAATTGCATTTGCAATTTGTGAGTACCTATTTGGAACGTGCACATTGCAAATGCCTTCCCATTCATTCCTATAGGCCTCTAGGAATGAATGGGGAAGCATACCCTAATAGTGAATCGCAGTTTGCGAGTTGCTATTAGGAAATGGGTAGCAATTGCTATCTTTTTAGTTAAACCTACATGCATTGGCAATTGAGATTCCTCAATAGCGATTCCTTAATTATGGCTATTCAGGAATCGGAATTACCTAGTTTGATGCATGTGCCCCTAAAATGACAGTGAGGATGAACAATCAGTAGTCAGAAGATCAAAGACATCAAGGGTGCCTAATTGAAGGTACTCGGTTCTTGTGTGGATGTACTTTACTGAAAGCAAGCTTGATCCATTATTTTATGAATCTGGTGACCAAAGGATAATGCCTGCAGAACCACTCAGAATAAGGCTACCACAGTGAAGGTTGCTAGATTTTTGGTTCTTGATTTCTTACACGACATTTTTTTAATTTTTTTAAATTTAATGGAAGTCAGGAAAATACATCTTTACATTATCCATTTTTTTCATTTGTTTTGCTACAACACCATTGTTCTCATTGTTGAATTCATTTGCATTGACACTACTATTTACATTCTACATATTTACACATATTTAGACATATTAAGACCTATTTATATATCCTTGGATTGTTCTTATTCTAACAACTCTTTCTTCCAAGTCATAAGTGGATCCCATATTATCATTCCTTTCATCTTAGCTTTAATACCTTTACATTTATATTGGGACACTTCCGGTTGACCAATATTCAATATCCTGTGAGCCCATTGATGATACTTAGGTGGTTCCTTATCTTTCCAAAGTGTAGCAACCAGTAATCTTGCCACTGCAACCAGTAGAAATAACAGATCTCTCTGTGGGGTATCTAATTCCATCGTGCTGCCGTAACCCAGCAACATCAGGGTTGCGGGGATTTTTAGTTTGATATTCATCACTTGAAGCCAAAACTTCTCTATACCTATTTTAAGTTCATCTAATTTCCCACAAGAATAGAAAATGTGAATATTATCTGACGGTTTACTTTGCCACCTTGGGCATTCGTCCGTTTGACTCATACCCCAGCCAAACAGCTTAGCTGGCGTATAATAGAGATCGTACAAAGTTTTATATTGTTGAGCTTTTAGATTTGATGACAGCAAAGCCATCTTCCCTATCTCAAATATCCTATCCACTACAAGTGAACTGCATCTATGAACTGAACTTTATTGAACTCTGAAATTCTTAGGGCCAAAACTCCTGGGAAAGAGTAGGGTTAACACTCTAAAAGATGAGAAAAGTAGCGTTAGGGATAGCTCACGAAGACAGCTGTACATAAAAATAAGTCTTCTGGAACTACACAGTTTTGCAACTTTGAACAAGTAGAAATGAAAAGTAGTATTCATTATTTTGCTTCCAGTTGTTCTTTTCTTGAGATCTGACCGTAGAGACTGAAGGTGATCCTTTCAAAGAATCAACATAGGGTAATTGTGGCTATAGCACGATTGTCATTATCATTTTCATGATTGTTTTATTTATAGGTTTAGGTTCCCCTCCAGATACTTGCCCTATCAAGTTTATTCCCGAAGCTACTCCAGCTGCTTCCATCTATGAAGAGCAGCATAGTTTTGATCTGAGAATGTTTCTGAAGGAGAATTTTCCCCAAAAGTCTTTTTCAAGCAGTTACAAGAGTACACTAACATAATGCAAGCTAAAGACTGTTATGCGTGTGCTTATGTACCAGCATCTATGGCGGGAGGTATAACTGACCACCATATTCCCCTTACCTGTGGTATTTCATGTAGCGTCCTGCTTAGTTTCGTGTACCGTTGAAGTCACTTTGAATATATTATTTTTCGAATTATAATTTGGTCCTGTCAGAAATGCCATATGTGCAAACATTTGAATCCTCAAGCTAATGTAAAAGAGATGGACATGGTGTGGCATTTCTTAAGGTCCCAAGTTAAACTTGATACTGCCCGTAACCACAAAAAAAAATTAAGGGCCAGAGGTACGACCCGTTTTTGCAGGTGCACACAGGTTTTAGAACCCGTTTGCGCATGCAAAAACATATTGGGCCATGTACATAGCCTATTTAGCGAGTCACAATGTTTTTGCGACTCACTAAATTAAATAGTTTTGACACTCGCTATTTGGAAGGGAACACCCCTTCCAAATAGCGAGTCTCAAAACAAAGTACTAATGTACTAATGCAATTACGGTTGCAAAACACTTCAAGTAGGTGGTAATGCATCTGCAAATGGGAAGGGACCCCTTCCCTCTGCAAATGCATGCAAAATCATTTTTTAAGGCAGAAAGTGGTCCCAGGAACCACTGCCTGCCCTTAAAAAATTAAACAAAAACGTTTCCTTTTTAAAAAAAAATTAAATGCACCCCGTTTTCCTTTAAGGAAAATGGGCTGCATTAAAAAAAGCTGCTTTATTAAAAAGCAGTCCCAGACATAGTGGTCTGCTGAGAGCAGCAGGCCAACATCCCTGGGAGGGCTGGCATTCACAATGGGCTCTCAAATTGCGAGAGGATCATTAATATTAATGAGCCTCACAATTTGCGACCGCATTGACAATCGCAAAACAGTGTCAACACACTGTTGTACATTTTATTTAGCGCCTGGCAATTTGCGACTCGCAATTTGTCGCAAATTGCAAGGTGCTAAATGAAAGGGTTCGTAATTTGAGAATCGCAAATTGAGAATAATTTCAAGGGTGCAGGGGTGTCCAAAGGACACCCTGTTGCACCCCTGAAATCAGCATGGGTACACATGTGGCGCACATACATGCCCTAAGGGCATGTATGTGCCTCACATTGCACTTTAAAAAATGCAAAAAAGTGCATTTTTCAAGGAATTCGCAAATTACCACCAACTTGAAGTTGGTGGTAATTTGCCATTTCTTAATGCCAATTTGCATTTGTTTATGCTTCATACATTGCATTTAAGGAAAAGCAAAACTTGTGTTTCTTTAAATGCAATTGCAAAATAAGGAATCGCAAATTTTGTGATTCCTTATTTTGCACACAGATTTGTTTGATACATACCATTTTGCACTAATGCGTTCGCAAACGCTGAAATTCTGCGAATTTTGGCGTTTGCGAACGCATTAGCGCTTGATACATATGGCCCCAAGTTCCTGTGTTTTCATGGAGAAAGGCGCAGAAGAATGAGAATGAGTAAAATAAATTGACAAAATGAAGTGAAAAGTAATGAGAATAGAGTGAAAAAAGTGAAGATTAAACATCAAAAACTTTTCAATTTATTGAATTTATTTGGAGATGACCTTGGTTGTTCAGCTTGAACAGGGATCTAACAGGTTCCTTCGTATTTTGTCTCTAACATTTAGCGCTGCTGGGTGGAGCGTGGAGCAAACGAGTATGCCACAACAGTTCTGATAAAGCTAAGCATGTTTACATATGAGTACATCGGAGTGCATCTCACCTCCTTTGTAATACTTTGAAAATAAAGCTTGTGCCAGGCCCACACTTTCCTTTATTAATACATAGGGTAGGCCCCAGACAGCCCAGAGCACACGGTGCAATGCATTCGAAAAGCAAGGTATGTAGTTTTAAGTTTTATGTGTCCTGGTAGTGAAAAACTGTTACTTTTTCTTTCACTATTGCAAGGCCTATATCTCGCATATGATATTATTAGGATTACCGTCCTACATTTTATACGTGTGATTTTCAAATCGGAAGATATATCTGGTTCAAGTCTGGAGCTTCTGGTGTACTAATTTAAAATCCTAACATTTGATGAAGTCGGATTTTAAATTACAATATTGAAAATGTCACTCTTAAAAAGTTGGCATTTTCTTGCACCAGCCCTTTTTTGCCTGCAGCCTGTCTCTGGTCTCATGACTGGGTATAGTTGGCAGTTGGGCTTTATGTATTCCTCTTAGGCAGCCACACAAAATGGGTGCTTAGGTGTGACTGAGGGGGCCATCACTGACAGGATGGGACAGAGGAGCTGGGCCCAGTCTGACTTACACCTGAATAGGCTGTTTCCTGTCCACACATATCACATCTAGTTAGTCTGGAGCAAACGGCATCTATTCATTTCAAAGACATGCCTCTAGGAGCTTCTCCCCACTTGAAAGGCACAACTGTGTATAAAAGTAGGACCTCAGACACCACTACTTCAGTACACTTCTGCACTTGTGGATATTCTGCCCGAACGAAGGACTACTGTGCTGCTGAAGGACTGCCACTCTACTGGACCGAACTCTGCTGGAGTCCTGCTCTGCTGACCTGCTGCCATCTTGCCTTGGTGAGATGGACTGGACCTGCATCTCTTAAACCCAGACCCCAGAGTGCCTCCAAGGGCTAACTGACTGGCCACCTGTTCTGAAGTCTCAGGGACATAACAGGCTTACAAACTCCATGCACCTGCATCTGAACTCTGCCATGTGTGAGTCTTCCTTGCCATGTGGTTCTACCCCATTCCTGGGCCCCTGGAAGTTGGCATAAGGGGCTTCCCAGTGGAACCGAATCATCTTCTCTGCCGAGTGGCACATCCCCAAACAGAATTGACGCCTCTCTTTGGCTGAGTGGAACATCCCCTAGAAGAACTGTAGCTGCTGCATGGATTGGACCTGTTGCAACATCACCCAACACAGTCCTCAGAACGGACGCATCGCTGACGGCATGGTGCATCCAAAGCCCAGGTCCTCACATCTCTTGCCGACGGCAGCTTCGACTACGACGCTGGACTCTCTATCACAGCTTCATAGCTCCTCTGAACCAAGGAATCACCAGCTGCGTGCTGCATCCCCAATGCCGGGCTTTGGATCTCAAGCCCCATCGAAAGGGTCCTTGAACACGACGCAACAGGATTTTGCACTGCAGCCTCACGGCATCTCAGGATCGACTAATCATTTTCGCAGCGCAATGCATCTTTGATGAGGATCCACACAATGCTCTGTAACCAGGATATAATGTAGTCTGGTCAGCGAGCCTAACTGGGTCCGTCCCAGTCAGCCTGTACATGTGACTTTGTCCAGGTCCAATGCGAGCGGATATCCTCAATTGGAGCTTTGAGTTTTGGGCGCTATTTCAATACAAACTTTAAAATTCAATATCTCTAGTACTACTTGTTGCCCACTTCTATTGGCTCTGAATATAGATGGCCTCAAATGCATTTTGTAGGTCTTGTCCCACCTGACAGGCCAGTTAGAACTTTAATGAAAGGCTCAAGGCTACCTTGACCCCATAACTGTCAATGCCACTCCCTTTGAAAGTGTCAGCATCAACATATTTGGACGCTTGCCCCCAAGACAGCTTTAGGCAGCATGTTTGTCCTGGTCTTGATGAATCATGCCACTAGCTACTCAGAGGGCCTCCCTCTGAGGTCGTTGACTGCACCTGTGGTGACCAGCGCCCTGATGGGGATTTTTACCCATGTGGGGTTCTGCAAAGAGGTTGTGTCTGACATAGGCACTAACTTTATGTTAGCTAACATGAAGTCCATGTTGGATTGGTGTTGGGTAACTTACAAGTTCCATACCCTATCACACCCCAAAACAACAGTCTTGTGGAGAGAATCCACAAAACATTGAAGAGCATGATAATGGGCCTAACACACAATATGTACATCTTAGTGGGCTGCGTGTAAAAGAAAAAAGTGGACTAGTAAAAGAGATTGGACAAAGCAAGAGAGCACTTTGCTGTTAGGACAAGAATCCACACTCACCCGAAGGCGACATGCTTCATCATTGAATTCCCTCCTCACACTAGTACTGTGAGGTACCAAGTGTGGGGTAAAAGGCAAAGGGGAGAAGCGGATGTGTTTTTATTTAAGATGAGCAATGTAGATGTACTAAAGCGATGGGCAGAGTTGAAAGACTGTGAAAAGCGTAGATAAAACAATCTCATTATTGGGCAAAAATTTTCTTTTATTCTGATGCCCCCATTGGACAGAGTTAAAAAATATGAGTGGACGGGGGTAATGAGACTACCCTATCTTATGTGGTCAACATGTTTCTGCCAAGAAAGACTCAATAAAGTTCAAAGGCATTCGGTAGGTCCAAACGATGTGTGTCACTCTGCTATTGAGTTTTCATGAAATAATTGTTTTAATGCCAATCATACATTCAACTTGGTCTTTACTTGTGTGGCCCCGTCTCAAAGCAGCAGGGTCCAGCTATAACACTGACAGATAAATAAACAGCAGTTACTCATGCGACAAACTTTCCTTTTTTGTCCAGGGCTGTATCAGGGTCACCAATGTAAGTCACCAAAAACTAGCACTGATGTCAAAGGGTAATATGGGAAGAGTAGGCGTACGGTTACTCTTTCCCTGATCATGTCTAGAAACTCTGCTCTCTGTCATCAGTCCACACCCAAATTACAGATCTGCACATGTATAACAAACAAAATGACCAAGCAAACAGTAATTTAAAAACGATTGTGCCCACTCATCCTGAATTTTAAATGTGTTATATGGAATATATTCTTATGACTCAATCAGTGTTATAGTATGCTCCTTAAAACCTTCCTTCTCAAAACACACCTTCCTGGATAAGTAGACAAAGGAAGGTATTTCTATTGGAACAGCCACCCAGGACAGTAGATATTATGGGGGAGTATCTCCCTCCTTATCGTCTGGGGAAATGCTGCGAGTCCTGACGTGGAACAATGCATGTATTGTGTTAGCCTATGGGTTTTTAGTGCAGACAGATGCTTCAGAGAAGGGCATGGGGGTGGGCTTCACAACGTTAAATTAGGAGGGCCCAAACCAATCAGTAGCCTTCATTAGCAGTGGGTTAGTTCCACAGGAACAGAGGTGGAGTTCAATTGAGGGAGGCCTTTCCAATTGACTGGGATGGAAGAAATTGAGACCATACTGTTTGAGACTCACTTCTGGGTTTAGAGAGTCCTCAGACCCCTCAGGTGACTCATGCAAATGAGGTGTGTTAAATCTCAAACTGTTGAGGTGGTCCATCTCCCTGCAGGGAATAGACTTTAGGGTGGCACCGTCCTGGGTCAGACCATATCAAAGCTCATGGTCTGTCACTGGTTCTTCTCCCTTAGTGGTGAGAACTCCCAAGGGGTTGGGTAGTTCTCTCCACTTTCAGCTGGGGGGACAAATCATAGACCTGACCGAGTAAGGGTGATCTTCCACTCAACTTTATGCCATCTCCTCCATTTTTTCAGATCTCGTTTTTGCTGGCCTTAGGACTCTTAGCACCTTACCACTGCTCACCGGTGCTAAAGTGCATGTACTCTATCCTCTAAACATGGTAACATTGGCTTATACCAAATTGGTGTACTTTATTTACTTATAGGTCCCTAGTAAAGTGTGCTGCATGTGCCCAGGGCCTGTAAATTAAATGCTAATAGTGAGCCTGAAGCCCTTATTGTGCCACCCACTGAAGTAGCCTTTTCAACATGTCTCAGGCCTGCCATTGCAGAGTCTGTGGGCCCGATTCACAGAATGAACTTAATAAACAATCCTAAACTTACTACTATTTTGGTATTCACAGAATGCACTTACTACTTTTGGCATTCACAGAATGAACTTACTACTTTTGGTATTCACAGAAGTTAGGATTTTGTCTTAAGAAGTCTGTCTTAAGTCTGTCTTAAGTTTGTCTTAAGACAAACTTAAGACAAAATCCTAACTTCTGTGAATACCAAAAGTAGTAAGTTCATTCTGTGAATGCCAAAAGTAGTAAGTGCATTCTGTGAATACCAAAATAGTAGTAAGTTTAGGATTTAGTCTTAACTTCATTCTGTGAATCGGGCCCTGTGTGTGCATCTTAAACTTACAATTTGGCCTGGCACAATAAACCTTTTGCCAGGCCCAAACCTTCCTTTTATAATATATACAAGTCACATGAAGGGTAAGCCCTGGACACCCCAGAGGGCAAGGGGCAATGTATTTAAAAAAAGGACGCCTGGTAGTGCACAACTATTCAATTTGTGTTTTACTAATGCAAGGCCTTTATCTCCCATAGGATAACACGGGGACTACCTTATTATATTTTACAGGGGTAATTTCCACATAGGAAGACATAAACAGATCAAGTTTGGTATCTCCGGAAGCCTAATTTAAAATCTTAACTTATGGTGAAGTCAGTTTTAAATTGCAATTCTGAAAATACCACTTTTAGAAAGTTGCCCTTTTCATGCCTTAGCCAACTGGTGCCTAAAGCCTATCTCTGGTCACATGACTGGGTGGAGTTGCCAGTTTTTTGTATTCCTCCAAGACAGCCACACACAATGGAAGCATAAGGGTGACTGAGGGGGACTTCAATTGCAGGATGGGCACAGCCTCACTGACAAGTTAATAGGCTGCATACCCCCTGTATACCTCTACAAGCTTGTCCCCACTTCAAAGGCACAACTGTGTATAAAAGAAGGACTTCAGCTACCACCACTTCAGTATACTTCTGGACCTGCGGATGCTCAGCCAAGAACAAGGACTGCTGTGCTGCTGGAAAACTGTCAATCCGAAGGGCTGCACTCTACTGGACTCCTGCTATGCTGTGCTGACCTGCAGCCAACTGCCCTCTTGTCTGTGTGTGAAAGACTAGACTTGCATCTCTTGAACCCAGAGTGAACCAAAAGGCTAGCTGGCTGGCCTCCTGATCTGAAGGTACAAGGTCATAACAGTGTTTCATCCTCTTTGCACTTCCATCAGGACTCTGACAAATGGTGCCACCCAGTCCTAGACCCTTGGAAGTGGGGCTAAGGTTCTTGCCAGTGGAAACAACGCATCTTCTCTGTTGAGTGATGCATCATCAAGCAAAAACAACGCAT
The DNA here is from genome assembly GCF_964261635.1 of Lissotriton helveticus. Lineage (NCBI taxonomy): Eukaryota > Metazoa > Chordata > Amphibia > Caudata > Salamandridae > Lissotriton > Lissotriton helveticus. The sequence goes on from NC_136057.1 coordinate 290,170,863, forward strand.
CCCCTCGGCTGAGTGGCACATCGCAGAGCAGAAAAATGCATCATCACTACTGCTTGGATTGGACCCATCGCAAAGACCCACAACACCCACCGCAGACCCTGGAACTGATGCATTACTGATGGTGTGGCACATCAAGATCCCAGGTCCTCGCATCTCTTATCAACAGAAGCCTAAACAACAACGCCAGACTCCACATCGCAGCTTCTCAGCTCCTCGGAACCATTGCATCAACATCTGTACGACACATCCCAGATGCCAGACATTACATTACAATCCCCGTTTACTGGGTCCTCGACGATGATGCAACAGGACCTTGCATTGCAGCCTAGCCGCATCTCGGAACCGATGTATCACTTTGACTGCGCAACACATCTTCGGCGCTGATCTACGCAAACTCCACAACCAAGAGTTAGGGTTCTCTGTTCAGCGGACCTAACTCGGCCTCTGTAGCCGGCCTGCACTGATCGATGTTGGCCTTAACTTGTAACTTTGTCCCAGTCGTGCGCGACCAGATATACGCAATTGGGGCTCTGTATTTTGTGGGACTATTTTCAGAACAAACTTTAAAATTCAGTATCTCCAGTTCTACTAATTTGATTCTGTCATTTTGTTCTTGTTGTTTTATTTTTATTTTAAACGATTTCTCTAAATCTGCTGTGGACTCCTTTCATGGTTTGCTTTCACTGTTTTACTGTTTAAAGTGTTGCACAAATACGTTACCCATTGCCTGTAAGTTAAGCCTGATTGCTCTGTGCTAAGCTCTCTCTACTTCTACATTCAAAAAGAATCTAAGTCCTTCCTAATGAGCAAATTCCTCCCTTAATCCACAGTAACCCGCTCATTACATGTCCTAGAAGCATCATTCAGACAATCAATCTACCCACCGAAGCCGGGGGAGTACCTCTCTCTGTAAGCTCATCCATTACCAGACTCTAGTGAAGTTCCTAATTCTCTCACTAGGCACATTGTGATGGTCCGTACTCGCGTGGAAACGTTTGCATGAAGACTGCTTCCTCTCCTGTCACACTGAGAATACCCAGAACAATCCCAAATGTATGTTAAGCTATAACCTATGCTACTCTTATTGTATTGATGTTTGTACAAATGTTTCTCTTCATATTTCTTTCTTTCTTTTCTTTCTCGATCTCTACACCTCTCTTGTCCATCGAGGTAACACATCTATAGGTGTCTATAGCAATGCTCAAAACTTTGATGCTATATATATATATTCACTGAAAAAACCATAGGTTTCACACATGTTATAGTTAGCTGGACATTTCACTCATACAAAACCACTGAAATTTCCCCGTTATAGTTAGTTCAGCTAACTATAACTCGCGCACCCGCAATGCACTGCTGATGACGTCACATATTCCATCACTCATGACATGGTCAGTGACATCACTCATAACTTCACTGATGACATCTCAAATGACATCACTGATGACATCATCCCTGTGAAAGAGTGTCAGACCTCCTCTCACCCTAATATAACCTTTGATACACACATTCAAAAATATGAACAAAAATTTTCAAAAAATTGGAGATACCAATACCAGTTACAACCTATTCAGTAATTCCAACATCTACATACACATCCACTCATTCACCAACAGTTCTATATAGTCACTCATACTAAACTAACTATAAAATGTGTGAAACCTATGTTTTTTCAGTGAATTTCTAAGGTGCAAGAGATATGGACTGCTACAATCATAAGACAGAATGCAAAGTATAATACGTAGAGCATTAGCAGTAAGATTAAAAAATACTGTAATAGCATGGTTTGTAGCTTCTGACATGTATTCATAAAAATACATACATAAATAACACAGGCTAAAATGTGAATACTCATCTGGTGCTTCTAGCTAGTTCTACCCCAGTATACCTAACGTGAGTGTAGTACGAGGTGAGAAGTAGGTGCTGTTTTTCTATAGTCTAGTTGGGGTATAGTTTAGATTGATGTCAAAAGTCCCTCTAAGTTCTAGTCTGCTCCATACCTTTAGAATGAGAGAGGTTGGTATCTCTTTCCGCGTCTCGATCTCTAACACCCAGCAAGTGAAGTCAGAAACATTGGAGCTGGATTCTTGGCAAGGAGGATGTCAGCGTCTGGTCAGTGCATCAGGCGGGGACTCGACTTCCTTCCACATTTGCCCTGGCGAGCCGTGCAAGTATGCAGTCGAACAGTGGTTTGCCATGGCAAGTGAAGGTATATTTATACCTGAAGGTGTTTAGGAATGCCAGTATTGACTTAAAGTCGGACAGAGGAACGTCATGAATGAACCCCTAGGGAATAGATGTTCATGCATAATAAATGAGTTCTTGGAGGAAGCAATAATCCAAGCAAGGGGAAGACCTAAAGGCATACGACTCTGGTTTTCCAAGAACTCCTTGTGACTTAGATGGACGGATGTAGGTGGCCATGCCTGTATTTGGATAGCATGGATAATGCCTAAATAAGGGTAGGATTTCTATGCCTAAATAAGGGCAATGCCAATTGTGGCTATATAAGGGTGTAAATCGGAGAACCTACATACGGTATCTAAATCAACACACAACAAAACAGCCCAATTACTTACATGGAGAATTGACAGATTTGAAATGATTGGAAGAGAGAGGTGCCTGGAAAGTAATTGGAGAGAGATTTTCTGCTAGAGGTAGTTGTCTTAGAAATTATGGTGTTTGTGTGATTTGCCTATTTGCTATGGTGAATAGATTTAAATATATGAGAGCCAAGAATAGACCTGTAGAAGATAAGGGTACAAAGAGGAAGAGTGAAGAAGTTAAGTTGGAGGACTAACCCTGTAAGGTTTATGATGAGCTCAGGAATTGAAGAATTCCAAGCATAAGCAGGAATGAGTAGCAAGGTTCTAAAATAATTGTGGAGAGTTTAAATGTCTTGTGTGTAGCCATCAGAGTGGGAACCGGAGCTGCAAAATGTTAGTGCTCAGTATTTGTTGAACTTGGTTCCCTCTGCAGGGTAATGTCCAAGGTTTTTGCCTTCACTCTCCTGTGTTCTGAACCCATTTGTGTTGGCTTTTAGGACTCTGCTCACTGAGCAGTGCTAAAGTGCATGTGCTAACCCCCTAAAACATGATACCATCCACATGTAAGTCCCTAGAAGTGGTACTATCTGTACCCAGGGCCTGTAATTTAGATGCTACTTGTGGGCCTGGAGCACTAATTGTGCCACCCACTTAATTAGCCCTTTAAACATATCTCAGGCTAGCCATTAGGCCTGAGAATGCAGTTTATTCTCCAATTTCGACCTGACAAAATAAAACTTTTGCAAGACCTAAACCTTCCTTTCAATGCAAACAAGTCACCCCTAGGGTGTTCCCCCAACAGCTCATTGATTAGGGTGCAATGTACTTAAAAGGTTGGACATATACTTTTAGCTTTGACATGTCCTTGTAGTGAAAACTCTTACATTTGCTTTTCATTGCAGCAAGGGCTTCCTCTCAGGTTGCAAAAGACACACAATGATGGACGAAATGCGGAACAAATCAAACATACACCAACAGTCAAGAGACCTGTGTTAATCCATGTTCTTTGGCTCACCATGCCATCCCAATTTAGGGACAGCCATTTGCAAATCAGTCTTGATCCTGCTTCTCATTGGAGCAGTCCAGCCTGATACAGTAATTTATGCAGATACCTGTAATTACCCCTGACAAGTAGTTGCCTTCCCATCAACTGCCAGCTTCTCAGTTCTTAGAATCTCTGCTTACTATGTTCTAGTGCTCCAGCAAGGAGAAGCAGGATCAGCGATGGCTCAATAATGTCTTTTTAAAAAAAAAAAAAAATTATTGACAGCACAGGCAGTCATTCATTACAGAAATAAAGCACTTTCGAAAAAAATTATAGTACATACAATGCCTTAAAGACTTAATCAAATAGCAATAAGCATAGAAATTACAGTAAGTCAAATAAAGGTACGTCAGTTTCAATAATGTCAAGGCATCAATAGAAATTATAGAAATAGTAATATATTAGATATAACACATCCCCTTTTTCACAAAACAAAAAAGACAAAATTCAAGATAGTACAGCATCGCCCAAAATATATATGTCATACTCATAAAATATTTCAAACATACATATACCCATGACCTACCTAAACCTGGCCTCAATTGTAGCCTAGTCTTAAGAAGGAAGTTTCTTTTCTTTTTTAGAGAAATAGCTCTCACCAGTGCTTAATTTGAGCTGGTGGTTGCAGGTGGGGCTCATCAATACATATTTTTTGGGGATTGGCATGTATTTGTTCTCATTTTAGCAGGAGAGAGAAACACACAAAATGGTGGAAATTTGAAGAAGAGAACGATGCAGTGAGAAAGAAATAAATCAAGGATGAAAAATACCTGAAAGAGTGGAGAAAATACACTAAAAGGGGGCAGTAGGAGGAAGAGAAAGATGCCAAAACAGTGACAAAGAATGAAAGCAAGGATGAAAAAACCTGAGCGTGAGATAAAAGGGGCAGGTTGTGTAAGTTGGTGGATGAAAGATACATGAATGGAATCAACACTGGCCAGCTTTGGTATCCAGCAGTCTCAACATTTGATAGCACCTCTTACAGGCCTGTGAGCCAAACTATGGGTACCAGCACTTGAGGGGCATATTTATGAGAGGATTGCATCACGTTTGCACCACACAAAGTGGTACCTGCATAATGCCAGCCTCTAAGTCAGATGTATTAAGCTGCGCAAAGCCACTTTCCGTAGCTTTAAATGACTCCACAAATCTGAAGTAGCGCAACACAGCACAAATCAATGAACTGCCTTACCCACCGCATGAGGCATTCCTTTGGTGTTGCAGTGGGTGTTCCCACACAACTCCCATTGCTTTTTATGCATTCACAGATTTACAAGGACTTGTAAACCTGGGAATGCGCCAAAACCTTACACCTCCCCAGGCAAGGCATAATATATCTTTATTGCTCTTCGTCTTTTCCTCTTTCTCTAGAAAGAGTAAAAAGCCTTTCAGGATTGTTTTTTGTGAAGGAAGGTGCCCCTTTCTGCACAAAACAATCCTGCATGAACCAAAGGCACCCCTGCATCATTGTGCAAAGGTGCCTGTATTTGCGCTAGGCTGCTGTACTGCATTTGCCATTTTACACGTGCTAAATCACATGTTGACCTCGATTCCATGCAATGCTCTGATCTTCCATTTTATTTCAACCCTCTTTCATTTTGTGCTGCCTTACCCTGGAGTTACACTTTAGCAGTAACATAAACATGTTTTTCACGTAAACCAGTACAAGTGGGTGCGAGGCATCTCGTGAGGATGCCTCGTGAGGTTATGTTGTACCTTCAGTGTGATTTCGTGCATTCCATACTTATCTCTAGGACAGAGATAGTGTGGAGTATTCATTGTCTATTGCCTTTCACTCAGTGCCTAAGAATTTATTAGCTTCAGTGACTTCTTGCCTTTACCTACGATATTAATAAAACTAATTTTACCTCCAAAGGAGCGTTGGAGTTTCTGTGTGAGTAAGTGGTGTGCGCAAGTTCAGATTACGCAAGTGGACAAAGCAATACATTTTGGCGTAGTCAGTGGCAGGATTCGTAAAATTACGCGGGAGGAACATGTTTAAAAAGACGAAAGGTGGTTATGGTTCTTTGGCACCGAGTGAAATCCCTTTAGCCCTCTTGCAAATTCCTGGATGGGAGGCGGCGCCGTACTCCGCGCTGGCGCGTGAGTATTCTAAAAGCTCAGGATTAAGTGAGAGCTGGTTTGACTGTCTGGGCGAAGCAACGCCAGAAGATGTTTTAAATGGTTTACAGAAGGTTCCTGTGGAGAAAAGCAAAGAATTATGTACAGTGGGTTGCAGAGGTTGGACTTTATTGCATGCCTACCGTCAAATTTTTGACAAATGTTTATCTCTGCAGCGGGAACATTTGACCTTAGAAAAACAACTTGTTGAAGCTAAGAATATTTCTATGATGCTTTCCTGTCAGAATAAGTTATTACAAGATAGGTTAGAAACATATCAGACAATAGCAGAACGGGCTGCAGTCTGTGTTGCTGAATACAGATACAAGAAAAGGAGAGGGCGAGTGAGTAAACGGAAATTCCATTTAGCGATTGCCAAAGCAGGCTTAGATTTTGACCCATCAAATTGGGACTCCAACATCTGGGAATCATCTGAATTCTCCTCAGAAGGAGAGCAGCCCTTGCAGGGGGAGGGAAAGTACGAGGAAGGAGAAAATGCTAAGAGACTGGAAGCACAACTCATTCTAAGACGGAAACTTCAAATCGCTCCAGGGAACCCGGATAGAGTAATGTTAAATAGTTTGGAGGATTTTACACAGCAAGAAGTCAGTGATCTTTTAGCGAGGTTTAGATAGAAGCCTGGTGAGACGTTATTAGCTTGGATGGTGCGCCTCTATGATCACGGAGCTTCTGGGGTCATGTTAGATGAGGGGGGCGCTGCCAAATTTTGTACTCTCAGTACTGATCCCACTGTGCAGGGATACTTTTGGACTTTCCATGGTATTGACCAAACTACCCTGTTGCAGCCAGCTGCGCAGGGGTGTGGTCACAAGTACCCCACAGATTCAGACTGGCCTGGGAATGAAAAACCATGGTTTACCCTAAGAGATGCTTCGCAGAGAATTTAGGAGGAAGAGATTAAGCTGGCTGTTCTTTCAGGTGAGGCGCATAATTTGATGAGTCAGTTAATGACTGTGTCAATGCGGAACAACATCATTTGTTTGGCGCCCCCTGCATACAAAGCTCTGATAATGACTTAATTAATCAAACCGGTAATACCATAGGAGAAGTAGTCGAGGCAGTCCGTGAGCTGCAAGAGCTTGGGGAATGGGCCCAGAGTCCCGCACTGATAACAACCGAGTAGCCAGACGTGATATGTTTTTGGCGCTGTTAAAGGATGGGGTGTCAAGGAGTGAGATTGACGGTATTGAGACCAAAAGCATGTGGGAGATGTACCGTAAGCGAGTACTGGATAGGAAGGAGGGGAGTAGGCATGTGAATAGAAAAGATAACAAGAAAGTGAGTCACAGGGAACCGGAGCCCTAGGAGAAGCATTAAAAAGCAGGTCAGGAGAGAGAGAGGGAGAGGGAACCTCATGTGAGAGTGACAAAAGATAAAGGTTGGGACAGAGATTGCACAGATTCAGATGGGGACCGGGAAGAGGAGGAGTTGTTCCCTGAGGGGTACCCAACATTGTATTCAGATCTGCGCTGGGACCTTTCGCCGGGCAGATGCAGAGCTGCTCAGGCGAAAATTAGATTAGGAAATTGGCCAAGCTCCGGTACAGGGATGGGCTCGCAAAGATAATAGACCACATGTGAGGGTTGAGATCTATTGGAAAAATAGAAATGTTCAGGAGGTGTTCGCTTTGGTAGACACCGGAGCAGAGGCCACATTGATACATGGCAATCCACGAAAATTTAAAGGACAATATTTTACAATCACAGGTTTGGGAGGACAGGAAACACCAGTAGTGCAAACAGAAATTCAAATGAAAATAGGCAGACTTCCCAAGAGAGCATACACTGTTTTGATTGTGCCTATACCCGAGTACATTATTGGCATTAACATTCTGAAAGGTATGACCCTATACTTAGATGACGGATGCTATCAGTTTGGGTCAAAGCAGTACTTCTCGGTAGCTGCTGTGAGGGTGGGGCGCTTGAAGATTCCCCCAGTGAAGGTGCCCCAAGCAACAAAAGTGGTTCACATAAAGCAGTACAGGATTCCAGGGGGGCATGATGAGATTACCCCAACCATTCTGGACTTGGTGGAGGCGGGGGTGGTGAGACCGATTACCATGGTGTGAAATAACCCCATGTGCGCCCCAGCGCTAACTTGACGGAAGCTGGCGCATGACAGTTGATTACCGCGAGCTTAATAAGCATACTCCCCCGTTGACAGCCGCGGTCCCAGACACCATCACTTTGATTGAGAAAATTCAGAAACACAATGGGACATGGTATGCGGCACTTGATATTGCCAATGCTTTTTTCACAATTCCAATTGCCCCTCAGTGCCTGGAACAATTTGCGTTCTCATGGAATGGTAGGCAGTTTCAATCTCTGCCTATGGGGTATTTACATAGTCCCACGATCTGTCACCGGCTGGTGTCAGAGCATTTGGACGAGGTGTCAGTCATTTCTGGAGTACAACTTTGCCATTACATTGATGATGTCTTGATTCAAGGAGAGACCCAAGAACAAGTGCAGGCTCAACTAGACAGAGTGGTAGAGCACTTGCAAAACAAAGGGTGGGTGATTAACCTCGAGAAGGTGCAGGGACCCTCTCAGAGTGTGACGTTTTTAGGCATTCTGTGGCATCAGGAACACAGGGAAGTGCTGCCACAAGTGAGGCAAAAGATCAAAGAGTTTGCAGTGCCAAAAAACAGGAAGGAAGCGCAGCGTTTCATTGGATTATTTGGTTTTTGGAGACAGCATATTCCCCATTTGAGTCAGATTTTGGCCCCTCTGTACAAGGTTACTCGGAAAAAGCATGAGTTTGAGTGGGGGAAGGCACAGCAAAAGGCGTTTGAGTCAGCGAAGGAGGCTATACAGCGTGCCTTGGATTTATGGCTCATACGAGAGGGAAGCATTGATTTAAATGTAACTGTCCAGGATCAATATGCAACCTGGAGCCTGTGGCAAAAGCTGGGGAGACAGAAAGTGCCCCTAGGGTTTTGAACAAAGAAATTACCTGATGCTGGAGAGCGGTATATTCCTTTTGGGAAGCAGATGTTGGCATGTGTCAGGACCCCTAATTTACAAGCTGCGGCAACTATCTACGCAAAGGATCACCCGGCAAGGCTGGAGCCAGAGACTAGTTACTGGTCCGAAAAGTGGAAGAAATGGAACCTCAAGATGGCCGCTGGCTTTCACCGCGGTCAGCAGTCCAGTGTTTGACGCCTCTAGCAGCCGAGTCCAGGTGAAGCGCGAGATGATTATGAACTGCGCACTTCACCGACGGCAAACCCTAAAGAGGAAGCGCGTTCGAAGTCTTGAGGAAACTTAGATTTAGGAGAGTGTTTTTGGATAGAAACGGAAAGTAAATTAAAACCTTTCAGGTCCGTTTCCATGAAGGTTTGATTCGAATTAACGCTGAGACTTGAAAAGAGTCATAAAAATATCGGAGCAATTTATATGCAGTGAAGTCAAAGGTTAAGGCGGTGTTCTGAAGAGGAGTTCAGTGGCGCACATACCGTGAAAGCAGCATCTCGCCAGAGTATCTGTCAGGAGGAAACAGAAGACAGGGATAAGTGCCAATAACGTACATGAACAGATGTTAAAGCAAATCAATTAAGTCAGTGAATTCTTACCTTGCTAAAAGTGGATAATGAAAAAAGCACAGCAGTTTATGTAAGAGACTGGAACTTTTGATATAAACCCTAGGAGAAATACATAAAAAGCAGGATTAGTTATTAAGGACAGGAGAAGGTTCGAAGAAGGAATAAATAAAACAAAAAGTAAGTCAGGAATTCACATTTAAAATATTAATAGAGTAGCACTAGAGGGGTGACAATACAGTAAAAAACATTTACATTTATGTGTTACAGTTTACGGAAAGAATCACTGGAAGACAGGAACAGGCACTGGGAAAGCTAGAAGGAGTACTGATAGAAAGTGAGTAGTGGAAACAGGAATTAGATAAGACAGAAGGGAGATGAGAACAGGTTAATATATAGTGTCATTGTGAATTGCAGGACGAAATTTAAAAGAGAAAAGTCAACCGAATCCGGAGCCTTACCTGATAGAAGAGAGGGCAGGACTCTTGGCAGAAATGGTAGGTGTGAACTAGGAAGAGAGATAGGGAAGGAGCCGAGAGGGAGGCATAGATACTTAGTTAAGTTTGCTGTGATATTTCCCTACAGGTTTTCCAAGCCAGTGAAGGTCTGCAGGTCGGACTGACGAGCAGAGCCATCCAAGAGGATCTCTTCTTGTTTGTTTGTTATTTTATCCAATTTCCCCTTCTCCCAGAGGTAAGAGTTTGGAGTCTCGTATATATATATATATATATTGAGCTCTGGGTTGCTGCCTTTGGTGGATTTGGAAGCTAGCATCTCTGTTCCCGTGCTGCTACCAAGAGTATCCTTTTTTTTAAGATCTGACAGATTGAAGTGCCCAAGTTGCACCTTGCACCTGAACAGAGATGGCAGAAGGAATAAACCTGCAAGGTTTAGGAGTTATTTTAGACACAATCCAAAAGGAGTTAAGTGCAGTTAGGGAGGAGAACCAAAACCTAAGATTGGAGATAGTGAATAACAGAAAGGAAACAGCAGAATTAGCACATAGACTTAGGCAGCCCCTTAGTACAGGACCGGAGACTCAGAACCCCTTGTCAGACAGTACAAATAAAATGACCACCCAAGTGATCCATTCCTTGTCCCCAGTAATACCCTTGGCAGCCCCAGAGCGATTTAGTGGAGACCCACAAAAGGCGCAAATATTTATAACACAATGTTCTCTCCATTATATGTGCCGCCCTTCGATTTTCCCTGATGCACAATCCAAGGTCGCATTTGCATTATCTTATCTGAGCGGGGACGCAGCAGCCTGGTCCATGCCACTTATCACCAGAAACGATCCAATTTTAAGAAACTTTGAGGAATTTAAGGATGAGTTTTTGCGAATATCGTGCAAATTTGCGAATTTGCAGTTTTTGCCAGTTCGCGAGGGTTTTGTACAAGTTCGGGAACGCAAACTTACTTGTGTGGTCGCAACGGTCGCGACCGTGTTGTTTCTAAGTGTCGAGCCTGTTAGCGACCCTGTGGTTCATCGTGGCCACCCTCCGGTTCATCACTGCCACCCTCTGGTTCTCCAATGCCACCCTCTGGATCATCACTGTCCCCCTCTGGTTTATCACAGCACCCTCTGGTTCATGCCTGCCACCCTCTGGTTCATCACTGCCACCCTCTGGTTTGCCACTGCCACCCTCTGGATCATCACTGTCCCCCTCTGGTTCAAGGCTGCCACCCTCTGGTTCATCACTGCCACCCTCTGGTTTGCCACTGCCACCCTCTGGATCATCACTGTCCCCCTCTGGTTCAAGGCTGCCACCCTCTGGTTCATCACTGCCACCCTCTTGTTTGCCACTGCCACCCTCTGGATCATCACTGTCCCCCTCTGGTTCAAGGCTGCCACCCTCTGATTCATCTCTGCCACCCTCTGGTTTGCCACTGCCACCCTCTGGATCATCACTGTCCCCCTCTGGTTTATCACAGCACCCTCTGGTTCATCCCTGCCACCCTCTGGTTCATCACTGCCACCCTCTGGTTTGCCACTGCCACCCTCTGGATCATCACTGTCCCCCTCTGGTTGAAGGCTGCCACCCTCTGGTTCATCACTGCCACCCTCTCGTTTGCCACTGCCACCCTCTGGATCATCACTGTCCCCCTCTGGTTTGTCACAGCACCCTCTGGTTCATCCCTGCCACCCTCTGGTTCATCACTGCCACCCTCTTTGTTTGCCACTGCCACCCTCTGGACCATCACTGTCCCCCTCTGGTTTATCACAGCACCCTCTGGTTCATCCCTGCCACCCTCTGGTTCATCACTGCCACCCTCTGGTTTGCCACTGCCACCCTCTGGATCATCACTGTCCCCCTCTGGTTCAAGGCTGCCACCCTCTGATTCATCACTGCCACCCTCTGGTTTGCCACTGCCACCCTCTGGATCATCACTGTCCCCCTCTGGTTCAAGGCTGCCACCCTCTGGTTCATCACTGCCACCCTCTGGTTTGCCACTGCCACCCTCTAGATCATCACTGTCCCCCTCTGGTTTATCACAGCACCTTCTGGTTCATCCCTGCCACCCTCTGGTTCATCACTGCCACCCTCTGGGTTGCCACTGCCACCCTCTGGATCATCACTGTCCCCCTCTGGTTCAAGGCTGCCACCCTCTGGTTCATCACTGCCATCCTCTGGTTCATCCCTGCCACCCTCTGGTTCATCCCTGCCACCCTCTGGTTCATCACTGCCACCCTCTCGTTTGCCACTGCCACCCTCTGGATAATCACTGTCCCCCTCTGGTTTGTCACAGCACCCTCTGGTTCATCCCTGCCACCCTCTGGTTCATCACTGCCACCCTCTCGTTTGCCACTGCCACCCTCTGGATAATCACTGTCCCCCTCTGGTTTATCACAGCACCCTCTGGTTCATCCCTGCCAGCCTCTGGTTCATCACTGCCACCCTCTGGTTTGCCACTGCCACCCTCTGGATCATCACTGTCCCCCTCTGGTTCAAGGCTGCCACCCTCTGGTTCATCACTGCCACCCTCTGGATCATCACTGTCCCCCTCTGGTTCAAGGCTGCCACCCTCTGGTTCATCACTTCCACCCTCTGGTTCATCACTGCCACCCTCTGGTTTGCCACTGCCATCCTCTGGTTCATCCCTGCCACCCTCTGGTTTGCCACTGCTGGTTAATGTGTCACTGAATTTGTGCTTCAAGTCTGGCACCTGCTTCCTTAGCTGTAAGACCTTCCTGTTGCAGTTATTTTTTTTACAGGAGCAATGTGCCATACTTGTAACTATTCTCTGACCCTGCTTTGAGGGTCGGAGAAGGGTCAGAGAATAGTTGAAAGTAGGCAACTGAACTGTGGAGGGGCCACTCAGGAAGCACTACAGGGAACGGTTACAAATTAGCTTGAACTTTTGCACCTGCTAAGTGCTTTCAGTTTTCCAAAATTTGTTTTTCTTCCATTTCGCGAGATTTGCGGACGCAAAATCGAACTTGCAATCCGCAAATTCGTGCGAATTTGCTGATTTCTCTTTTTTTTGCATGTTCACGCGTTTTTTATTTTTTTTTGCGTGTTCGGGCGTTTTTTTGCTTCTTCGCGGGCCGCTTGCAGCGCACCGACTCCGAGGTTGCCCATGAGGTCATGTACGAGCGCGGCCATCTTGTTTGCGTGACGTGTTTCCGTTTCCGGCCGCTCGTTGCGAGTCCGCGTCGTATGCGGCGCGCGATTACGTATTCGTGAGCGTTTTTGCGTGCTCGCGGGGGAAATATCACGCGAACTTATCCACGCGGTCCTCTATGGGCGCGCCCATCTTGTTTTTCATTCACTGCTATGGTTTTGGGCATGCTACCTCTCTATCCACCTTACATCTTTGCAATCCTATGTTTTTCTGAACTTTTTTTGGTTTTTTTTTGCTTATTATATCCCTCTTTAATTTCCTACATCTATATTTTGTGTTTTTTTTTTACTTTTTGTTACTTTATTACCTACTTTATTTCTTTTGCTCTCTCTCATGTTTTTTTCACACCTATTCTTCTTTCCTTCTTCTTGTGCCCAGGACCATGGCTAAGGGAGGCAACAAGGGCAAGGGGAAGGGCCCAGCCCAACGTACCCGGCTCCCTTGCGGGCGTTGGAGGGGGGAGGAAGTGCAGCCCAGGGAGATCTTTTCTGCGATGGAGGTGGCCGCCTTGCTGGTTTTTGTCCAGGTCCACCTCCCTAAGACCGTGGCAGCAGGTGGGCGGATTGCTCCGGTTACGGCCTCCGGGAGTGTCGCCAGCTGTGGGACACGGTGTGCCGGCGCATGCATAGGGAGTCTGGGGTCCGGCGCACCTACCACCAAGTGACGCACCGGTGGAGTGACATTTTGGACCGGGAGCATGACCTGTTCGACCTGCTTGGTGTGGAGATCCCTGGGCTTGGTAAGTAGCTATTTAATAACTACTTTTTTTTCCTTCTGCTCTGTTATATTGCTAATCTATTTTTTTCCTGAAGAGTACGAATGCTGCTGATTAGATTACATTGCAGGTAAATTAATGTTTAAATAGCTTCTGTTATTGCAGGTGCTCGCCTGGTTATTGGCGTTGATACTATGCTTACTTGTTTGCAACTTTTTAGTCATTTGAGAGCATTACTACGTAATGCTAGAGACAGTAGACTCAAGTCTAGTCCTTCTTTGTACTGCTGCTGCTGCCACTTTGAAGAGATAGTGGTGGATTGATACGTTGAGTATACTATTTATTACTTGTTCTAGAACATTTGTTAGTGGTCTGCAATCATGATGACGGACTGTGTCTGTCACGCGACGTCTCGTGCTGCTGAGTGATGGCAGTCATAGTAGAACCTTTTTGTTGTTGATGTAGTTAGTGAAATACATAACTTTCCTATTAGACGGTCTGCGAATCCTGCAATACTGTACTACTATCCTCTTAGTTGACCAGATCAGATGCAATTGATGTTAATTTGTTTCCCCGACATAATTTTAGATTGAGTACAAAGAAATCAAATATTTCCCAAACAACAATCATCCATGTTGTGTTTCTTTATTTCATGATCACCAGCAGAAACTCCCAGGGGCAAGGCGACGGCGACAGAGACTCCGGTGGCAGAAGTTGGACAGGAGCAGTCCCTTCCAGGCTCTTCTGCTGGCCCCAGTAAGTTGTCTTATTGTTATCTTAATACTTATACTTCCCTAACTTTTACAGCCCCTATTTATTATAAACTGGTTCCTAATAATTCTATGTTTTACAAAATAGTATTGGATCTTCTTCTAATGTAGACTACTTTCTACATTCTTATCATGCCTCTACCATCACTCTCTGTGCTACTACTATTTACAATTATGAGTCGGTCTGTGTAGGTAGCTAAGCTTGCCCATTCGGCAAACGGTGTGAAACAAAACTCTGATACAGCAATAGGTCTAGGCACTGAGTGTAGTCCTCTGGGTTGCCCTTGCTGTCTATTCCAGTCTTCTTAATGTAAGTGCTTTGACAATTTGCAACAACAAAATGTAATTGTTTACACCAACTAAAAGGTAGCAGTGTCCTTTTTGATTTGAGAGGAGCACATCCCATACCGCTAGTGTTTCAGGGACTATTCTGCACACAAAGAAGTATGGACAAGATGATAGAGGGAAAGGTGTGGCGCCGCGGCCAGGGCGACTGACGTTGGAATCTGGGGACCACGGTTCGATCCCCGGCTTCGGCGGCAGGTTAGCTCAGCACCATGTGACTCTGGGCAATAGCTCGCTTAATCTTCCCGACGGCCCCCAGCGCCTAGAGACCCTTACGGGTGATTGTGCGCTTTACAAATGTGGACTTTAGGTGCAGTTCATCTTTCGACATACCTCAGTCCAAACAGAAGTTGAACCCCCAATCCCCTGACAGACTATCTAGAATGTCTGACCAATGATTTTTACGACCCAGAAGAACAGAAGAAGAGAGACTACCTCCGAGTCCCGGCCTATCTGAGTCACTGAAACATGACTGCCTAGTGCAGTAGTTCAAACCTTTCCGCTCACTCACTCGTAAACAAAAACCACACAGTGTTTGTTAGTTTTAAAGTTTTATTTTCAATTAAGAAATGAAAACACAGTACTGCTGGTGATGACTTACTAGTAGTTGGAGAATTGTCTGGCAGAAGGGCAATGTAATCTTCTTTCTGTAATGAGAAAAATGGTGCCCGTTAAGCAAGCATTCATCAGTTGTCATAAGAACAAGTGTAGCATTTAATGGAATAAGCATATAAAAGGTTAACACCCTCCCCTAAACCGTTACTTTTTTTCAATCCCAGTTATAAAAAAAATGTGTTATGTAACATTTTCTTCCGTTACGAGACAAAATAGGGGGTTGTGTATGGCATCTGAAAATATGACATGTTTTTCCTAGACGTCACAACATCTGACGCGGCACAGATGACAACCAGTGCCGGGGCCAGCAGTGCGGAGGGGTCCACTCAGGATGGGGCGGCGCCAACAGGAGGAGCTGGGGGGGAAGACTCAGCGGCGGCGGACGGTGGTAAGTTATTATACTCCTTACTTATTGAAATATTTTTGAGTAGCCTCGCAAAGGAGTGTATGATGTACTGTACAGTAGTACACAGTACACTAGTATAAGTACACTGTACTGTCAAGAACATTTACTAATTTAGAACTACTTTTTGGACTATCACGTAGAAGACAGTCAACCTTGACTGTTAATAGCATTAGCTGCGGTACTTCCATGGTAACCAATGGCCCCCTCTATTTCACTTCAACTCAGCTGGCCAATTTTTATTGTGATTTGTGAAGCCAAGTCATATCAGATGAAGTTTAGGGATGTGAAGAACAAAAAGTTAAAGAAGGGTGAAACGAATGACGAGCGAGTCTTAATATTTATGACTGTAAAGAATGGTTTTGTTGAATGCAATTCAACATAAGAAGACAGCGCTTCCCAAAATATAATGAAAAGGGTGTTAGTTGGTTTTTGAAAAAAATTAATTTTGGTACATTTGAGACATCAAGAAGAATCATAGACGTACTTTCGAAGCCTGGATGTTATCTTCTTTATCCTCCTCGTCGATAGCAGAGGTGTATGATGTAGTAGAGCAGACGCTGAGTGGAAGAAGTATGGCCAGTGGCAGTGCCACCCCTATAGAAAAGTAAGACATTCAGATCCCCACTTGCATGTACTGCTTAAAGTACTGCGAGTCTACATCATCATGGCCTGTGTCTGTATTTCTTGGGTGAAAGCAGAGTGAGCTGCCATTATGGCGGCGAGCACAAGTTCACGTACCAGTGATTTCTTTTGCAACCCAAGAGAAAAAAAGTAAAAAAAAAGGCCTTTTTTGTGTACTCTCTGACTATGTAAGTAGTAGTGAGTCCACCCATAGTGCTGCTAGTGGAATTCCTGACACTCCCAGTAATGTCACAGGCTTACAAAGACGGCGGAAAGATACATGCCAAAATGTTATACTGTTACATCGAGTATCTGTGCACACGTCGCCTTTTACAGAGTAAATGCTGTAGGTAATCAAACAACACAACCAATAGACAAACAATGTGGAAGTAGTCTTGATAGAAGTGTTTCTTCAATTCAGATTTTATCCACCACGCCCAGCCAACACGTGTTTTGTCAGGGCTAGTAGCCCGTGACTTCATCAGGGCTCCCGCGGGCAGCGGTACCAAAGCTATTGCCACAATGGCTAGGTGCTCTCAACCGCTTCCAATTCCGACCCGGCTACCGGGTAGTGTCGAGGTTCTCGCTGATTCGTCTCAGCCGTCTCAGCTTTACAGCGTCTCCGCATGTAAACTGTAAATGTCTTCCGCATTTACACGCGGAGACGCTGGAAAGCAGTACGTCTTAACCTGCCGCTCACACGGATACTCCTATGGTGTGTCGCATCTTTGGTATTAACCATCACACGGACGGCTGAGACGAATCATCTAGAACCTCGTCAGTACCCGGTAGCCGGGTCGGAATTAGAACCGGCTGAGAGCACCTAGCTATTGTGGCAATAGCTTTGGAACCGCTGCCCACGGGAGCCCTGATGAAGTAGTCGCGGGCTACTAGCCCTGACGAAACACGTGTTGGCTGAGCGTGGTGGATAAAATCTGAACTGAAGAAAAACTTCTATCAAGACTACTTCCGCATTTTTGTCTGGTTGTGTAGTTTGATTACCAACAGCATTTACTCTGTAAAAGGCGACATGTGCACAGATACCTGCTGTATCAATTATGTTTGGATCTTGGTCCTAATTGGAGGTTTAGGTTCTTCCTCCTATCTGGGGCACCCTCAAAATAGTGGTTAGAAATTATAAATAACGTCACATACGGGAGGCGCCAGTTGTGGATCGACAATCAAAAAAAACCTGGTCCGTTATCTTAAAAATGTTATACTGTGTTTGCTACTTGCTGGTGTTACTTATGCTGGTGTTACTGAGTGTCAACTTTCTGTTGAATTATTTTGACTTTATGTTAAAGACTATTGGCTACAGTATTTTTCTTTCTTTTTTCATAGATGCTACTCCCAAAAAGCTCACCCGTAAGGAGATGGCTGTCCGGGCCAGGGCCCGTAAGCTGGAGGCTATTTGTGTTGAGTATCGACAGTTGTGGGCTCGGGAGCATGAGGAGGAAACTACAACAACCTCCACATCCTCCTCCACTGCCCCCGGGTCCACCAGCCACAAGCCTCCAGCCAAACGGAGCCGTGGCCCGACAGCCTCCCGCCGCCGCCGCACAGCAGCAAAAACACCAGCTGCCCCCCCCAGAGCCTGGATGGTACGCCAGCGCCGCCTCCGAAAGCGAGTGGACTACCTGGAGCGCCAGGTCCGGGACCTCCGCAAAGAGCTGCGGGACGTGCAGCACCAGCTCTCTAAAGTGAAACGCCACCAGAGGAAGTGACTGTCCCTTGTCCCTTTTTTAAAGACTGTTGGGGGGTGGGAATTGGGTTTTTGGGAAAGGGTACTTTTTTGATTTTTGGACATTGGTTTGGTTAGGGAGGGGGGTGAGTTGGGGTAATTCTATTTTTGTGGCGACAACAACATCCATAATTTATATTTCTCAATAATTATATTTTTCATTCAAAAACACAGTATACGCGCTCATATTATTTTGTGTGGGGGTTGGCGGTGGTTACTGGACGTTTGGTTTTTCAAACTTACCAGCATGAATGAACCATCTTGTCCTAAATGTACCAAAATGCAAGTAACCGAGTTAGTCAATTCAGTAGCCCTACTACTGTACTTTACTAGTAGTACTGTTAGTCTCTGCTCTCCTCCAAACGTAGTCCTAGCCCATTATTCTACTACCTCCCCAATATGCTTATCTTACCTGTGATTTGCGAATCACGGTTGGTGAATAAGGTTGGTTGTTGACTTGAATCCTTGACGGATGCAATATCATTGTTGTGCTGGTAGCAGTAGTGGTACACACTGGCAGTCTCACCATATGAAAAAAAGAGGAAATTAAACATTGAGTGGCCTGAGCGTAGCATTAGAAACAGTACAATAGATAGTATGGTACAGAACAGTGCCCTAAATTGTAGCCTAAGCAGTGCCACCGTAAGGTAAGCATTAAGCATTGGATTGTTCACATAGTGTAGGAGGAGGATGTTCTAATTATCAATCCAGGATGGCGCACATGAACTTCTGGTTGCTTTGACCTTATCCTCCCCAGCAAGTGTGTGGAATTTATTGTTGTTGTCAGTCACACATCAATGAAATACCACACAGCCCGGGGAAGAGGGTTATGGTTTGAAAATTGGATGGGAATGGGTTTTTTTTTTTTGGGAAAGTTTGAAAGAGAGGAAAAAAAAACACAACATGGTCAGTAAAACAACAAATGAAGAGAAACAAATCTTTGGATTTGAAGATATCGATAAACCTTTAAAGGGACATAAAGAAAGTGCACTACTGCATGCGATAAGTTGTTTGTTGGTAAATGGATGGTTAGCTTACTGAAAAGTAGTACTACTACTTACTGCAACTTACTAGTAACTACGAAGGAACAAGTTGGCAAACTTGGCAGTACAGGGCTGCAGTCATTACGCAATTTCACTTGCCTCTCTGCCCTCAGACAATAAACACTTAGAACATTAAATTAGTGTTAAACATAGCAAGGACGTATCAAATAGCTGGAGGGATGAATTTGAAGCAGAGATCAAACAAACGCACAGAGTCGTACTCGTAGAAGTAAGTTCAAGTTCACAAGAATATCATTGAAAAGATAAGGAGAATTTTGGATACTGTTACTGTTTTTTGTAGTGGTCCCGTTGAATTTGTGAAGTCGATGCATCCAGCCATTCCTCTTACTCGCGGTACTCCTTCATTCCATCGGATGCTCCGTCGATCAATCTTGGTGACCAGACACACTGTCCACTGCCTGCCTGATGCGGATTTGCAGATCGCTAATTGTATGCCTGAGTAGTACATCAATGGCACAGGGTAAAAGCCTGCCTGTAATTGATGATGGAAAAATACAACAGTAAGTGTTAAAGACACATCTGAGAAAAAAATATGTAAGGCACGCTGTGTAGTGCAAAAATTATACTGTCACTTTCAGAGATGACAATCCCCAAAATCTAGAACACCCCACATTACCCTCCCAAAAACGTGCAGAATACTGCTGCTCCCTCACAGAGGCCTAATTTCAAATCGTGTCAAAACGCACTCAGAAAGTATGGCCAAAACCCCCCTTTCCCACCATGGATTATGTTCAAACGATTAGACATTACAACAACTTTTCCAAGACCCCACCCAGTCGTAAAATAACCCCGCCCAAACACATGCAATACAATACTGCTAACCCTAACGAGCCCTAAGTTAAGAATAGTGGCAAACGCTTTCTTTCACTAGGCAAAATCCACCCTTTCCCACCATGGATTTTCTTCAAACCACTAGTTGCAACCAAGATTACACATTCCCACGAGTGCTGTAAGACCCCAGAACCCAGTTGCAAAAATCTAGAACACCCCCAAACACATGGAATACTGCTGCTAGTGCTAACCCTAACGAACCCTAAGTTACAAAAAATGCCACCATGGATTTTCTTCAAACAACTTGCAACCAAGATTACACATTCCCACGAGTGCTGTAAGACCCCAGAACCTAGTTGCAAAAATCTAGAACACCCCAAAACACATGGAATACTGCTGCTAGTGCTAACCCTAACGAACCCTAAGTTACAAAAAATGCAAAAGGCTTTTCAGCATGGATTTTGTCCAAACCACTTTTATCCGGGTTTAGACCTTCCCAGCAATGCCCCAAGACCCGCCAACCCACCAGCAAAAAAGCACAACACCCCCAAACAGGCAACAAGCAAAAATGGCAAATCTCATACTTACAATATTTTTCGGCCTTCTTTCAATTCTGTCCAAACGCGCTGTGCAGCTAGGCCATAACTCCCGTTTTCGACCATGGATTTCCTGAAAAACAAATGCAATCAAAATTAGACTGTGCCAGCAGTGCTCCCAGACAACAAAACCCACCCACAAACACCTATAACGCCCCCAAAGAGCACCTCAAAGACAAGCAAGTCAGCAAAAACGCAAAAACATTTTCGCCTCCGATTTTGTGCAAACCAGTTTTATCCGGTATTAGAGCTTCCCAGCAATGGCCCCAGAGCCGTCAACCCAGGCGAAAAGAAGTAGAAGACCCCCAAACAGCCAAAAAGCAAAAGTACAAAAATGGGGACTTAGACATTTTTCGTGAAATTTCCAAAATCACTCCACGCGCGCTCTGCAGCTAGGCCCTAACTCCCCTCTGCCTCCATGGATTTTCTTCAAACCTCTTGCTATCAAAACTACCCATACCCAGCAGTGCTCCCAGACCCCCAAACCCACCCACAAACACCAGGAAGCCCTCCAAACCGTCCCCCAAAAATGCTACATTGAGCAAAATGTCAGAAAAAGCAAAAACTTTTTCCTCATGGATTTTGTCCAAACCAGTTTTGTCCGGTATTACAGCTTCCCAGCAATGGCCCCAGAGCCGTCAACCCAGGCGAAAACAAGTAGAAGACCCCCAAACAGCCAAAAAGCAAAAGTACAAAAATGGGGACTTAGTCATTTTTGGGGAAATTTCCAAAATCACTCCGCGCGCGCTCTGCAGCTAGCCCCTAACTACCCTCTGCCTCCATGGATTTTCTTCAACCCTCTTGCTATCAAAACAATCTATACCCAGCAGTGCCCCCAGACCCCGAAACCCACCCACAAACACCAGGAAGCTCCCCAAACCGGCCCCCGAAAACGCTACATTGAGCAAAATGTCAGAAAAAGCTAAAACTTTTTCCTCATGGATTTTGTACAAACCAGTTTTATCCGGTATTAGAGCTTCCCAGAAATGGCCCCAGAGCCGTCAACGCAGGCAAAAACAAGTAGAAGACCCCCAAACAGCCAAAAAGCAAAAGTACAAAAATGGGGACAGACATTTTTCGTGAAATTTCCAAAATCACTCCAGGCGCGCTCTGCAGCTAGGCCCTAACTCCCCTCTGCCTCCATGGATTTTCTTCAAACCTCTTGCTATCAAAACTATCCATACCCAGCAGTGCTCCCAGACCCCGAAACCCACCCACAAACACCAGGAAGCCCCCCAAACCGGCCCCCGAAAACGCTACATTGAGCGAAATGTCAGAAAAAGCAAAAACTTTTTCCTCATGGATTTTGTCCAAACCAGTTTTATCCAGTATTACAGCTTCCCAGCAATGGCCCCAGAGCCGTCAACCCAGGCGAAAACAAGTAGAAGACCCCCAAACAGCCAAAAAGCAAATGTACAAAAATGGGGACAGACATTTTTCGTGAAATTTCCAAAATCACTCCACGCGCGCTCTGCATCTAGGACCTAACTCCCCTCTGCCTCCATGGATTTTCTTCAAACCTCGTGCTATCAAAACTATCCAGACCCAGCAGTGATCCCAGACCCCGAAACCCACCCACAAACACCAGGAAGCCCCCAAACCGCCCCCGAAAACGCTACATTGAGCGAAATGTCAGAAAAAGCAAAAACTTTTTCCTCATGGATTTTGTCCAAACCAGTGTTATCCGGTATTACAGCTTCCCAGCAATGGCCCCAGAGCCGTCAACCCAGGCGAAAACAAGTAGAAGACCCCCAAACAGCCAAAAAGCAAAAGTACAAAAATGGGGACTTAGACATTTTTCGTGAAATTTCCAAAATCACTCCACGCGCGCTCTGCAGCTAGGCCCTAACTCCCCTCTGCCTCCATGGATTTTCTTCAAACCTCTTGCTATCAAAACTATCCATACCCAGCAGTGCTCCCAGACCCCGAAACCCACCCACAAACACCAGGAAGCCCCCCTAAACCGGCCCCCGAAAACGCTACATTGAGCAAAATGGCAGAAAAACATTGGCGCCATTATCCGTGGAAACTTAACCAATCATGCGTTTTTTGGGGGACAGCCATTTAAAGACCTTTGTGTTAAACTCCTGCAAAATGTTTTGTGCTGTATGACTTGTCTCCATGCCAAACATGGCTAGTGTTGCATGTTTCCGAGCAGCTTTAAAAACGTTGTCCGTGTCAACACCTGCCCTTAGCTTTGCTGTAACTCCTGAAAAAGAGACCCAGTGTCCAGTGATGCACATGTAATCAGTGCCTGCACCACTGGTCCACATGTCTGTTGTCGGATGTATAGTGTGAACAGCACTCTTCTTCAAAGCTGCCCCAATCGCCTCCAGCACATCTGCATGTAGTGCTGGAACCGCAACTCTGGCAAAATAGTACCGGCTAGGAACCTTCCATTTAGGGCAGAGCGTTGCCACTAATTCAAGAAAACCAACCCCTTCCACAAAAGAAAAAGGGAGAAGGTCCAGCGCTAGCATTTTAGCCAGCTTAGTGTTATACAGACGCACATTTGGGTGGTTGCGTTCAAATGGCGCATCTGAAAACAACATGCTTCTAATGGTGGGTTGGACCATTTTTTTACGGGCAGATGATGACGCCTTCGACCCAGTTACGCTCGGTGATGAAGTATTTCGCATTGGTGTCTCACTCTCTCCCACACTCTTAGTGTGGCGCACAGGGGGTGGGCTGCTGACAGGGGTACTGGGTGTAGGTGAAGAAATGTTTGACGCTTCTTCCTCCTCGTCATCATCAGATGAAACATCAACGGATACAGTTTGTTGACTTCCAATTCGGGCTTTCTTGATCTCCTTTAGGTGCGCAAGCCATTGGACAAGGTGCTGTCTCTTAAGATGACCTCTCTGGCCTCCAGTACCATAGTTGGTACCAAGCTTACCACGACTAACTGCAAACTTACAAATGCTACAAATGGCTATGTTTTCCCTTTTTGGGCAAACACTAAAGAAGTCCCAAACTGCGGACTTGAAATTTCTGTGGGGGTGGAGGAGGCGATACTGGTGGTCATGCTGCTAATGGCAGATGAAGTGGAGGATGTGTGTTGCCGAACTTTACTACGTTGTGCACTTGCACCACCACTAATTGAGGTGGGGGTGGATGGAGGTCCCTTCTGGCGAGATAAAAATATAGAAGCGGTAGGTGATGGTGTACTAGTTAACTCCAATGATGGTGTTCCTCCCATTGCCTCCTCGTCGACAACATGACGCTCAGCAGCTTTTCGGGCTAGGGTCAAAATGTCTGTTTGCTGCATGCCCGCTGAGGCTGGAGTGACGTGTATGATGACTGCGTCGTCGTCGTGAGAGTCTTCATCAGCAGGAGTATACGCCACTTCTTCTTCAGCGTCATCATCACACTCCATAACTCTGAGACTTTCGGGGACCTTCCTTTTACGCTTAGCTACCTTTGTCAGATCATGGTGTGCCTCACTCTCAGGCAGCATTGGTGGTTCCCAATTTTCATCCATAGCATCAGAAAGAAGGGGGCTTGAAGAAGAAGTAGACACAATCCTTGATCTTTTCCTTGTTGGGTATCTGGAAGACAATGAATCATCAGGAGGAGTGGCTTCCTCATGTGATACCTCGGCTTGAATGTCGATTTCCTGATGTGCCCCTACTTCGGGAGGAACAACTATTGTGGGCACTTGTGCCGCTCCATGCACCTCTGCTTGCGCATCTCCTTGCGCTGCCTCTCCTTCCACATGTACTTGGGCTCGTACTACTTGCACAGGTGGTTGTTGTTGCCGCTGTGTTTGTTGAACACTCGTCAGATGAGTTACAACAACCTGTGTTGATTGAGGGACATTGCTGCTACTTTCTTGCGATGAGCCAACATCACTGGTCAATGGTGATTGAACAACTATACTGGCGGCCTCTAAAGCACTCAATGGCTTGGACCTAAGTTGGTGTGGTGGTGGTGGCATAGAGCCCAATGGAGCGGGGGTGCTTCTCCCGGCAGCTTGGTCCCCAGCAGACCCCGCTGCTGCTGAAGGCGCACTTTTTTTTCCCCAAAAAATGTGGCGGTCGGCACACCAGTCTCCTTGGTATGTGGCGCCACTTGCTTCTTCTGCTCCTTACTGCCAACTTTCTTGTTAGAGGAGCTACGGGGAACTTTTTATTGGGCCATCTTCTTCAGAGGTCAGAACAGCAGGCCGCAGTTGCACGAGTTGCAGAGTTGTCTTGTCTGTGGCCACACGTGACGTCGCGTGACGTTATGCTGCACACACACACCGCTGCAGGACTTCTTCCTGGCACTGGTGGTTCTCTTGTGCACCTAAAAGCAAT
Source organism: Lissotriton helveticus (assembly GCF_964261635.1). Taxonomy (NCBI): domain Eukaryota; kingdom Metazoa; phylum Chordata; class Amphibia; order Caudata; family Salamandridae; genus Lissotriton; species Lissotriton helveticus. The sequence continues at coordinate 290,195,706 of NC_136057.1, forward strand.
GGAAGACAGAGGAACATCAGTTATACACCCCAATAAGTCGAAAAACACATAAAATCAGCACAATCCCAGGTCATCCATGCCCTCAATGATGTTTACATTCAGGAAGACACCCCACAGAAAGACTAGGCCCATGCACCACTCACTACCCCTGGGCATAATGGTTGAAAGCTAGGCAAAATGGGTGCAGGCCTCAGAACACTGCCTGCCTTCAAAATGGCCCCTTGCACCCCAAGCACATGGCCAGGGCCTGCCTGTACCAGCACTCAAAATGGCCACCACCCACATGGACAGTCCCCATCAACAGTACACCCCAAAAAAACGAAAAACACACAAAAATCAGCACAATCCAATGCCATCCATGCCCTCCATGATATTTACATTAAAGAGACCCCACAGACAGACTCAGTCAGTGCACCACTCACTACCCCTGGGCAAAAGGCCTCAACAGCAGCCCCAAAAATCGAGAAACACACAAAAATCAGCACAATCCGAGGCCATCCATGCCCTCAATGATGTTTAAATTCAAGAAGACACCCCACAGAACGACTAGGCCCATGCACCACTCACTACCCCTGGGCATAATGGATGAAAGCTAGGCAAAATGGGTGCAGGCCTCAGAACACTGCCTGTCTTCAAAATGGCCCCTTGCACCCCAAGCACATGGCCAGGGCCTGCCTGTACCAGCACTCAAAATGGCCACCACCCACATGGCCAGTCCCCATCAACAGTACACCCCACAAAAACGAAAAACACACAAAAATCAGCACATTCCAATGCCGTCCATGCCCTCCATGGTGATTACATTAAAGAGACCCCACTGACAGACTCAGTCAATGCACCACTCACTACCCCTGGGCAAAAGGCCTCAACAGCAGCCCCAAAAATCGAAAAACACACAAAAATCAGCACAATCCCAGGCCATCCATGCCCTCAATGATGTTTAAATTCAACAAAACAGTTGTATCAAGCACCCATAACTTACCCTGGTCCTACTGGATACTGTGGCTACCCACAATATATTTTATTTAATGTTCTGAAAAAGTTCCAAAATTGTAGTTGCAGGAACTGTAATGCCCCAAACAAACTTACTTGTGAAAGTTGATTTCTAATCCAAAAGTGATCCAAAGAAAGTCAAAAAGGCCTCAAATCCAAATATCCAGCAGCAGCCACAAAAAGTAATCCTTCCAGGTCAAGATCCAAATGAAAGTGACCAGCACATGAAGAAAGCACTGGGAGGAGCCTGCTGGACAGGAACAGAAAGTTGGAGACTGTGGGGCACTTCCTTCCAAACACCCCCTCCCCCCAAAATGGACTCCTTGCAAAAAAAAAGTGCAGGCAAATGTCAACCTTAGGAGTTATTCTGATAAAAAATCATCATTTTCAGAAGGTTTATGCTGCTTGCTGGTGGATTTCTTGTGCAGAATTCCAAATTTTGCAATTTCGCGAGTGCGAGATTGTTGCTGCCCGCCGCATCTACGTGTTCGCAATTGTTTACTCCCGCAATGCGTGATCGCGAGCCTTTATGACGTACTCGCGTTGACAAAATCTCGCTGTGCAAGGTGGAGGGCGCGATGACATAATCGCGGTCGACAAACTCCCGCGGGATCACGCAGCAAGATCCAAAATGGCGCAGCACACGCAAACATGGAGAAAAACAACTCTTCAAACGCTGAATGACGGTAAGTGAACGCCGCACGCCGCAATATTGTATTTGTCAAGCGCGACCAAGCAAAAAAAAAATCCGCTGCGTGCGAATTTTACGAATTTTCGGCAAATTCGCGAGAGTTCACGGATCGCGAATTTGCCGAAAATCCGCAAATTTTGCGAGCGGAACGGATTTTACGCCCATGCTTAACAGAGACTATGATTGCAAGATAGAGATCGAACCCGGATCCAACTTGCCCTTTAGTCGGGTGTATGCCTTGACTGAGAAGGAACATCGTCACCTCAAGGAGTATCTAGACAAATATCTAGCTAACGGATTCATTCGGCCTTCCCAATCTCCAGTATCATCGCCCTTATTCTTTGTGCTGAATAAGGAGGGAGACTTGAGATTCTGTATGGACTATAGGGCCATCAATAGGATCACCAAGAAAAACAGGTATCCACTACCCCTAATATCGGAGTTATTAGATCAAGTGAAAGTAGCTCAAGTATATACGAAGCTCGACCTGAGGGGAGCCTACCACCTGGTCAGGATGAGAGAGGGCGACGAGTGGAAGATGGCATTCCGGACCCGTTTCGGGCTGTTCGAATATCAAGTCATGCCCTATGGGCCCTGTAATGCCCCGGGGGCATTTCAACATTTCATTAACGATGTGCTGAAGGAATTCATAGACCAATGCGCCATCGTGTACATAGACAACATTTTGATTTATTCTGCAGACCAAGAGAAACACAAGGAGCAGGTCAAGGGTGTTTTGAGAAAATTGAAAGAAAACAGATTATTTGTAAAACTAGAAAAATGCGCATTTAATGTGACTCAAGTGGAATTTTTGGGCTTTATTATTTCACCAACAGGAATACTTATAGACCAACGAAAGATCGAAGCGGTCGTCAAGTGGAAGTCTCCAGTAAGTGTGAAGAAGGTCCAAAGTTTTATTGGATTTGCCAACTTTTACCGCAGATTCATCAGCGAGTTTTCTCACAAGATTTTGCCACTTACGAAGTTGCTGAGAAAAGGCATTCAATTCAATTGGACCCAAGAAGCTGAGAAAGCCTTTAATTCCTTGAAGCAGGACTTCACTACGGCTCCAATTCTTCAGCATGCTGATCCCAACGAACCTTTTTACGTAGAGACTGATGCTTCAGACCAAGCAGTAGGAGGAGTCCTATCTCAGCGAAATAAGGTGACTGGACAATTGCACCCGGTGACATACAGGTCAAGGAAATTATCTCCAGCTGAGTATAATTATACCATCACAGTAAAGGAGTTGTTGGCGATTAAGGACGCCTTTAAGGAATGGAGACATCACCTAATGGGGGCTCAACACCAAGTGACAGTCTTTACTGATCATCGTAACTTAAAATTCCTGATGACAGCTCGGACCTTGACTCTTCGACAGTTGAGGTGGTCGCTGTATTTTGCTGACTACGATTTCATAATTACATTCCGACCAGGAGCACAAAACGGAAAGGCGGATGCCTTATCCAGAATTGGCACAGAGAATCAGAAAACGCCTTTGGAAAATCAATCCATCATACCAAGCGAGAAGATTATTGGTACCGCCACTGCAGTAGGTTTGGAAACCAGTATTTTGGAGGTAATGACGCCAGATGCGATGGAAGCTTGGTCAAGAGAGGAAGAAGGAAGAAAAGTGGTTGGTCAGCTCCCCTACTTTCATGAAAGTCTGTATATCCCTACAAAGGAACTGCAGTTACAGGTAATGCAAGAAAATCATGATGCGAATTTGGCTGGTCACAAGGGTGAGGCAAAAACCAAGGAACTAATTAAGTGGCATTACTGGTGGCCAGAAATGAACAAAGATATAGAGAACTACGTTAAGACTTGCGTGGTCTGTGCGCAGGGAAAAGCTGAACGGCAAGCCCCGAAGGGTTTACTACAACCCATGCCAACTCCACCTTACCCCTGGCACACTGTAACCTTGGACCTCATTACTGAATTAACACTTAGTAAGGGTTACGACAATCTATTGGTAGTGGTAGACACCTTTACAAAAATGGCACATTTCACAGCTCTGAAGGGAATACCATCTGCCAAACAGTTAGCTTTACATTTTAGCACAGACATTGTAAAAATACATTGAATACCCAAGATAGTAATCTCAGATAGGGCAACACAATTCATTTCCCATTTTTGGAGATCCTTTATGGTGAACTTAGGGACAGAAGTAAGATACTCCACTAGTTACCATCCCGAGACCGATGGCCAAACAGAACGAGTGAACTAAGAGTTGGAACAGTACTTGCGACTGTTTCTTCTAAAACAGGAGGCGGACTGGGTGGATTATTTGTGGGCAGCGGAGTTCGCCCACAATAATGCCAAAAATGTGTCCACGGGGTTTTCTCCCTTCTATATGAACTATGGAAGACATCCGAATTCAACACTTAGACAGGTAGATTTAACAGTCCCAGCAGTTCAGGATGTGGTGTCCCATTTAGAACAAACTGCTTTGTAAGTGTCTAGCCTGCACACCCAAAGAATCCTATTTGATCAAATGTAAAATGATTTCAACCTATGTTGGGAGCATCCCAGTTGTCAATTGTGCCCACAATGTCGTGTTAATCTGCTCTGTAGAGACCTGGATAAAACTAGGTCTGACTGGGAGCTCACCCTGTGTCCCTAGGGTTTCAGGTACTTTCATCAAAGTTATCAAAACTTTAGTCCCCCAATTTTTGCACTTTATAAACAAAAATACGATTCTTATCGGTAATCAAACAATTTTTAGTGATACTTTGAATTTACAAATTCACTCCAAGCATTTCAATGCACAAAGCGGTCTAAAAAATTAAATCTAGACATTAATAGCTGAATAAAGTGACTATGTTCTGTACAAGTGCAAACAAATATCAATAAGTAAAAAGTGACAACATTTCCCTATGCATTTCGGGTCATGTACGACCCTTCTTCAGGGGAATATATAACTCTTATAACAAATCAAATCCTGATCATTTGAAATTTTTCTGGTAATTTTCACATCAGTTCCGTTTCTGGGCACTAGAAAATAAAATTATTTAACATTACTCACAACTCTATGTACATGATTGATTGATTAGGATTAACACTACTTTCCAAGAAAGTGTTAGAAGATGAACGAGGTGTGAGATATTAACAATCCTGTGTTTGATAAAACTGGAAATCCAATGGTGAACAAACGTAGTGTAGCAGAATTCCACCACCAACCGAGTGTGATAATAGACCATCACAAACTGTAAAGAGAGCAAAGTAAAGAAGAACTACCAATGGCTGTATCACCTATTCAGTAACCCTCTTACTACACGTGGTGTCCCTACCACTCAGTGACTGATAATCGCTAACTGTCACTTACCCTGTCCGTATAACTGAAGGATTAGACCGTGTGTGATTACCGGGGCTTTGTTCATTTATTTTTTCAAGCACGTTTTCGCATTATTTTATTGTCATCACGTTTCCGCTTTAACTTTTTTGTTTTCCAGTCTCTGTCATACATTGGACACAACACTCATCGTTATCCCGTTATATAGACTTCAGGTTAACATTCTTGTCACTACTACACGAGCCGTTTTTTCTGATTAAAGTTTTTTCAGATTCTATGTGCGCCTCATTATAAATCGAAAGAAATGATTGACCGGATGTTAATGCCGGAAGTGATTCGCAGGTCAGAGTTCGACGTACGCCACTGGGGCGAGGTAGGCATCCTCGAGTTAGCGGGACTATTTTTGAACATTGTTCACGAGTCTTTATAGGATGTGTAGCTCAACCGTTTTTCATTTTTTCAAGTTGGCGCATTTAGAAAAGTTAAAAAGGACAGGAGCAGCAAGGAAATTTGAGCAAGTGAAGCGCTCGCTAATAGAATCGGGTAAGCACGTGGCATTGTTAATTGTATATAGTAGTTTCTTATACATTACAACCCCAGCCTTAACCTTGACTTTTGAACATTATTTTCAGACGGGGTTTGTATAAGCCCCGGTAATCACACACGGTCTAATCCTTCAGTTATACGGACAGGGTAAGTGACAGTTAGCGATTATCAGTCACTGAGTGGAAGGGACACCACATGTAGTTAGAGGGTTACTGGATAGGTGATACAGCCATTGGTAGTTCTTCTTTACTTTGCTCTCTTTACTGTTTGTGATGGTCTATTATCACACTCGGTTGGTGGTGGAATTCTGCTACACTACGTTTGTTCACCATTGGATTTCCAGTTTTATCAAACACAGGATTGTTAATATCTCACACCTCGTTCATCTTCTAACATTTTCTTGGAAAGTAGTGTTAATCCTAATCAATCAATCATGTACATAGAGTTGTGAGTAACGTTAAATAATTTTATTTTCTAGTGCCCAGAAACGGAACTGATGTGAAAATTACCAGAAGAATTTCGAATGATCAGGATTTGATTTGTTATAAGAGTTATATTCCCCTGAAGAAGGGTCGTACATGACCCGAAATGCATAGGGAAATGTTGTCACTTTTTACTTATTGATATTTGTTTGCACTTGTACAGAACATAGTCACTTTATTCAGCTATTAATGTCTAGATTTAATTTTTTAGACCGTTTTGTGCATTGAAATTTTTGGAGTGAATTTGTAAATTCAAAGTATCACTAAAAATTGTTTGATTACCGATAAGAATCGTATTTTTGTTTATAAAGTGCAAAAATTGGGGGACTAAAGTTTTGATAACTTCGATGAAATACCTGAAACCCTAGGGACACAGGGTGAGCTCCCAGTCAGACCTAGTTTTATCCAGGTCTCTACAGAGCAGATTAACACGACATTGTGGGCACAATTGACAACTGGGATGCTCCCAACATAGGTTGAAATCATTTTACATTTGATCAAATAGGATTCTTTTGGGTGTGCAGGCTATTTTAGCACAGCCCATTTACTAGACCAGCACCCACATAATAATTGATAATGGCTTCCTTTAAAGAAATAGCAAACCTCACACTGAACCAGGCTGAAACTAAGGTATATGGCACAGATGAAGCAGCATCTATTTATTCTCTGATTGAACAGGTACGCACATTTAGTACGTCAAAGGGCACTACGACACAAATGCTAAAGCAACTAGAATACACTATGCGCAGAGAAGTAAACCAACGCCTTCATGCGACTACGTTGATTGAATACCACAAGGTTAAAAGAATACCCAGAGGATTACGAATCGCGTTAAAACCAATGCTGTTTAAATTTAATAAGGCATTCATGACAAAGTGGCAAGCAATTTTAAACTAGTGTTCGTTCGACCCTATACTCTTGATTATTGAGGAACTTTCACAGATACTCAATGATTTAAAAGAAGACATTTACAAACTTCAGCAAGAACTATCAAGGAACATACCAGAAGAGGATTGGACAAAGATATTGGAGGATATCAACACCAGATTGGACGTTCATGCAAAGGAGTTACACGACCGCAATATCCGAAAATTCCGTAGAGATACGATAGATTACAAGTTAGATGAGGTCTACACATGGACGGAAGCCTATGCACAAAAAAGATTTTCAAGCAAAGCTTCCAAGAATACTTCATCAGAGGAAAGCGTAGTGCAGGATGAAGATCTTTCACTACAAAGGGCACCGGCGCCGATTCGTGTAACCGCTGACCCACAGGAAACAACTGTTGCTGGATCATCTAGAAGTGTGAAACCGTCTTTTTTAGCAGAAGGCCAATCATCAGTCCACCCACCAGATCAGATAACAGAAACAAGAACAGACGGATCCGCAGGGGACAAGGTTAAAAAAAAGCTCCAGAGAGCGGACGACCACAACGAGTGGTAACGAAAAAAGTAACCTAGAGGTTAACATATCAAAAAGGCAGTTAACACTTGACGAGGAAAGAGTTCTAAACAAGGGGACCTCGTTTGTTCCCACGTATGTTTCGAATGGTTTAGAACAGAAATTGTCATTTTCAAATTTCTACGGAAACTACGACTCAAGTGGTTTTTCTCTACCACAATGACGAATGGGACTACACGACCATCAGAAAAATTCAAACCTAAAAGCAAATTTATGTCCCCTATCTCACATAAAATATTGGACAATTTCGAAATTCTTGTGAGAAAAGACCTGGAGGCCATCAAGTACGAAACACCCAAAAAACAGAATTTATCCAAAAAAGAAAAGAGAATTTTGAACGACTTGAGACAGGACACCTCCATTACATTTCAACCAGCTGATAAAGGTGGTGCACTAGTAATGATGAATACCTCATTTTATGACCATAAAGTGAACGAGCATGTCTTCGACGCTGAAACATACATTCAACTTGATCAAGACCCTACACAGGAATTCAGTAAATTGTTAGATGAAATCATTACCAAGGCAGAGAATTCAGGAACCATTAACACCAACACAGGCAAATACCTAAGAACGAGCACACCTCAAGTGCCACATATATACATGTTGCCCAAAATACATAAGAGCATCAATGACCCACCGTTTAGACCCATCGTGGCAGGATGTGGTTCTATCCATGAACCCATTGGACGTTTTATTGATTACTACTTGCAACCATTGATACAAGCTTGGGACACCTATTTGAAAGATACAACTGATTGCTTGACAAAACTAGCAGAAGTGAATGATTCTATTGATGGTACCACATTCCTGTGCACCATTGATGTGGTGGCACTATACACGTCGATAGCACACATGGAAGGCTTAGAAGCCATAGAATGGAGACTTTTACAATCCGATCTTGATCAGCAACTAAGTGTTTTTCTACTTGAGCTTTTACACTTTTCATTGTATCATAGTTACTTCACTTGGCAATCACAGTGTTTTCTCCAGAGAACTGGTACATCCATGGGCTTTTCGGGGGGCCCTGCATACGCGAATACCTTCATGGCGTATTTCGAACAACAATTCATTCTAACAGACACAAGGTGGACAGACAACTTGGTGTTACTCTTGCGATTTATAGATGACATCTTGATAATTTGGCGTGGCAGCAAATATGAGTTGGAAGACAGGATCAAAGAACTTAATGAACGCAATCCTAAAATTCAATTCACCTACAACATTCAGGATCGAAAGATACAGTTCTTGGACATAGAAATTTGCAAAACGCAAGAAGGAATTTCAACCACCGTTTTCCGCAAATCAACAGATGTCAACAACGCGTTACACTACACGAGTGCACATCCTAGAAACCTGAAGAACCACTTACCCACCTCACAGTTGATTAGAATCAAAAGGATATCTTTGGACCCAACAGATTGTGACACTTTAATTAAAGAACAAGTAGAGAGATAAATTGAAAGAGGCTACCCAATGAACATATTGGAAGATTCAGTCCAAAAAGTTTCTATAATGGACAGAAATAGACTCCTGCAGAAAACAGAAAAATCTCCTAATCAACGGATAGTGTTTGTGATGAAACACTCCACGCAATCACAGAGGATTAAACAGATTCTCAAGAAACGTTGGGAAATGATAGCTAATGAACCAGATTTTGCAAATCTATTCAGGAACTTTCCGATTGTAGCACATACCCGTGCTAAAAATATCAGGGAAATACTCAAGAACCCACGAAAAATCAACACAACTAATTTCAGAGGGATGAGAAAATGCCACAACTGTGGTCAATGCAACAATGTCATAGTGAGTAAAGTGTTTGCGCACCCTCACACTGGTAAAGACATAAATCTCAAACACAGTGCTGATTGTAATTCCACAGGGGTGATTTATGCTATTCTTTGCCCTTGTGGTTTGACTTACGTGGGAAGGACTTCCAGAAAAATAAAGACCCGCATAATTGAGCACAAAAGTACAATACGCAACAGGTCCTCCACATCCAGCTTAGCGACACATTGGATTAAGACATCTCATACTATACCACAATTGAGATTCACAGTGCTAGAATTGGTAGAGAAGCACACAGGCATAGATCACAACATAGCGTTATCTCGTAGGGAGACATTTTGGATTAAACGAGTGGGTACTTTGACACCGGGTGGGCTCAATGACCAGTATGAAATGTTATGTTTCATGTAGGGATTCAGATGATGCCGTAAATGTCTTGTAATTCTTTTAGATTGGAAGTACTAATGTCATGAGTATATGTAAGTAATCAGGATGGTATTCTTGTTCAATGACAATGGGTCTGATTCACAGAATGAACTTAAGACTCAATCCTAAACTTACTACTATTTTGGTATTCACAGAATGCACTTACTACTTTTGGCATTCACAGAATGAACTTACTACTTTTGGTATTCACAGAAGTTAGGATTTTGTCTTAAGTCTGTCTTAAGTCTGTCTTAAGTCTGTCTTAAGTTTGTCTTAAGTCAAACTTAAGACAAAATCCTAACTTCTGTGAATTCCAAAAGAAGTAAGTTCATTCTGTGAATGCCAAAAGTAGTAAGTGCATTCTGTGAATACCAAAATAGTAGTAAGTTTAGGATTGAGTCTTAAGTTAGTTCTGTGAATCGGGCCCAATGATTGTTTAATTAGACTTCATGCCATTAGGAGCTTTGTTCGTATTTAATGCAACACATTGTACAGGATTGACACTAAGTTCCTCTGGTTTTGTTCATTTATTTTTTCGAGCACGTTTTCGCTATATTTTTTTGTCATCACGTTTCAGCTTTAACTTTTTTGTTTTCCAGTCTCTGTCATACATTGGACACAACACTCATCGTTATCCCGTTATATAGACTTCATGTTAACATTCTTGTCACTACTACACGAGCCGTTTTTTCTGATTAAAGTTTTTTCAGATTCTATGTGCGCCTCATTATAAATCGAAAGAAACGATTGACCGGATGTTGATGCCGGAAGTGATTCACAGGTCAGAGTTCGACGTACGCCACTGGGGCGAGGTAGGCGTCCTCGAGTTAGCGGGACTATTTTTGAACATTGTTCACGAGTCTTTATAGGATGTGTAGCTCAACCGTTTTTCATTTTTTCAAGTTGGCGCATTTGGAAAAGTTAAAAAGGACAGGAGCAGCAAGGAAATTTGAGCAAGCGGAGCGCTCGCTAATAGAATCGGGTAAACACGTGGCATTGTTAGTTGTATATAGTAGTTTCTTATACATTACAACCCCAGCCTTAACCTTGACTTTTGAACATTATTTTCAGACGGGGTTTGTATAAGCCCCGGTAGTCACACACGGTCTAATCCTTCAGTTATACGGACAGGGTAAGTGACAGTTAGCGATTATCAGTCACTGAGTGGTAGGGACACCACGTGTAGTTAGAGGGTTACTGGATAGGTGATACAGCCATTGGTAGTTCTTCTTTACTTTGATCTCTTTACAGTTTGTGATGGTCTATTATCACACTCGGTTGGTGGTGGAATTCTGCTACACTACATTTGTTCACCATTGGATTTCCAGTTTTATCAAACACAGGATTGTTAATATCTCGCACCTCGTTCATCTTCTAACACTTTCTTGGAAAGTAGTGTTAATTCTAATCAATCAATCATGTACATAGAGTTGTGAGTAACGTTAAATCATTTTATTTTCTAGTGCCCAGAAACGGAACTGATGTGAAAATTACCAGAAGAATTTCGAATGATGAGGATTTGATTTGTTATAAGAGTTATATTCCCCTGAAGAAGGGTCGTACATGACCCGAAATGCATAGGGAAATGTTGTCACTTTTTACTTATTGATATTTGTTTGCACTTGTACAGAACATAGTCACTTTATTCAGCTATTAATGTCTAGATTTAATTTTTTAGACCATTTTGTGCATTGAAATGCTTGGAGTGAATTTGTAAATTCAAAGGATCACTAAAAATTGTTTGATTACCGATAAGAATCGTATTTTTGTTTATATAGTGCAAAAATTGGGGGACTAAAGTTTTGATAACTTCGATGAAATAACCTGAAACCCTAGGGACACAGGGTGAGCTCCCAGTCAGACCTAGTTTTATCCAGGTCTCTACAGAGCCATTTAGAACAAATACATCAAGATGCCATGGAAAGTCTCCAAAAAGCAAAAGAAAAGTATAAGGGTTATGCAGATAAAAAGAGGCGAGAGGGTCCAAAGCTAGTGAAAGGAGATAATGTTTGGTTAAGTACAAAGAATTTAAGATTAAAAGGAAACCGGAAGTTCCAGCCTCGCTTTATTGGCCCTTATCCAGTGGAGAAACAGATAAATCAAGTATCTTACAGGCTAACCTTACCACCGAGACTTAAGATTCATCCAGTGTTCCATGTTTCCTTGTTGAAGAAAGCCCAAAACAATTTACGGAAGACACTACCACCAAAACCCATCAATCTAGAGACAGGAACCGAGTACGTAGTTAAGGAAATCTTGGACTCAAAGAATTCAAAAGGGAAATTGTTCTACCTCATAGATTGGAAGGGGTATGGTCCAGAAGAGCGATCTTGAGAATGCGAAGAAGACGTTCATGCTCCCAGATTGGTTAAAATGTTTCACCAATGCTTCGCCACCAAACCAAGGGAGGAGGTCTCTGCCTTGTTGGGGGGTACTGTCAGGACCCCTAATTTACAAGCTGCGGCAACTATCTACGCAAAGGATCACCCGGCAAGGCTGGAGCCAGAGACTAGTTCCTGGTCCGAAAAGTGGAAGAAATGGAACCTCAAGATGGCCGCTGGCTTTCGCCGTGGTCAGCAGTTCAGTGTTTGACGCCTCTAGCAGCCGAGTCCAGGTGAAGCGCGAGATGATTACGAACTGCGCACTTCACCGACGGCAAACCCTGAAGAGGAAGCACATTCGAAGTCTTGAGGAAACTTAGATTTAGGAGAGTGTTTTTGGAAAGAAACGGAAAGTAAATTAAAACCTTTCAGGTCCGTTTCCATGAAGGTTTGATTCGAATTAACGCTGAGACTTGAAAAGAGTCATAAAAATATCGGAGCAATTTATATGCAGTGAAGTCAAAGGTTAAGGCGCATCCCGGCGTTCTGAAGAGGAGTTCAGTGGCGTACATACCATGAAAGCAGCATCTCGCCAGAGTATCTGTCAGGAGGAAACACAAGACAGAGATAAGTGCCAATAACGTACATGAACAGATGTTAAAGCAAATAAATTAAGTCAGTGAATTCTTACCTTGCTAAAAGTGGATAATGAAAACAGCACAGCAGTTTATGTAAGAGACTGGAACTTTTGATATAAACCCTAGGAGAAATAGATAAAAAGCAGGATTAGTTATTAAGGACAGGAGAAGGTTCAAAGAAGGAATAAGTAAAACAAAAAGTAAGTCAGGAATTCACATTTAAAATATTAATAGAGTAGCACTAGAGGGGTGACAAAACAGTAAAAAAGATTTACATTTATGTGAAATTTAAAAGAGAAAAGTCAACCGAATCCGGAGCCTTACCTGATAGAAGAGAGGGCAGGACTCTTGGCAGAAATGGTAGGTGTGAACTAGGAAGAGCGATAGGGAAGGAGCAGAGAGGGAGGCATAGATACTTAGTTAAGTTTGCTGTAATATTTCCCTACAGGTTTTCCAAGCCAGTGAAGGTCTGCAGGTTGGACTGACGAGCAGAGCCATCCAAGAGGATCTCTTCTTGTTTGTTTGTTATTTTATCCAATTTCCCCTTCCCCCAGAGGTAAGAGTTTGGAGTCTCGTATATATATATATATTGAGCTCTGGGTTGTTGCCTTTGGTGGATTTGGAAGCTAGCATCTCTGTTCCCGTGCTGCTACCAAGAGTATCCTTTTTTGTAAGATCTGACAGCATGTTATTGGGCTCTGTTTGATACCGAGCAGTTAACCTTAGGGCACAATAAATATCCCAATTCTTTCAGGTAACTCTTAAGTCAACACAAGAGTGTCTGCGCAGATTGAAAGACGCAGGCAGTAATAAAGACACGAGGAACAACAATTTTCCCGGTTTTAAAGTGAGTGTGAAGGATCATGTCCATCTTTTCCTTCCCCTTAAGGTCAAGTTTATATGACCGACATGTTATCTTCTTTATCCTAGAAATCATGTTATTCATGAAGTACTAATGACCATGAAGGGGACCCAGTAACAAATATTTACGGCTCGGTCCAGAACCCCACAGAACATGGTTCAAAGCAAAATAATTTAAGTAAGAATGGCTTTCATATAAATCTCCGTTATCAAGCGAGTGACACGCTGTGCAACCAGTAGTTTAAGTAGTTAAAATGAGTTTTACTCTCTAAATTAGAAGTTATAAGACTAACTGTATGTATTTATTTTTAGATTGAAGATACATTGTTTTTAAATTCAAAGATCTGTCCTGAAGAAGGTGTGGTAACAGAACAAAGCACCGAAACGCGTCGACCAAGGATTTTTATTATTGTCTGATTTATGATATGCTCTTTTTGTGATTTATATGTAAGAGTAATTATGATGTATAAAGTGTTTATTTGATAATCTGTACTGTATAGGACACTATTATATGAAGTCATCAAGTACAGTTCTATGTGCTTGAGCATACAACTGTTTCGAAATGATATATGAACAAGTATTGTGTATATACAAAAAATGTTTTTAATCAAAATTTATTGAACAAATAAATAACTGAGAGTTTTAAATAAGCTTACTGGTGTACGGCCATAATCATTAGTGTCACTACTGTATGTTGGAATGTATTATTAATGTGTAGGCCTGGTGGTCACATATAGAAAAAGTAATAATACAGAAAGGAATAGTCTTTTTGTTATGGTTTACACCCAGTCCTTTCTGGTTCTTTTGGTAGCTCTCGTTTTTTTAAGCTTGTCTACAGCTCTTGTGGCTGGAGAGTTAGGGCACGTGCAATCATGGACACATTACGGACCTTCGGTTTTTCCGAAGATCAGTTTAAAAAGTTAATAGGGGGGGACATCTAAAACTATTAACTCTATGACCTTGTCCAAAAATGATGATATTAGATGGAATAAACTATGGAATTTAAAGAAAAAAATGATAAGAACTGAATTACATTCCGAATTTATCATCCAATATTGTTGGAAAGGAATCATACCGGTGGGCCTTCAAATTAAAAATGAACCCGGCCTGTTTGTGAAAAATGACAAATTTAAAGAAAATTGGACCTTAATTGCAAATAGATGCAGCTGCGATTGGATGCTATTAATATTAGAAACCGCGCAGGAAATAATAATAATCGAAAGGGAGGAGATAGAAAACCTAGAAACATAACTCAATGACAGCACCCCCTTGGACGATGCAAAGAAAAAATTAGAAGAGATTCAGGAGGATATTAGTGGCTATCAAGAATATATGATCAGTAAGAAATCTAATAAACTTAGAAAAGATATAGCCAACTATAATACTGAAATAGTATACCCATACGTACAGAAAGATTATTATGATCAACCTGCAGCACCAGAGTACAACAGTTTCACTATAATAGAAATAGATACTATAAAAAGAACGTTACTTTCTCCGATACTTCTTATAATAGCTCGGACTCAGAAGGAGAACATAACGGAGACACCAGGAATAAGAAAGATCCAAGAGATGCGGAGGCAGGAAACAGCAGGGAATACACACCAGTTATTTTAGGCCAGCAACAGAGACGCCAACCCAGAGCGTTCAGAGCGCGGGGGAAGGGCCGTCCTGGCAATTCTCGGACAGGGGGGGGCTTGAGGAGACCGTATATGCGGACTCACAGCCACAAAGACTGGGAATAGACAACCTTAAGGCTCCCATCATAAACCTTTCAGACAAGATATTAACTAAACATGAAATTAGTGTGCTAGAGAAGGGTTTAGGGTTCGCCCCTAGCACACAGGGGTGTAGATTTGCAATTGAAAGAGATGTGAGAGACCTGTTTAGAAAAATCAGAATTAGGAAATTCTTTGAAGGCAAAGAAAAACGAGAATCTAACAATAAATCCGGTTTAAAGCCACCATCAACCTGGACACCCACTATTGGGATGGTAGGACAAGAAGTAGATACTTTTGAGAAGGTAGTGACGAGTGGTTTGGAGAAACTACTGGATACCAAGGTCTGGACAAATAACAATCTATCGAAATTAGAAAGGGAAGCACTTAAAAACTTGTCAATCTGTGAAGAGATCACCATAAAACCAGGTGACAAGGGAGGGAACATAGTCGTATTAAAAACTGACGACTATGATCAGAGAATGCTCAAACTATTAGAAAATAGATTACATTATAAACCATCCAGCGCCAAAGAATGGGAGAATCTAAAGAAGAAAGTTAGGGAAGTGGTAAACTATGCAAAAGAAGATGAGATCATAAGTGAGGAAGAATACCGATTCCTGATTAACAAACACCCTAAAATACCTGCTATGTACGGGCTCCCGAAGGTTCATAAGAGTATGGAAGATCCGCCAATGCGCCCGATTGTCTCTGGGATAGAGTCATTGACTGAACCATTGAGCCAATATGTAGATCATTTCATTCAACCTCTGGTAGCCCGTTTACCGTCATATATAAAAGATACGACACACATGATTTCAAAAATAGAAGGTATCGAGTTCAACAAAAATACCCAATGGCTAGTCTGCCTAGATATAGAATTGTTGTATACGAATATCCCGCAGCAAGATACAGTAATGATGATGGAGGACATCCTGAGGAATGAAATGGGAGATCTCAACCCCCAGGATACCTTCATCAGAGACTGTATAGAAATCATTTTGAAGAATAATATATTTTTGTTCAAAAAAGATTTCTATCTACAAACGAAAGGCACCAGCATGGGGGCCACATGTGCACCAAGTCTGTCCTGCCTTTATGTGGGTAAATTCGAAGAACACCATATTTACAACAAAATGAGTCCTTTTTACGAAAATGTGCTACATTGGTCTAGATTTATAGACAACATTTTCTTTATTTGGGCAGGTATTGAAGAGGACCTTAACAACTTTCTTGAGTGGTTAAATTGTGGGGACCCCAATTTAAAATTTACCTCCACTAAAAGTTAGAAAACAGTAGACTTCCTGGATATTAAAATTATAGAGAAGGAAGGTATCCTTAATGTTAAACTATATGTGAAGCCATCTGACAGGAACACACTTCTCCACCACACTAGTTACCACCCTAGCTGTCAGAAAGACGGGATACCGTTTAGCCAATTCCTGCGTATTAGGCGTAATTGCAGTGATAGACAGACTTTTGAAATACATGCAGAAACACTTAAGGTCAAGCTGGCACAAAGGGGCTACCCTAAGCGACTAATTAAAGAGTCGTATAAACGCGCCAAATACTATAATCGCGATAGCCTTTTTGAAGCCAGAGAAAAAACAAAAGAACAGGGAACAGGAATAATAATGGTGTCAGATTTTAACGGTTTTAGCAACAAAGTAAAGAACCTGATCAACAAAAATAGGTCTTTTCTTAATAAAATGGGGGTCACACCGATGCAAAAACCTGTCTATGCTTATAGAAGAAACAAAACTATTAGGAATCATCTAGTTCAGACTTTCAGAGAACCCAAAACAGCTAGTCAGAGGAGCTTAACCACCAATACTCCAATTAGGGGCAACCTACCATGTGGGACTTGCACGCATTGTAAATATATTGTGAAATCTGATAAGCTTGAGGTGAATGGTATTTCCCATTGGATGAACGGCCATGTAAACTGTCGAACATCCAATGTGGTTTATATTCTAATTTGTCCGTGCAGCAAATGCTATGTTGGTGAGACTGGACGAGAAATGCGCCAGCGCCTCACGGAACATCGTTCAGCATTAAATAACAAGAAAAAAAATGCACCACTGGTGGAACTTTGGGTCACTTAAAAGCACAGTGTAGATGACATTAAATGGTTCATTCTCGAAAAAAATAAAATTTCAGCTAGAGGTGGGAACCTTGATAAGAAAAGGAAACAAAGAGAATAGTTTTTCATGTCCAAATTCAAAACATACTATCAGGGGTTAAATGCCCGTGAAGAATGGGATAGACTGATTAGGTAGGATGTGACTGACCACCATGTGTAATAAACTGAACCATAACGTGTATAGAATGTGTAAATACAAAGTGATGACTTGACTCAGTTTGTGGAAACACCTGTACAATATATCCAAAGAAAATTCAAAGATACAATTAAGAAAATCAGAGGTTGCTATAATATGACATGATTTTGAATGTACCAAAAATTGTGCTGACACTGCATAATGATGTATGTATGTATGTATAAAGCAACCATGTTATTATGGACTCATTGATGATTTGATGTATATAAATAATAGGACAGTGATGTATATACTTCTGCAGGGATTTTGACGAATGAGCTAAAATATCAACTTCTTAGTAAAAGGTCATACAGAGTAACTGTTTTAACAGGGAATTATTGATGATTCGACAGGTGTAGATGACTCATCGGTCGATTATGTTGAATGCATGGTTTGTACGCAGTACAGACTATGCTTTGCTGTCTTAAATCTAATCAGCAAGGAATAAATTGGTTTTGAGAATGTATATTCAACGTGACGTCTTGATGGTAGATTATCTATTTTATGGGTGAGCAAATGTGATATGTATTGATTTTTATGTTCGGTTGAAAATGGGCTTTACGTATAGAAAATGTACATAATCGTTTTATGCTATATTCAGTTTGCTTTTGCGTTTATAAGGAAGCAAATAGTAGCCCTTATAAAACGATGCAACAAGAGAAAGGAAGGTGAATTATTTGAGTAAGCATGAAAGAATAATGGAAATCGGTTTTTCGGTTTCCATTTATTCATCACTTTTAAAATAATTGTACGTTCAGTTAGTTCCTTTAAATCAGCACCTAAATAAAAATTGCCAAATCTAAATATAGGTAAACAGATTCTTTACTACACACTTAGAAATGCCCGATCCGCTACATTGAAACAAACTAACGATCGAAAAGCGGCAATAGGCGTGTTAGTTACGTAATGACGCTCGCCATTCTGTGCAAAAACTACTGAGAACTACCAAAATGGTGGACGTTAATGTGGAATTAAGTAGATAATTTATACCAATTAGCTAATTAATAAAGACGGACTCAGTATAAATAGTGGTAATCGCCGTCCTCTCTCATTCTACCGCTGAAGGAGAGGTTGTGTCGAATACAACATTGGAGGAGACTGAAGGTAAGAACTAGAGCAATAGGCGATGGTCCCGGTTCGGTTAGTTACAGAACGAAACTGACCGATAGACTTAAAAAGACTTTTGGACCGTTTTGCTTAAAAGGTTAAACTTGTCTAGGGTGACAGTCTTTAAACAAATTTACTGTGAAATCGCCCAGCCGTTTGCAGCGCAAATGTGTTAAGAATCGACTGCCTTACTCGTGGTCACGAACGAGCGGCATGGGACATAATTTGAAACTAATCGAGCTGTTTTTACAAACTCACATTGTATGATTATAAGTAAATGGAAGATGAAGATTGCTAAATGAACTTTCAGAACAGGGGCACTGCTCTGTATATATGTTAAATGCGGTAAATGAGCCTTAAGCTGTTTTTGTTAAATCCACCAGCGGAGCAGCGGCTCAGTTCACCAAATATGATTAAATGTGGTCTCCAGTTTAAAATACAGAGATCAATACATAGAATTACTTGCATTTTAGTACGTATATTTCAATGTGTTAGAATAGGGATTACGTGCCACACTGGATTATTAATATCTAAAGATTAAGATATGCTTCGATTTTCACCTTTCATTTCTAGGTGATCAGTGTATGACCAAGGAGTCCCAAATAGAAACCTGAGGGCGATTGAATTAACCCCAGGACACAATAGAAGC
Organism: Lissotriton helveticus; assembly: GCF_964261635.1. NCBI lineage: Eukaryota > Metazoa > Chordata > Amphibia > Caudata > Salamandridae > Lissotriton > Lissotriton helveticus. The sequence goes on from NC_136057.1 coordinate 290,214,997, forward strand.
TGTAACACCAGAGCTATAAAGGAACAGTACTCTTAACTCTATTTGGTAGGTATCTAAAGTGAATTTCAGAACAGGAGCATGTTCTATCTAAAGATTCCTAGATAGAGACAGGTACAAATAAATATCCCAATTCTTTCAGGTAACACTTAAGTCAACACAAGAGTGTCTGTGCAGATTGAAAGACGCAGGCAGTAATAAAGACACGAGGAACAACAATTTTCCCGGTTTTAAAGTGAGTGTGAAGGATCACGTCCATCTTTTTCTTCCCCTTAAGGTCAAGTTATATGACCGACATGTTATTTTCTTTATCATAGAAATCATGTTATTCATGAAGTACGAATGACCATGAAGGGGACCCAGTAACAAATATTTACAGCTCGGTCCAGAACCCCACAGAACATGGTTCAAAGCAAAATAAATTAAGTAAGAATGGCTTTCATATAAATTTCCGTTAACAAGCGAGTGACACGCTGTGCAACCAGTAGTTTAAGTAGTTAAAATGAGTTTTACTCTCTAAATTAGAAGTTATAAGACTAACTGTATGTATTTATTTTTAGATTGAAGATACATTGTTTTTAAATTCAAAGATCTGTCCTGAAGAAGGTGTGGTAACAGAACAAAGCACCGAAACGCGTCGACCAAGGATTTTTATTTTTGTCTGATTTATGATATGCTCTTTTTGTGATTTATATGTAAGAGTAATTATGATGTATAAAGTGTTTATTTAATAATCTGTACTGTATAGGACACTATTATATGAAGTCATCAAGTACAGTTCTATGTGCTTGAGCATACAACTGTTTCGAAATGATATATGAACAAGTATTGTGTTTATACAAAAAATGTTTTTAATCAAAATTTATTTAACAAATAATTAACTGAGAGTTTTAAATAAGCTTACTGGTGTACGGCCATAATCATTAGTGTCACTACTGCATGTTGGAATGTATTATTAATGTGTAGGCCTGGTGGTCACATATAGAAAAAGTAATAATACAGAAAGGAATTGTCTTTTTGTTATTGTTTACACCCAGTCCTTTCTGGTTCTTTGGGTAGCTCTCGTTTTTTTAAGCTATTTGTTGCTAAAACATGACCACGGTTGCAAGGACTTTGATGGGCTCTGTTGTTTCAATTTATCTGATTATTCTACGTCTATCCATGCACATATTAATGCTTTGAAAGATTTAGTGAAAGGGGTTACCCAAGACGGTGACCAAGGATGGTGGGATTGGTTGTTTGGATGGCTGCATCATTTTGGACAGCTTCGTTATATCTTGGGTGTTATTATAGTTATTATTTGCGTTTTTGTCTCATTATGTTGTTGCATTCAATGCATTACTAATCTTCTCTCCATTTTTCATCCCAGATCCATGGTACTTAGGCCAATGGGGTATGATGGGTGAATCGAAGGTCAAGGGGTGGAATGTACTGCATTTGCCATTTTACACGTGCTAAATCACATGTTGACGTCGGTTCCATGCAATGCTCTGATCTTCCATTTTATTTCATCGCACTTCCATTTTGTGCTGCCTTGCCCTGGATGGATTTAGGCCCAGATCGCTGTACTGGGGTGAATGTATGACAATGTTCTGCATTCTGTCCATCACCTGTTGTTTTTGCCTTTGTCACCCCGAGTGGGATGGGTATGCTCAGACGTGAGTCCCATGCTCTCCACACCACTGGAGTCAAGCTATCCAGGCTGATGACGGCTGATAGCCAGAAACCGGTTCTTGGATGCTTGATTCCGGTCCAGGAAAGACATGGCTTGGCAGTACAGGCTGGACTGTTCCCATGAGGCACAGGGTCAAGGCTGATTTGCATATGGCCATGTCGGATCTGGGGTGGTGTGGAGTGCAAAAAAACAATGGATTTAGGCCCAGATCTCTGTACTGGGGTGAATGTATGACAATGTTCTGCATTCTGTCCATCACCTGTTGTTTTTGCCTTTGTCGCCCCGAGTGGGATGGGTATGCTCAGACGTGAGTCCCATGTTCTCCACACCACTGGAGTCAAGCTATCCATGCTGATGACGGCTGATAGCCAGAAACCGGTCCTTGGATGCTTGATTCCGGTCCAGGAAAGACATGGCTTGGCAGTTCGGGCTAGACTGTTCCCATGAGGCACAAGGTCAAGGCTGATTTGCATATGGCCATGTCTGACGTGGTGTGGAGTGCAAAAAAACAATGGATTTAGGCCCAGATCTCTGTATTAGGGTGAATGTATGACAATGTTCTGCATTCTGTCCATCACCAGTGGTTTTTGCCTTTGTCGCCCCGAGTGGGATGGGTATGCTCAGACGTGTGTCCCATGCTCTCCACACCACTGGAGTCAAGCTATTCAGGCTGATGACGGCTGATAGCCAGAAACTGGTCCTTGGATGCTTGATTCCGGTCCAGGAAAGACATGGCTTGACAGTTCGGGCTGGACTGTTCCCATGAGACACAGGGTCAAGGCTGATTTGCATATGGCCATGTCTGACCTGGGGTGGTGTGGAGTGCAAAAAAACGATGGATTTAGGCCCAGATCTCTGTACTGGGGTGAATGTATGACAATGTTCTGCATTCTGTCCATCACCTGTTGTTTTTGCCTTTGTCGCCCCGAGTGGGATGGGTATGCTCAGACGTGAGTCCCATGCTCTCCACACCACTGGAGTCAAGCTATCCAAGCTGATGACGGCTGATAGCCAGAAACCGGTCCTTGGATGCTTGATTCCGGTCCAGGAAAGACATGGCTTGGCAGTTTGGGCTGGACTATTCCCATGAGGACAGGGTCAAGGCTGATTTGCATATGGCCATGTCTGACCTGGGGTGGTGTGGAGTGGAAAAAAACGATGGATTTAGGCCCAGATCTCTGTACAGGGGTGAATGTATGACAATGTTCTTCCTTCTGTCCATCACCTGTTGTTTTTGCCTTTGTTGCCCCGAATGGGATGGTCATGCTCAGACGTGAGTCCCATGCTCTCCACACCACTGGAGTCAAGCTATCCAGGCTGATGATGGCTGATAGCCAGAAACCGGTCCTTGGATGCTTGATTCCTGTCCAGGAAAGACATGGCTTGGCAGTTCGGGCTGGACTGTTCCCATGAGGTACAGGGTCGAGGCTGATTTGCATATGGCCATGTCTGACCTGGGGTGGTGTGGAGTGCAAAAAAACGATGGATTTAGGCCCAGATCTCTGTACTGGGGTGAATGTATGACAATGTTCTGCATTCTGTCCATCACCAGTTGTTGTTGCCTTTGTCGCCCTGAGTGGGATGGGTATGCTCAGACGTGAGTCCCATGCTCTCCACACCACTGTAGTCAAGCTATCCAGGCTGATGACGGCTGATAGCCAGAAACCGGTCCTTGGATGCTTGATTCCGGTCCAGGAAAGACATGGCTTGGCAGTTTGGGCTGGACTATTCCCATGAGGCACAGGGTCAAGGCTGATTTGCATATGGCCATGTCTGACCTGGGGTGGTGTGGAGTGGAAGAAAACGATGGATTTAGGCCCAGATCTCTGTACTGGGGTGAATGTATGACAATGTTCTTCCTTCTGTCCATCACCTGTTGTTTTTGCCTTTGTTGCCCCGAATGGGATGGTCATGCTCAGACGTGAGTCCCATGCTCTCCACACCACTGGAGTCAAGCTATCCAGGCTGATGATGGCTGATAGCCAGAAACCGGTCCTTGGATGCTTGATTCCTGTCCAGGAAAGACATGGCTTGGCAGTTCGGGCTGGACAGTTCCCATGAGGTACAGGGTCGAGGCTGATTTGCATATGGCCATGTCTGACCTGGGGTGGTGTGGAGTGCAAAAAAACGATGGATTTAGGCCCAGATCTCTGTACTGGGGTGAATGTATGACAATGTTCTGCATTCTGTCCATCACCAGTTGTTGTTGCCTTTGTCGCCCTGAGTGGGATGGGTATGCTCAGACGTGAGTCCCATGCTCTCCACACCACTGTAGTCAAGCTATCCAGGCTGATGACGGCTGATAGCCAGAAACTGGTCCTTGGATGCTTGATTCCGGTCCAGGAAAGACATGGCTTTGCAGTTCGGGCTGGACTGTTCCCATGAGGCACAGGGTCAAGGCTGATTTGCATATGGCCATGTCTGACCTGGGGTGGTGTGGAGTGCAACTGGGGTGAATGTATGACAATGTTCTGCATTCTGTCCATCACCTGTTGTTTTTGCCTTGCCCTGTAGTTACACTTTAGCAGTAACATAAACATGTTTTTCACATAAACCAGTACAAGTGGGTGCGAGGCATCTCGTGAAGATGCCTCATGAGGTTATGTTGTACCTTCAGTGTGTTTTTGTACATTCCATACTTATCTCTAGGACAGAGGGAGGATGGCCGTGCAAAGCTCCAAGGCCGTAGATAGGGAAAGGAATGTATTTTGCCTCGGCACAGCCCAAACAGAATCTGGCCAGGTTTGTCTGGGCGGGTCTGATGCAGAGATGGGGCCAGGACCTGTGAATAGATGGGCGAGAGCGCCTGCTAGAGGCTTCTCGAACAGGTTGATTTAAACTATAAAAAGCGGTGTCTGTGGGGTGGAGCTCAGGAACTCAGTCTTGGAGTGGACGCACTCGCGGGACAACTTTGGTGCCCAAAGAGATTACTCCCTGAGCCCCGGTCTACGGGTTCCTGACTTGGTGTTCAGTGCTTGGCCAGGGATGTTGAAATCTCCGGTCCTGCAAATAAATCTGGTGAGGTGCTTTGTACATTAACTGTTTATATACCTGTATTCACAGTTTCATATTTATGTATATAGTGTGGTGTATTTATTGTCTATTGCCTTTCACTCAGTGCCTAAGAATGTATTAGCTTCAGTGACTTATTGCCTTTGCCTACGATATTAATAAAACTAATTTTACCTCCAAAGGAGCGTTGGAGTTTCTGTGTGAGTAAGTGGTGTGCGTAAGTTCAGATTACGCAAGTGGGCAAAGCAATACAGCTGCCAAAACAGCACCAGCGCAGGGAGAAAGGACCGGAATGCACGGTATTGGATAATTAGGGTGCATTCCTACCCTTCCACAGTGATGCAGGGCAGCAGAGCATGTTGACTTGAGGCCCACTAAACTCACAAATATGCACCTTATTCTTTTACAAATTAAGCACTGCCTTTCTGGCTCGCATACAAAGTCACTTTCCTTTAATGATCCACATGCAGAGCAACACATTTTTTCTGGACCTCTGCTACGTTTAAAACCTCAAACAAAAGGCACATTTTTGCTGTTTTTCATTATTTGTGCACTGTTAGTCATTATCACAGTTTGCAGGAACAAACATACTTTATCCACCTTATGACTTGATCAACTTATGTATGGTGTTGCTGATCTTCCTGTTGCAGCCGCGGCCCGTTGAGGGAGTTACGTTGGAACAGGAAAGTGGGGAGGGGCAGGGGCAGGGTGGAGGGTGGACATTTTAATTAATAAAACGAATTTCGTAGCGTGCCTTGCATCGCAAAATGCAATGCAGTGCGCGCTACGAAATTCGTTTTATTAATTAAATTGTTTACTTACCTGCAAATATCCATATGCCGGTTTTTAGCACCCCCCCACCCTGCCCATCCACCTCCCCGCCTTCCTCCCACACCGCAACTCCCTCCATGGGCCGCGGCTGTCCTGTTGTGGGAATATAAAACATTGTGGGGGCGACACAACAGTTTCCACACTGGTGTCTGTGATTCAAAAATGAGTTCCCCTGCAACGGATTCAAAGTGACTCATCTCACAGCGATTGGAAACCTTTACTGGATATTTTTATCAAAGTTAGCCTGTTCAGATTATTTAGAGCACCATTTCTCTATGCTCAGTGCTTCCTTCTTAACATTGGAAACTTAATAAACCACAAAAGTATTGGAAGGAACTGCTTGAACCAACTGAACAATTGGAAAATGTGTTGGGCCCATTCAATTCTATTGTTTTTAGCTTGCTGTGCCATTAACCCCTGAAAAACGTGAACAGTCATCACACATCGTTGAGTTATGTCTCCTTCCAACAGATATACATGCACATCCAAATGTGTTTTCACCTTGTTACTCATGATCGGAGTGGGGCAGAGGGACTTTTACAGTCAGGCCCAGATGTATAGAACTTCACGCAGAGCTGCAGGAAAATTTGAAAATCTGTATTGGGCAAACAGAAAAAAATCAAGGCTCCATGTTTACTCAAAGTATGTTTTGCACAGAAAAGTTGATCAACAATGGGGTTTGGCCACTTTGTGCCTCGTAGCTCTGCTGTGCCTTATTTACCGCTTGTGCTAACATAAAGTAAATCTGGATCTAGCTGCATGACCACTGCCAGTGACTTAATACTTTTTCTTAAGGGCCTTAGTGGAGACTAGCATTTGTAAAGGGCTTCTGTCAAAATATTTTTTTGGTCTAAATGTGGATTCAACTTCAATCAATCACATAACTTTATTTCGCCAGTAAAAACTGACATGAAAAATATTCTACACAGACAAATTCATCCATAATTTCCACTCATAATCACTTAAAATTCAATTTTTAGCCTGTATTCCTTCATATTTACTGTACTTTAAAAAAATGTCAATTGTACATTTAACTTCTTTATTTTCATACACTTTATTAATATTATTTCATTTTATAATTAGTCGCTATCCCCCCTGAGGCGACTTCATAGGCCACCAGGAGTCCCCGGACCACTTACCAGATGAGGGGGAGTGCTGTACCACCTATGCTGAACCGAGACCCACTTAATGGTAAGTGGTATTCTAAACTCACCTAATGAGAGCAATTCCAAATTAAATATTACATAAAATGTTCATTTTACTTATTGTTGCATACATTATATTTGCTTGCATAATAATTGTATTTGACTAGATATTATGTTCAATTGGCCGCGTTCACTGAGATCAGAGTGTGATTTAGGATCGCCTAAGCGTCATGTTTCTCAAAAAGTACTGCATACCTGTATCAAATCAGTCTTTATTTAGATTTTTTTCGATCTTTAAAGACACCTACAGCAATATAAATACTAAACATTGGCATCCATTAAAACATACTATATTACAAATTTAAAAATTAAGTGTACCCATTTTTAAAATGTTAGAAAGTTAAAATATTTGCAAATTATTAATATTGTACATGTTATCCTGATACAGAGTTCATGGCATTAAATATACAGTTTTCATAGTCACCGTTACTAACAGGCACCGACATAATATGCAAATAAAACGCAAATCTGATACAAATCCAGGACTCCCACAAGTAAAAGTATGTATAGACACATAAAAATTATTACGAGAGAGGGTTGACATTCGTAGCACTTAGTTTCTTCAAATGATTCCTTCGAATGTCCCACATCCAACTCAGAAATGTTGACAGTGCTATTACGATATCTTTATGTAAATTTGTTTTCAGAATACGAAATGCAATTTTGCTTGATCTTGTACCAAGTTCAGCACAAATCGGCTTTATCCATTTATCTCTGGGGCACTTGTAAGTTGGGCAAACAAACAATATGTGCATTATAGACTCATCCATCGATGGGCATACAGAACATTAGATGTCAATTACATTTTACCACGTTGACGTAAACGTTTTTATGGGAAGTGAACCTACTGTAAACTGATGATACAGTTTCCTATCACTTGGTCTAGAGATAAAGTTCCAGTAAGCTTCAAACCTTGTTTCAAGCTTGTGTTCTAAAAAGATACCAATAAGAGAAGCATTTGTGTAAGTGATATGGACTTAATAATAACCCTATTCAAGTATGCTTCCTTATAATCTTTTTTTGATGGAAACGAGCTACCTGTTGGGTCCTCCCACAGATGTCTTGGGCCCATATCAACTAGCGTGCCCCTGATCTTTTGCAACCATTTAAATTTACTTCGTGAGTCATATTCTTTTACATGTTTTAGTGCATTGGCATAAGTTATCAACTCCGGCGTCGTCCAGAGCCTTCTCCCGTAAGCAAAGGGCCTAAAGCGTGCTATCTCCTCAAGTGCAGTGCAGCCCAAATCTAAAAAGAGATGTTTGAGAGGGATAGATTGAGGGAGGCCTGTTGAGGATCTCATAAACTTGTTCTGGGCTATGGCTGGGGGTGTTATAGTTTCAAAGCCCCGTCTAATTATGAGGCCCTGATCTTGGCATTATAAATCATTATTGCTGGCCTAACCGGCTTAGTTTTTGAAAGTCGGTGCTCTTTTAATAAGACACTTGCTAGTTGGGCATGCCTATGGGTCAATAAATGTACCTGTGGCTTCCAATTTAGCCTCCTTCCTAGGGTAACCCCCAAGTATGTGAAAGTATCAGTTTGTTCCAGTAGAGTGTTGTCCATAACTACTCTCCCTTTCACTATTATTTGTCTTTGTAAGACCATGAATTTCGTTTTGTCTACATTAACTACTAACTCATGGTCCTATTACGGTCTTGGATAGAATTAGGGTATCATCTGCAAACATTAGTAGGGGTACCTTCATGCCAGCAAGTGTGGGTGCATCTGTTGAATATGTTGAAAAGTAAGCGACAAACCTGGTAATAAACAATGAGAAAAGAGTAGGAGCCATAACACACCCCTGTAGAACCCCTTTGCTTACTGGGAACCGATCCGTTAACTTCCCTTGTGATCCCTAGCGACTTGAGCATAATTTGACTCATGCAATTTAACATTTAATAACAGGAGCTCTGAGGGCATCCCTAATTCCTTTAATGATTCCCATAATTTATTGCGGGGGACTAAGTCAAGCGCATACTTTAAATCTATAAAAGCTGCGTATAAAGTTCCCCCAGCTATAATTACTGTATTCCAAAAAATCTACATAAACCTAAAAACTTGGTTGATAGTACTAACATGGGGGGGGGACACCTGCTTGTAATGAAGATAGAATATCATGTTCTCCTATCCACATTTATTTCAGCTCAACATAAGCCTGGCCAAAGTCTTTTGCATCTTGTTGATTAAGCTTATTGGCCTATAATTACTTGGGAGAGTACGGTACCCTTTTTTATATATGGGTATAATTTTAGCACCGCACCAATATTCAGGAATAGGAGCCCCTCTGACTCTAGCATTAGCTAATATATGTATATATTTAACGCAGTTAGCCATGTCGTGCCTGAAAAGATGAGCCGGAATACAATTCGGGCCGGGGGCCCTTCCCATTGGGATCGCATCCAGGGCAGTTTCTATCTCCCTGATCCCAAAGGTCAGCGTAGTATCAGGAACTATATCAAAGTGATTATTAGGGCTATTTGACGTGGCAGCCAATTGTGCCTGGAAATAGGAAACCCATTGTTCTGGTGCTACATTGTTAACCGCGGCTTGCCTGATTTCTCATCTACCCCATTTTACTGTCTCCCACAATTTCTGCATATTTTTCCCTGTACGAGCTTGCAGAAGGTCAGTCCATCTTTGATTATCAAACTCCTTTTTCACTACGTATTAGGCTTTTTTATACACGGTCCATGCAGTTTTACCTCCTCTAATGTTTTTTTCCCTAATGGCTTGTGACAGATGCTTATACGCAGTTCTACAAGCCTTATTATACCCCTTAGCTGACTTTTGTACTTCTCAGCTACTAGTTTTTTTCATCCTGTATCATCATTTCTTCCAAATGTCTCAGTAAACTGTTGTCAGGCTTTAGTAGAATGCAAGGCTCTATTCCGTAAGGAGTGACAAGAAACAAATCCTTCTCCACCACCGCAAGGAGCCCAGGCCTCCCTGTCACATGCCTAGGTAGCAATGGCTCTATGGGAGTAACAGACAACATCTACACCATGGATGCCGATGACAGTCAAAATAAAATCAGAAAATGGCTAAATGAGATGTAAGAATCCTTCCTCTCTCAACTTAATTTTAAAATTAAAGGGAACCAAGAATAATGGACCTCCTTAGATAGGTTTCGATGATGCTGAGACTATTTCTCGAGGTGCAGTCTTCCAATGGTCTCACGTTGGGAAGTGGTCAGTAGGATTCATAACACAGTCTAAACCGAGAGGGATGAAGGTGCTGTGACCATGTTTCATGCCCTTAAAAGACAAGAGAAGCAAGTCATTCACAAGTTTGCAAAGAACTGAGGGAGTCAAGAAGGCCATCCTGATAATTATCATGTATCAGCCAAGGAATAAAGAAAGTCAAAAAGCGAAAACTAAATGGCCAATACTGAGTGGTAAATATAGATGCTCCACCTGCACAAGATGCATGCCACTTTGGTAAGCACAGAGGAGCATGAGGATTAATGCAGGAGCGCAGACCCTGACACCTATTTTAGTTATTAAGCCCACCACAAGTGAACAACCATTAGTTTTTTATCCTGAGTGACTGGTTGTAGATGCATTACACTTTAAAAGCTTGGCAGTCTTTCTCTCTGTCCCATCTCCCATTTTTAGGTTTCACCTGCACATGGCTTGTGCTTAGGGTGACCAACCGTCCGTAAATTTCACAGACTGCCCGTAATTTGGACCTCTTGTTCGTTGTCCGTGAAGGATTCTTTCACGGACGCCTTTTGTCCGTAATATCAGGTATTTGAGGGAGATGCCCCCTGCAAGCAGTCTGAGATTTTTGTAACTCTCTCTGCAGGGGCCAGCTCGGCTCCTGCTGTGATCAATGGCCTGAAACAGCCGCTCCCCGACCTGGCACACTCTGCTATCAGGCCCATTATCATTCTGTATGTCGGCCTAATGATCACATACAGAATGATAATGGGCCTCTGCACAGGACACCATTTGCTGGGCCTTCTCATGCCAGAGCCCTAGGCATAGCAAAATGCTTTTTGTTTATGTCCCCTTAGCGTTTACATGTCAGATCCCCAGGGGATGATTGAGGAGTGTTGTATTTCTATCTAGGACCCTAATTCGATATTCCTGATTTATGCCCTTACATGGGTATAACAAACAATATCCTTATAAAGGCATAAGAATCATATCCATATTTAGTAATAGCCCATGCAGTCCAACTACGGCAAGGCTACTCCCCTAGACTCCTAGAAAGTACAACGCGTTCTTTAAACAAACCAAGCCTCCAGCAGCCCGGGAAATCCCCCCTGCTTTTGTTTTGATTTGAACAAGAACTCCTGGAGTCCAGAAAGAACTGTTAGTTCTTAGTGACGTCTTATGTCCAACCTTACGTCAAACCCGGCACCTTTCAGGTATAACTATACCAACAGTTGCCTTAAGCAAAGACACGGTGGTTTGGAGCAGAGCGGCTATCTACTTGCCGAGAGTCCAGCTGATGCGAGAGCCCATGGACGCCGCCCCTCCCTTTTGACGCACTGAGAGAGACGCTGTCTTTTCTCCTGCCGAGAAATCCAGCTCCGGTGTTTCCAGCCGCCCTTGCGGGTTGCTGGGATATCGAGTCCTGGGAGAGAGATACCAGACCTCCTGCATTCTATTACCCAGGTACAGAGCTGACTAAACCATTAAAGAGAATACTTGATTCAGATTCTTGGCAAAACCAACTTAACTTAAACTGCTACTTATTTACTCCTTCCCACGTATAAGGCTTAGGTCAGGTACACCGGGGTAGGCGTATTTAGAAGCACCAGTTGAGTACGTTAGTCAATGTTTTTATGTATGTATATATTTTATCTATTTTAAAGTATCATATGGCTAAGAAACCATATCAATGCTTTTACAGTATTATTTTATAAATCTCCTTTTACTGTACGCACTTTACTTTACTATAAGTATTGCAATTGTGGCAATTCATTTCTCTTGCATGAGAAAGAAGACTGCTCAATAAATAACACCTTTTATTGAAAACGCCCGTCTCTCTATTTCTCTGCACTCTGGTGAAACTAAGTATGCACGATTGACTGAGTGAAATAGCTGTCTATTGTTTTCACACGACTCTAGAGATACACTCTTATTCTGAGGGAGCAAAGTTGTCATGTTTTATGGTTGTCAGAAGCTAATCCCTTCTTGTCTATCCAGGGAAGTTAAACTCCTCCTTGTTTATTCGAGAATGTTTCTAGTGACCTCTGAGCTAGCTGGCAAAACTAATTAAGTCTAATATAGTCAGTAGAGACCTAGTCGACCTCAGTCCTACGTCTACACTGCTGTTTATATTATTCCAATGCGCAGAGCCTATTGGGAATATAGGAACTACACTACATGGTGCCCAACATTTGGTAAGGCAATAATCTAACGCAAGACACTAGAGTAACTCAGTCGTGCTTTTTCACACAGAACCCTTTTCCCGTAAAAACTCACAAAGACGTCTGTAGTGGGTAAAAGGTTAAAATCCGCCGGAACTTAGTAGGAAGAGATTCCTATGTATAGTTTTAGGTTTAGTCAACGTTGAAGGATACAGTGTTCCAAAATATTGTGCACCTAATCTTTGTTTCCTTGAAACTTGATCTGCAACAAAAACCTTTCTGTCAGTAAAATGGTGGAAAGTGACGATGAAACAGAGAGAGCTAGAATAGCAGCTCAACTCGTAGCAAATGACACAACTCTCCAACAGAATGACCCGGATGCTATACTCCTCCCGGCAGATATAAGAATAACCATAGCTATTAAACTTATAGAAAATGGACTGACATCACGAGGTGGTACAGTCATATTCGTGGTAGAGGCCCATGAATATCGGCAGACAGAGGTATTCTATTCATGGATAAACTTTCCAGCAGCAAACGCTGTAACACACGAATTCCACTTTTACAAAATAGAGGAACCTCCGGATGAATACACTCCTTTCGAGGATGTTGGAATCCCACTAAATTGCCAAGAGCACCTGCTCTGGTTTAAAGGAGCCCTAAAACATCATAATCACATTACCAGGCTAGGTCCACTAGGTAGACCAGGAGCCACATGGCCGGTTCTAGCCAGCTACACACCACATCCAGACATTGAAAAAATGTCGGACCGGGAACTTTTAGCTCAGCTAAAATTACTAATTAAAATACATAGACAATTAGTCCAATATGTAATGCGGACTTCAACAGTCCAACCAGCGATTAACATTCCACAGCTGACCCCTCATCAGGGGAACACAAACAAAATTACACCACAGAACATACAATCATGTCTTGGTAAAATACCCTCAAAACGGGAACAAATTCCATTCTGGTTAGCACAAAAAAATCACTCAAATAGAGGCAGTATTTCCTAATACTACAGCTCATGAAAAACACAGAATTCTGACTATCTGTCTTCCAATGGGGATCGCACCACATGTGGAAGACTGTGACACTTGGGGCACAGTCTTTGCTTCCATCTACACAAAAACACATGGTGTTCCGTCCATGGCGGTAATACCAGATGTGCTAAGACAGATTCAAGATTCAAAATGAATACGGTCCAGAACCTGCTTTAACTCTGGGTATGAAATTACTGAAAGACTTCAAGCAGGTCTCGGCTATATTACTAGCCAACATAAAAGGAGAAGCAGCATCTGTGGCGATCCGCCAGAAATTGAAAGAAACAGATATAGCAGAACAACCATTTGAACTTGCCAGAATCATAGAAAAATCCTATGAAGAACTAGGTAGAGATAGTTTGGGTGGGAAACCAGTAAAACCCCAACTAACCTAAAATCCTGAAAAAACCTTTATTAAAAATAATCTAAATACTCCAAAAAGGAGGTGGGATGGTAATAAACAATCCACTCCCAAGGAAAAACGATTCCAGTCCAGAGGAAGGTCTCCTCAACGGAGAGAAATATCTCCTGACCGAGGAAACAAGTCTCCCCAGAGGGAGCCCTCTGAGAAAAGATACAACCTTAGAAATAGGGATAATTTGAAAAAACCTGATAGATATCAAGATATTGATACACGTCCCTCTCGATCTTTCCAGACTTCCTCGCAGAAATCGGAAAGAAGAGGACGGTCAGAACACAGGGAAGAGCGCGTCAAGTCCAAAGACAAGGAACCTGCTCATCAAAGTAAAAAATTACAATTTCCAAAAAAGAAGGTAGCCACTATTAAAATAATAAAACATGCCGATGATACTGAGGACACAACTGAAAAACGGAGAGTGGGCCCAGACAATGCTAGACAGCGCAGAAGAAGTGACCATAGCTCGCAAGATCCTGATGAATCTTCTGGAGACAGTGGACACGAATGAATACATTCAGGTGGAAACTGCAGACACCAGGGTTAGCAAACCTCATAAAATATACGAAATAACAATACGTATAGAGGGGGACAAGACTAGGAAAGTAAGGGGTCTCTTTTGGGATAACCTTTCGAAAGGCTATGACATCCTTCTAGCTGAGAAAGACTGGCCACCAGAGTTTGTCAGGGAGTGCCCTCATGGCGAAGAAATGATTATGCCTGCCTTCTCAAATCATATTACAATTCATAAAAAATCCATATATGCAAGAAAATGGGCCGTGGCCCAAGCTCCTGCATTATATAAAAATCATATAGGATGGGATGAGGATTCTCCTCCTCACAAAATCCAGTTAAAAAGTCAACCCACTGCACAAAGGCAGTACCCAGTTAAACAGGAAGCTAAAAAGCAAGTCAGGGAGATCTTAGATCAACTTGAATACCAGGGGGTGATTGAAACATGCACCTCACAAATGAACAATCCTCTGTTTCCTGTCTCCAAGCCAGACGATTCATATCGTCTAGTTTTGGACTACAGACACCTAAACTCCTGTTGCAAACCATTTGCAGTACAAAATTCACACAGTGTAGCACTAATGAATAACATCGTGCGCAAAAAATACAAAACGACATTAGACATTTGTAATTTCGATGTTTTTATGCCAGTCTCATGGATATAAAGCAGGATGATATTGAAAAACACAATGAGAAATGGGCAGAGAAGTTAGAGGGCGATTTAGGAAGGTTTCAGGACTCGTTGGAGTTAGGAAGGACAATCTTATGCTCTGCGTCACTGCAGTCGCAACACTATAAAACCCTTTACTCACTTTATTATACCCCGGCCAGGATAGCGAAATGGGGTGGAACTACAGGTATTACATGTCCGAGGTGTAACTCAGGTGAAGCAGATATAATCCATATGTTTGCACTATGTCCGCAGCTTCATACCCTTCTAAAAGATATAGAGATGTTCTTTGAGGCCTCTCTAAAATTTAAGATTAGTCTTAGACCTGTACATATTCTGTTAGGAATTGTTCCAGAGGATGGTATCCCACAGAGGGAATTTATCTTTATAGCCATGGCAGTGTACAGGCTCTGTATCGCCAGGGCTTGGCTGGATAAGAATCCTCCAGGGTTGCAAATATGGTTGTCTAATTTGTTAGCAGCATATAACTTAGAAAAACATATCTATGCAAGAAAAGGCAGGAAAAAAAGGCAGATGGGAATTCGAATTTGGGAACCACTTAGCAATTGGAGAGCAGGGTTGGGATAGTACTTTCGGGATGTGTAGGAACTCTTTGTATAAGTTAAAATATAAATTGAACATGTTGTTTTATCCTTTATCCCCTTTATTGTTTATCTATGTATATGCCCGATATGAACAATTTTCACGACTATGGTCATGTCTGAATTTATATTTGCTTGATTAATTTATGGTTTTGGAATGTAGACACTGTATATGTTTAAAATCTTGTGCTGTATGGAAAATAAATAAAAATATATATAAATAGAAAAGAAAAAAAAAAGACATTTGTAATGGATTCTTTTGTCAAAACATTGCACCTGAGAGCAGGTATTTGACCGCGTTCTCAATAATGGAGTCGCAAAAACACTTCTGTCGATTCTCACAGGGATTCAAGAATAGCCCAGGATTATTCTCAGCAAGGGTAACAGAGTTACTACAAATATATGATGATGAGGCATTATCTTATGTCGATGACATCTATCTCACAGGCGATGACCTGGAGACTCACTTGAAAAGAGTTAACACCATAATACTTGGGTTTGCAGCTGAGGGTTACAAATTCAACTTTAAAGAGTCACGAATTGCCCATCTAACTGTCCTATTTTTAGGATATGAATTATCAAGTGAAGGCAAGAGCCTAGCAGACAACTTCTTAGAGAAATGCGCTGTACTCCAAGCACCAAAAAGAACTTACAATCAATACTAGGTTTCCTGAATTTCGGAAGAACATACATTCTAAATTATGCAGAGAGGGTTAAACCTCACTATGAATTAATAAAACCTGATTTCAAACCAATAAATTGGACTCAGAAACACACAGAAATTTTGAGATCATTGCAAACAGACATGTTAGCTAAAACAAAATTACAAACTTGCGAAAACGTACGCAACCTTGTAATCTGAGTCATCCCAGGAAGATGCGGATTCACGTACCTGACCTCTAATGAGGGAGAAACGGTACCAATAGCTTACAAATCACACTTGTACACACAAGCTGAAATGAAATTCAATTCTACTGAAAAAATTCTGATAGCGGTTCAAACTGCTGTAGCAAAAGAAAGAGCCCAAGCGCAAGGCAGAAGAATAACTGTTTTAACAGCAGAATCAGCCCTTGAGGCATTAACAAGCCCACGCAATTTGACTGCTGTGGCATTCGATCCAAAATGGATACAATGGGAAGATTCTCTTGCTGCAGAAGACGTGAAATACTATTTTGACCCGAAAATGATAAAACTAAAAAATCTAGAATTGAAGAAGAATATCCTCTGCCAATCGAAATTCTGCCTCTCGAACAGTACACATGTGTAATCTATATGGACAGATTTGCACAACATTACGATGTAGAGAAAAAATCCTACAACGCAGCGTGCGCAATTGTTAAAGGTCGCTGGCGCTTTGGTAAATTCAGACCAATAGTCACCAAAACTGAATCACTCAGAAAATGCTCAACTCAGCGAGCTGAAATAAGATCTTTAAAGCTGGCGCTTGAAAATGCCGATCGCGAATTCCCCACACTAATAGTGTGCGATTCGCATTACTGCGTCAAGTCTTACAATAATGACTTGCAGAACTGGGTTCAAAATGATTACAAAGAAGAGACAGGTGCCACAATAAAGCATAAGAGGCTTTGGGAACAGGTAGTTCTTTTGCATAAAGAACTACAAAAGACTCACGTGATACATACACTGAGTCATCAACGTGATGGTGTTCACGTTGCAGGGAATTCATTAGCTGACACAGCCACAGCGAAAGCGGTTCAACCGGCTTCCGTAGCCACAAAAAAGCATCCAGAAAAATACATAGATGGGGAAACGATGCTGGCGGTAAATGCGTCGTTGAAAGGCGACTATGCAGCATTACCTGTGAACTATTCACTCAATAATACATACATAATTGATGCAAACTCCGTTCCTTTTGCTCAAATCCCTGGAGTGGGGGACAGAGTAATTCCAAACACGAACAGGAGAGTCTTCTTGATTGAAGCGGCACACATGGGATTGGGTCTAAGGCACCAAGAGATCAAGGAATCTCTGAAAGAATTACAATCAGAATACTGGTGGCCGGGGATGAGCCTGCAACATTACAGATTTGCAATGAGCTGTCCAAACTGCAACAGAGATCGCAGTCATGAACCGACCGGAGTATTGCCAGGACCCTTTTATTAGAAAGCAACAGGCTATCTATACGCAAAAATCCAGCAGGAGAAATGCGTCCCCATAATATTTGAGACTAGATTCACTTAAAATGTAGACATCAGCGCTTGGCTGACGCCAGAACTGTTATAAAAGATTTGCGAGTCTTTATTGGCACATACGCAATTGGCATGCTACATTCTGACCAGGGTCCTGCGTTTAGCTCTAGGTCTTACAAGGAGGCCATGGCCAGCATGGGCATTGCATTGCAGTACTCTTCTCCATTCCATCCTGAGGGAAATGCGGTAGTGGAAAGAAACAAAAGGGACATAAAGCAATCTATAACGGCGAGGGTATTAGGTTCGGCTGATGGGTGGGTCAAACATTTAACAAGTGTCCAACGTAGTCTTAATAATCTGCCAAGAAATTCTCTAAAAGGTCTCACTCCGTACGAACTATTGTTCGGCACTAGAATGCACATTCAGGACCTTGATAGTCACACTTCAGTAGTAGAAGAAAAATCCTTTGATATCAAAGACCGTTTGGCTGTTTTACAGGACTTAAATGAAACAAGAAGAAACCTGAGCAATACAAAGTTAAAACAACAGCCAACAGCCACTGAAGAAAAACCACCTGTCCCAGCAAGACCCGTCTGGATTCCAAAGATTGGGGATCTGGTCAGAGAGAAGATCACGGGGAAGAAGGAATTTGGGCCTTCTTACAGAAAAGCAGTACCTGTCTTAGCTGTCAGCGAAACACGATCAGTTGTACTACCGCTCCTTGCTGGTAAAAAGGAGAACCGAGTTGTATCCATCGACCTGGTAAAACCACAAAAATGTGGCCAATAATAAGTAGTAGGCCCAGTGGACTCCCAAGAAATAGCAGAGTACCAAAATTTGCTACAATCCAAGAGGTCCAAACTGAGAGACTAATCACATTTGATAAACCTGCAGTGAATAAAAAAGTACTATGCAACAAAGCCATGGAACTTGTGCCTCTGGAAACCCAAATTGCAACAGTTCGTCAAGAAACGCCAGTCTACAACGATGTAGCCTCGGACTATGCTAATGAGACAAAAAAAAATCCAAAAGCAAATGAAAATTCGGAAGCAATTCCAACAATTGCCAGAACTGCATCTGGCTACTTCATCAATTTCGATGACTTTTCTGAAGATCCAAGCGAGCCTGAAGAAACGCCAGCAACAAAAACTTTCAAAGACAAAGTAACTGAACTCTTTCATCAACTAAAAGAAACCTATCTGATTTCACCATGGATTGAATTTTGGATTGGGTTAGGTGTACTTTTCCTCCTGCTTTGGCTCATCATGGTTCTATGTTTGGGAAAATTAATTGAAGGAAAATATAGTACAATGGACACAGCAAGTCAGAACATCAACTTGGTCCTAAAGCCTCACACATCCTCTCACATCGAGAAAAGAGAACTGTCATCAGTGAACATCACAGCCAATCCAATACCCGGTGGGGTAGCATGGGACAGAACTGATTATGACATTTTTGGCCCGATTGAGCTCTTGAAGTATCTACACCAGTTTAAGGTTTCCTTAAGTGACTTTGTAACACCAAGTACTTTCTCTGATGATTGGGACTTTGAAAACATTAATAATATGTCAGATTTGGTAATGTCAGCAAAATTTACAGAACATGATTATTTACAGGGTTCATCAAATTATGAAGAAATGTATTGCTATAACCATTTTGGTCATGACTATTTGCATAAATCTGCTCAACCTAGAAATGTTTTAAATTATAACCAATGGGAACATTGTGCAACACCGCCTAAAGGCAGCTCGAAAACATTCTATGAGAAATTCCCATACTTCTCAGGGTTTAACACAAGTGATGCAGAAACGTATTATTTTAAAATGTTAAATAAGACAGGAATGAAAACAATGTTGACAAATACTAAATTAATCTATTCTGAAACATGTTATGAAATTGAATTCTGGAAAAACAACATTGAAACAAAAACCATCTGGAGTACAAAAGAATGGCAGGTCCAAGGTTTAGAAGCCTTGACCAACGACCCCGCCACCGCCAGAGCCAACCTGCACGAAGGGATGAGAGACGTAGCCGAATGGATGACGACCAGCCGCCTGAAACTGAACTCAGACAAGACGGAGGTCCTCATCCTGGGCTCCACGCCCTCCGCCTGGGACGACTCCTGGTGGCCCCCCGCCCTGGGCACCGCGCCCAAACCGACGGACCACGCACGCAACCTGGGCTTCATCCTGGACTCCTCCCTCTCCATGACCAGACAAGTCAACGCCGTCTCCTCGTCATGCTTCAACATCCTGCGCATGCTACGTAAGATCTTCCGGTGGATCCCCACCGAGACGAGGAAGACGGTCACCCAAGCCCTCGTCACCAGCCGACTGGACTACGGCAACGCCCTCTACGCCGGAACCACTGCCAAACTCCAGAAGAGACTCCAGCGGATCCAGAACGCCTCGGCGAGACTCATCCTCGACATCCCCCGACGCAGCCACATCTCCGGACACCTGAGAGATCTGCACTGGCTCCCGGTCAACAAGAGAATCACCTTCCGTCTCCTCACCCACGCACACAAAGCCCTACACGACCAAGGCCCGAGCTACCTCAACAACCGGATCAACTTCTACACTCCCAAGCGCCTCCTCAGATCAACCAACCACGCCCTCGCCGCCGTCCCCCGCATCCGAAGAGCGACAACAGGAGGAAGGTCCTTCTCCTACCTGGCCGCCAAGACCTGGAACTCACTTCCCACCAATCTGCGCCTGACCCAAGACCACCTCTCCTTCAGGAAGAAGCTCAAGACCTGGCTGTTCGAGCAGTAGCGGCACCCCCCCCCCTCCCAGCGCCTTGAGACCCTACGGGTGAGTAGTGCGCTCTACAAATGACCTGATTGATTGATTGATTGAAGCATTATTTAGAGCCTTCGTGATCCCAGAACAAATAATATTCTTGAATGGCACCATTCAACAGACTACTTGTCTTGGCCTAGCTAAGATAAAAGACTTAAACAAACCGTCTATTCCGAAGCCCATACCTGATAGTAATAGCACTACAGATGTGGAGATTAACCCTGGGCGTAGTTCGCGGAGCCGCACTCCGCGGAGCTACGCGAAGACGCAGTTGCACTCCGCGAACTTCACGTAGCTCCGCGGACATGCGTAGTAGCTTGCTAGACCCGTTCGCGCGCCATTTTTCGTCTTCGGGAGCGCGGTGCGCGTGTTCGGGGCGCTGCCTGCATGCTCGAGATAGCTGTGTGTTAGACATGTTGGGGAACTCATCTTCTCGTTCGCACTGCCAAAGTGCGTGATCGCGTCAAATATCGCGCGAACTTACCCCGGCGCACGCGATAATGTTATTCAGCGCGCGAGAACTACGCTACGCACCGGATCGCGGAGTAATCGACAGCTTCGCGTTCTCCGTAGAACGCGGAGTTGCCAAAACTCCGCAAGCTCCGCGAACGGAGCGTAGTTCTTCGCCCAGGGTTAGTGGAGATACACGTATCCCATATTTTACACCAAAACAGAACACAACCTGATTGGAAAAAATGGTTGATCTGGCCCACAGACACAAATAACTGTCAAGATAGATTCCTGAACAAAACACAGGGGTTCAAAATGACCAGGCCAGACCCAAGATACTCCGAGAGACAACATCCAGGGATAGTTACAACATACAGTGTAGGGAAACTATGCCTTGAGTGGCTACAGAAATCCACACTGGCTGAAATTAAGCAACACTTGACTTTACTTAAAGACGGTGCTGACTTGCGTGATTTCATACTGGGCCACGCAAACAGCGTCAAAAACGTTTCATAACGGCCGGTATATACGCTGCTTACAACGAGGCCTGGAAAGTAACACCAATTGAAAAAGCAGAAAAAATACGAGAAATTGATCGTATTAATTTGGAAAAATCACTTTCTGTAGTGGCCAATGAATTAATGACTCTGTCCTCCAGAATATATTCACCGGACAGCATTGTATCATCTGCTATTGATATAATAGAGCAGGACTTGCTAATGTTACAACATGGTCAGTCCGAATTGCGTTCTATTGTACAGCTTGGCTGGACGTTGCAAAATCTGCGTTCAGGCTACGTGCCATGGCGTTTAATCAACACAACGTCATTTTTCTCTATCTTTAACCTTACTGATAAACAAATCAGTTTGGCACAAAAAGGAGCAGACTATACGATTCTGAGCATTGAAAAACTTGAGAGATTACCATTGACAATGTCAGAAAGACCGGTCATTGAATGGATAATACACGGAATAATTACGATTCCGATAACAACTTTCCAGTTTAAATATTGCCAAGAGTATATACCAGCGGGCCAGTATGAAAGGTTGGGTAAAGGATACATCAAGTCAACAAGGAAATTACCTTATACACACAAATGTTATAGTGAAAGGATAAAGGGGGTATTTCTTAGTGGTAAAAATTGTAAAAAATCACTAAGTGGTACACTTCTGTGTCAAGGTATTAACTTGCATGGAGCCTGCGAAGGGTCTTCGAGTAACCTTTCATGTCACCTGCATGGCACTCCTGCAAAACAGATAGAGCCATTTTTTAGACAACTTTCCATCGACAGTTACATTCTAAGAAGTGATCACAGCTGTTGTGGCATGGTGCCCGGAAAAGCCTATCTCGTGAGCGTTAGTTCCATGGTCACTTGCTGTATGCAAGTATTGTATCCAAACAGCAATCCAGACATGGAGGCTGCGTTGTGGCCTTATTTGAATATCTCTTCTATTCGAATTGATACTTTAAGCAGAATGAAGTCTATTCTTTTACAGACATCTGTGCCTTTAACGTCATCAAAAGAAACGTATGATCAGCAAGTTGCAAGGACAACGGCATAGATACATTCCTTATTATAAACAAATTGCCCCGTGCATTTCGTAGAAATGTTAGGTCAAATCTTAAACATGTCTGATACCAGTGGCATCGCAAATGTATTTAAGACAATTTTTTCGGGACTGTTAACACCCTTTGAAACAGTTCTGGGCATCTTTCCGAATTTTGTCCATTCAATCTTTGGCGGCCTACCTTTAATTTTAGGACTGGTAGCAGGAATTTTATTTTTGTTCCTTCTGCTCCGATATGGCAAGCCAAGTCACAGACAAGACTCCAGCAACGATGGAAGAAACAATCCTAGCTATACGCTATCGGGACCACATAACTAAAGTCCTCGGATTAGCCCGGCTAAGAGATCTGAATATGACCTGGTTACTTTCATTCAGACCAATCTGGCAAAATGGCATCTTACCTGTGCTTCGATGTATGCTATGGGGAGAAGAATGCGTGTTGGACGTCTGTCTTACACTACCATCAGCAGAACAACTTTCCAGTTTAAATATTGCCAAGAGTATATACCAGCGGGCCAGTATGAAAGGTTGGGTAAAGGATACATCAAGTCAACATGGAAATTACCTTATACACTCAAATGTTATAGTGAAAGGAAAAAGGAGGTATTTCTTAGTGGTAAAAATTGTAAAAAATCACTAAGTGGTACACTTCTGTGTCAAGGTATTAACTTGCATGGAGCCTGCGAAGGGTCTTCGAGTAACCTTTCATGTCACCTGCATGGCACTCCTGCAAAACAGATAGAGCCATTTTTAGACAACTTTCCAACGACAGTTACATTCTAAGAAGTGATCACAGCTGTTGTGGCATGGTGCCCAGAAAAATGGCAAAATGGCATCTTACCTGTGCTTCGATGTATGCTATGAGGAGAAGAATGCATGTTGGACGTCTGTCTTACACTACCATCAGCAGTACCAATGGATACAGATACCTTGCTAGGTCCGGTAACGACTCATGCATCATGTTGTCCCCAGCGGCTACTAATTCTGATGACGGCATTCGTTGAGACT
Source organism: Lissotriton helveticus (assembly GCF_964261635.1). Classification (NCBI taxonomy): domain Eukaryota; kingdom Metazoa; phylum Chordata; class Amphibia; order Caudata; family Salamandridae; genus Lissotriton; species Lissotriton helveticus. The sequence goes on from NC_136057.1 coordinate 290,238,260, forward strand.
TCACCACTACGAGTATGTGGCAGTGGAGTACGAGATGAGAGCAGCATCACACAGGTACAACCTTCTGTGAGCATTGCTGATCCTGACATCGATGATAGTAATCATTCTCACACATGCACTGTTTCGGCATTTTCGAACTTGGTCGAACTTTCACCTGATGTTGTAGACCAATTTTTTGCGAGTTTGTCTGAAATGATGTTCTCCCCTGAACAACGGGAATAACTTTTTAAACAACGAGCACACAGCGTTCCCTGAACTCTGAATTCGGCCTTCAGCTTTGATAAACAAAAGCTACTGAAAACATTTGGAACTATTTTTCCCCTGAAAGCAAAATTATTTTCTTTCACTTCCAAAATATTTACCTTTTTTTTGGCACATGTACTCTGCTTAAAGTCGAACTATTCTTAGAGAACAGAGCTTCTATTTTAGGAATTCTAGAGACGATATTTTACCTCAGCCTCTAGCACATGTACAGCATTTGTATTAATATGTGATGGAATGGTCTCGACCTTCTTTTCTGTATTCAGAGCCATTTCATGTGTAATTTTCGCAATTCATTCAGCTGATATATATATGCAATTTTAACTGAATGATACCACTACTTGAAAAGCGTACAGTACCAATACTCATTTTCGTGTATTTACCATATACCATTTCAAATGCGATTTATGTATTTTGGGGTGGGTTGGAAAATACACATGCATCGTTATATGTTTACTATTGCTTAGTTTTAGTAATGATGGACATTAGATCGTGGAGTGGGTGTTGTATTTCTATCTAGGACGCCAATTCGATATTCCCGATTTATGCCCTTATATGGTTATAACAAACAATATCCTTATAAAGGCATAAGAATCATATCCATATTTAGTAATAGCCCATGCAGTCCAACTACGGCAAGGCTACTCCCCCAAGACTCCTAGAAAGTACAACGCGTTCTTTAAACAAACCAAGCCTCCAGCAGCCCGGGAAATCCCCCCCTGCTTTTGTTTTGATTTGAACAAGAACTCCTGGAGTCCAGAAAGAACTGTTAGTTCTTAGTGACGTCTTATGTCCAACCTTACGTCAAACCCGGCACCTTTCAGGTATAAATATACCAACACTTGCCTTAAGCAAAGACACGGTGGTTTGGAGCAGAGCGGCTATCTACTTGCCCGAGAGCCCAGCTGATGCGAGAGCCCACGGACGCCGTCCCTCCCTTTTGACGCACTGAGAGAGACGCTGTCTTTTCTCCTGCCGAGAAATCCAGCTCCGGTGTTTCCAGCCGCCCTTGCTGGTTGCTGGGATATCGAGTCCTGAGAGAGAGATACCAGACCTCCTGCATTCTATTACCCAGGTACGGAGCTGACTAAACCCTTAAAGAGAATTCTTGATTCAGATTCCTGGCAAAACCAACTTAACTTAAACTGCTACTTATTTACTCCTTCCCACGTATTAGTCTTAGGTCAGGTACACCGAGGTAGGCGTATTTAGAAACACCAGTTGAGTACGTTAGTCAATGTTTTTATGTATGTATATATTTTATCTATTTTAAAGTATCATATGGCTAAGAAACCATATCAATGCTTTTACAGTATTATTTTATAATACTCCTTTTACTGTACGCACTTTAATTTACTATAAGTATTGCAATTGTGGCAATTCATTTCTCTTGCATGAGAAAGAAGACTGCTCAATAAATAACACCTTTTATTGAAAACGCCTGTCTCTCTATTTCTCTGCACTCTGGTGAAACTAAGTATGCACGATTGACTGAGTGAAATAGCTGTCTATTGTTTTCACACGACTCTAGAGATACACTCTTATTCTGAGGGACCAAAGTTGTCATGTTTTATGGTTGTCAGAAGATAATCCCTTCTTGTCTATCCAGGGAAGGTAAACTCCTCCATGTTTATTCGAGAAAGTTTCTAGTGACCTCTGAGCTAGCTGGCAAAACTAATTAAGTCTAATATAGTCAGTAGAGACCTAGTCGACCTCAGCCCTACGTCTACACTGCTGTTTATATTATTCCAATGCGCAGAGCGTATTGGGAATATAGGAACTACACTACAGGAGATCAGGTTTTTTCTTTTTTCAGTGGGGTAGAGGAGGCATATATGATCTGAGCCTACAACTCTCCCTAACATACCATCATCACAGATTTTTTACTCGAACGCCCTGGGTTCCCTTTTTTGATTCACAAGTTTGTGAACCTTTTAAAGGCTTGTTACTTTGTGGTTGAGGGCTCCTTCACAGGCCTGGTTCTAGAGGGAGGGCCGGGTGGGCCAGGCCCACCCAAGAGAGCCCCTGGCTCTCCCAAGGTCTGTACTCAAGCAAATAGTGTCCATTTGTTTTTTGTTTTTCAAGTGTCTGTGTGCCCTTACACTTTGTTTAATCACCTCACTTGTATGATGTTTAGTTAGGCTCCTAAAAGTATCTGCATCTATAGAGGATGTTGATGTCTCCCACACACAAAAGAACACCAGTGTGTCTGACACTCCCACTACAGCAAAATACAGTGATTGCAAGCGCCCATAGCAATTGGGAATCAGGCAGCGAAATGTCACATGTGTATACACACACAAACACACACTCTTGCTCTCAGGGAGAACACTTAGAGAATATATATATTAGTAGTGAGTTTTTTTTTCTTTCTATAGTAGGGCCTTTCCTAAATGAGAAATATTTTGCGTTTTGACAGTTAAATAAGAACATTTTATGGACCATTCGGATTACTTCACATAATATGCGTGTGAATTTAGATAGTTATAAGTGCAGTTTTGTGACTTTTGCTGGAGTCATGTGTAACCTGTAGGACTCTGTTTTTAACACCAACACAGACTTCTCAGCATTTCTTCTGAAGTTGATGAAATGGAAGTCACTGGTTAGACAAATACAAATTCTTGCTATTTAGAATACTTTATATTGGTACAATGTGGCTACATATATTTTATGAAGGAATATATTATATCAAGCACTATCAGACACAATTGTATATTTGTTCAATAAAAAAATAAAGTTTTCAGTGTGAGTGTAAGTTAAAATGGAATGTAAACTGCAACACACAAAAAAACAAGTCTCAAAAGTACTAAGGGCCAGATGTAGGTAATTCTATTTTACCACTTCTTAAATACCGAATTTTACCGATTCGGTATTTAAGAAGTGGTAAAATAGAGGGGGGGGGGGTGTAGGTAACACAGACTCGGTAAATACCGAATCGTTAAGATTCGGTATTTACCGATTCTGTAAATACCGATTCGGTAACGCCCATTGATTCCTATGGGCATTGAAGCCCATAGGAATCAAAAGGCATTACCGAATCGGTATTTACCGATTCGGTAAATACCGATTCCAGCAAGGGTGCAGGGGGTGTCACTTTGACACCCTCTAGCACCCCAAAGACGGGCATGTGTGCCATGTGGCACACAGACATGCCCTAAGGGCATGTCTGTCTGTCACATGGCTAGGTGTGCATGCACACATGTGCATGCACACCTGGATTCAGTATTTTACCACCCAATTGGATTGGGTGGTAAAATACCGAATCTGTAGGGCCTTTGGGACTGGGATTCGATATTTTACAGAATCGGTAAATTTACCGAATCGGTAAATTTACCGAATCTGTAAAATGATGCCCCTACATCCCAAATACCCATTTACCGGTCGGTAACGGCCGAAATCGGCCGTTACCGGTCGGTAAATGGCCTCTTACATCTGGCCCTATATCACATAATTGAAGATTTTTTAAAAACATCTTATTATTAACAACTACTGTAACTATTTGTGAATATTGCAGGAAGTCTCGGCTTATTGATCACTAATTCTGTATTTCACTGTGTGTTTTTTGTCAAGATACAATTTATGTATGCTAATTCCTTAAAGGTATATGTTTGCGTTGTAGCCTGCACATATTTCACCATGAACTTCTGTTAAAAACTATGCATTAGATTATCCCAGTGACCTAGGTCCATGTAAGGAGTTGACCTTGAACACTGTGCCTGATCTTGGTAATCCGAGTAGGATGGTAATACCGCAGTCCAGAGATTAATACTGTGCACAAGCCTGAACAGTACAGAGCCTTACTTTATGTTATGTTATGTTATGTTAATGGAACTTATAGCGCGCACAGCTGCTCCAGCAAAGGAGCGTCCTGGCGCTTGACAAGGTAACCACACAACACAACTAGCAGGCAGCAAACAGAAAAAACCGACAGGCATTAAGGAAATAAGAAGGTCTTGATGGCCCTACGGAATGAAAGGAGGTCATCCAGCGCACGTATATTTAAAGGTAGAGAGTTCCACAGGACCGCAGCCCGAACTTGGAAAGAGCGGCCTCCGGCTCGGCTAAGCTTAAATCACGGGACTACTGCAAGATCATGGATCTTAAAGGACGAGCAGGGACATACGGGGACAGAAGTTTCCTATGAATCAGGGCAGAAAATCCCTTAAGGATTTTATAGGACAGGCAGAGCACTTTAAATTGAATCCTCTGCTTGACCGGTAGCCAGTGAAGGGAACGCAAAGTGTGGGCAGCGGAACAGAACCTGGGCAGACCCACCACTGCTCTGGCAGCCGCGTTCTGAACACGTTGCAGACGTGCAATCTCGGCCTGATTCACCCCTACCAAGAGGGAGCTTGCGTAGTCAAGCCGAGAGACCACCGTCGCCTGCAGCACAAGCTGCCTAGTCGAGGCATCGAAGAATTTCAAGGCTGCTCTTAGACCTCGTAGAATGCCAAAACAGCAGGCGGCAGTTCTCTTAGTATGAGAAACAAAGCTAAGGGCGGAATCTAGCCACACCCCGAGATTTTTTATCTCCGTTACCGGAGTCGGGGTGATCCCAAGTTCTAGAGGCCACCATATGTCGCCCCAAAGTTCAGACTGCTTACCGATTATCAATATTTCAGTTTTTTTGCGTTCAGCTGGAGACAGTTGGAATTCATCCAGCTGGCAAGGGCCCTCAGTCCATTCTGGAACCTAGGGGCCTCCAGATCGGAGTCCCCACTGAGCGTGACCGCCAGCTGAGTGTCGTCAGCGTATGAGACCATAGACAAGCCCCACTGCTTGACAACATCAGCCAGCGGCCTCACGTAAAGATTGAACAACGTGGGGCTCAGCGACGATCCCTGGGGAACCCCATGGTCCAGAGGATGGGATTTGGACTGATAGGGCGGAATAGCCACGCAAAAGGATCGATCGGCAAGAAAAGAACGGAACCACTGGAGGGCAGTCCCTATGATGCCAGCTTCTTGCAGGCACTGGAGAAGAATCTGGTGAGAGACGGTGTCAAAGGCGGCGCTAAGATCTAATAAAACAAGCACCGCCGTTTGACCCGAGTCTAACACCGAGCGCAGGTGTTCCACCATGGAAAGAAGGGCTGTCTCTGTGCTGTGGTCAGCACAGAAACCATTCTGCGTAGGGTCCAAGATGTTTGCCCGCAGAAGGTGGTCGGAGAGGGCCCTATTCACATGTGCTTCCGCTACTTTCGCCGGCCACGGAAGAAGCGATATCGGACGGTGGTTCTCTGGTTTAAGGGAATCTAAACCAGGCTTCTTCAGAATGGGCGTAACCACCGCGTGCTTCCACTTGGCGGGGACCATACCAGAGGCAAGTGAAAGATTAATCAGAGAGCACACCGGTAAAAAAAATCAAAAGATGCCGGGTCCCTGAACAGAGCCGGTCTCAACGGATCTGCCGGAGAACCAGACTTAGTATGCTGGGCCAATTGATTAAAGCTCTCAGGCAGTAAGCAAGGAAAGGTATGCAGGACAGGATGCTCCGCGGGACTAGACGACGGTCCTGTAAACAATGTGGGAGTAGGGAAGGTTCGGTGGATGGCTTGGACCTTCTCAAGGAAGAAGCTCGCCAAGGCCTCACAGTGTGAAATAGAGCAAGTGTCGCTAATAGGGGCCTTTTTAGCCATCAAATCTTTGAGAGCCTTAAAGATGGATTTAGAATCCATCTTTAAGGCTGTTGCGGAACTCAAGAGAGTAAAATGCAGCACGGGCTCTGCAGACAGCGCGATGGTAGGTTTTAATAGTAGCAAGATATGACGCTTTTTTACTAGTATCATAGGCTTTCCGCCATTCTCTCTCAGCGCGTCTGCACGTGGTTTTTAACGCACGTAAGGATCCGTCGTACCAGGGACTAGGGTCCCTTGAGCCACATTTACTCAGAGTCACCGGGATGAGAGAATCCAGAGCACGGGTGATCCACTCGCAAAAAAGATTGTAACCGATTTTCACATTGTCAAACGGGCCGAGTGGGTCCTCAGACAGAGTGCGATATAAATCCTCTAGTGTAAGTTTATTCCAGTGTCGCCTGGGGATGACTCTGGCCATGGGTTTGGAAGGGTGCTCATACAGAGGGCACTCGATCTTTACTAAGAAATGATCAGTCCAGGCAAGAGGGGTAGAGGTTAAAACCCTGGCCTCCGAGAGGTTTGTAAAAAAAGGGTCCAGAGTGTGACCTCCCTCATGAGTGGGGTAGGTGACAAGTTGATACAATTGAAAGGCCTCCAAGTCCGCCAAAGTACTACTAACAGCGGGAGTAGTCAAGTTCTCAAAGTGGAGGTTCAAGTCCCCTAAAATGGAGAAATTAGCACATCCTACGGCCAGCATACTTATAGCCTCTGGAAGAGCCTCCCTAAACGCAACGTCACTACCCGGAGGACGGTAGATCAGCATGCCAGAGAAGGAAAACTGGAGGCTGATAGAGATTTGGAAAGACGCACTTTCACAGCCTGCAATTTTTAAGCCTCTCCAGTCACAGGGGAAGCAGGACCTGACAGCAAGCGCTAATCCCCCCCCTCTTGTGGGGCGGTTGAGCGTATAAACCGAATACTCCGATGGAATAGCCAGGTTGAGGATAGCTGAATAAGCCTCCTGCAGCCAGGTTTCGGTAATACAAAAAATATCAGGTGACTCATCCTTGATAAGGTCAAAAATGGCTTGGTAGTGATTCACCAATGACCTGACATTCAGGTTCCAAATGCTGAGCTTACGTGAGGTGCATTTACTCTTGGGTGCGGATGACTTACCCATAGAGCCGGAGAGAGCGGGAGTACATAGCGACCACCTACCGCATACACACTGGTAGGGGCCACACAAAGGACTCACAGGAGCCACGTCACAACTTACGACTTGCTGTCTGATGGACAGCAGGTCATCTCTCGAGTAGCTAATCGCCGCACTCACCGCAGTACTATCAACTCGAGATCCTGTCATGTCCGGCGCGTCCCGACGCGGACGGGCGCAGACGGGCAGGACTCCGGCACGAATCAGGCTAAGCGAAGGCGCGCCCGCTGCGCGATACCGACGCGCTCAAGAGGGAGCATTAAGTAGGTGTCCCTCTGTGGAGCCTGCACACTAGAGCGCTCTCAGGTGATGGCGCCTGAAGAAACAACCCCACTCAAAGATGGCGGCTGAAAAAAATAACCCCACCCCAGGAACCGGACCCGCTCCAAACAGCGGTGAGACCCGATTACAGTGCGAGTGAGGGGGGCAAGGAATCCCTACTCTAAAAACAGGGTAAAATAACGAAAATAACACAAATAGCAGAACAGGTAATTTTGTAACAACAATTCAGCAAAGGATGCGCGCAGCGCTAAGCGGCGGTATGCTACCTTGTCAGGGCAGACCCCAAGGCAGGTCGCCTTGAGTAGGTGTCCCTCTGTGGGGCCTGCGCACTAGAGCGCTCTCAGGTGATGGCGCCTGAATAAACAACCCCACTCAAAGATGGCGGCTCAAAAAAATAACCCCACCCCAGGAACCGGACCCGCTCCAAACAGCGGTGAGACCCGATTACAGTGCGAGTGAGGGGGGCAAGGAATCCCTACTTTAAAAACAGGGTAAAATAACGAAAATAACACAAATAGCAGAACAGATAATTTTAAAACAACAATTCAGCAAAGGATGCGCGCAGCGCTAAGCGGCGGTATGCTACCTTGTCAGGGCAGACCCCAAGGCAGGTCGCCTTAAGTAGGTGTCCCTCTGTGGAGCCTGCGCACTAGAGCGCTCTCAGGTGATGGCGCCTGAATAAACAACCCCACTCAAAGATGGCGGCTGAAAAAAATAACCCCACCCCAGGAACCGGACCCGCTCCAAACAGCGGTGAGACCCGATTACAGTGCGAGTGAGGGGGGCAAGGAATCCCTACTTTAAAAACAGGGTAAAATAACGAAAATAACACAAATAGCAGAACAGGTAATTTTAAAACAACAATTCAGCAAAGGATGCGCGCAGCGCTAAGCGGCGGTATGCTACCTTGTCAGGTACCTGCTACCTTTAGCCTTTGAAAAACAGAATTGGGCAGTCCTTTTTACCCATGCTAATAGCATGAGGAACAGGATTGGAATTATCCACGTTGACAGTATAAGCTGCTAAATCTTAAATCCTGATTACCTGGGTTAAATTTATCAGCCATCCATTCCCAAATCAATTAATAAACAATCCCAATAGTATGGCGGATAGTGAACCAGGCAGATGTTTTCAGGTGGAGGAGAGGAATGCTATCAGAGGAGGCTCTTCCACTTCAGGCAAAGGATAGGTGTGATGCAAAAGGAAGGGCAAGATCATAATTTGTATTGCGGCATTTCTATACATACATGATATTCAACTGTGAAAGAGTGATTTGTAAATCTCACTAGAACTCTATAACTTTAGGTGGTATACTTTTAACATCACTTTTTTTTGGAACATTAAAATATGCCTTGAAAATAGTACATGTCACCACTTTAGTATACTACATTACACTAATTTCTGGTCTTATTATTGTTTGATACTGTAATAAATAATAATATTATAGATAATAAACGAATTAATCAGTATGACATTATTCCTGTAAAATATGAGGTTTGAGATTGTTGCTGAAAGGATATTCAACTAATGATCCACAACTAAAACACAGATTATGGTCAGCTATGGTAACAGAGCACCTCCACCTTCGCAACCCATACATTTTAGTCATGCACTGGAGCCAAAAGTCTCATCCCTACTATTATGTCTAGGCATGGCTATGCTTAGTTGACCTTGAGCACGGTCACTGCCCTTGCCCTCTAACAAATTCCATGAACATCCAAACTGGCACTTCTTGCAGCTGTGCTCAGAGGGTAGGGTTTGCAGCCATGCCTTATGCCTAGTACTGCTGCAAACAGTACAATTTGGGTACTGAGAAGGGCCAATGTTCTGTTCAATTAGGCCAAACATTAGTAAACATATACATCTTTCACTTCGCAGACTCGTGAAAAGTGGGCCTATACTGTCAGTGTCTAAAACAGCAGATTATTTTTGTGTGGAGGTTTATATAGCATGAACTAGGCCCCCGAGGTATCAGAGCACTTTACATGAGCACCAGTTGCGTTACAGACGGACACATTAATTTTAGTAGGCACGGGGAGATAATGTGATTTGCCCAGAATCACAGGATTTTGAGCGTCCACGCAGAGACTCAAACCCAGTTCCCCAGCTCAGATATCGACCGCCTTAGCTGTTTGGCTACATTCTTTCCACAATGCTCACAATCTTCCTGAATGCTTTTATTTTTTGACTGCACCACATCCATCATCTTGGCACACCCATGTTTCTTCATGGCCCTCCCGGAGTCAGAATCTTGGAGCCAGGCATGCTCCTACAGAGAGGAGAAGAAGGTCAGAGGTCACCTGACAGGGCGGGTGGTTTGGGAGGACATTGTTATCTTGCAGCTCGGAAACACAACAATGAATCTGCCGGACCATGGAGAGAACCAGCCTGGGATCGTGAGCGCCTGATGCCCAAGATCACACATGCTCTACAGTCCCGGTGGTACCTGTTGGTACAAGCAGGGCCGGCGCTAGGCATGGGCAGCATGGGCGGCTGCCCAGGGCCCCGAGCTCAGCCCATCAACAGGGGGCCTCGCAAAAGTGTTAACTCACCACATCTTAGGCTTCGCGCCTGTGGTGAGCACTGCGTGTCCCAGGGAAGGGCTGCCTCTCCTCTGGGCTTCACAGGCTTGTGTAGGAATAGCGGAAGAGGCCCCCCTCCCCTGTGCCTTGCAGCCCTTGGCAATGGCTGTTAACCCCCAGGGAGGGGGCCCCTTTCCCCCTGGGCCTTGCAGCCCCACGTGTCGCGCGAGGCCCTTCTGAATTTTGGTTTGACCTGTGATTAAGGATGCTGTCCACTTCCCATGCCAGTGACAATTAGCACGCATTTTGGGGCCTGACAGTTTTAACATTTATAAAGACAAGCAACTCTCACTCTTTCAGATGCTGATGAGCTGCGAAAGAGATGCTTGTCAGTGGCTGAAAAGAAGGCGTTGTAGCACACGAGGGGGGCATGCACCATTAAGGATCAGGCGCACCTTCCGTAATTTAAATGCAAATAGCTTTCAATGTGTAAATGAAACCCGTTTTCTTCTGCTCTTTTTATATAGCGCAAACTTGACCCAAAGGTATTGGAGTGCTTTACGTGAGCACCAGTTACAAAACATGGACATATTCCTTTTTTTAGGCACAGTGTGATTAAGTGACTTGCGAGAATCACAGGATGAGACACCGTCAAAAATCAGCAGCCCTGACGTAACACATCTTCTCCCACCTCTACCTCTCCGGGGAGTCCTCTTTTAATGTCTATTTCTCACATGAAAGCTGTTTCAAAGTGCTGCCCTGCTGTCAAATCAGTGGACGGGGCACAGTGCCAAAATTATTTGCCCAGAATCAAACAGTTGGTTAAATCAGTAGAGTCAGGACTGCAGTGCACTCCTACTTGGAGCAAACCCTTTATATTTTCCACTGTACTGCATTTAGGTGACATACCCCCAGATGCATCAAGAACCCATTTTGCTATTCCTTAATAGCGAAAAATAACGATTCGCTATTAAGGAATAGCAAAATGCAATGCATGAAGATATCACTAAAAAAATTGCGATTTCTTAAAATTCCTTAATTGCAACTCGCAAATTGCGAATCGCAATTAAGGAATACCTCCCCATTCATTCCTATGGGCCTAAAGGCCCATAGGAATGAATGAGAAGACATTCTCAATTTGTGAATCGCAATTAGCGAATCGCAAAATGAGAATGCGATTTCAAGGGTGCAGGGGTGTCCAAAGGACACCCTGTTGCACCCCTGAAATTAATCTGTGCACATATGTTGCGCACACGCATGCCCCTAGGGCATGTGTGTGCGCAACATGAAACTTTGAAAAATGCACTTTAGTGCATTTTTCAAAGTTTTTGCAAATTACCATGAAGTTGTACTTCATCGTAATTTGCGTGCCCTATTAGCGAAATCGCTATTTTTTTAAATTTAATGCATTGCATTTAAGGAATCTCAATTTGAGATTCCTTAAATGCAAGTAATCGCAATTTAGCGAATTCTCAATTTGCGATTTTTGCATTTGGGATGATGCATCCCAAATGCAAACATACCGGTCGCAAAGGGGCAGATTCTGGGAATCTGCCCCTTTGCGACCAGATTTTCCTTTGATGAATCTGGGCCTATACCATGGGTTGTATGAAGTTACAAAGCATACTTTTACAACGCATGCCTTTACAACACATTTTTCACATCACAACATCCTTTACAACGCATTCCATTACATCGCATGACACGACATCGCATTTTAAGAAACTACATTTACAATGCATTCCATTACATCGCATACTACCTTTACAACGCATACCATTACAACACATACCACTACATTACATTTATGGTAAGTATTGGATAGTATAGGGGTAAAAATTACTATTCTAACTCCAGGTAGTGCAACAGTAGGGTAAGTGTTGGGTAGTGTAGGGGTAAAAATTACTATTCTAACTCCAGGGGCTGAAACAGTAGGGGAAGTGTTGGATAGTGTAAGGGTACTATGCGTTGTAATGGTATGCGTTGTAATGATATGCATTGTAATGACATGCGTTGTAATGACATGCGTTGTAGTGTCATGCATTGTAGTGTCATGCAATGTAATGGTTACTATATGTGTTGTGTTTTAAACTTAACATAATTCTGGTGAGTAAAGAGCCTACACACAAAAAAGATTGTCCTATGTCTCTTAGCATGTGCCTGTGGGATACTGATGAGAGGGTTTATGTTAAAACAAATTACGAAGTATTAATGTCATCCTAAGGTAGCACAATAATGGCACGGAAAGATAAGGGGGCCTTTTGAAATTTGCAATTATATCCATGGTGCGAGAGGTTTTCTCTTGTGTCATTTTATTTTTTGAATGATCCCGCCCCTCATTACCTCACAGTATCTCCCCCCTTTATGAGGCAGAACTGGAAATTGTATCATGGAGTTATCTCGAAACAATAGGTTAACGAGGAGTAAATAATATACATCTTTGTGAGACCTGCACCTAGCTTTTCCATCCAATGTGACAAATTTAATCCATTTAATACAGATTTAAAATATATGGACTTATTTAATTTGTATATTTATCTTTTTGCCCATGTTGTTACTGATATCGACGTTCGGTCTCTTCAGGGATGCCAAATAAGATCAATAGTCCCGCGATGTAACTTTCAAAGCTCCTCCACTAGGGCGGAGGAGCGTTGCCCCACTGCTTTCTCGCAGTGCGAAAAGCAGAAACACAAAATGCAAAAACTACCATTTTATGTTTCTGCTACGCGCACTGCGAGAAAGCAGAAGTGTTTGGTTGGGGGCGGGCGGGTCTGCTTTAGGACAGGGGAGGAGTGCCTTGCCCACTGCTAAGGGCCCTGACTGTTTGGTCTGCCCTCCAGTCATGCACACGCTGGCCTTTCTCCATGTAGGCACCAGTGCACCCTACATGGAGAAAATAGCCTCCCCATAGGCGCCTGGCTGGTCGGCTGACATTGCAGTATTGTGATTGGCTTAGGGAAGGGAGGCTGCCTGCTTCCTGTTCCTGCTAGAGGCAGGAAAGAAGGAAAGCAGGTCAGGAGCAGAGATGACGCAAGACCTGGGAAGGTAAGTTTATTTTATTTTTAAACTACTCCCCCCCCCCGCGCGCGCGAACCCCCGCGAGACCTTGGCTGCAACTGGATTTTACATGCAAATTAGAGGGGCCTCACAACTTTCCTTTCGCCCAGGGCCCCAGAAGTTCTAGGACCGGCCCTGGGTACAAGCATCTCTGCGGGGCCGCAGAAGGCTGGTGCTGGTAAGAGGTTAGACACCCTGGAAAGGGGGAAACATTTTGATGAGAGTGTGCACATATTGTGCGAGCCAGATCAGTGACAGCATTTGCTGGGCCTCCTCCTGCAAGAGCCCAGGGCATGACAAACTGCTTTTGTTTACCGGCTCCTGTCACCTCACTAGGAGCCAAGCTCTGGGGAGGTGGAGGTTTCATTTTGGCGCATGTAACCCAGGTGCATCCACTGTTAGCCTCTTAAACTGTCACACAAGCAGTGATAATGGTACAAATACAATTGTCCTTTATTATTTATTTATTTTTCTCTAATAGTGCAAAGTTTCTGCTTTTGTGCTTTTATTATTTCCATGTTTGCCCTGGCCTTCCAGGCCCCTTTAGTGTTTACACATCACATCCCAGTGGGATGACTGATCAGATCAGGTGTTTTTTTTTTCAGTGGGGAAGGCATAGGGGGCATGTAAGATCTGAGAAGCCTTCAGCTTTAAAAAATTTCTTCATTTTTTTTTAATATGCAAATGCAGGTGTTTAAGTTTCTCTCGCACACAAAACAGATACAATGCAAAGTTCTCTCTACCTAATATAAACTTATTTTGACTTGTGCTTGTGTTGGTTGTGAACTTACTTATGTATTATTGCGTAACGTCCTCTTTTGTGTCTGCAAAACGTACCCTTTGTCCCGAATTTTTGTCCTGAATTTTTGTCCTGAATTCTGACCCTCTTTCCTGAATTTTTGTTCTGAATTTTGACCCTTTGTCCTGAATTTTTACACTCACTGTCCTGAATTTGCACCCATGCCAGTTGGTCACCCTACTTGTGCTGTGCTTGAGAAATCTGTTGTTTTGAATATAAACTTAAAAGGGACTTAACATCATGCCTCCGCTCTTTCCCATGGTCTCATTGTTTCCTGTGTGTGCCATTTACCTTTCCTCCATTTCTATTGGCTGGCTGTAGCATATTTTCCTGCATTTACCAATGCTTGTTCCTCTTCTGCTTCTTTTATCAGTTTCCCACCACTGACATACTGTTAACATCCGCTTTGGTGGAACTATATATTCTTAAAGTTTTTCTTTTACTATTGCAGCATATTTATATAGCAATTTATCATAGGGAGGAATAGAATCACAGAATGTCGCGGGGCACAAGCCGAAACTCGAACGAGGATCCCCAGCTCTTGATTCCGCAGCTCTGGCCACTGCGCCACATCCTCTCCACCTCTGTTATTTGACAGGGATCTCTTTCCTTCTCCCGGACGATGATTGCATGAAAACAGCTCTTTATTAATTACATAAATAGGCGGGTTTTTTAAACTGTCAGGATTATGTCAATTGCTCTGATTAATTTACACTGCTTTAAGGGTGGCTGTTTGAATAATGCTTGCGGCCTTGGAAATCCCAATTCTATTTGGGTTCATTGTAAAATATGTAGCTCTATGTGCTTGCTATAATACAGTGTGGTCTCTCACCTCCTTTTGATGTTGTGTGCCACGTGCAGTGATCCGTCATGCACTGAAGTCTAGGGAGCAATGTCTGGGCTAAACCTATGTTGAACTGTGTGGGATGTCGGTCCTGGTCAAAATGGGTAGAGATGCTGGTAACTAACTGATCATGTAATTTTCAATTGATATCAAGTAGATGCTTTGAGGTCTGTATTAGTATTTTAAGTGCAATTCATCTTTCTTGCTATTCTTCGTGTGTTTCTTCTGCGGCTCCTCCATCTGGCACTCCCCTCATCTCCCTACACACCGTACAATAGATTTACCCCAACTCATTCATTCTACTTTGAATGGTAAATTGTCTTTAAACGTAGATCTCTCTCTCTTCTGTGGTCTGAGCGGTTTCACTGGTTTCTGTACAGCTAATACACATCTGATATGTCTGTATCTCTGATCCTAGTGGACCTTTCTAGCAGTCCCTAATCTGGGTAACTCTCATCTGGTTTGTACTGATTAGGCCAGGGGGTTGGGAAATCCTTAAATGGTCATCATTTTTCTCATCAGTGAGTGGAATAGTTCTCACCCACCCATGAATACCACATCTAGGCTCTTTTACGGACACTTGTTTGAGTTATTCTGATTTACTCTGTTTCTATCTTCAGGAGGGTGTTGGATTTGCTCACATTAGGGCATCTGCAAACCTTCTCAGCCGTGTTTTTTTGCACAGGATAATATTGTAGGCAGGAAGTATCCCTCTTTGATGTGGAGCCAATTTGGCATCTTTACTCTGGACGGGTTAAAAAACTGCAAGAAAAACGAACACAGCTAAAACTTTCACCTTTCTGTTACTCTCAAAAAGACATCCTTTCTAGTTCCCATGATCTGAAACTATGCACCTGCTTGTATCATTGTCTTTGAGCTAACCTTCACAAACATTGACTGGGAACTCTGGGCCCGATTCACAGAATGAACTTAAGACTCAATCCTAAACTTACTACTATTTTGGTATTCACAGAATGCACTTACTACTTTTGGCATTCACAGAATGAACTTACTACTTTTGGTATTCACAGAAGTTAGGATTTTGTCTTAAGTTTGTCTTAAGACTTAAGACAGACTTAAGACAAAATCCTAACTTCTGTGAATACCAAAAGTAGTAAGTTCATTCTGTGAATGCCAAAAGTAGTAAGTGCATTCTGTGAATACCAAAATAGTAGTAAGTTTAGGATTGAGTCTTAAGTTCATTCTGTGAATCGGGCAGGTCAATTGACTCTGGGATTCACAGAATGTTCATTTTTCTTTTGTCAATAAACCCTTTCAGACTCAGATTGGTGTGTGAGATTTCTTTGACAGAGCATGTTCCTTTTTGCCTGGAAGCGACTGCCCTTGGGTGGACCTGAGGACCGAGTCTGACTGGACCTCCACATGACAACCCAAGCACCAAGGGTAACACAGAGGTTTCTTTATGGGCCCCAAGTACCTCAACAACCACCTCACTTTCTACACGCCCACCCGCCAGCTACGATCGACCAGCCTCGCCCTTGCCACCATCCCAAGCATCCGGAGAGCCACCGCCGGAGGAAGATCCTTCTCCTACATGGCGGCCAAGACATGGAACTCCCTCCCCATCCACCTACGGCTGACCCAGGACCATCTCTCCTTCAGGAAGCAACTCAAGACCTGGCTTTTCGAGCAGTAACGGACCCCTCCCCTCCCAGCGCCTTGAGACCCTAGCGGATGAGTAGCGCGCTTTATAAATCTGATTTATTGATTGATTGATTGATTGATTTTTGAAGATGCTTGGGTGGTGGACAGCCTCGTGTTTTGTCCAGCTTGTGAATCTGGCCACAAAGTGTTCAGGGCATTTTAGTATTTTGCAATGGGAGTTTGATTGTGGTTACTGCCTGTAATAGATAAAACATTTTTTGAATTGAGATTAGTCAACTGTGCAGGTGACAACAGGATAAAACTGGTTTAGCCAGGTATGAAGATTTCCTGAGACTTAGGAGCTGGAACCATGAATGGAACCTATGGTATAAGAGCAAGAGGTTCTAGTGCAGGAGACAAGAGTTACCTTAAACACCAGTATAGATCCCAGTGGATGAATGTGTTGCAAGAGGTATACTGACTCTGCTGCACCATACCTTCTACAAGGTTCTGGAGGCTGTGTCCAAAGATGTTCTGATTGCAGGTTGCTAAAGTATACAACAAGTGAAGGATGGAATGGTTGAATTAATCACAGCCACTCCTTAATTTTCACACCATGCCCCTTCACTTTGAACTCAGCTATATGCAAATCAGTATTGACCCTGCTCCAATGGGAACCGTCCAGCCTGCACTGCCAAGCCAGGTCCTTCCTGAACATGAACACAAGCAATCCAGGACCAGATTCACCCTTAATATGGGTTCATCAGCCAAGTATAACTTGTTGTGTGTGACAAAGTGTGCACAAGACCCACGTCTGGGCATACCCATCCCACTTAGGGTAACATATTAAAGTATACAAAAAGTGATGGATGGAATGTTTGCATTAATCTCAGCCACTGGTAAGTGGTCGGCCGTATCCGAATCCATCATTATTTTGCACATCACACATCTTCAGATTGAAACCAGCTATATGAAAATCAGTCTTAACTCTGCTTCAATGGGAACCTTCCTGTCCTTCCTGCAACCCTGGTCCTCCCTGAACTGAAACACAAGCAACATAGGACCGCTTTAGCGCTTGTTATGGGCTCATCAGCTGGGTATAGCTTCATTACAATACCACAGTGTGCACAGGAACCTCGTCTGGGCGTACCAGTTCCACTTAGGGCAATATACTAGAGTATACAAAAAGTGATGAATGTAATGCTTGAATTCATCTTTGCCACTGGTAATTACTCATGGCCGAATCTCAATCCATGATTATTTTTCACACCATGCCACCTCAGTTTAAAAATTGCCATAGCCAGGTTGTGACACCAGAAGCATAACTCATTGAGCAATTTTAATATGATCCGATATTGTGACTTTGGGGTTGTACTTGGAAATCTGCAAAAAATGAAGGAATGCATTAAGCAGTCTCCTAGAATTCAACTTGTGACCTCCAGGTCACTCACTTTGCTCTTCAGTGATACATACAAAGCACAGTTACTATTGCACCAGTATTGGAAACTGAGACCTGCTGGAAACAAACAAGTATCTGCTGATGTTTCCTTAAACTATTGTCCTTTTTTAACAGCTGAAACACTTAGGGCCAGATGAAGGAGGCCAAATAGCGACCTTCTAACGCTGAAATTCGCAAAATTTCAGCATTTGCGATCGCTATTTGGCAGCGAATAATGTAGGTAAGTTGAAACCTACTAGCAAAATAAGGAATTGCAAATTTGCGATTCCTTATTTTGCTCTTGCATTTAAGGAATCGCAAATTGCGATTCCTTGAATGCAATGTAAGTAGCACAAAAGAAAGTGCACTTTAGTCTTAAGGAATCCTTTAAAAAAGCACTTTTTTGCTTTTTTTAAAGTGCCATGTGGCACACATTCATGCCCTTAGGGCATGTATGTGCATCACATGTGCACACATGCACATTTCAGGGGTGCAACAGGGTGTTCTTTTGGAAGCCTTGCACCCTTCAAATTGCGCCCGCAATTTGCGAGTGCCTCTTGGTGACTCGCATATTGCGGGAGCAATTCCTATTCATTCCTATGGGCCTCTGGGCCCATAGGAATAAATGGGAAGGTATTTCTTAATTGCGAATCACAATTTGCAATTCACAATTAAGGAATATTAAGGAATCACAAAAAATATTGTGATTCCTACCTACATGTCATTTTTCGATTCCTTAATAGCGATTACCTAAAAATCGCTATCAAGGAATCGCAAACATACATTTACCTACATTTGGCCCTTAGACAATAGATGTAGTCATTTGAACAATTCTATCTGTGGGCAATGTGAATGTCAAAAGTTAAAAATGTCATTGATGCTATTATTTACAATGTCACTGAACTGCAATATTGTGGCAACTATATAAATATGAAATACCAGCATTTGTAAAGCGCACAGCTACCTCCGGAGAGGTGTCCCGGCGCTGTGGGCTGTCAGGAAGATTAAGCAAGCTATTGTCCAGAATCACATGGTGCTGGGCTAACCTGCCGCCAGAGCCAGGCATCAAACCACAACCATGTGGTCCAGAATCAGGCTTCATGGCCGCTGCGCCACACCTCTTCCAAACAATGTGTGTATGCTGTTGTGCATTGAGGTGCTGGGAAACGCTTTCACTTTATTACATGGGGGTTGCTTAAAGTCCAGACCTTTGCTTTGAACAAATGTATTAAATCTTTTGGCAGCCATCCCAAGTGACCAGCCCACTTAGGTAGTAGGCATGGACAAGGGGAAACTTAGCCTATCCAATCACCCTTTTTCCACCTAATAGTTCCCTTATCCAAATGCTGCAGCAGAAAGGCAGTGATCATCTGGAGACTGGGTCGAGTCACAGTTAAGATGTGCATCTTTTGGATACAAATAAATATAAAACCCTGAGGGTCTGACCGCCATTTTAGCCTAATTTTAAAGATGATAATATAAAGTTACTTCCTGTTTTTTGCACTTCTTAGTTCCCAGTCTGATGGGGGCATGGCTGTGGGTAGTGCCGAAAGCCACAAGATATGGTGAACTAGTCTGCAAGATAAGCCAGGGTGCTGGGTGTGATGGGTTTATTATTATTATTACAGTGCTATTTAGTGATTGCTTTATTATTATTTATTAGGATGTTCTTTAAAAGGATTATGCAACAATATGTGGTTTATTGTTGGAAAGAGATTTATTAGTAGTGATAAGTAGGGACTACTAAGGCTACAAACACAATAAAACGTTTAGTCAGAGTCTCAATTAATTATTCCCTTGCTCAACCATTGGTAGCTGGCTGCTAGCAGGCAGGGTTACCTTAGGCGACAGTTGTGATAGCATTTCAAAAACATCGATACATTAAATATGAGGTGACTTTTAAGAGCGTGGTGAGGGAGTATCACCGGGACATTCGCCTGGGTAAGAAAGCCTACCTGGCAGGGAGGATAGAAGCTGCCTCCAACTCCTGCAAGGAGATTTTCGCTATAGTCAGGGAATTTACATCTCCATGGATAAACATTGCTGAGGAGAGGCCCTCTGACTCTTGGGCTGCGGATCTTGCCGGTTTTTTCACTAGCAAGATCCAACTTATACAGGCTTCCTTTCCATCGGCTATACCCGCGGAGCGGACTGTTACTGAGGCTAATCAATCGCCCCCGGCTTCGCCTGGCCTGACACTGGGCGCATTTCCACCCATATCGGCGCCCGCCTCCTTAGCACTCATGGGCAATTTGAAATCTGGTTCGCCCTTGGACCCTTGCCCTGCTAAAATTCTGGCGAAATTGGCTGAGGTGATTAATCCATTGGCCAACCCGTTTCTGAATCTCTCGCTGAGCCAGGGAGTGGTCCCGCAGGCTTGGAAGCAGGCAATGGTCATCCCGCTGCTCAAGAAGCCTGGTCTGGGCCCCAAGGCCCCTGTTAACTATCGGCCTATCTCTCTGCTGCCGGCTCTTTCGAAAATTGTTGAAAAGCACGTGCAGACAGTGCTTTCCAATTTTCTAGAGTCGAATGAGATTCTCCATGCCACCCAGTCAGGTTTCCGCCCTAATCTCAGCACGGAGACAGCGCTCCTCGAGGTCTCCGAAACAATCAAGGGGATTTTGGATTCAGGGGGCAAAGCCATGCTGGTGATGTTGGATTTGTCGGCGGCTTTCGACACCGTCCCCCATGAGGGCCTTCTCGCAAGACTCTATGAGATAGGACTTCGGGGGACGGTGCTCAGCTGGTTTTCCTCTTTTCTAGCTGGCCGCCGGCAAACGGTCTGGGCCTCGCCAGATTCCGCCGTGATGCCGCCTCTGGGAGTCGGGGTCCCTCAGGGCTCTATTTTGAGCCCGACCCTCTTTAATATCTTCATGACCCCTTTGGCGGCGTTGGCGGAGTCGTTTGGGGCCCGGATCGTATCCTATGCCGACGACACCCAGCTCCTCTTCTCTTGTAAGAGAGGTGGAGATTTTGAGGGGGAGAGTGTGAGAAGTTGGCCTGATGTGCAGTGCTCACTATTCTAGTGATCACTATATATCAGTCCAAACAACCCTTATTGATGATTGGTTGTAAGTCAACCTTATAGACCAGCTATCCTAGTAGCATGGATACGAGCAGTCTAAGGCTAAGACTCTAGAGGGCGTGTTAAGCCAGCTGTTTTACCATCACATTACCCCTTGAACACCCAGTGAAAGGACACCACACAAGTGTTATGAAAATAAACAGTGTATTTATTAGAATCACAACAACCCTGTACTCTTTATGAGGACAGGGTGCTAAGCACACAACAAAACTCTTATGAAAATACTTAAGTTAGCACGTTATACACAAATGCCCGAGGGGCACGAAAAACCATATACTCTAAAAGTGGAATGCGAATTACTAGCAGGTAAGTAACGATTCTCAGAGGCTTTGGGATCGCTAGGACTGGACTACTGAACCTTTAGATTACTAGCAGGAGGCCTAGGGAACTCGGGTGCAGAGTGTGCACTCTCACGCGGGATGCGGGACAAAGTCTATGGAAGCTAGAATTCACAAAGTTAGTGTTCACGGGCGAACCCGACCTGGTAGGGAGAAAACGACAGTGGATCCTGACCCTTGAATAATGAGGCTATGCTGGGACACCGAAGTGCCGAAGTTACCTAGCCCAGGGGCTGCAGCTGCATAGGTCTGAAAAGACGTCGGGAATCCTCGTGCCGGACCAGGAGCCTGGAAGAAGGAAGTTGCTGGCAGGCGACCAGTGAAGAAAAGTTCGATGGATCCAAGCCTGGATCAAGGAAGAAGAAAACCTGAAAGCAGAGGGGACCAAGTTCTTGAATCACTATCCAGTGATTAAGTGGGCACCAGGATGGCACCGGGCGAAGTCACCGCAGTCAGGTGAGTGGGCGCTGCTGGGCTCTGCAGTCTCTCGGACCAGGAGGCGTTGTCGGCGACCAGGATGGAGGTGCGAGCTGTCCCACGAAGGTTCTTGCTGTCGACGTCGCTGGACCCAGGATTGGGCAACAAGTCTTGGCAATGCAAGGCCCACGCGGTGGACCTAAAATGGCGTCTTAGCCGGACCAGGAGGGTCCAGGGTACTTCTCCGATGGAGGGAAGCAAGGGCCAGTCTGGAGCAACCAGACTAGCAGCAGTGTTGTCGTCGGGCGTCGTTCGGAAGGCCACAAGCCAACGGGCTAGTAGCCAAACAACGCGGTGAGCAGCAAAAATCAGAAGGGCCCCACGCCGATCGTGGAGATGCTGGGGGGCTGCTCTTCGGTGCTGGAGCTGCTCAGGGTGGGGGCTTCTCGGACCCCAAAGCACTCACCAGGAATTTACTCGGTGGGCTTGCTGTGCAGAAGTCGTGCAGTCTTGGCGATGGCCGGTCCCTCGAGGTCTCGTCGCACCCACGGTTCTCAGCTGTGCTGTAGAGGTGGGTAGAGGTCAGAGGTGCCAGGGAAGCCGGGTCTCGTCGAGCTGGGCAGTCGGATTCCGGAGGAAGGACGTGCAGCAGACCGCAGTGTTCTTGGATGGTGCCTGCGGATGCAGGGTGACTACTCCTTAGCCACAAGGGAGAATCTTGAGGAAGAAATCGTGAAGTCCTTTCGTGGAAAGTGGTATCTTGATTCCAAAGATGATCTAATTTGGAAGGGGGCCTGCTCCTACCTTTATCTGGGAAAAGGGGGCTGGCACGCGACTAAGTCCTGCCCTAGGGGTGGGACCAGGAGGGGGGTGGTTACACCCACTTCCTTGGCGGGCTTTTCCCCAGCACAGGGTCTGGAGTGTCCCTGGAACTGGTTCAAGCCAGCCTATGCACAGTGAGCACCGGGGTGCCACGTGCAGTCACCTTCCTCTGAAGCCCTGCCTACCTACAATACACAAAATCCTGTCTGGGACGGTGCTGGCACCGCCCCTGGCAGGAAACCCTTTGTCCTTATCTCCTGCTCTGGGAGGACTCCCAGCAGCAGGAGGGCAGACTTGTGTCTCGGTGGCAGCATCCATTTTGTGGATGCTAAGGCTCTGTCTGACTTTAACCGGGGTTAGGGGTTACATACATGTCGTGTCCCTCTAGAAGGGTGGAATGCTAACCCCGTCGCCAGAATTGGCGAGGGGTTAGTATTCCAATTCGTATGACACCTTACTCCACATGTTTTGATAAAGCGATACCAGAGTTGACATATAACCGCGAGGATTATAATGCACTTAAGAGTATATGGTATGCGATATCATGGAAACGGCTAAGGGATAGATCCCGAAAGCCGCAGACAGGCTCAGCTCATGCTAGAGCACCATCTCACACGATTCCAAGCACTCTGCCTTCAGGATTGTCAAGGCCTGCCATAGGAGTGACTGATAGGAGATCTGTGTGTCCATTTTTAGGGTTAGATATAGGTATACTATATCTAAAGCAAAGGGTGATTACACCACCTTGCCCCAGCTGTCAAGCAGCCAGTTGTGTCAGATTTGGATGGCCAGCCAGGGGTGGCATAATACATGCTGCAGCCCCTGGTAGGCCCTGGGTACACCTATGCCCTGGGTACCTAAGGTACACTGTACAGGGACTGATAAGGTGACTCAGTATCCAATTTAGATATGTACCTAAGGTACATGGAATCCATTTTACAGAGAGAGCAGTAGGCCTGGGGCCCTGAATAGCAGGGTCCCAGGTCAACTAAGTCAGAAAACCAGCAAAACACCAGGCAAAAAGTTGGGGGCAACCATAGTCAGGGATCTACCTTCCTACATAACCCCCCCCAAACGAAAGGAGATAAGGCTAGCCTTGCCAGGTAAGCCTATATTGCCTGAGTGGCCATATAAGGAAGTACCAGCACTGGCATGGTTACCCCCTTTCTCATGGTCCACTAAGCAATCCCTCACCCTAAGGGTGTCTGAGGGTCTCCACCATAGGGAATCTCTACCTGTGGTGTGTTTTGGCAAAGTAAAAGGCTGGTGCTGAAATGGAGTACTGAATTGAGGCTCCACTAATTTTGGGCTCAGCTTCCTCCAATCATTTTCCACCATAGAGGCCTTTCTTTCCAAGACTGAGTTGTTTTGGGCTCTCAGGGTCAACCTCTGGCTACCTACAGCTGGAGGTTGGGTCCCTCTGTTTGGCTTACTGGAGGGACAGGTCAGGTTTGGGGCCCTCAGGTCCCAGGTTTGGCTGTGCCCAACAGTGTCCATCTGTGGGAGGTCCCTAACTAAATTTAAGGGGGATCCCTCAGGAGTTGGTTTTATTTTTACTTGGCTAGGACTACTAGCTTCAGTGCCCTTAATCTGCTGATTGGGGAATTCTTTTGGACAGGGGGCCCTTTGGGGTCCAACACTGGCCTCCCTGACCTCTACAGCCCTGGGCTGACTGAGGCAGGGTAGAGAGGGGCAGGTTACCTGCTCCAGACTGGGTCCCACCTTGGAAGGGTCCACTGACATCAGGGGGTCTGCCAGGCTAGGCCTGACTACCTCTGTGGCAGTTTCTTCACAAGGGGTCAGATCAGTTCCCTGAGGAGGCTGATCCTTTCCTAAAGTCTGGTGGGAGGGAGATTTCTCTTCCTCCTCAGTACTCTCTGTCTGAGTGGAGTGATCCATAGTTTCAGGCTTCACAACACTATCATCTGTCTGAGTTTGAGCTGTGGCCATCACAACTCTCCCAACCTTTTCAGGAGGGGGCTCAGTTTGGGTGTGGGCTGTTACCATGACAGCCTTGACAACCTGTTCTGGGAAGGAAGTTGTCTGAGATTGGGTTGTGACTGGCACAACCCTCCTGACCTGTTCAGGGAGGACATCTTGGACTGGGGCTGTGGCTATCACTGCCCCACTAACCTTACCATGGGTATTTACCATTTTAGAATGGGTTTCTTGCTCAACTTCAGCCCAGGCTGAGAGCTCTAAATCATTCCCCAGTAGGCAATCTACAGGCAAGTTTGGTGACACTGCCACTCTCTTGTGGCCAGTGACACCTCCCCAGCTGAGATTGACCACTGCCATGGGATGATCTCTCTGTACTCCATCAATATTGGTCACCTGGTATGTGGCACCAGGTAAAAGTTGCCTTGAGGGGACTAGACTCTGAGTCACCATAGTGATGCTAGCCCCTGTATCTCTATAGGCCTCAACTTTTATACCATTGATGAGGGGCTCCTGTCTGTACTTGCCCAAAGTGTTGGGACAAGTTGTGAAGTTGGCAAACCCCATGCCAGTCTCACAGACAAGAGTATTTAAGTCAGGGGACCTGGTTAGGCCAGAGTCCCCAGGAACTCCCAAAGTAAATGCACCCAAATTCTTGGGGGCACTCCCACCACCTGGGGGATTACTACTAGTAGTAACAGGAGGTTTGGGAATGTTACTTGGGGATATGTTCTCCTTATTGTTATTCTTTGGGCAACTGCTGTCAGTTTTTAAATGACCCACCTGTTTACAGGGATAACAATAAGGTTTCTTCTGGTTGTTGGAAGGATTCTGGGACCCACCCCCCTCAGAGGATTTTTGGGGCCCTGATGTGGTTTGATCTTGAGATTTATTCCCACCCTTCTCTTGAGGCTTGGTTGATTCCTTTTTCTGGTCACCACCTTGGTTCTTGGGCCTAATCCTGGTTCTGACCCATTTGTCTGCCCTCTTACCCAATTCTTGTGGAGAGGTCAGATCAGAGTCTACCAGGTGCTGGTGTAATAACTGGTTCTGACAATTATTTAAGACTTGCTCTCTCATAATAAGATTATATAATCCTGTGAAGTCAGTAACCTTGCTACCCAGTAGCCAGCCTTCCAAAGCCTTAGTGGCACAATCAACAAAGTCAGACCAGTCCTGAGACTGAGTTTTCTGGGTGTCTCTGAACAGCAACCTGTACTGCTCAGTGGTTAAGCCAAACCCATCAACCAGTGCATTTTTCAGGACCTGGTAATCATTAGCATTCTCCACTCTTGTAGTGAGGAGCTTATCTCTACCTTTACCATCAAAGGAGAGCCACAGTATAGCTGCCCACTGACTTTGGGGAATGCACTGCACAGTGCAGGCCCTCTCCAAAGCAGCCATCCATTTCTGGATGTCATCCCCTTGCTTAAAGGGGGGCACTATCTTAGTCAGGTGTTTAGTATCTAAACCCTTCTCTTTTTCTCTTGGGAGATTGCTGCCACCAGTGGGAACTAACCCACTCATCTTCTGCTCTCTAGCAAATGCAAGCTTTTCTTTGGCCAGGGCAAGTTCTTCCCTTTCAATCCTCAGTCTAGCTTGTCTCATCCTTGCTTCATGCTCTCTTCTCTGAGGGGAAGTCAATCTCCTCTGGGGAGAGTTCCTTCTCCCCTGAGAAGAGGCATTAGAGTGCAGAGATCTAATGGAGTCCCTAGAAAGAGATCTATATCTCCTAACTCCAAGGTCAGGCCTACTTAGGGTCAGTACTGGGGGTCCCCCAGATCCTAGCCCAAGCAAGTCTAAGTTGGCCCTAGTTAGCCTTCTGACTACCTCAAGACCTTTGTCTACCTCGTCCCCAGAGAGTTCCTCTTGATCCTCCTCCTCAACTGCAGTAGCAATGTTGGGGAGATCTGGATCCTCAGAGGTTCCCTCTAAGGCTGGCATGTTCTCATGTAACTGAGAAAGCTTTCTGGCATCATATGTCTCTAAGAGACCTATCAGAAAGGGAGTGGTGGGGTTAGACCCCTGCTTCAGTTTCCTGGAGACACAGATTTGTCTCATCTCCTGAAAACTGAGAGCTGCATATCTTGAAGTGACCTGTGGAGGGTCAACACTGACCAGGGGAGTCTCAGTAGATTCTCCCTGGGTAGACATGCTTTTCTAGTGAGGTGTAAGTGGTGCACTTACCTACACTATATGTTTGCCTACTGATCCCTTGCTAGAGTTGTAGTTTAGGGTGTGCTAGGCCCTAGGAGCTACAACAGCTGGTTCAGTAGAACTCAGAGTATTCTAAGCTAAGTTATATGTACCTTTAGTACTTATGTGATCTTTCACAAGATATTCTTAGGGCATGTGTGGTAAAACAACAGCAAGCTCAAATCCCAACCGCTGCTCACCAATGTGAGAAGTTGGCCTGATGTGCAGTGCTCACTATTCTAGTGATCACTATATATCAGTCCAAACAACCCTTATTGATGATTGGTTGTAAGTCAACCTTATAGACCAGCTATCCTAGTAGCATGGATACGAGCAGTCTAAGGCTAAGACTCTAGAGGGCGTGTTAAGCCAGCTGTTTTACCATCACATTACCCCTTGAACACCCAGTGAAAGGACACCACACAAGTGTTATGAAAATAAACAGTGTATTTATTAGAATCACAACAACACTGTACTCTTTATGAGGACAGGGTGCTAAGCACACAACAAAACTCTTATGAAAATACTTAAGTTAGCACGTTATACACAAATGCCCGAGGGGCACGAAAAACCATATACTCTAAAAGTGGAATGCGAATTACTAGCAGGTAAGTAACGATTCTCAGAGGCTTTGGGATCGCTAGGACTGGACTACTGAACCTTTAGATTACTAGCAGGAGGCCTAGGGAACTCGGGTGCAGAGTGTGCACTCTCACGCGGGATGCGGGACAAAGTCTATGGAAGCTAGAATTCACAAAGTTAGTGTTCACGGGCGAACCCGACCTGGTAGGGAGAAAACGACAGTGGATCCTGACCCTTGAATAA
The DNA here is from genome assembly GCF_964261635.1 of Lissotriton helveticus. NCBI lineage: Eukaryota > Metazoa > Chordata > Amphibia > Caudata > Salamandridae > Lissotriton > Lissotriton helveticus. The sequence goes on from NC_136057.1 coordinate 290,265,480, forward strand.
TGAGGCTATGCTGGGACACCGAAGTGCCGAAGTTACCTAGCCCAGGGGCTGCAGCTGCATAGGTCTGAAAAGACGTCGGGAATCCTCGTGCCGGACCAGGAGCCTGGAAGAAGGAAGTTGCTGGCAGGCGACCAGTGAAGAAAAGTTCGATGGATCCAAGCCTGGATCAAGGAAGAAGAAAACCTGAAAGCAGAGGGGACCAAGTTCTTGAATCACTATCCAGTGATTAAGTGGGCACCAGGATGGCACCGGGCGAAGTCACCGCAGTCAGGTGAGTGGGCGCTGCTGGGCTCTGCAGTCTCTCGGACCAGGAGGCGTTGTCGGCGACCAGGATGGAGGTGCGAGCTGTCCCACGAAGGTTCTTGCTGTCGACGTCGCTGGACCCAGGATTGGGCAACAAGTCTTGGCAATGCAAGGCCCACGCGGTGGACCTAAAATGGCGTCTTAGCCGGACCAGGAGGGTCCAGGGTACTTCTCCGATGGAGGGAAGCAAGGGCCAGTCTGGAGCAACCAGACTAGCAGCAGTGTTGTCGTCGGGCGTCGTTCGGAAGGCCACAAGCCAGCGGGCTAGTAGCCAAACAACGCGGTGAGCAGCAAAAAGCAGAAGGGCCCCACGCCGATCGTGGAGATGCTGGGGGGCTGCTCGTCGGTGCTGGAGCTGCTCAGGGTGGGGGCTTCTCGGACCCCAAAGCACTCACCAGGAATTTACTCGGTGGGCTTGCTGTGCAGAAGTCGTGCAGTCTTGGCGATGGCCGGTCCCTCGAGGTCTCGTCGCACCCACGGTTCTCAGCTGTGCTGTAGAGGTGGGTAGAGGTCAGAGGTGCCAGGGAAGCCGGGTCTCGTCGAGCTGGGCAGTCGGATTCCGGAGGAAGGACGTGCAGCAGACCGCAGTGTTCTTGGATGGTGCCTGCGGATGCAGGGTGACTACTCCTTAGCCACAAGGGAGAATCTTGAGGAAGAAATCGTGAAGTCCTTTCGTGGAAAGTGGTATCTTGATTCCAAAGATGATCTAATTTGGAAGGGGGCCTGCTCCTACCTTTATCTGGGAAAAGGGGGCTGGCACGCGACTAAGTCCTGCCCTAGGGGTGGGACCAGGAGGGGGGTGGTTACACCCACTTCCTTGGCGGGCTTTTCCCCAGCACAGGGTCTGGAGTGTCCCTGGAACTGGTTCAAGCCAGCCTATGCACAGTGAGCACCGGGGTGCCACGTGCAGTCACCTTCCTCTGAAGCCCTGCCTACCTACAATACACAAAATCCTGTCTGGGACGGTGCTGGCACCGCCCCTGGCAGGAAACCCTTTGTCCTTATCTCCTGCTCTGGGAGGACTCCCAGCAGCAGGAGGGCAGACTTGTGTCTCGGTGGCAGCATCCATTTTGTGGATGCTAAGGCTCTGTCTGACTTTAACCGGGGTTAGGGGTTACATACATGTCGTGTCCCTCTAGAAGGGTGGAATGCTAACCCCGTCGCCAGAATTGGTGAGGGGTTAGTATTCCAATTCGTATGACACCTTACTCGACATGTTTTGATAAAGCGATACCAGAGTTGGCATATAACCGCGAGGATTATAATGCACTTAAGAGTATATGGTATGCGATATCATGGAAACGGCTAAGGGATAGATCCCGAAAGCCGCAGACAGGCTCAGCTCATGCTAGAGCACCATCTCACACGATTCCAAGCACTCTGCCTTCAGGATTGTCAAGGCCTGCCATAGGAGTGACTGATAGGAGATCTGTGTGTCCATTTTTAGGGTTAGATATAGGTATACTATATCTAAAGCAAAGGGTGATTACACCACCTTGCCCCAGCTGTCAAGCAGCCAGTTGTGTCAGATTTGGATGGCCAGCCAGGGGTGGCATAATACATGCTGCAGCCCCTGGTAGGCCCTGGGTACACCTATGCCCTGGGTACCTAAGGTACACTGTACAGGGACTGATAAGGTGACTCAGTATCCAATTTAGATATGTACCTAAGGTACATGGAATCCATTTTACAGAGAGAGCAGTAGGCCTGGGGCCCTGAATAGCAGGGTCCCAGGTCAACTAAGTCAGAAAACCAGCAAAACACCAGGCAAAAAGTTGGGGGCAACCATAGTCAGGGATCTACCTTCCTACAGAGAGTATCCGGGTTTGCCTTGGGGCTGTGTTTCAATGGTTCCAACTGCACAGCCTCAAGTGCAATTCCGATAAGTCCGAGGTACTCTTCTTTGGGTGCGATTCGGAGCCAGACTGGCAGACTTGGTGGCCTATTAACATGTTCCCCCCAACATGTTCATCCCAAATGGCTAAGAACTTGGGTGTTAAGCTGGACACGGGGTTGATAATGAAGGCCCAGATCCTGGGGGTGTCGGGCATATGTTTTGGCCTCCTCAGGATGCTGCGGAGGTTTCTTCCCCTATTATCGGAGGAGCACAGGAAGCTGACTGTGCAGGCCCTGATAGGCTCCAGGTTGGATTATTCAAACGTTCTATACCTGGGCCTGCCAGAGTACCTGTTACAGCGGCTCCAAGTTGTGCAGAATGCTGCGGCGAGAGCAATCTATGGACTGAACAGACGCGCCAGTGCTGCGGGCTTGCTCCAGACTCTGCACTGGCTTCCAATCCGTAAGCGGATCGTCTTTAAGGCTCTGACCCTGACATACAAGGCCCTCCATGCGACGGGAGCTAAGTACCTCCAAAGGAGATTGGCCTTTTACCAACCGACTCGCTCCCTGAGGTCAGAATCCCTATTTTTGGCGACTGTCCCACGAGTGAAGAGAGCGCGCCTGGGAGGTCGCTCCTTTGGATTACTGGCGCCCCAATTGTGGAACTATCTGCCTCTTTCACTTCGGGCAGCCACTTGCTTACTAGCTTTTAGAAAGGACCTAAAGACTTGGTTGTTCAGCCAGTAGGCCTTCTCTGTTTGTTGTCTTTCGTCTGTGTTACTTTCTCTTTTAATGTGTTATGTTAGTTTACTGCAGCCTGTTTCAATTAAAAGCGCCGGGACACTCTTTTTGAGTAGCCGCGCGCTCTACAAAAACCATTTTAACATAACATAACATAACATATATAAGACATAACACACAATAAAAATCCAACACCAATTTATAATAATAGGCTATGTATTTATAAACAAATAGATCTCATAACAACAAACATCCGATGTAGTGAATTGGAGATATGAATGTTTAGAGAATAAACACTTTCCAGTGTTTAAAAACCAAAAGCCCCAACTTGGGACATCTAGTCGCTCTTGACCGTGACAAAGTCCAGGTTTAAGGCTGACTGCACTTATAAACTTTTTCAGAGCTTTTTCTCTCAACTTCGACCAATGTACTTCTTCAGGCCGGATTTGCGTCATCGGTTTGGTCCACCCCCGGTCAACTTCTGGAAGTCTTGAGCTTCAAAACTTTCAGCGGGACAAATTTGAAATCAAGGCCGGGTCACAGTTCAACGTCGGCGACTTCATTCTCGACGATGTGTTGATCACCTCAGTGTTTTTTTACCAAAGTTGCTCCAAACTTCTGGAACTTCTTCCTAAAGTTCCTCTTGTGTGTTCAAAATGTCCAAAACACTAATCCAAAGGTCTAGAAGCTCTGAGAAGGTTCTTGGGTGTTGGGACTACGTTCCCCACAATGCACCTGGTCAAATCCTTAAAAGTTCACTGGACGCACTCTCTAGATGAGTCTTTCTTGGCGTAAATGATGTAGGTGGAGCTTTTAGAAGAGAGGATGTAGCCCCCAGGCAAAGGCGAGCATGTAAACTTAGATCAAGTCAGCCTGCTTGTGATCGAACGATTGAACTGCCTAAAAAGACAAAAATAATCATGATAATTTTTATAGCATCCTCATTACAAAATCATGTAAGGTTAAAGATTAAGAATCTGAGTACCATAATAGAAAAGGACGAATCTGAAAATCAGATTGCCCACTATAAATAAACACGGTCAAGAAGCTGTGCTGATGGAAATCCTCACTCCCATACAGAATATAGCATAGTGGACGTTTTCACCTCTACAGAATCAGTATCAATGTTTCAAAAGAATCAATTGTATACTCAGTACTATTATTGGGTTCTAACCACAGTGTCTGACTAGGTCTAGATCCACTATAAACCAACTTCCCACGATATTAAAATAGAGGTTGCCAAAACGTCAGAATTAGATACTTCAATACTTACATGAGCACCAATTGATTTAACCCCAGTATTGTATGCAGCAGACTCAAACTGTATCAGTTCAATTTTAAGTTGTATGTAAGAGATCAAAGGTTGACACCGGACATGAATGCCTTTTCCAGTTTAGATACTGGTAAAATGCCCCTGGGGCAATTGTACTCCTTTCTTGTCCGGGACTGTACTATGTTGCTTCCTTCCTTATCCTTTCCTTTGTCTTTTTATTAGCTGTTATTTTTCCTTTTTCATATATCTTTTTGACATGGTTATCATTAATATTTTTTAATCCTTCCCCCATGTGGGACTTATTTTGCTCTAGATATCCGGTCGGGATGAGGTAAAGCCCATCTGTACGGCTTTCCCTTTCTCCTTTAATTTTTGAGTTGTTGTTGTATCTGAACACTGAAAATATTCTGCAATGTGTTATTATTGTCTTGTGGCACTTATTTCACTCTAGATATCCGGTTGGGATGGAGTAGAGGCCATCTGTATGGCTTTCCCTTTCTCCTTTAATTAAGTTGTCGTATCTGGACACCGCAAATATTCTGCACAGTGTTATTATTGTCTTGTATATTTTTCTTGGTTAATATTATTGCAGGATTGCATTTGAGCCATTTCCGTTTAGAATATGACCTTTGTATTCAAAATGGTTGCTCCGCTTCTGAACTGCATTTCGGTTGGTCCTTATTGCCCCATTAGTGTATGGAAGTCAATCTCTCCTTTTAAATAGATTGCTTGATCTAGATACCCCATTACAAGATGGCTGCCGGGACTTCCTTTCAAATTTGGAGAGGCTCCCGGATATGTCTGACCGTCTTGATATACCTCTGGGAACACAATCCTTGCGTTAAAACATATGCCCTTCACATTATGGTTATGCTTACTTTTTTATTTACGATTGGATAGTCAATTATATAGGGGCCATACATGCCTTTACCGTATCTGTTTTGATGCCCGCTAATTCTAATGGGCGTCTCTATTGAACAGACGTGATTGGGGTACTCCGGTCTTGAGTTATGTATGAGATTTTTGTTTCCGTTATATTTCTCCATTATGGATAACATTGCCATTAAATGATGGCCACCATGGAGAGCGGTCTAGGCCGTATGTCTGATGGAGACATTTCCTGCTGACACACATCTGCATCCAATCTCATTTTAGTAGCCGCGAGTATTTAAACCAGCCCGGGGAAGCTACTTGTCTCACGCTTTCTCTGCCATGACGCCTTGGCTCCTGCAGACCTGTTGACATTCTAATATTGGTAAGCCTACCCAGGGAACATGCCGCATTGTTTGCTTTCCGACCCAATTGTTCTCGTTCTTTATGTTTGATATTTGATGTCGGTTATAATGTGCCTAACCTAAGCGGCTACTTTGCGCTTGCACTTTTAAGGGGGAGATGGGCTATGTATACTCTTAACTTGAGAACACTGCCTTGTTTTTTATACTTATAGGGTGAGACTCGAATTTTAATGAGGAGGGCCCCAGTCACATGGTCACTAAATTTATCCTATTTTGCTGGCATTATGCGTCTAACTAGCAGATGTTTGGATTATAAGCATTGATTCTTTACGTGTCGTTATTTGATTTTGGTTTTGCTTTAAGCTGTCAACCTTGGATCTCTTACATACAACTTAAAATTGAACAGATACAGTTTGAGTCTGCTGCATACAGTATTGAGGCTAAATGAATTGGTGCTTATGTAAGTATTTAAGTCTGACGTTTTGGCAACCTCTATTTTAATATTGTAGGAAGCTGGTTTATAGTGGATCTAGACCTAGTCAGGCACTGTGGTTAGAACCCAATAATAGTACAGAGTATACAATTTATTTTTATTTTTTTTTTTATTTTAGTAGCTTTATTTAGCGCTAGCCTGACCCGAGGGTATCGGAGTGCTTTACAGAGTAAACATTGCAAATATAACAAACTAGACAAGAGAAAGAGATAAAAATAATGCATGGCAATGTTGCAGGGTCAGCTTCGTAGTCGAGGGAACATCTGTTTCGCTGACATGATGATGGAGCGGTAATTAAGAGTCTGTGTCCCCACTCTGAGTGCTCCTATCGACTTGAGTTGACTTTTGAATTTTACAAAGGAGGGAATGGTTCTGATGTGGGGGGGAATGGAGTTTCTGATTTTGGGCGCACTTCCGGCAAAGGAACGAGTCGCAGTTTTTATTTTTCGAGTTTTTGGCAGGATGAGAAGGAGGAAGTTTGAGCTTCTGAGGTTCCTGGCCTGACTGGCTTTTTTGAGTTTGGCCGTCAGGTATTTGGGTTTGCCGGTATGTAGGGCTTTATGAGTGAGGCACGCTACTCTGAAGCTGATCCTCATTTCAACTGGGAGCCACTTAAGTTCACTGAGTGCAGGAGAGATGTGGTCAAATTTCTTGATTCCGGTGACCATTCTGGCTGCCGCATTCAAAGTTGTTCTGATGGGAGCTAGGTGTGACTTTGCAATTCCTGAGAGGACTGCGTTCCCATAGTCCAGCCTTGATAGTACCAGTGTTTGAGTGGCCTGTTTGAGATCACCAGGCGGGATGAAGGGTTTTATTTTGTTCAGGAGTTTAAGGTTAAGGAAGGTGTTCTTAGCTGAAATTTTTGGTGTGTCTGGTCATGTTTAATTTCGGGTCTTGTGTGATGCCTAGTGATTTGACAGAGTCAGCTAGGGTGAGATTCCTGTTGAGCACATCTACGGCTTTTAGCCATTCTGCAATTTGAGGGTTCTCCTTGTTTGAAATGAGAAGTATCTCGGTTTTGTCAGGGTTTAGTTTAAGATGATTCGCAGACAGCCAGTGTTGAACATCATTCAGTACATCATTGAGTCTTTGAATGTCACTGAGGGAGGAGGTTTCCAGATATATCTGAGTGTCGTCTGCTTAAAGATGGAAGCAGATGTTGGCTGCTCTGAGTAGTTTGGTGAGGGTTTTCATGTAGATGTTAAAGAGTTGTGGGGAGAACACTGAGCCATGAGGGACCCCCTGGTTGATAGGATGAGAGTCAGAAGCAAAGCTTTTGATTTTTATTTTTTGAGTGAGATTGTGTAGGAATGAGGAAAACCATTGGAGGACCGCTTCACCAAGACCGGCTCTTTCTTTGAGAGCCCTAATGAGGAGTTGTGGTCTACTGTGTCAAATGCTGCCGATAGGTCAAGGAAAATGAGGAGGCAGCATTGATCAGAGTCTAGTGAATGGTGGATATCGTCTATGATGTTGAGGATCGTGGTTTCTGTCCAGCAGTCTTTTCTGAAGCCAGATTGGTGGGAGTCTAAGAGGTTGATGTTATCCAGGTGTTGGGTAAGCTGTTGGAGTACTCACTTTTCTAGGATTTTGGAAAGAAGGGGAAGGTCAGATACAGGTCTAAAGTTATTCAAATGAGTCGTGTCAAGGCAAGTTTTTTTCAACAGGGGTGGGACTTGACCTACTTTAAGGCAGTCTGGAACGTCTCCATTTTTCATGGAGCTGTTTATTATTGTACACCAAAGCAGCGCTATGAAGTGCTTCAGTTTTTTGGTTAGTAGGGGTGGAATAAGGTTAAGGACCTGTGACGAGGGTTTTGAAGTAGAGATCAGTGTGATTATCTCATGTTCTTGAATGGGGCGGAAACTTAGCAGAGAATTGGAGGAGGGGCAAGGAGCGACAACGGCCGCTCCTGGTGTGGTGCTCTTGGTGGGTCGAGTGTTAATGGTGTCTAGAGAGAGTTCGATTTTAGTGATCTTGGGCCCGATTCACAGAATGAATTTAAGACTCAATCCTAAACGTACTACTATTTTGGTATTCACAGAATTGCATCCTTATCCACTGTCGAAATTACCAGCTGGGTATCGTCAGCATAGGAGGTGGGAGTCAGATAAAAACTTCCTATCAACAGGGAAAGTTCAGAAACATATTTGTTGAGCAGCATTGGCTCAACAAGGAACCCTGAAGAACCCCACACGGTAAAACGAAGGGTGATTACTTAAGTTTACCAGATGTACAGTTTGGGATCAGCCTGATATGAACAATGTTAAAAGCAAAAGGGCCTTTCCTCCTATCCCTATGGTTTTCAAACGTTGGACCAACAGAACAGGATCCACCGTGTCAAACGCACCGGAGAGGTACAGCAGAATGAGAGTTGCAGACCCTCCGCCATCCAATGTGGTGCGTATTTCTTCTGTAGTATTTATCAAGGCAGTCTCAGTGCTATGATTTGCTCTGAAGCCAAACTAATTAAGGTCTAGATTGAAGCTGATTTTCTAAAATGAAAGTGGAGAGTTCAACATTTATTATTGTATCTATAATTTTTGCTGGAAGTGGGAGTCATGCGATAAGGCGATAGTTAGCAGGATCATTTATGTCCAGGTTAGGCTTTTTAATAAGCAGCAGAATACAGGCCTGTTTCCAGTTGCCAGGAAATAGTCCTTGTGAGAACATCTGATTAAAAATTCTGGACAAATAGGAACTGATGTGTTGGCTTATGTTTTGCAGAGTCCTAGGGGGACAAGGATCCTCTGGGGATCCCGATTTAGCAGCATAAAGATGTGTGGCTATTTGAATTGGAGACTTTGAGGTGAATTTTAAAAATAACATATTGTTAGTTGATTCCTGCTCTTTAGAATTAGTGCTGACCCTGAGACTGTCAAAACATATCATAAATTAGATCAACTTTACTTTTGAATCTCTGCAAATCAGCAGGGAGGCGCCAGAACAAATGCGTCACGCAAAACTACCCTTGCGTCACGGCGGATGCGACGCATTTACAATGCGGCGCGCCGTGACACAAGGGTAGGCAGATGCGTGACGCATCTCATGACATGGGGGCGGCGCATCGCTGGATTTGCTTCGCAAGCACGACGCGACTCCAGCAATGCTGGGGTGTGCCCTATACTTAAGGTGCTGGGTCAGTCTTTATGCCTGCTTCAAGCAGGCGTAAGGAATTGACGTAGCAGCGTCGCACAAGTGCCTTCGTGAAATCTTGTAGATTTCACGCAGGCACTTTTGCAAGGCGCATCTGCCCCGGAACGCCCACCCTTCGCCGGAACACCCACATGTGGCACAGGGCTTTACAACATGACGCATATGCCTAGATGCGTCATGTTGTAAATGGGTCGCAGGGATGCGCCACGTTTACGCCACCGTTGTGTGACGCAACGGCGGTGTAAACGTGGCGCAAGTGCCTTGTAAATCTGCCTCCAAGTGTCCAGAGACTATCTGAGAGCCTACCTGCACCTCGGTCATGTTGCAAAGCACACCAACCATTTATCATCCACCCGTGCGGTTGCGCAAATGACTTGGCCGGGGTTTCGGTTGGCGATCCTGCAGCAGACTACACGCAGCCCTCCACATTTCATGTGGTCCTTTGTCGACCCATCGGAATTGGCCTGTAGGGAATCCATGCACGAGAGATGGTCTGGAAGCTGCCCCACCGACAAGGTAACAGAGGTACCAGGGCCTAAGAGGAAGTCATCCCAGCCATCGTTACCGCCACCCCAGTCCTGAGACAAGACTGCCCTCACAGAGTTGAGACGCCACTAAAAGTAAGCTCCGCAGTGGACTCCACCGATGCTCCTGAGGCACCGAGTTCGAACTGTTTGAACCAACCATGTCACTGCGAGATTACACAGGATCGACCAATGGTGCGTGAGTGGACATTGACCTAACTGACATGATATCAACGGATCCGGTCTCAATCTACAGAGTATTCGTGCCCAGAAGTAGCTGGCCAAACCATGGACGAGTGCAGAGATGCCCGGGTGCTCCCAGCTGCACCTACCCACTGCTGTGCTGCGGACTGCCTCTCGAAGCTGAGCGAATAAGTGGTGTCTAGTGTGTTTCTGTTTATTCCCAGTGGTTGGACTTGTTTTTGTTTTTAATACAATACCCATTGTGTTGACGCTACTCACTTATTAGTAGTATGTGGGCCTAGGCATAGCTGCCAAGGTTTGAGATTGCTATGTGTGACATTTTCATAATTTCACTGTAATTATGAGTGACATTTCAACGACTATGAGTGACTCTTTCTCGCAAGCAAATCTAGCAATGAAGAGCTGGGACACCTATAATTATCAAAAATTGCACCCATTCGAGAACAAGAAACTCTAAGACGATCTTAAAAATCTTGGAAGTAAGTGCTCAGGGCTAGGCAAAACATGAATGCATATACTTTAAAAAACGTAACTGTGGTTTGCCTTTCAGAGTTTCAAAACCTATTTCAATGATTTAATGTAAAGTAGATTGTTGGGCTAGGCAAATAACGAATAAATATACTTAAGACTACTGCCCTTTCAGAAGTTCAGCTCTACCAGGGCATGATGAAAACTCACAGATTCATGGATATTAAACAAAACAGACGAGACTGAGGCATGGGTAAGGAGAGCCAGTAAGCTGGTATCGCAGCCATTTGATGACACAACATTGGTTGCCAGTGGAGAGGGAGAGAGTTGTTTGTGTAAAACTAGAGACGAACAAGCCAATTGCGACCGGGGGTTGTTGCCTGGGTTATCTGCCAGGCTAGTTCCTTGATACCTCGCAAGTGGTGGGAAAGCGCTATATAACTACGAACCCTTTTTTCAACTCAATTTATGCCCCATGCTGGAATGTTCAGGTGAGGATGGGCGGGGGGGGGGGCTTGAGATGGTTGTTTTCTTGACAGCCAGCCTCACTGTAATCCCCTCTCCTCGTGGGGAGGGTAGGCGTGGAAGGCAGACTTGCGCACCCCCTGTGGCTCCGCACCCCCAATCCTTTGGGGGGAGGGGGCACTTCTGTGTGTTTCCTCTTCAGATGAGATGTGCCAGGGATCGCCTGCCTCTGCTAATTGCAATAATTGAATTACCAGCCTATACACACGTAAAGGAATAACACTGCATTGTGCGCCAGAGTTTGAAGAGAAACACTGTTAGCACAAGCACCACTTTAAATATCGGGTGTTCCCGCTGAACACAAAAGAAATTTGTTATTTCTATCCTACATTAAACATACCTGCGTGGAATCAGGGCTCCCGTGACCAGACCTCCGTTTTGAGCTCAAGCGAGCACATGGTTGGCAGTTCATACAGGCGTCTCCTTACCTTGGCTCTCAGTGACACCATGTTTAAATAAATTCACTGCCCCGAACTCCCCGGGGTCTCGCGCGTCGGAGTCTGGAAGCAGACCTCCTCCAACTGCCGTCTCAGCTCTGCATGAAACAGGGAAGCCGGCTGCAGCAGGGGCCTGCGCGTTGATGTTGCAGTGATGATTTCAAGATATATGCTACTGGAAAACGAAAGCGCCGATACACAATCTCACCTCATCCTGGCTCCCTGCTGCGGTGAGAGCGGTGAGGTCAGGAGGGAGCAGGCCAGGAGTTGCGCAGAACTTAAAGAAGCGCGGGTGGCAGGAAGTCAATTAACTTCACCAGTGGGCACTGCAGTGACGTCAGTTTAATTTCGGCGCCACTTCCCTCTACAACTTGAATATATAACATTGTAGCAGTACTTTGAGAGCGCCAAGCAGATCTAGCCAGGCCCATTAGACTCTGCCTGCTGGGAGCATTGTGCGCACCGCGCTGACAGGCGATGTAGCTCAGTTTATAATGTGCATTTATATAGCAGCACAGAAGGCGCTTTAATGCGTGACAATGCATTTCAGTGTGGTGATGCGGATCACCACACTGAAATGCGTTAGTGTCACACGTGAAGCGTGATACTTGACAGGACTGTAGCCTAGGTCCCACAATTTTACAGACCTGAGATCCTGATAGCCCTACAAAGTTATTGTTTGTAAAGGTTTCTATAGACATATCCTACTTGTTTCGTTAAATTATTTTTTTCTGTACGAATTAAAGTAACTAATAGAGAATGAGTAGATTGCCCACTAGATAATGTAAATGTGAGAGCCACATCAGTAAATATACAACTTTCCTTTTAGCTGACAAAAATAGCTTTCAATTTTGTATTGTTTAAAATCAAATTTAAAAGTTAAAATCCAAAAACACACATTGAAAAAGTTGGTTCGGACGTTGTATACCCTCGGCGTGTGGCATGACAAGCGGGGTGTGGGGGTCCTTGAATAGCCTGATTAAAATACGGCAGCCTTTACTGCTATGACAACTTCTGACATATTTTAGTTGCTATGACCCATTGCACGTATAGGTTACTTGTCAGTGCCTGTCTAACTTATGTCTGCCTTTTATTTTAATGAAAGTTAGTTAAAAAATAAACGTGGTGATAGTTGATGTTACACTTTTCAAGCATGTCTAACGTATATCCATAGTTAGCTGCAAAAACTTTCTCTTTTAGGACAAATGTTTGGCGACAATTAATATTCGAAGTTATTATAACATTTTTAAAGTTTCTAATTTGCTTGCGATCAGCATAGCATAATCAAAGATTGGGTTGAAACAATCTCTTTTTTTATAAAACTTTCAAGTGTTCGTTTATATTCTAGGTACACCTCCTGAATGCAACTTCACCCCGGCAACTCACGTTTTTGATGCATAAATGTTGCCATTTCATGATGTCCACAGGAGGATACAATGTAGTCCGTTATCTATGTTGTAAATAAATAGAAAATGTGGGCGGTCCTTTAAGGGAAGCAACTGCAAACCGGACAACGGATTGGCTACACTGCTGCATATAAATTTAAATATTGAAATTGGCGTGTTAACAGTACAACTTTTTCTGTAATGGATGTTTTTTTGTTAAAGAACATCGTAGATAACGTGATTAGCTTTGACTGAGACCCGTACAGCTGGGGGACAGACACGAGAAGCAAAACTATTCTCGCCCTCACATTCATGAGATAATTGGATTCGCTGGTGTTCCTCCGTTACTGCTAGTCTCTGATTTTCTGGTTCTTGCAAATGATGAGTGGGTGTTCATGTTTATGCGTGACGTGTGCCGTTCTATTCTTGTTACGACTTGGCACATTACCCTTCTGATCTTGAACTGTAAAATAGTAAGATACATTTAAAAATAAGGATGATAATTATAGTGTAGTGTATCAGATACTTATGTCATTAGAATCGATCTCTGAAAACTCTATCGAAGAGTTTCATTTTGTTGAATAGTGTAATTTCATATTGGTTACCCACCCGGGTTCTAACATGTTCCTAAATCTACCCACGTTCATTTCGTGCACTCCCTGGGTTGGAATACACGTATTACGGCAGTGCAATGTCCTCTCAGCTCATTGAAAAATCCTGCTATATCCGTAGCGTATTTGATTGGGTTAGTGCATGTTATAAAGCACAAGTTCCGAGCACAGTAAAATCGATGAGTTGGTTACGCACCTGCTGCAAACATTACCATGTAAATTCCCAGGGATATGCCTGGATCCTAGCAAGTTTTTACTAATTATTTTGATCCTGTAGGTTAATTATCGCCAATTATCGAGACCCAACAAAAATGTGGTTTGCACTGCGTTCAATAAAAATAATCATAATACTTTTCAGTATTTATTTATATATCAACCTACCTAAATGCAGCACTTTAAGTACAGATTTGATAAGGAATTGCACTTTTATGGCTGGTACCATTATATATTTCTCTGGACTCTGCACATTGAGAGATCACCACTGCTTAATTTGAGCCAATGGTTTCTGGTGTGCAGCACCGGCAGTTAATGCTCAACATCGGCGTTTGAGACAGTTGCCACGAGGTGGCGCTATCTGGCTTACTTGGTCCTGAATACAACAGGTAATTCATTTATTCAATATACATTAAAATGACTATTACCTGCCGCCCAAGCCATTCTTATAGGTTTGGGAGCTTGAAATTGTCTGAACTTGCAGGAGTGCTGCCATAGTAAGATCCATTTCTAGATTAGACTTAATTTTCATTTTATTTTCAGTTGTCATTTTTACTTATTGTTGCATTTTGGCCAGTGCCCAGTTCCTCAGCCTGTTTTTTATGCCCCTGTAGCCCCGCCCCCCGGAGACTCCCCACTCCTGCCTCCCAGCTGCACCTCCCTCCCTCCCCTTCACCATTTAATGGCAGCCGCTGCGAGGTTGCACAGTGGACGTGCGCCTAAAGCAAGCCTGTCTTCACCCATCCGTGACCCGACCGCGACCAGCGCCAAGGACCCTGCATCTCGACCTACCCACCGCTACAACACTGCTGCCCTCCACGCACTCAACCCCGGAAGAGCCAGAGACTGCCAAAAGGCCACACCAAACACCACCCACGGCCAGTTCTACTGCCTCCACTGCCACCAGTCCTTCTCCACCAACCCGGCCTCCAACACCGCCAAAGCCAGCACTGGTGATGCCCCTAAGATGCATCCTCCTCAACGTGCGCTCCGTACACAAGCACGCTGTGGAGATCTGGAACTTACTCGACTTTCTCTTGGCCGACATCGCCTTCTTCCCGGAAACCTGGACTAACGCTTCCTCCGCCCCCGACATCAACACCACCATCCCGGATGGATATAAGATCCAGAGGAAGGACCGCCCCACCGACCCAGGAGGGGGTCTCGACATCGCCCACAAGAACACCCTCCGCCTCACCACCTCCAGCGAAACCTTCCCCTCCGCCAAACACCTGCACTTCCAGATCCAGACCAGCCCCAACTCCACACTCAGCGGAACTCTCATTCACAGGCCCCCAGACGCTCTTCGCCACCACCATCATCGACCTCATCTCACTCCACACCATTGCCTCAATGAACTACATACTCATCGGAGACCTGAACTTCCACCTTGACAACACTAGTGACCTCCAACTCCACCACCCTCTGTGACAACCTTGCCAACATCGGACTTAAACAACTCGTCACCACACCGACCCACAGGGCAGGATACATCGTCGACCCCATCTTTGCTGCCAGAAACAGCGTCCACTTCAGCCACAGGACGCAACCCCCATGCACCACTGATGCCCTTGGGCTAAGTTGCGCATTACAAGACTCCATTCATTCATTCATTCATTCAGTGAAGCTACAGCCATCACCCCATCCCAAGACATCCGCAACAAGCTTTGAACATACTTCCACCTCAAGATCAACAAGCATTGGCATAGCCAATAGGTCTTGCTTTTTGGACCCTATAAGTATTTAGTTATGCAGCAGAATATCCATGGTGCAACATCACCAACTGTTGCATGGCTAAACACTTATAAGGTCAGAAATGCGAGACCTATTGGCTATGCCAAATCAGGGAAGACCTGTTTTGGCAGTTCGGGCTGGACTGTTCCCATGAGGCACAGGGTCAAGACTGATTTGCATATAGCTGGGTCTGAACTGAGGTGGCGAAGTGAGCTAAAGAATGATGGGCTGCAGGGATGGGTGCTACAAGCTCATCACTGGGCCCATCCAGTGCACATGGAATGGTAATGCAAACCTGGAAAGTGGTTCCCTACAGCAACTGAAGAGAGGGACCTTCAAAAACTTGTATTGGGAATACCCTTTTGGGCTGAAGAGGGGACATCACACTCATCCAAAGGGTACTCTCTGGGGCTGGAGGAAGGAACACCCCAACCCTGGCACTGGGCCAACCCTATGAGTGGCTGGAGCGACACTTGCAAGCCTGGCACTGGGCCAACCCTTGATCTGAAGAGGGGGACAGCGCAAGAGTGACACATTGTTTTTTGTTAAAATCTGCAAAGCATGCAGCAGATGTTAGATTATGTGGCAAATGCGGCACAATCATTCCTTTGCAAAACAGACATCTCTGTCAGTCCATTTCCGAATGCGTCTCAGAAGCAAATTCATTGTAGGTTAAGTCAAATGAATTAAAATACATGCCTACAGCCCGGTTTGTGCAAACCAAGACCTCGATGCTCATATATTAGACATTCCGGATTCTAGGCAAAAAAAATTATTTCCAGTTACTTTCACTTTAAATCCTTGATTTGTTTCTTGGAAAATTGATTGAAATCACACAATTCTAGCGATATTCCAATGTCAACAAATAACAACTGCTGTTGACTATTAGATAAACATTACATTGAGCCGCTTTTCGAAATCCCCAATCTTGCAGATTAGTGCACTTTAAAAACGGCTATTTAAAGACAAAAATATTTGGCACAAAATAATACGCAAAGATAAGTCACTTTTTTTAAGAGAGCACCCTCCTGGGAAGCCATCACCTTCTTGCAGGTCAAGTGAGGCACTGGTACATTCCCAGAGAAGGATAACCTGCTCCATGCGCAAGTTCACAAAGCAAGGGGCTTTGGCTTCAGCAGGCATGGGCTTTGCCGTGCAAACACCAAAGGTTATTTTTACAAAGTTGTGGTGAACCTGGCGCAGGTGGGCTTGAATCTGTTCTTACTGGACATGAATGAGGCCCAGGAAATTGCAGGTGGCAAGTGAGAATACAGCTGTGTTGGTGAGGGGCTCTTTAGGCGACGGGGGCCGCCTCCAGAGCTGTGGCGGAGTTACAGGGCAATCTGGAAGCAGTTTGGGTACAGAAGGATACCTCTGCAAGAGCACAATAAGGGTGCCAGAGCCAAATCCCAGGAGCCATCGGGCGGTTGTGGGCCTGAACAACCGGGGGCTTGCCTTGCTACGCTCCGCCCTTAAAGGGGCGTGAGTATTAAGGGACCAATGTGTCACAAGATCCAGTAAGGGATCACCCCTATAAGGGTAGCGCTGATTGGGTTTTCCACAGTGCTTGGCTCATCAGGCGGGCAGGGCAACATAGGCTGGTACAGCTACCTGCCCTTGGATCACCCGTAAGATAACCCACCATATTTGCATACTTTTGTATGGAATAAACCTGCAGCAATATTTTCTCCAAACAAAAATGTGTGTGTTGTGTATTTATTCATGTATACCTCTTCTGCTGTGGTGTGGGTGGGGTCTTGCACCTATAATGGAACTATGCGGCTGCCCTCGGCCTCTGCAGGGGGCCACCTCTGAGGGCGGCCCCCCTTAGTTCCCTTTGGGACGCTTCCCCACCCCCACTCTCTATTGCGGGACTCCAGGAGGAGTCCCCTTAGAGTATACGCCAGACACGCCATGTCCGGCGTGCTGGGGGATGGGGAGGGTATTTAGGACTCCCCCCTCCTTTTTTCATCCTCTTTGTTACCTGCCACGCCGTCTCCCACCCTACCGCGTACCCGGTGTGCAGTCATAATATCGAGTCTTTTATTTCGATTGGACAGAATATCGAGTAAAAAATATAGAACGGACATAATATCGACTAGACATAATATAGACAACAAAAATATCGACTACATTTTTTATACATCGAATAGAATGGACATAATATCGAATCAAAAATATAGAATGGACATAATATCGACTAGACATAATATAGACAACAAAAATATCGAATTTAAGGTAAGTTAATAATATTTTTAATTTTTTGTGTAATATTATTCTGTAGCGGGTTGTGGGTTTATAGGGGAATAGGGTGGGAAGTAATTTAATTATAATTAATTAAATATGTTAATTTATGTATTGATATTTATTTAGAATTAATTGTTAAATAATTATTAATTGGTAATTAATTAAAATATAATTGGTAATTAATTATAATTGATTAATTTATAAATATGTTAATTTTATTAAATTATTTTCTGTAGCGGGTGGTGGGTTTATAGGGGAATAGGGTGGGAAGTAATTTAAATTTAATTAAATATGTAAATTAATAATAATTGTTAATTAATTATTATTTGGTAAATAACTAAAATATAATTGGTAATTATAAATATTTAAAGAATAAATAAATAATAATTAGTAAATTTATTTCTGTAGTGGGCTGTGAGTTTATAGGGGGATAGGGTGGGGAGTAATTTAATAATAACTAATTAAATATGTTAATTAATTAAATTTGTTAATTAATTAATAATTGACCATTAAATAAAATTTACTTCGTAAATAAAAGGAATTGGTTTAGGAAATTAAATTTAAGTTTTGGGTTTTTGGGTAAAGGGGTATTTTTAGGGTTCAGGGTCAGTTTTGGGTTTTTGGGTAAAGGGGTATTTTTAGGGTTCAGGGTCAGTTTTGGGTTTTTGGGTAAAGGGGTATTTTTAGGGTTCAGGGTCAGTTTTTAGTTTTTGGGTAAAGGGGTATTTTTAGGGTTCAGGGTCAGTTTTTAGTTTTTGGATAAAGGGGTATTTTTAGGGTTCAGGGTCAGTTTTTAGTTTTTGGGTAAAGGGGTATTTTTAGGGTTCAGGGTCAGTTTTTAGTTTTTGGGTAAAGGGGTATTTTTAGGGTTCAGGGTCAGTTTTTAGTTTTTGGGTAAAGGGGTATTTTTAGGGTTCAGGGTCAGTTTTTAGTTTTTGGGTAAAGGGGTATTTTTAGGGTTCAGGGTCAGTTTTTAGTTTTTGGGTAAAGGGGTATTTTTAGGGTTCAGGGTCAGTTTTTAGTTTTTGGGTAAAGGGGTATTTTTAGGGTTCAGGGTCAGTTTTTAGTTTTTGGGTAAAGGGGTATTTTTAGGGTTCAGGGTCAGTTTTCAGTTTTTGGGTAAAGGGGTATTTTTAGGGTTCAGGGTCAGTTTTTAGTTTTTGGATAAAGGGGTATTTTTAGGGTTCAGGATCAGTTTTTAGTTTTTAGGTAAAGGGGCATTTTTAGGGTTCAGGGTCAGTTTTGGGTTTTTGGGGTACAGGGGTACAGTGTAAAAATAAAGTAAAATTAAATTTAAATTAAATTAATTTAATGAAATTAAATTAAATTAAATTATATTATATTAATATGTTTATTTAATAATATGTTTATATATATATATGTATTATTTTTGGTGATATAATTTTTTAATTTATATTAATTATTTATTAATATTACATTTATTTAATAATTATTTCTAAGTTTATATTAAATATATTTATATATATCATTTTTAACTTAATTTTAAGACATTTAAAAAAATCGATATTTTGACAGTCTATATTTTTGTAAGTCGATATTTTGGAGTCGATATTTTAGTACTTACCTTTTTGAAGATAGGCAGTCGATATTTTGTCCCTCGATATTTTAACCTCGATATTTTGGTATCTCGATATTTTTGGCGTCGATATTATGTCAGTGATCCGTGTACCCGGCGTGGGCCAGGCAGGCGAACTGCAGAGGACGTTGTAATGTTTTCTTTGTCTTTACAGGTGGAGTTACAGGGCGATCCGGAAGAAGTTTGGGTACAGAAGGATACCTCTGCAAGAGCACAATAAGGGTGCCAGAGCCACATCCCAGGAGCCTCAGGGGAGGGTCCTGGAACAATGACGTCGGCGCCCCATTAGTCCTTCGGGCGGTTGTGGGCCTGAACAACCGGGGGCTTGCCTTGCTACGCTCCGCCCTGAAACGGGCGTGAGTAATAAGGGAGCAATGTGTCACGTGATCCAGTAAGTGGATCACCCCTATAAGGGTAGCGCTGATTGGGTTTTCCACAGTGCTTGGCTCATCAGGCGGGGAGGACAGCATAGGCTGGTACAGCTGCCTGTCCTTGGATCGCCCGTAAGATAACCCACCATATTTGCATACTTTTGTATGGAATAAACCTGCAGCAATATTTTCACCAAACAAAAAGTTGTGTGTTGTGTATTTATTCATGCATACCTATTCTGCTGTGGTGTGGGTGGGTTTTTGTGCCTATAATGGAACTATGGGGTAGCATGTGCCCTGTGCACTTCACAGGCGCGCAGCATTTTCGACTTGCTCTGTAATGCGGCCGCACGTGCCTCGTGCATTGTTGCCCAGAGACATTGGGATGTTTACCCCTTAGCATGGCACAAGTAACCGCTTGCCACTGAGCAGCGCCATCTGCGCCATTTGAGCGGAGTTTTTTGGGATCCGATCTAGCACCTCTCTTTCCATTAGAAAAACGTTTCGTTGGGCGCAGGAGGAGCTGTCCATGCTTTCTTCTGACAGCGCAAATCAATCCTTTCCGAGTTCCACCCCTTGCGGAGCTGTAAGGGCTTCGTTGCTTATTGGAAAGCGCAAAGCACACGGTTAAATATAGTGCCCAAAGATAGCTTCAGTGCACAGGGTTCAGAGCATCAACCCACATCAAAAATTCAGAGTTTTATCGATCTTGGAAAGGGCGACATTCTGAATGGGCCCCTTTGGCTTTCCTTACAACCTGTGACCTGCTACATGACCTCCCGGCAGCAGGTCCCGGATCACACAGAGCTATTCCTAGATAAATACAAATTACGCGTTTTTGAAAAACCTATACAAAGGCAGGTGGAGCTGTGGTGCCTGCGGTATGCGGCATAATAGATGTTGGGTATTTTTCAGTTGTATGTCGTCTGAAAAGAAAAGTCTGAGAGGAAAGAGGCTCCCCCACACAACAAATGACAAGGGTGAACACTCTCAGGGTGAATCTGAGTCAGATAAAGGTGGGCGAGGAGCATTCGGCGACCCTGGCAGTGTTCCTGTCAGCACGCGATCAATGAATCCATGAAGTCCGTGGAGTTTTGTGACAATACAATTACTTTATCTGACAAACAGAAGTATCCGACTAGAAATAAAAAAAACGTGACAAGATTCACTACTTTGGTTTACCCGGGGCCCTCCTAATATCGCCTGGATAACAGCCAGGGCCCTGCAGGCGATGTTTCTGGTTTTGTCCAGGCTAGTGTTAAAAGGTGGAGTAGGCAGTGCTGGTAGCGGGCCCTGGAACTTGGCCCCCTTCACCTAGGCGGTGGGGCAGCAAGTGCCAGGCCGTGTATGATGTTAATATGCCCTTGGCAGTCCTCTTGTCCGACATCCCTCATCTGTCACTGTCCTCCACATACTTCGATACCCACCTGCTGACCCCACCACCCTCTGCGTTGGCTGGAAGAGGGAGGCGCTCTTCACAGAAAACCCTGAATTTCGGTCCTTCCACCTGGGTCTCAGGGAAGACTGGGCATATGTGTGGGCGGAGTGTCCCCACTTTTTTCACAAACTTTCCTGTCGCGCTGGCCAATCATACTCAATAAGGGCACTGCTGGGGCAGCTGGAGATGTGATCAACGTGTGTTGAAGCACTCTGTGTTTTTTAAAAATACCCCTCACACACCAAAAGGCCCCTTGGTGTCATGCTTCATCATCGGGGTCTTCGCACCCCTCTATCGGGATGCGGCGTGCTGCGACCTACGACTACGCGGGAGCACTAGTAGTAATGACTATGTGTGGTGTTCGGTGTGTGGGGTGTATTTAGTTTAAGTGAGTGGTGGGATGTGGTGAAAAAATTAAAAAATACCTGGCGCATGAGTTTGAGGAAAAAATTTAATTCTGAACTCTGGCTGGTATTGTTAGAAGAAGTGCAATGTGAGGTCAGGGCTGTTATATTAGGGAACAGGACCTCTGGTGTGCGTTGTCGACATGTTTCGGAGCAAAGCTCCTTCTTCAGGACGGGGGCACGACCTCCCCACCTTACTCACGTTTTTTTAAAATAAAAAGTGTATTATACAGAAAAGTGGCAAAAAAATAGGCTAAGTGTGCCTACAGCGGTCTGCTACAAGTACAATGACCTGTAGAAAGACAAAAAGGGAAGAAAACAACATTGGTTACCCTTGTAGCGGGTAGTTCAAGCAGGTGCAGTCACCTGGAACCTCACCAGAATGCTTGTTTTAAAGCCTGTGGAAGGAAAAGGACTCACAACACATACAACATAGAACACACATGTTTGGTACTTAGAGTTATTGTTGGTCATACTTATGAAGCTTACTTTTGGGCTTCATGAGCAAAAAGAACGTCTGGGGTGTTGCTATTGCAATCTGTTGGGAAGAATGATGCAGGTTTTAATAAATCATTCTTACTCACTTAGGTTTCAGAAGGATGGTCTTTTTGATCGATCTATGGATTACTCACAATGACAGGACGCTATGGACACCGTCTACCCCCATACGCTGCTCCGCTGGTTCTGAAATGGTAAACCAGAGGGCATGCTATTTATACCCTGTTTCTTAATTGGGCGGAAGCATCTGTGTTACCTAACATGGGTGTTCCGCTCCATGTTAATTGACACATGCCCATGTTTGGAGCGTCCGTCAATTAGCCATCCATCGTGCTTCTCTGTCCGTCATGTAATGACATAGCAAAAGCGTCTTGTTATTCTCCCCGCAAGCGTATGGAAAGTGATCTCTCGCGCATGCGCAGAATAGTGTTTTTAGCGCATGCGCGTTTGTTTCCGGCACTCTTGAGAGTCACTGATTGTCGCGCATGCGCATCAGGACTTTCAGCGGTCCTTTCAGTACTTTCACCGCATCTGTTGGGATAAACAACCGTGTTAAAAACGCTGTTTTTTAACTCTTCATTGCAGCAATCCTTGAATTGTCTACCTAGAATACCCACAGAGCGATAAATACGGTGATGGTGACAGCGCTGGTTTTTCGCTGCTCATTTTGATAGTCTTCATTTCTGAGATTTACATTATTTGAAGTTTTTATTCTTTGATACAATTGAAAGAATGTTTACTAGTTGTTGGTTAATTGGGTCCACGGCACATCGTCATTAAGCCCAATTATATGGGTTCCAAGCCTGAAAACCCATCTTTGTTCCTTCTGGAAGAGCCCTGCTTCAGAGGGTAGTTGCTCTATAATTGTCCAGTTTAGGTCATTTACACAGTGTCCTGCAGTGAGGTAATGTGTTGCCATTTTCGTTGTGCTCTTTTTGCAGCGCACATTGCTCTTATGTTCGTTCATTCTTGTTTTTATGGCCCTCGTGGTCATACCTACATATTCAAGGTTGCAGGGGCACTTGATCAGGTAAACCACGTTTTTAGTATTGCAATTAGAAAATTTCCTTTGCTCCCATGTTGTTCCATTACGGAAGAAGAGTTTTTTACTTTTCTTGGTCAGGTGGCAGCTACTGCAGTTCCCACAGGGAAAGTGACCCTGAATGTCAACAGATGGTTGCGTGACTGCTGTTGTTGGTTTTGGTCTTGTATGGACCAACATGTCTCTCAGGTTTCGTCCCCTTCGGTGAGCAAACATAGGTTTTTCAAAGTTTAGGTGACCACATGTAAGTATCCTCCAATGTTTATTCACAATTTTTGATACTTCATTGGACATGGTGTTGAAAGTTGTCACACATATCGGTCGTTTGTGACAACTTTCAACACCATGTCCAATGAAGTATCAAAAATTGTGAATAAACATGGGAGCAAAGGAAATTTTCTAATTGCAATACTAAAAACGTGGTTTACCTGATCAAGTGCCCCTGCAACCTTGAATATGTAGGTATGACCACGAGGGCCATAAAAACAAGAATGAACGAACATAAGAGCAATGTGCGCTGCAAAAAGAGCACAACGAAAATGGCAACACATTACCTCACTGCAGGACACTGTGTAAATGACCTAAACTGGACAATTATAGAGCAACTACCCTCTGAAGCAGGGCTCTTCCAGAAGGAACAAAGATGGGTTTTCAGGCTTGGAACCCATATAATTGGGCTTAATGACGATGTGCCGTGGACCCAATTAACCAACAACTAGTAAACATTCTTTCAATTGTATCAAAGAATAAAAACTTCAAATAATGTAAATCTCAGAAATGAAGACTATCAAAATGAGCAGCTAAAAACCAGCGCTGTCACCATCACCGTATTTATTGCTCTGTGGGTATTCTAGGTAGACAATTCAAGGATTGCTGCAATGAAGAGTTAAAAAACAGCATTTTTAACACGGTTGTTTATCCCAACAGATGCGGTGAAAGTACTGAAAGGACCGCTGAAAGTCCTGATGCGCATGCGCTACAATCAGTGACTCTCAAGAGTGCCGGAAACAAACGCGCATGCGCTAAAAACACTACTCTGCACATGTGCGAGAGATCACTTTCCATACGCTTGCGGGGAGAATAACAAGACGCTTTTGCTATGTCATTACATGACGGACAGAGAAGCACGATGGATGGCTAATTGACGGACGCTCCAAACATGGGCATGTGTCAATTAACATGGAGCGGAACACCCATGTTAGGTAACACAGATGCTTCCGCCCAATTAAGAAACAGGGTATAAATAGCATGCCCTCTGGTTTACCATTTCAGAACCAGCGGAGCAGCGTATGGGGGTAGACGGTGTCCATAGCGTCCTGTCATTGTGAGTATTCCATAGATCGATCAAAAAGACCATCCTTCTGAAACCTAAGTGAGTAAGAATGATTTATTAAAACCTGCATCATTCTTCCCAACAGATTGCAATAGCAACACCCCAGACGTTCTTTTTGCTCATGAAGCCCAAAAGCAAGCTTCATAAGTATGACCAACAATAACTCTAAGTACCAAACATGTGTGTTCTATGTTGTATGTGTTGTGAGTCCTTTTCCTTCCACAGGCTTTAAAACAAGCATTCTGGTGAGGTTCCAGGTGACTGCACCTGCTTGAACTACCCGCTACAAGGGTAACCAATGTTGTTTTCTTCCCTTTTTGTCTTTCTACAGGTCATTGTACTTGTAGCAGACCGCTGTAGGCACACTTAGCCTATTTTTTTGCCACTTTTCTGTATAATACACTTTTTATTTTAAAAAAACGTGAGTAAGGTGGGGAGGTCGTGCCCCCGTCCTGAAGAAGGAGCTTTGCTCCGAAACATGTCGACAACGCACACCAGAGGTCCTGTTCCCTAATATAACAGCCCTGACCTCACATTGCACTTCTTCTAACAATACCAGCCAGAGTTCAGAATAAATTTTTTTCCTCAAACTCATGCGCCAGGTATTTTTTTATTTTTTCACCACATCCCACCACTCACTTAAACTAAATACACCCCACACACCGAACACCACACATAGTCATTACTACTAGTGCTCCCGCGTAGTCGTAGGTCGCAGCACGCCGCATCCCGATAGAGGGGTGCGAAGACCCCGATGATGAAGCATGACACCAAGGGGCCTTTTGGTGTGTGAGGGGTATTTTTAAAAAACACTGAGTGCTTCAACACACGTTGATCACTCCCCTCCCTTCCAATTTTTTGTTGGATTCTCTGTGTTTATCCAAGTATCCCCGTGGAGCAAGAATCCAGACTTTTCGCTCTACCTCCCTCTTTTGTTTTTGACGCAGCTGGAGATGTGCCCTGGAGTTAGGAGGTCAGACTCGCTGTACTTCTGGGTAGGGCGCTTTGACAGGGAGGCGCCGGTTCACAGATAGTGGGAGCTCGGGTGCTCAGTGTAATCGGACCCTGTTGCTGAAGGGGGCTGCTTCCAAAGAAGCCAGAACTGCCTTCCCACGCTGCCGGCCCCGGACATGGGGCAGTTCAAAGGCTACTTTCACCTTCTGCAGGGTTTATGTAAATGTACCCCGCCAGGGTCGCTTGCTCAGTAGTGCTAATTCAGACATAATTGGCCTGAGGGGGCTCTTTGTCTGAGATAAGACGCCCATGTTATGTTACTGCACCAAGTGTATGCTTCAAGGAGCATGAGCCAAAGCCTGGTGCAATCAATTTGTGAACTGCTGGACTCACCCACAATCTCAAGCCCACGTTCTAGCCTGATCAGTCTTTCCCCACTTTCCCAAACTTTACTTATTTGTCTAGCACAATTATAATGGCTGCTCCCAATCCCATGCTAACTGGGATCTTCTAGGCCAGAGCGAAGAAAGACTTTAAACTTGACTGCTGGCAACTGGTTTAGCTAGTGACGGTCGGGGGTGATGTGGTCATAAGGTCTCAATTAATACATCCCTGAAATGCCCTATTTTATGCTCATTGTACATTTGCTATGGCTTAATCTGGGAAGCTAAAGTAAAGTAACCAATAGCAGCCAAGCCTTCGGACAACCATGGCCCTTAGCAGAGCTTCCCATGAATGCACATCCCGAAAGTGCAAACTAATTAGAATCCGGAACAAGCCCGCGCAGCAGCAGGGGGAGGCACGCGGCAGCAGGGTGGAGGCGGGGGGTCTGCGCGATTCACTTGCGGGAGTGATAATTGGTACTATTTGGCGGCGCTCCCTCCCGCAAGTGAATCGCCACACGTGCACGCATTGCCATTGAAGGCAATGGAACGCATGCACGAGTTTGGCTGAAAAGACGTAGCGATTCCAAAAAGGTCTTTTTGCCTTTGTAGCGCATGCGCGCTGCATAGGCGAGACCTAAAAACCTCTATGACAACTTCGTCGACCATCCACCGGACGCCACAGCCGGCCCGCCCCCCCAGACACACCAGCCAGCCCACCATTTCCACCTGGACGCCAATCACTGCCAAAGACAGTGCCTCGACCATGAAAGGCATCTTCTCAGGGGCCCCTGCCGCGCTCACATCTACCACAGAGCCGCCACCGCCATCGCACCCGAAGTCCAATGCTGCATCAACACCACCTTCGAAACAGACACCTTCCCAGACGACTGGAAACGTGCTGCAGTCAGGCCCCTGCTCAAGAAGCCCACAGCAGACCCCACCGACCTCAAGAATTACCGGCCGATCTCACTCTTCCCCTTCATGGCCAAAGTTGCAGAGAAAAAAGACAACAGGGAATTCACACAATTCATCGAAGACAACGCCATCCTCGACCCGTCCCAATCTGGATTCAGAAGCAACCACAGCATTGAGACCACTCTACTTGCTCCCACAGATGACATCTGCACCCTCCTGGACCAAGGCCACTCTGCAGCCCTCATCCCACTCAACCTATCAGCAGCCTTCAACATCGTCTCCCACCGCACACTCATCAACAGACTCCACAATGCCGGCATACAAGGAACAGACCTAGACTGGATCTGACCATTCCTCACCAGAAGAAGCCAAAGAATCAGATTGCCACCCTTCTTCTCCGATCCCACGGAAATCACCTGTGGAATCCCACAGGGGTCATCACTTAGCCCGACCCTCTTTAACGTCTACATGGCCCCTCTCGCCGACGTCGTCTGCTAACACGGCCTATGCTGACAACACCCAGCTCATCCTCTCCCTCACCAAAGACCCCACCACTGCCAAACTCAACTTCCAGAAAGGGATGCAGGACGTTGCAGAATGGATGACCAACAGCTGCCTAAAGCTCAACGCCGAGAAGACAGAAATCCTTCTCCTTGGAACCACCCCCTCAGCATGGGACAACACCTGGTGGCCGACTGCCCTCGGAAGCCCACTGACCCCCACGGACCACGCCAAAAACCTCAGCATAGTACTGGACTGGACTCATCCATCACCATGAACCGGCAGATCAACGCTGTCACCTCAAACTGCTTCAACACCCTCCGCATCCTTCGCAAGACTTTCAAGTGGATCCCCCCTAAGTCAAGAAAAACAGTCACCCATGCACTCATCACCAGCAGACTGGACTAAAGAAACGCGCTCTAAACCGGCATAAACAATTCTCTACTCTGCAAACTCCAGACGATACAGAACACTGCCGCCAGACTCGTCCTCGGCATCCCCCAGCAGGAACACATCAGCAAACACCTACAAAGGCTCCACTGGCTCCCTGTGGAGAAAAGAGTCACCTTCAAAATCCTCACCCACACCTACAAATGCCTACACAGCACCGGACCCAAATACCTCAAAGACAGAATCTATTTCCATGTTCCCAAAAGGAACCTCTGATCGTCCAACCTCGCACTGGCCAAAACCTCACACATCCACAGAGCTAGAGCAGGTGGAAGATTCTTTTCCCACATCACTGCCAAAACCTGGAGCGAACTCCCGGTGGACATCAGACGCGCACCCTCCCTGAACTCCTTCAGGAAGACTCTCTAGACATGGCTCTTTGGCTACCAGACCAGCTGCCCCATGTGCCTTGAGACCCTCACGGGTGAGTAGAGTGCCTTATAATACCCTGATTGATTGAGTGTGATGGTTAGTACTAGTGTTGTTACTATAGGGAGCATGGCAGGGGCACTGTGTGGTGCAATCTGCAGTGGCCCCCTAATGAGAGCCCTGGCACTTAGGGGAGATTTACAAGAAAGTGACCCATCTGTAGAGATAGGTCATTTTCCCTGCGCCACACTGAGAATCCATTGCACCACCATAGATGAGCCGTATTTACAATACGACGCAAGGACGGACAGATGTATCAGAAATTCCGAAGCATCTGTTGGCGCAAAAGTCACGTATTGCTGGAGTCGTGACGTAAGCACGACGCAACTCCAGCAATGCATGGGGAGGCCTATCCTCATTGTGCAGCATCACTCTTTATGCCTGCTCCAAGCAAACGTAAGGATTTGATGCAGTGGTGTCCTAGAAGTGGTGCAGTGAAATCTTGAAGATTTCACTGCGTCACTTTTACTAGGCTTTTTTGCGTTGGAACTCCGACCCTGCATACATTATA
The DNA here is from genome assembly GCF_964261635.1 of Lissotriton helveticus. Lineage (NCBI taxonomy): Eukaryota > Metazoa > Chordata > Amphibia > Caudata > Salamandridae > Lissotriton > Lissotriton helveticus. Next base: position 290,293,697 of record NC_136057.1, read on the forward strand.
CCTGACACAGGTATAATGTGACGCAAGGCTTTACAACGTGACACATCTCCCTAATGCATCACGTTGCAAATGGGCTGTATTTTTACACCGTCGCTGCATCACAAAAAGTGACTCAACAGCGGAGCAAAAATGACGCAAGAAGCTTGTAAATCTGCCCCTATATGTTTTACAAATTAAGCACTGGAGATCACCAAATGAATTATGTCTTGGTGATCATTTAATTATTTCCTTTAAAAAATATAGGGGCATATTACCAAGCAATAGCCATAATTATCGCTATTGCTTGGTTAGAGACAAAAATGTATCGCCGACCTGCGGCGATTTTTATCGCAGATAAACCTTGGTATTACTAAGGTTTATCGCAAATGCGATAAAAATTGGCCACAATGCATGAATATCGCTGAAAAGTCAGCAATATTCGGGCATTACCGAGCTAATTCTCTTAGCCATGTTATCCACCTCCCATTGGATAACATGGCTAAGAACTGCTCAGGGCAGGTGTTAGCTTTTGGAGATATTCGCGCTTAGAGCGAATATCTCCAAAAGTTGGTAATAGGAGATAGCGATGTTAGCGACTGTTTCCAGTCGCTAACATCTTGGCACGCCCACTTTGCATGTCATTAGTGATAAATTTCTCTGACATGCAAAGTGGGGCCCAAGATGGTCGCTATCTCCTACTAGCTGTCGCTAACTGGCGTTAGCGACAGCTAGGTAATAGGGAGATCATTTTATCTCCGCTTTCTTGGCTTTTAAAGCCAAAAAAAGCGGAGATAAACCCCCTTGATAATATGCCCCATAATCCCTGGCAGAGCCATTAGGTATGATTATTTGGTATTAGGTATGAATATTTGTGAGTTCAAGTGCACCTTTAAGGACACATACCCATCTGGCCTTACCGTTGTGGGCCAGAGATGGTTCAGGGAGGGCCGCAGTATGTCATAACACTGATTCGCTCACCGACCCATTACAGGCACTAAAAGAATTGCACATTCCCTAGTGGCCAAGTTGCCACCACTCCAAATGAAAGGAGAACCTCGTCTTCCACGGCAATCCTGAGTTGCACCCGGAATACCTTGTCCAGGAAAATAAAGGTATGGCAGCGGCTACAGACCAGATCCATAAAAGCAAACCTGCCTCCACTGCCATTCACAATCTGGCTGACACATTGATGAGAAGATGCCCAGTCCTATCGACGGGACAGGAGAAGATGCGCAGTCCTACTGACATTACAAAGCGGGAAGGAGGTCCCAGTGAGGAGAACCAATGACATCTTACCTGGCGCCACCTCTCACAAACTGAAGAGCTGAACACATGCAACATGTGGCAAGATACCACACGGCAAGCAAGAGTTATCACAGAGAGAAAAGCGTGTGACCGAACTTGTCTCTCTGAAGAACGGGAGTACCACAGCTGCACAAAAACAAAAGATCAAAGAGTGAAGAGACTGAGGATTCATGCCATTACCAGATAGTGCACTGTTGGAAAACGAGGCAATATCTGTGAGGCTTGCACAAATAACATGTCACATTTATCCTTTACTGGGAACCAAACACCCTATTGTAGCGCTTGACTCTGAGAGGGTAGAGTTGCAGAGCAGTCTAAGGCTTACCCAAGGGAGGTGGTGTAGGCTAGTATTCACCATTTACCAGTACGCAGAAATAAAACTCAATAATTGATTGTCCAGTCTGGTCTGTACTTTGCTTTATAAAAGAGTACATTTATTAAACACACACACTACTCAATATTATGCACAAATTTACAAATATACATAAGCTGTTGGAATTACTTTGTGACATTGCATAACATCTCCTCCCCTCTCGCAAGGGGGGTCTAGTACCACCACTCCCATGTATGCACAGCATCTTGCCCCCTAATGCAGTGGGTTGACATAATCTGGAGCGAGGGCCTTGGCCACTGGCACCATCCCAGTGGCGACCCACCCTATCATCTCAACAAGCATTTAAAATAGGTACCCCTACCCTGGTGACACATAACCCTGACTTAACATCTCATACCGACCATACAGTATACACCTTTACATCTTAGGGGCTAACAGTCTGGGTTGTTCACCCCGTTTTTGTCTGCCCACTCCGGCAAGCAAACACGGAGACGGCCTCTTCTGCGGCGTCTCTTTGGGGGAGTGCGGCAGCCCTCCCCCGCCTTTCTGCTGCTCTGGGGGAGAGCGGCGGTACTCCCCCCTCCACTTCCACCACACGGGTGTTCCCGGGCCCCACCTGGGCCATTCTAGAAGGTGAGCGCGACGGCACTCCCTGACGTAGGCCTTTGCGTCAGGCCCCGAATTGGAGACTCGGGCTCCTGAAGAATCTTCACGTGGAGCGCGACGGCACTCCCCGGCTTATCTTCACCCGCAAGGGGGGTTGCGCACCCCCCACCTCTCCACTGCCATCACCGGGGCCCGGAGTTGGGGGTCCCGACTTTCTTCAAGAGGGACGCAGCAGGAAGTCTCTGCTTGCCCTATTATGCAATTATGCAGCAACACATCACCTCTATGCCCCTGCTCCCTCCTTCCTGCCCAGGCGTCTGGGTTAATTCAAAATTGCATCATCCAAGGCAGGGCCGCACTGGGAACCAAAACCGGCCCTGGCAAAGTGCTCGGCCACCCCATTCCCCTCCCCCCCAGGTTGTGGGTGCCGCCAAGCTCTCTGCCAGAGCCGGTTTCCAGCCGATTTTGTTACAGGGCCGATTTTGCAGCTCCCCCAGGAGCCCCAAACCGGCCCCCCACCCGTGCGGCGCACCGGGGGATTGCCCGGTGCCCTCTACGGACAATCCGGGCCTGATCCAGGGGTCTCATGCCACATGGTCTCTGAAAAGCCCCTTCCCCCCTTGCTGCCTTCTCTCCAGAGCAGCTTGGTGCCTGGCACAGGTGACAGCTGCTGATGGATAACCGTGTACCCCCACCCATCTTCTCTCCCTTTTGGAAAGGAGACCTTAACCCTTAGAATGCTTGCATGCTTGCTGTGAAGGGCTAGGCCTCTGATGCCTCAGTTTAGAGAGTAAGGTTGTTAACTCAGCCTGGCAGGATCACACGCAGCCAGGCTCTGGTTATGAGCTGACTCAGAGGAATATGACATTTCTTGATGACCCAAAAACAGTACAGATATGACTTTGGACTCTGCAGAATAGTACTTCTCACCTAAGTTACAATGGACTTTAGTGCATGTCTGGAATTTGTAGGCCCTAGGGAATTGAAACTATCCCATGTGATCCCCACCGCATAGGAGAATAGTGAAGTGGTCTTTCAGTGAAAACCGTAAAGCACCCTGACTTTCCCTTACATGTTTCTTCCCATTGTATACAGCCTATTCCATGTCATCCACCAGTTATGCATAATTCCTGCCACACCATTCAATTTGTAGCTGCTCCTGGGCTGCGCATGCCAGGAATCTCTCCTGCGCTGATCCTACACATGTGCACACACATGTACACACGTGCCTGCATGTAACTAGCCCGGTGCCCCTTACTCCGGCTGCAGCGCAGTGGTCTACCCTCACTGGGGGACACCGGGAATATCCATATGCAATCTCTTTCATCATGAGTTCACTGTGGTTGAGTCCCAACTTATGAGGCTATCCCGCAGTAAAACTCAACAATTAGGTGTTCAAAAAGCGGAAAAACCTGGGCGCCTCAGATGGTCAGAACCACCTTCTAACATGCACCTATAGACACAACCAGCCACTGAGGAGGACTGACATCTCTGTTGACAGCTCAGAGGGAGAACCAAATGTAAGCCTCCAGCAAACATGAACCAAGTCTCTACCCCCCACTTCCCAGTGGGACCCTCAGTAACCAAGTGTCGGCTGCTGGAGACAGATGGCATCTGTTAGAAATGGGGGTCTCTAGTTGGCAATGGTGTACACCTTTGTCCAAATAGGGACCCTTGCTTCTAGTTAGGGAAAGGGGGATACATTCCTGTATAATCCCCGCTCACCTCCTTGGTAGCTTGGCACGAGCAGACAGGCTTATTTCAGAGGCAGTGTGTAAAGCATTTGTGAACACATACAGTAATACAGTGAAAACACTACAAATGGACACCACACCAGTTTAGAAAAATAAGTAATCTTTACTTGACTTAACACAGGACCAAACGACAACAATCCACAATGCTGTAATAAAAATATGAGTTTTAAATGGTAGAAATAGCTCAGCTCAATGTAGATGGTACATACAACACTTTACTCTCAAAGCATCTTGGATGCGTCAGGCAAAACAAAAAAGGGGTCGCAGGGAAGGTGATACGTTGGTTCCTTGCTTCGGGGAGGTGCTGGGTCGGTTCCTTACTGCAGTGCAGGGGAGGTGATGCGTCGGTTCCGTACCAGAGAGGAGGGGATGGATCTGTTTCTTACTGTGATCTGGAGAGATGCGACAAGATGACGCCTGGTGCGATACGATAAAATTGCGTCTTTGATGCGATGCATCAAAGTGGATGCGATGCATGCATGCCCGATGGCTGTGCGGTGATATCGATGATCTTTGGAGCCACGACAGGCTCTGCCATACACTTCTCCGGTGATGCGACGGCGACCTCTGCGACGGCGGCACGCTTCTCCGGTGATGCGACTTGCTATGTCGGCGATGGGACGGTGAACAGCAGCGGCTGTGGCACGCTTCTTCGGCGATGCAATGGCAACTGCTGCGGTGGCGACACGCTTCCCCTGGTTGCGTCGCGCTTCCAGCTCCATGCGACACACACTTTTCTCAGAGGGCCCAAACAACAGCAGGCACCTCACTGCAGGTCAGAATTCCCAGCAAGGAAATTCAGGGGAAGCTGGTGGTAAAGTCTTTGCGCCCGATTCACAGAATGAATTTAAGACTCAATCCTAAACTTACTACTATTTTGGTATTCACAGAATGCACTTACTACTTTTGGCATTCACAGAATGAATGTACTACTTTTGGTATTTACAGAAGTTAGGATTTTGTCTTAAGTTTGTCTTAAGACAAACTTAAGACAGACTTAAGACAGACTTAAGACAAAATCCTAACTTCTGTGAATACCAAAAGTAGTAATTTCATTCTGTGAATGCCAAAAGTAGTAAGTGTATTCTGTAAATACCAAAATAGTAGTAAGTTTAGGATTGAGTCTTAAGTTCATTCTGTGAATCGGGCCCCAGGTGTCCCTGATACTTGAGACAGGAGGCAAGCTCAGTTCAAGCCCTTGGAGATCTTCCTCAAGATTACAAAGCAAACGACAAAGTCGGTTTCGCCTTTCCTTGGCAACAAGTAACCACTGCAGGCCATCCCCACACAGCAAACAGCACAGGGGCAGTAATCCTCCTTCAGCATCACCGGTTTCTTCTCTTTGACAAAGGTTACTCAAGATTTCCCAGAAGTGATCTAAAGTTCTGGGGTGTGGGTCCCCCTTTTTATACACACAAATCCTTTGTCTCTGAAGGTAGAGAATGTATGTACCTAGTCCAGACCAGTTCTAGGTGCATTCTGCCAGTGCACAACTTCTTCCTTTGTCAGTGTGGGCCAGGGTCATCAGACATACCACAGGAGGTGGAGCCAGCATTGTGGAAGGCATGCACAGCCCTATTCAGGCACTGGTGCTACTCCTCCCACCACTCCCAATGCAGATAGGTCTATTCAGCCTAGTGCTGACTCACCCTGTCTCTTGGAGCCACCCAGCCCCTGTCACTCACAAACCAGACATGCAATACACAACCTAGCAGAGGCAAGCTGGATGGTTAGGCAAGAAAATGCCTTTTACCTAAAAGTGTTATTTTCAAACACAGAATGTTAAAACCAATTTCACGGAAAGATGTATTTTATCATTCTGAGTTCAGGCATACTAAATTTGTTTTTCTACCATGTTCCCTGGGTCAGTTAGGATTATAAGATGTTATAATCAAACTGCCCCTTCTGGCCTATGGGAACAGGTAGCCTTGCAATAGTGAAAAGCGAAATTGGCTGTAATTCACTATCAGGACATGCCACACACATCAGGGCATGTCCTACCTTTCACATGACATACACCCTGCCCTAAGGCCTACCATAGGGGGTGCTAACATGTACAAAGGGAAGGTTTACGGACTGGTAAGTGGGTGCACTTACCAAGTCAAAATAGCAGTCCCATACTGCACACAGGCACTGCAATGGCATGCCTGAGCCACATTTTACAAGCTGCTTCTGAGGGTGGCTGTTAGGAGGGGCCTGGGATCTCAACCCTGGTGTTTCCCGCAGAGGCAGGGGAGTGCCGCCGCACTTTCCCAGGAAAGGATGAAGGTGGGAGGAGTGCCATCACACTCCCCCGAGGTCCAGCCTAACCAGCGGAAATCACCGTGTCTGCCCGCTGGAGCGGGCAGACCAGAAGAGATGGGCTGGCTCCCGCAGCAGCACGCAAGGGTGCTGACAGGGTGGGGAGTTCGTGGGGCAGCCGGGGTGGGCTCTCAGGGCTGCCCTCCAACGTGGTGAGCCTGCGGGGGTCCCCAGAAACAGAAGGAGGAGCCAGGGGCCCAGGTGGGACCGGGCCCCCGACCAAACCACAGAGCGGCTGGGTTTGTGGGCTCCCAGCGACGCATACACATTCCTTGAGGTCCGGGTGGGACCGGACCCCCCATCCAGGGCTGAAGATGCAGCAAAGCCACCGGCAGCATGATCGCAACTCTCCCCAAAGCAGCGGTGAAGCTGCTACTATAATATGCAGGGAAATGACAGAAGCGCCCCATAATGCCTTGCAAGGCATAAGGAAACCTATGGTTTTGGGCGTTTTGGTGGCCCCCAGAGGAGAGGGGCCACTCCCATTGTCTGGAGAGGCGCAGGGGGAGCTGCAGGAGCAACGCAGTCTCCCACAGCATGAAAATGGTTGTCCCCCCTAAGTTACCTGGGAATTTGAAAGGAATAACCCCTCAAGGGCTCATCCAGCATGTTAACACTTTCTGGGCTGGAACTTTGATTCTACAGCTGGAAGAGGTGTGAGAAGTGCATCATGAGATGAAGGGCTGAGTTGGGGAGGACTGGAGAAATAATGGCCTTGATAATATGCGATTCGAATTTCATTCGAAGCCCAGGTTAGATGTTCACACATCTAACCTGGGCATCGATTGAAATTCGAATCGCATATTATCAAGCCCATTATCGCCGCTTTATCAGCGATAAACTACATATGGCCCGTAGTGTTCTGCTGGATATGCTCTGTTGTCCTAGCATTTACTGGCTTACCAGCTAATTCCTTGGGGGATGGCCTTTACACCAACCCCACACCCATCCAACACCGGAATCCCCGGTCAGGTGACCCTGCCAGTAAAAGGGCCCGAGTGGGCATGCTCATGGCCTGTTTTGTAACTATACCCATTGGGGCAGGTTTACAAGCCCCTTGCGCCGCCGGTGCATCACGTTGTATGACGCACCCGTGGCACAGCCTGCTAAGTGATATTTACAAGAACAGGTAAAGTCACCCTGCGTGACTTAACCTGCATTTGTAAATATCGCCCCTGTTCACCCAACACTTTGCGGGTTAGGGGCATGATATGGGTGTTGCTTTGGGTGTTCCCACGCAACATCCATGTCCACTGATGCATTTCCAGATTTACGAGAAATCGTAAATCTGGAAATGCGTCAGAATTTTACATGGTGTAGCGAGGTGCAACAAAGGAAAAATCTTTTAATTTCTCCTCGTTTTTTCCCCGTTCAATGAATGGTGCATTCTACAGCACACATTGGAAGAGGAAATCACCTTAATTGATTATTTTTGTGCAGGTATGTGCCCCTACTTTCACAAAAACAAACTCCCCGCGGGATGTATGTTGAAACATCGCACACCATTCCCAGGCGTGCTTTAGCCACACGTTGAATACATCGCAAAGTCCAACACATCACCATATTTTACATTGCACGTTGTTGCAACGGCAATGCATTGATTCCTATTGGCAAGTACCTAACATCGCAGACGATTAAATCGCACGTCATGACAACGTGTTTTCTGTGTCCTACCACTGTTATCGCATTTTTGTTGGCCCAATGCGTGGTCCCGCCTCTAACCCATGGTCCCCCCTGCACCCCCGCCGTCCCCACAATGCTAAGTCTTCCCTTTCTATTGGATTGTGAGTGATATTTGTATTTTTACATTCCTAATCCCAATGAGCAGGGTACAGTGTTCCAGTTGTTTTAAATATTCCATTCTTGTGGTCCCAGCACTTGGCTGTAGCCCCAAACACGGCGTTTATAGTATCTTCCACTTGGTGGCAGCGGAGTCACGTCTCATTTATATGCTCACTATTGTACCTTTGAAAGAACTGCTTGTGACATTTTTATGTGCAAAATTGTAAGGATGACGTATTTGTGTGAATCATAGCAATTAATGGATTGGACTGCCCACCACTGCACCGGGGGCGCTTAGGGGGTGCTGTGTTTTGAAATCTTGTATGCAATTAAAAGCACACCTGCTGCACACTTGCTTGTGCTTGTGCGCCCAGCAATTTGCAGGCGACAATAACTCTGGTGATTAATATACCTGCTGGGGAGAGAGCGTAGTTTTGTATGCTGGCTATTTTGGCTCATAATGAAATAGCGTAGAGGGTTAATGTGCCTGCTGTAAAGCACATGTATTATGTGGATTACAATCTCATTGCAGAGTGCAATCCTAATCAGATAACAAGTTCATTCCTGTTGTGAAATCAACACATTCGTGAATTCATTAGTGATGAGTGGTGGATCAGTAAAGCTAATGCTACCTGTAATAAATGACCTTAAGGGGCAGATTTACAATTATCCCCAGGGATGCGCCAGTAATTGTGCGCCGCAGCTCTGCCACTATGGATGCGCCGCATTTATAATGCGTCGCACCATGGGGCAAAAACGGCACAGATGCGTCACGCATCTGTGCCGTAAATGCGGCGCATTGCTGGAGTTGCATCGCAATGCGCAAAGCAGCTCCAGCAAAGCTCTGGGGGGCCCTATGTGCACAATGCTGCGTCAATCCTTACGACTGCTTCAATCAGGTGCAGGGTTTTGACGCAGCATGGGCCCAAAAGTGACTGAGTGAAATCTTGTAGATTTCACTCAGCCACTTTTGGGAGGCGTTCCTGCGCCGGAACGCCTCCCCCTGCGATGGAACGCCTCCTTCTGGCGCAGGGCTTTACAACGTGATGCATCTGGGAGATGCGTCACGTTGTAAATACCCCGCACCATGGCGCATCTTTTGCGCCGCCGCTGCATCACAAAAGTGACGCATCGGCGGCGTAAAAGAGGCGCCAGGGGTTTGTAAATCTGCCCCTTAGTGTCCAGAACACTGCACAATGCATATGAGCGATTCATGTATTGTTCATTTTGCAGTACAGCGATATTGTGAAAAAATTCTAATCTTATAATGAGCTGGCAAGTAAGAATCAGTAAAGACTGTAGGAGTTCACTGTTTTCAAATTTCAGTGGTGCCTTGAGATAAATTTCACTGCAGGCAGGGATAGTGTACTTTATGGGGACAAAAACGGCTCTAGGTACGTGCCTTTATATGAAGACTTTATAGTTATCCCTGTGGGTACAGGATTAGCATTGTGCTATCAATATTATGCCTTCCATTGAGTAATAGAGATGGTATAAAGTGAGTTCATTTGCGATAACCTGTTGCAAGCACTTTCATACACATCAACACCAACATACTGCCTGGTTCTGAGGCGGGCAGGGAAAAATTCTATACCATTTTAAATAGCGGTGATATGAATGACAATGCCTTCTGAGCCCTTAACTCAAAGTGATTAATGATATCTAGTTAGAGCGAACTGTGCGGCTGACCATGGTTAAGCACTTCGATTTCAAAGTGAAGATATAAGTTCATAGATTGTGCAAAGCACGTCGGGAGCTCGCCGCACAAATGCTCCACTGCGAGACAGATCCAAAATCTTATGTAGAAAAGGACGGTGCACCAAAAAGCAGAGTACAAAGGAGCTTCAAATTTGTCCAAAATCCTTTATTCTTTCCAATCTTTTTAAAACCTCAGCCAACGCGTTTCGTTCGTTTGAACTTTGTCAGGGCTCAAACGTACAAAATATTAAGATTTCAGGCATATGAGAGATAATGACAAATCGTACCATCACTTGGACAATGCAGACGGGAAAAGGAAATAAATTACCAAATACATAAAAAGAGACAAGCACAAAACAGAAAATAATACATAAATAAACATCTTAAGCCTATTCCAACAGATGTGCTATTTGCTCCATCTGTCAACTGGTAACATGCATAGAAATATACACACCATGTATAAAACACCATGGGGCAGATTTATGATGACTGGCGCATCCCCAGGGATGCGCCAGTCATCCTGCGCCGCTGCTCCGCCACCCATGGTGCGCCGCATTTATAATGCGGCGCACCATGGGGCAAAATCGGCACAGATGCGTGACGCATCTGTGCCGTAAAGGTGGCGCATTGCTGGAGCTGCGTCGCAAGCGCGACGCAGCTCCAGCAAGGCTCGGGGGTGCACCATCTCCACAATGCTGCGTCAAGACCTACGCCTGCTTCAAGCAGGCGCAGGGTTTTGACGCAGCATTGTCCTGAAAGTGACTGAGTGAAATCTCATAGATTTCACTCAGCCACTTTTAGGAGGCGTTCCTGCGCAGGAACGCCCCCCCCCCTGCGCCAGAACGCCTCCTTAAGGCGCAGGGCTTTACAACGTGACGCATCTCCTAGATGCGTCACGTTGTAAATAGGGCGCATTGTTTGCGCCGCCGTTGCGTCAAATAAAGTGACGCACCGGCGGCGCAAGGCCTTCATAAATCTGCCCTCATATCCCTAAACCAATAAAATACAAGATCAACGTATTATTTATAACATTAAGAATAATGCGACTCGGATCTTAAGGTATGACACTATTGACTATTTATAATTAAAGAGTGGCCCGACTGGTGTCTTTTTACTAAAATTTTACAACAGTTTGCCCGAATTTTGGATTGTTGATGTCTGTCTATTTTCATTGATATATTTCTCTATATAGATATTTCTGCCGAGATATTGGCCTATCATAATACCGCCAACGACCTAATGATTATTTCTTTCATCACCACGCGACAATATATGCGTTGAAGAGGTGATACCCGCTTATCAGGGTATTTGTCTCCCTTTTGCTAATTAGGATTGATTTAAAGAGAAGGTGGAGACACCGTGTATGTACCTTATGGTGTAAATATGACCAGTGCACCTTAGATACTGGTGATGGTTTTGCGATAATGGTTCTGAACTTGTTGCACTGATGGGTTCAAATATCGTTTGTATCCATTATAGGTAGACCCGTGATCTGCTTTGTTTTTTAGAATAAGGTGCAGTTCGGACCATATTCTTTAGAAGCACGTTTTGGACCTACAAGTGACTAATGAGGTGAGAGACATTGACTGGTTGGTCCCCATGGGCCCGATTCACAGAATGAGCTTAAGACTCTGGGCCAGATGTAGGTAAATGTCATTTACCGATTCTTAAATACCGAATTTTACGGATTCGGTATTTAAGAATCGGTAAATGAGATGTAAGGAAAAAAATCAGTATTTTTTACCGAATCGGTAAAATTCGGTATCGGACTTTCGGAATTTACCGAATCGGTATTTCGAATCGGTATTTCCCATTCATTCCTATGGGTCAAAAGGCCCATAGGAATGAATGGGAAATACCGATTCGGTAAATACCGATTCGATAAATTCTGAATCGGAAAGCAAGCAAAAGTGAAACTTAAGAATACAGCCAATCAGGTGCTACCACCCTCCCCCTCCCTACCAGGAAGTGGCTACCCAGGCAGTTGCAACTAATTAGAAGGTTCTGGAGAGGCAGTCAGAGCTGAGCAGAGTCACAGAGCAGCAGGGAGAGTTCTTTTTGAAACTTTACAAACTGAAAAATGGCAAGCAGCAGTGAAAGCCAGAAGGCAGAAAGAAAGAGGAAAATAAAGTTCAGCAGCATGGAGCTGCAGATACTTGTGGAGGAGGTAGTGAGAGTGCACAACAAACTTTTTGGCAGGCACTCCCTCACTGTTCCCGAGTCTGCCAAAAGAAAAATCTGGCAGGCAATATTAGAAAAAGTGAATGCTGTGGGAGTCACAACCAGGAATACTGAGGATCTCAAAAAAAGATTCTATGACCTCAGGAGCCTCACCAAAAAAAAGATGGCAGAAATCCACAAGCAGGCAGGCCTAACCGGTGGAGGCAGGAACACAGCGCCCCCCCTGACTGACCTGGAGGAGTTGGTGGCCTCAACCATTGAGGCAGACAGCGTCTGCGGACTGGGAGATGTGGACAGCTCAGCCAGAGCTGCAACAAAAAAAGGTAAGACGCATGCGCTGCATTACCCCCCATACCAACCTGCTTCCCTTTACCCTTTGTGGACAAGCAAACCCCAGTCCAGTACTGCTATCACTATACAGGAGCAATGCATTATGGGAAATGTAGTCAGCAAATGTCAGACCATGTGTAACAGCGCAGACATCAGCAAGTTAGTGAAATGAATGCAGATAAATGAAAGTGAAATGTGTAAAGCATTTATTGTAGTGACTGTGACACAGTAGCACTCAGTTGACATACGCTTATTTATACCTAGGGGAAAATCAGGCAGTGGACCCACTGACACAGAAGGGACTGCACCAGCGAGGGAGGAGAGTGAGGAAGCAGGTCCAAGCCAAGTGCAAGCCTCGCAGGAGGAAGGTGACAAGACTGGCATCTCCCATGAAGATGACACTGTACAGACCCCAGAGTTGCTGCACTCCCCACAGCTTTCCCAATCCCCTCCCTTGGTATTCTCACCAGAAACTTCACCATCACTGCTCCAGTCCACTCCTGCAACCCCACCAGCCAGGAGGCGTGTCGTGGCCTCACTACCATTAATGGAGGCAGCAGAGGGTGAGGGGGAGGCTTAAGTCACCGTAGATGTGAGATCAGCAGCACTGCAGTCCACAGATGAGACAGTCACTGCTCGCAGAAGACAACGCAGACCCAGCAGTGCAGGTGGACGTGGTGAGGGCACTGTGTTCCGTGGGCTGGAGGGGCGCATGGTGCGCATTCAAACGATGCAGGGCAAATCCATCCAAGCCTGCCAACGCCAACTCTGCGCCCTGAATGTGCAAATAGGAGACATGGGGAAGGGCATGAGAGACATTGTGGAGGCAAATAAAGAGGTTGCCAAAACAAATACGGACATAGCAGCAGGGATGCAGCAGATGAGCAACTCAATTATGCAGCTATGCTCCAAACACAAGGCGCAGGGATGCCCGTGCCCACAATACGGCCATCAATCGCTTGGCCACCGCCACATCCCTGCTATGCAGGAGGGGCATAAATATGCAGGAGGCTTTGACACATAATACAGCTGAGGTCACCAGGGGCATGGCCAGAATAACGAGTGCACTAGAGGCAATGTTGATTTCGCAGACAGCACAGAATCCTGCCCTGGATGTGGCAGAGGCTGATGACACTAGTAGCCGGAGCAGCATAGCAAGCACTAATGTGGAGACAGGGAGGAGTACCAGGCGCCAAGCTGAGGTTGCAGGGCACGCTGAACAAAGCGAACAGCATCCTAGTGGCTCAGGGAAGCGCGGGCGCAAGTGACATTACCGGTCATGGGTGAAGTAACCCGGGACATACCGTCCCCACGTGTATAATGTTTATTCTGTTGCACTTAAGTGCTTGAACGTTGTGGCACCATTAAAACACGTTGGTCCCATACACAACCTGTCTGTGTCTCATTACTTACTCAGAAATAGTTGCGTGTAATCTCCTCACGTCTGTATCTGCCATCACTTGGTGTTGCCACTCCAGCAAGTTGTGTTTCAGGCACAGCAATCTCGTCATCATGATCCTCAAAGACTGACAACTCCACCTCAGTGCTCTTCTTCACAGCAAGGTTGTTCAATATAGCACAGGCAGCAATGATTTTAGAGCAGGTGATGGGGGTATACTGCCGTGCACCTCCACTCTTGTGCAGGCACCTGAACCTGCTCTTCCATATACCAAAGGTACGCTCCACAATATTTCTTGTGCTCTTGTGGGCCCTGTTATATCTCCTTTGGCTGGGTGTTGAGGGGTTGAGGTAGGGGGTTGTAGTGTGTTTATATAGGGACCTATATCGATACTCCTATTTCTGACCCTTGTCCGGTTAATAAATCACTAATATCCATACAAAGGCACAGAAACCCGCTTTCAGATTAAGTCATAGCGCATGCTATCACATTAAGCAAGCACTATTCCTCCAGCCCCCTAGAAAGCACACCGAGTTCTCAAAACAAAACAAACCACCAGCAGACCTGGGAAATCCCCCGCAGCTATTGTTTTGATTTCGTTCGAGAACTCCTGTAAAGAATGTAAGAACGACCAGTTCTTATGACATCCTTACTGACGTTTTATGTCCATCCTTACGTCAAACTCGGCACCTTCCAGGTATAAATATACCGACGCTGCCCTAAGCAAAGACACGGTGGTGATGAGCTTGGAGCAGCGCTACTTGCCGGAGAGCCCAGCTGATGCAGGAAGCCCACGGACGCTGCCCCTCCTTTTTAAAGCGCTGAGAAAGACGCTGTTTTTTCTCCTGCCGAGAAATCCAGCTTCCAGCTTGCCCTCGCGGGTAACTGGGATACCGAGTCCTGAGAAAGAGATACCAGCCCTCCTGCCTTCTAAATCCCAGGTACTGAACTGACTAACCCCTTACAGAGAATTCTTGAGTCAGATTCTTGGCATACCAAACTTAACTTAAACTGCTACTTACTTACTCCCTCCCACGTATTAGGCTTAGGTCAGGTACACCGGGGTAGGCGTAGTTAGAAGCACCAGTTGAGTACGATTAGTCAATGTATATATGTATGTATATCTTTTATCCATTTTAAAGTATCATATGGCTAAGAAACCATATCAATGCTTTTACAGTATTATTTTATAATCCTGCTTTTACTGTATGCACTTTACTTAACTATAAGTATTGGAATCATAGCGATTCATTTCTCTTGTATGAGAAAAGAGACTGATAAATAAAGAAAACCTTTTTATTGAACACGCCCGTCTCTTCCTTTCTCTACAATCTGGTGAAACTAAGTATGCACGTATTGACTGAGTAAAATAGTTGTCTTTTGTTTTCACACGACTCTAGAGATATACTCTTGATCAGGGGGAGCAAAGTTGTCATGTTCTATGGTTGTCAGAAACTAAATCCCTTCTTGTCTATCCAGGGAGGTTAAACTCCTCCTTGCCTATTCGAGAAAGTTTCTAGTGAACTCTGAGCTAGCTGGCACACAAAACTTTAAGTCTAATATCGTCAGTAGAAGACCTAGTTAACCTCTGTCCTACGTCTATACTATTGAAGATATTATTCCAATGCGCAGAGCCTATTGGGATAATAGGAACTACACTACATGGCGCCCAACGGTTTGGATAGGCGATAAATCTAACGCAAGGCATTAGAGTAACTCAGTCGTGCTTTTTCACACAGACCCTTTCTCCCATAAATACTCCAAAGACGTCTGGAGTGGGTCAAAGGTTAAATCCGCCAAACTTAGTAGGAAGAAACTCCTATGTATGGTTTTTGGTTTATTCAACGTTGAAGGATACACTGTTCCAAAATATTGTGCACCTAATCTTTGTTTCCTTGGAAACCTGATCTGCAACAAAAACAAAAAAACAAAAAAAACCTTCCTGTCAGTAAAATGTCAGACAGCGAAGGAGAAAGGGAGGCGGCTAGAATAGCAGCTCAACTCCTAAAGGATGACACAAGTCTCCCACAGCAAGACCCGGACGCAATACTCATCCCGGTCAGCATAAGAAAAACTATAACACTTAAACTTATAGAGAATGGACTAACACCAAGAGGTGGTACAGTCATATTCGTAATTGAGGCACATGAATATCAGCAGACAGAGGTATTCTATTCATGGATAAACTTTCCAGCAGCAAACGCTGTAACAAAGGAATTCCACTATTACAAGATAGAGGAACCTCCAGATGAGTACACTCCTTTCGAGGAGGTGGAAATACCACTAAAATACCAAGAGCACCTGCTCTGGTTTAAAGGCGCCCTAAAATATAATGATCACATCACCAGGCTCGGTCCACTAGGTAGAACAGGAGCAACGTGGCCGGTTCTAGCCGGATACACACCACATCCAGACATTGAAAAAATGTCAATACCAGAACTTTTAGCACAGCTAAAACAACTGATTAAAATACACAGACAATTAGTCCAATATGTAATGCGGACTTCAACAGTCCAAACAGCTATTAAAATTCCACAGCTGACCCCTCATCAGGGGAACACAAATAAAATCACACCACAGAACATACAGTCCTGTCTAGGTAAAGTACCCATAAACGGGAACAAATTCCATTCTGGTTAGCACAAAAAATCACTCAAATAGAGGCGGTATTTCCGGATACCACCCCTGTTGAGAAACACAGAATTCTGACTATCTGTCTTCCAATGGGAATCGCACCACATGTGGAGGACTGTGACACTTGGGGCACAGTCTTTGCTTCCATTTATACAAAAACACATGGTGTTCCGTCCATAGCGGTAATACCAGAGGTGCTAAAACAGATTCAAAGTGAATACGGTCCAGAACCTGCTTTAACTCTGGGTATGAAATTACTGAAAGATTTTAAGCAGGTCTCGGCAATATTACTAGCCAACATAAAGGGGGAAGCAGCAACTGTGGCGATCCGCCAGAGGTTGAAAGAAACAGATATAGCAGACCAACCATTTGAACTTGCCAGAATCATAGAAAAATCCCATGAAGAACTAGGAAGAGATAGTTTGGGTGGGAAACCAGTGAAACCCCAACTAACTGAAAATCCTGAAAAGGTATTTATTAAAAATAATCTAAACACTCCAAAAAAGAGCTGAGATGGAAATAAACAATCCACTCCCAAAGAAAAAAGATTCCAGTCCAGAGGAAGGTCTCCTCGGCGGAGAGAAAGATCTCCGGACCAAGGACACAAGTCTCCCCAAAGGGAGCCCTCTGAGAAAAGATACAACCTTAGAAATAGGGATAATTTAAAGAAACCTGATAGATATCAAGATATTGATACACGTCCCTCCCGATCTTTTCAGACTTCCTCGCAGAAATCGGAAAGAAGAGGACGGTTAGAACACAGGGAAGAGCACGTCAAGTCCAAAGACAAGGAACCTGCTCATCAGAATAAAAAGTTACAATTTCCAAAGAAGAAGGTAGCCAGTATTAAAGTAATCAAACATGCCGAGGATACTGAGGACACAGCTGAAAAACGGAGAGTGGGCTCAGACAATGCTAGACAGCGCAGCAGAAGTGAGCATAGCTCGCAAGATCCTGATGAATCATCTGGAGACAGTGGACACTAATGAATACATTCAGGTGGAAACTGCAGATACCAGAGTTAGCAAACCTCATAAAATATACGAAATAACATTGCGTATAGAGGGAGATAAGACTAGGAAAATAAGGGGTCTATTTTGAGATAATCTCTCCAAAGGCTATGACATCCTTCTAGCTGAAAAAGATTGGCCACCAGAGTTTGTCAGGGAGTGTCCTCATGGCGAAGAAATGATTATGCCTGCCTTCTCAAATCATAATCCAATTCATAAAAAATATACACTTGCAAGAAAGTGGGCAGTAGCCCAGGCTCCTGCACTATATAAAAATCATGTGGGATGGGATGAGGACTCTCCTCCTCACAAAATCCAGGTAAAATCTCAACCAACTGCACAGAGGCAGTACCCAATTAAGCAAGAAGCTAAAAAACAGGTCAGGGAGATCAACTTGAATACCAGGGGGTGATTGAAACTTGCACCTCACAAATGAACAATCCTTTGTTTCCTGTCTCCAAACCAGATGATTCATATCGTCTAGTTTTGGACTACAGACACCTAAACTCATGTTGCAAAACTTTTGCAGTACAAAACTCACACAGTGCAGCACTAATGAATAGCATAGTGCGCAAAAAATGCAAAACAACATTAGACATTTCTAATGGATTCTTTTGTCAAAATATAGCACCTGAAAGCAGATATTTGACCGCTTTCTCAATAAATGGCACTCAGATACATTTCTGTCGTTTGCCACAGGGGTTCAAGAACAGCCCAGGATTATTCTCAGCGAGAGTAACAGAGTTACTACAAATATATGATGATGAGGCATTATCTTATGTTGATGACATTTATCTAACAGATGATGACTTGGATACTCACTTGAAAAGAGTGAACACCATAATACTTGGGTTCGCAGCAGAGGGTTACAAATTCAACTTCAAAAAGTCAAGAATTGCCCATCTAACTGTCCTGTTTTTAGGATATGAATTATCAAGTGAAGGCAAAAGCCTGGCTGACAATTTCTTGAAATGTGCTGTAATCCAAGCACCAAGAATGCTGAAAGACTTACAATCAATTCTAGGTTTCCTGAATTTCGGAAGAACTTACATTATAAATTATGCAGAGAGGGTCAAACCTCTCTATGACCTAATAAAACCAGATTTTAAAAGAATCAATTGGACTCAAAAACACACAGAAATTTTGAGATCTTTACAAACAGACATGTTAGTTAAAACAAAACTACAAACGCGATAACACACGCAACCTTGTGATTCGAGTCATCCCAGGAAGATGCGCATACACATACCTAACCTCTAATGAGGGAGAAACGGTACCAATAGCATACAAATCACATTTGTACTCAGAAGCTGAGAAAACATTCAGTATAAAGAAAAACATTGTACATACGGTTCAAACAGCTATAGCAAAGGAAAGAGCCCAGGCCCGAGGCAGAAGGATTACTGTTATAACAGCAGAATCAGCTTTTGAGGCATTAACAAGCCTGTGTAATCTAACTACCGTGGCATTAAATCCAAAATGGTTACAATGGGAAAATTCCCTTGCTACAGACAAAGTAAATTACTACTTTGGACCGAACATGAAAAAATTAAAAAATCTAGAATATGAAAGAGAATACCCTCTGCCAATCGACATTCTGCCCATACGACAATACGCCTGTGTAATATATACAGACGGACATGCTCAACCCTCAGTTTGGGGAAAGCAAGCATATAACGCCACATGCGAGATTGTAAAAAACGTGTGGCGCGGAGGTAACTTGAGACCTCTGGTAACTAAAGCACATTCAGTGGAAAATAATTCAGAACAACAAACTGAAATAATAGGGTTAAAAATGGAGCTGGATAATGCGGATCGCGAATTCCCGACACTAATAGTGTGCGATTCGTATTACTGCGTCAAATCATACAATAACGATTTACAGAAATGGATTCAAAACGGTTACAAAGATGACACAGGTGCCACAATCAAGCAGAAATTGCTTTGGGAACAAGTAGTTCTTTTACAGAAAGAACTACCAAAGACTCACGTGATACACTCACTGAGTCATCTGCGTGATGGCGTTCACGTTGCAGGGAATTCATTGGCTGAGACAGCCACACCGGAAGCAACTAAATCGGCTTCCGTAGCTACAAAAAAGCGTTCAGGAAAATACATTGACGGGGAAACAATGCTGGCGGTAAAAACGTCATCAAAAGGCGACTGCTCAGCGCTACCCATCAACTATCCACTCAATTATACATACATAATCGATGCAAACTCCGTTCCTTTTGCTCAAATCCCTGGAGTGGGGGATAGAGTAATTCCAAACTCGAACAGGAGAGCCTTGTTAATAGCAGACGCACATATGGGTGAGGGTCTTGGACACCTTAAGCTTAAGGATTCTCTGGAAGAATTGCAATCAATATACTGGTGGCCAGGAATGAGCCTGGAACATCACATATTTGCAAAAAACTGCCCAGACTGCAACAGAGATCGCAGTGGCGACCGAGACGGTATATTACCATGGCGTTTCGCTCCAGATTGGATTAAACAATAAAACCCATTATGAATAATGCGTCATATTAACATATAGAGACTATTTTCACTTATAATGTAGACCCCAGCATTCGGCTGACGTCTGAACTGTTATAAAAAGATTTGCGAGTCTATGATGGCATATACGCTAGGAGCATGCTACGTTCTGACCAATGCCTTTCCTTTAGCTCTCGAGCTTATAGGGGGGGCATGGCCAGCATGAGCATTACATTGCGGGACTCTTCTCACTTCCTTCCTGAGGGAAACGGGATGGTGTAAAGAAAAAACCAAGGCATAAAGCAATCTATAATGGCAAAGGTATTAGGTTCGGGAGTTGGGTGGGTCAAACATTTAATAAGTGTCCAACGTAGTCTTAATAATCTGCCAAGAAATTCTCTAAGAGGTCTCAGTCCGTACGAATTATTGTTTGGGACTAGAATGTTAATCCAGGACCTCGATAGTCAAACTTCAGTGGTGAAAGAAAAATGCTTTGATATCAAAGATCGTTTGGCTATTTTACAGGACTTAAATGAAACAAGAAAAGCCCTGAGCAACATAAAGTTGAAACAGCAGCCAACAACCACTGAAGAGAAACCACCTGTCCCAGCAAGGCCTTTCTGGATTCCAAAAATCGGGGATCTGGTCAGAGAGAAGATCGCGGTAAAGAAGGAATTTGGGCCTTCTTACAGAAAAGCAGTACCTGTCTTGTCTGTCAACGGGACAAGATCAGTAGTATTACCGCCCCTTGCTGGTAAAAAGGAGAACCGAGTTGTATCCATCGACCTGGTTAAACCACAATCATGTGGCCGATAACAAGTAGTAGGCCAAGTGGACTCCCAAAAAGTAGTAGAACACCAAAGTTTGCTACAAATACAGAGGTTCAAACTGAGAGACTAATCACATTTGATAAACCTACAGTGAATCAACAAGGACTATGCAACAAAGCCATGGAACTTAAACCTCTTGAAACCCAAATCAAAATTTCACATCAGGAAACACCAATCTACAATGATGTAACAACTGACTATGCTAATAAAACAAAGCAAATTCCTAAAGCAAAAAGGAATCCAGAAGCAATTGAAACAATTGACAGAACAGCATCTGGCTACTTCATCAACTTCGATGATTTTTCTGAGGATCCAAGCGAACCTGGGGAACAGCCAACAACAAAAACTTTAAAAGACAAAGCACAGGAACTCTTTCATCAACTAAAAGAAACGTATCTGATTTCTCCATGGATTGAAATTTGGATGGCACTAGGTGTATTTGTCCTCATACTTTG
The DNA here is from genome assembly GCF_964261635.1 of Lissotriton helveticus. Taxonomy (NCBI): domain Eukaryota; kingdom Metazoa; phylum Chordata; class Amphibia; order Caudata; family Salamandridae; genus Lissotriton; species Lissotriton helveticus. Next base: position 290,314,770 of record NC_136057.1, read on the forward strand.
GCTCATCATGGTACTATGCTTGGGACATTTTATTGAGGGAAAATATGTTACAATGGACACAGCAAGTCAGAATATCAACTTGGTCCTGAAACCACACAAGTCTTCACACATCGAGAAGAGAGAACTTTCTTCAGTAAACTTCACAGCCAATCCTATACCCGGTGGGGTAGCATGGGACAAAACTGATTACGAAATCTATGGTCCGGTTGAGCTCCTGAAGTATCCTCATCAATTCAAGATTTCATTAAGTGACTTTGTAAAACCAAGCACATTCGCTGATGATTGGGACTTTGAAAGTATTAATGATATGATGTCAGATCTAGTGATGTCAGCTAAATTTAGAGAACATGATTATTTGCAAGGTTCATCTAATTATGACCAGATGTATTGTTTTAACCACTATGGTAACCATTATCTGCATAAATCTGCTCAACCTAGAAATGTTTTAAATTATAACCAATGGGAACATTGTGCAACTCCACCAAAGGCAGTTCGAAAACATTTTATGATAAATATTCATACTTCTCAGGGTTTAACACAAGTAATGCAGAAACATTTTATTTCAGAATGTTAAATAAGACAGGAATGAAAACCATGCTTACAAACACAAAATTAATCTATTCAGAGACATTTGAAAAAATGAAAACATTCGGTTTTGATTTCTGGAACAATAATATTGAAACGAAAACAATCTGGGGTACAAGAGATTGGCAAGTGCAAGGTATAGAATCATTATTTAGAGCCTGCATGATCCCAGAACAAATTATATTTTTGAATGATACAATTCAACAGACAACCTGTCTTGGCCTAGCCAAAATTAAAGACTTGAACAAACCGTCTATTCCAAAACCAACACCTGACAGTAATAGCACTACAGATGTTGAGATAGACGTATCCCATATTTTGAACCAAAACAGAACACATCCTGATTGGAAAAAATGGTTGATCTGGCCCACAGACACAAATAACTGTCAAGATAGATTCCTGAACAAAATACAGGGGTTCGCATTGGCCAGACCCTAGATACTCCCAGAGACAACATCCAGGGATTGTAACTACTTACAGTGTAGGGAAACTCTGCCTCGAATGGCTACATACATCCACACTGGTTGAAATTAAGCAACACTTGACTTTACTTAAAGAAGGTGCTGACTTGCGTGATTTCATTATGGGACCACGCAAACAGCGTCAAAAACGTTTCATAGCGGCCTCTAAATATGCAGCTTACAACGAAGCTTGGAAAGAAACTCAAATTGAGCTAGCAGAGAAAATACGGGAACTTGACCGTGTTAATTTGGAAAAATCACTTTCTGTTGTAGACAATGGGTTAATGACTCTGTCTTCCAGAATATATTCACTGGACAGTATTGTATCATCTGCAATCGATATAATAGAGCAGGACTTACTAATGTAACAACATGGTCAGTCTCAATTGCGTTCTATTGTGCAGCTTGGCTGGACGTTACAAAATCTGCGTTCAGGCTACGTGCCTTGGCGTTTAATCAACACAACGTCATTATTCAGTATCTTTAACCTTACTGATACACAAATCAGCTTGGCACAAAAGGGTGCTGATTATACAATTCTGAGCATTAAAAAACTTGAGAGATTGCCATTGACAATGTCAGAAGGACCTGTCATTGAATGGATAATACACGGAATCATAACTATTCCAATAACGACTTTCCAGTTCCGATACTGCCAAAAATATCTACAGGCAGGCCAGTATGAAAGGTTGGGTAAAGGATACATTAAGTCAACATGGAACTTACCTTATACACACACATGTTACAGTAATAAAGGACAGCGTGTATTTCTTAGTGGTAATGATTGTGAAAAATCACTAAGTGGTATACTTCTGTGTCAGGGTATAAGTTTGCATGGGGCCTGTGAAGGGACTTCAAATAACTTTTCATGTCACCAGCTCGGCACACCTGCAGCACAAATAGAACCATTCTTGAGAAGACTTTCTAACGGGAGTTACATTCTAATTGTAGATCACAGATGTTGTGGCTTACTGCCAGGAAAACCTTATCTCATAAGCGTGAGCTCCATGGTCACTTGTTGTGAGAGAGTATTGTTTCCGAATGACGCTCCAGACAGGGAGGAACAAATTTGGCCCAGTTTGAAAATCTCTTCTATTCGAATTGATACTTTAAGCAGAATGAAGACTGTGCTCCTACAGACGCCAACCCATTTGACGTCATCAAAAGAAACGTATGATCTCCAAGTTGCAAGGACAACGGGTGAGATACATGCATTGTTATCCACAAATTGCCCCCTACACTTCGCAGAAATGCTAAACGAAATCTTAAACATTTCTGATACAAGTGGTATCGCGAGTGTATTTAAGACCGTTTTTTCGGGACTGTTGACACCATTCAAAGCAGTCCTGGGTATTTTTCCTAATTTCGTCCATTCCATCTTTGGCGGTCTTCCACTCCTGTTGGGACTAGTAGCAGGCATTTTATTTTTGCTACTCTTGCTTCGTTATGGCAAGCCATGTCACAGACAAGACTCCAGCAACCATGGAAGAAACGATCCTAGCTATACGCTACCGGGACCGCATAACTAAAGTCCTTGGATTAGCCCGGCTACGAGATCTGAATATGACCTGGTTTCTTTCGTTCAGACCCATATGGCAGAATTGTGTTATGCCTGTATTGAGGTGCATGCTATGGGGCGAAGAATGCGTGTTGGACACCTGTCTTACACTACAATCAGAAGTACCATTGGATGCAGATACTTTGTTGAGTCCAGTAAAGGCTCATGCATTGTGCTGTCCCCAGCGGCTACCTATCCTGATGACGGCATTCGTGGAGACTTCACCACTACGATTGAAGGGTAGTGAAGTACAGGATGAAAGCAGCATCAACCAGGTACGACCATCTGTAAGCAGTTCTGATCAAACCATCACTGAAAGCGAACATGTTCATGACTGCATGATAGCGACATTTTCCAACTTGGTCGAACTTTCACCAGAAGCGGTAGACTGTTTTTTCGAGAGTCTGTCTGAAATGATGTTTTCACCAGAACAGAGAGAGTGACTTTAAACGAAATTGCACACAGCGTTCCCTGAACTCTGAATTTGGCCTTCGGCTTTGTGAAAACAAAGCGACTGTGAACAATTTTTTCTCTTCTCCCCTGACAAACTGGAACTTTTTCAAATCCAAAAATATTTCCCTTTTTGCACTTATCTTCTGCTTAAAGTAAAACTATTCTTAGAGAACAGAGCTTCTATTTTTAGGAACTCTAGAAACATTACATTACCTCAACCTCTAGCTTATTTACAAGTGATTGTATTTATATGTGATGAAGTGGTCTCGCACTTTTTCTTCTGTATTAAGAGCCATTTCATGTGTAATTTTCGCAAATCATTCATGCTGATATAAAATGTGCATCCTTTTTTTTGAATGATTATACTGCTTAAATGCATACAGTACCTATACTCATTTTCGTGTATTTCGCAATACCATTTTTCGAATGCAAAAAAAAAAAAATTATTCTGGGGTGGTTCGGTATACACATGCACTGTTAGTTATGTTTACTAGTGCTTAGGTTAGAAAATATGTACATAAGTGCGTGGAGTGGGTGTAGTGTGTTTATATAGGGACCTATATCGATACTCCTATTTCTGACCCTTGTCTGGTTAATAAATCACTAATATCCATACAAAGGCACAGAAACCCGCTTTCAGATTATGTCATAGCGCATGCTATCACATTAAGCAAGCACTATTCCTCCAGCCCCCTAGAAAGCACACGAGTTCTCAAAACAAACCAAACCACCAGCAGACCTGGGAAATCCCCCACAGCTATTGTTTTGATTTCGTTCGAGAACTCCTGTAAAGAATGTAAGAACGACCAGTTCTTATGACATCCTTACTGACGTTTTATGTCCATCCTTACGTCAAACTCGGCACCTTTCAGGTATAAATATACCGACGCTGCCCTAAGCAAAGACACGGTGGTGATGAGCTTGGAGCAGCGCTACTTGCCGGAGAGCCCAGCTGATGCAGGAAGCCCACGGACGCTGCTCCTCCTTTTTGACGCGCTGAGAAAGACGCTGTCTTTTCTCCTGCCGAGAAATCCAGCTTCCAGCGTTTCCAGCTTGCCCTCGCGGGTAACTGGGATACCGAGTCCTGAGAAAGAGATACCAGCCCTCCTGCCTTCTAAATCCCAGGTACTGAACTGACTAACCCCTTACAGAGAATTCTTGAGTCAGATTCTTGGCAAACCAAACTTAACTTAAACTGCTACTTACACACTCCCTCCCACGTATTAGGCTTAGGTCAGGTACACCGGGGTAGGCGTAGTTAGAAGCACCAGTTGAGTACGATTAGTCAATGTATATATGTATGTATATCTTCTATCCATTTTAAAGTATCATATGGCTAAGAAACCATATCAATGCTTTTACAGTATTATTTTATAATCCTGCTTTTACTGTATGCACTTTACTTAACTATAAGTATTGGAATCATAGCGATTCATTTCTCTTGTATGAGAAAAGAGACTGATCAATAAAGAACACCTTTTTATTGAACACGCCCGTCTCTTCCTTTCTCTACAATCTGGTGAAACTAAGTATGCACGTATTGACTGAGTAAAATAGTTGTCTTTTGTTTTCACACGACTCTAGAGATATACTCTTGATCAGGGGGAGCAAAGGTGTCATGTTCTATGGTTGTCAGAAACTAAATCCCTTCTTGTCTATCCAGGGAGGTTAAACTCCTCCTTGCCTATTCGAGAAAGTTTCTAGTGAACTCTGAGCTAGCTGGCACACAAAACTTTAAGTCTAATATCGTCAGTAGAAGACCTAGTTAACCTCTGTCCTACGTCTATACTATTGAAGATATTATTCCAATGCGCAGAGCCTATTGGGATAATAGGAACTACACTACAGGGTGAGTATGAAGGAGCGGAGGGCATATAATGGTCCATCTTCTGTAACATGGCGTCAAGGAATTTGTGGAGAAAGCGTGACAGGCTGATCTGGGTCACCCTACCTACCACAGCAACCACACTCTGGTAGCTCCCAGATGCAAGCGGATGTAGGCTGCACAACACCTGCACGTGGGGTGGAATAGCGTGTGCCCTTGGGATAGTGTGCTCCAACAGTGGTTGGAGGTCCCTGATGAGGTCCAAGATGGTGTCTGGGGCCAACCTGTACCTCTGGAGTATCTCTGCCTCTGTGAGCATGAACAAGGTGATCCTCTGTCTGTAGACCTGCTCCTGTCTCTGCCATTCCCTCTCTCCTTCCTCCCGTAGCCGTCTCGCAATGACATAGAATGCCGCCATTGTGAAAAAAGAATTGCATTTTGGGTCCTTTTTTATAGGCTGCACCTGGTTACCACCTGAGTGTAATCCATGGTAAATACCGACTCTTAAATACCGAATTTCAAGCATATTCGGTATTTGAGGGCTTACCTACATCTCAATATACAATTTTACCACTTCTTATTTACCGATTCGGTATTTTACCGAATCGGTAAATTTACCGATTCGGTAAATTTACCGAATCGCAAACCGTTGCGATTCGGTAAAATTACCGATTCGGTACATTTACAGATTTGGAAACTTTACCGAGTCGGTAACTTTACAGATTCGGTAAATTTACCAAATCGGACGATTTTCTGTCCCCTACATCCCAAATGACCAATACCGGTCGGTAACGGCCGAAATTCGGTAATTTCGGCCGTTACCGACTGGTATTGGGCGATCCTAAACTTACTACTATTTGGTATTCACAGAATGCACTTACTACTTTCGGGATTCACAGAGTGAACTTACTACTTTCGGTATTCACAGAATAGATTTAAGACTACTAACTTTACGTCCGCACTTGGGCCGGAAATTACGGCCCGCAGGGGGAGTTTCTGGCTTGGGGCGGAGCTTGCGTCCCGGAGGTGGAGCTTCCAGCCCAGAGGCGGTATTTAGCCATGGCTGAAATCTCCACCTGTGGGCCGCAAGCTCCGCCTCCGGGCCGGAAGCTCCACCTCTGGGCCGCAAGCTCCACCCCCAAGCTGGAAGCTCTGCCTCCAGGCCGGAATTTCCAGCCCGAGTGCAGACGGAAAGTTAGTAGTCTTAAATCTATTCTGTGAATACCGAAAGTAGTAAGTTAATTCTGTGAATCCCGAAAGTAATAAGTTCACTCTGTGAATCCCGAAAGTAGTAAGTGCATTCAGTGAATACCAAATAGTAGTGAGTTTAGGATTTAGTCTTAAGTTCATTCTGTGAAGCGGCCCCCTAATGACTGGGATAGTATGGAATTTTGTGCCTTTTTTAACATTGAGGCTCCCAAGTTGGATAATTTTTTGAGAAACCCATTCTTATGCCTTATATCTGGCAATGATGATTGTTTAATAATGTAGAGCCCTAGACTTTGTAATATCTTTGAGATCTAGTCTTCTGTAAACTCATATTTTCTCATTACGCGCTTTTCTTATGTGATCTGGAAGTCTAATGGGCTATGGGATCTCTACCTCTTTGCACGTTTTTATTTTACAGCACCTTTCTATATATTATGTTTTCTTCTCTGCTCATTCTTTTTTCATTCCGTTTATACTTGTTAGTATCGATGTGCTTTATGAGTACACGTTTTGTGTTAATGTTATAAATAATATGTTGATCTTGTATTTTATTGGCTTAGGGATGTGGTGTTTTATACATGATGTGTATATTTCTATGATTCAGAAAAGGGGGTGGTGATGAACAGAGTGCCTGAATTAAGCAGACCACTCTTACCCAGTCCAAAGATCAGGGCTTGATCCATCACCGTTTTTTAGCTCACTGCACCATCCCAGCTCAGAACTTGGCTATATGCAAATTAGTCTGTTCCTGTCCCAGTGCATGATGGGAACAGGGCAAACCAAACTACCAAGCCAATTCTTGTACTGGGAAGGAAACAAGCTTCCGGGGACCGGTTTCTGCCATTTCAGGCGTCGTCGGCCCGGCTTGCTTGAATCCTGATGGTGCAATGAGCAAGGGACTCACATCTGAGTATACCCTTCCACGCTTATGGTGGACAAAATGATTCAGAAAAGGGGGTGGTGATGAACAGAGTGCCTGAATTAAGCAGACCACTCTTACCCAGTCCAAAGATCAGGGCTTGATCCATCACCGTTTTTTAGCTCACTGCACCATCCCAGCTCAGAACTTGGCTATATGCAAATTAGTCTGTTCCTGTCCCAGTGCATGATGGGAACAGGGCAAACCAAACTACCAAGCCAATTCTTGTACTGGGAAGGAAACAAGCTTCCGGGGACCGGTTTCTGCCATTTCAGGCGTCGTCGGCCCGGCTTGCTTGAATCCTGATGGTGCAATGAGCAAGGGACTCACATCTGAGTATACCCTTCCACGCTTATGGTGGACAAAATGATTCAGAAAAGGGGGTGGTGATGAACAGAGTGCCTGAATTAAGCAGACCACTCTTACCCAGTCCAAAGATCAGGGCTTGATCCATCACCGTTTTTTAGCTCACTGCACCATCCCAGCTCAGAACTTGGCTATATGCAAATTAGTCTGTTCCTGTCCCAGTGCATGATGGGAACAGGGCAAACCAAACTACCAAGCCAATTCTTGTACTGGGAAGGAAACAAGCTTCCGGGGACCGGTTTCTGCCATTTCAGGCGTCGTCGGCCCGGCTTGCTTGAATCCTGATGGTGCAATGAGCAAGGGACTCACATCTGAGTATACCCTTCCACGCTTATGGTGGACAAAATGATTCAGAAAAGGGGGTGGTGATGAACAGAGTGCCTGAATTAAGCAGACCACTCTTACCCAGTCCAAAGATCAGGGCTTGATCCATCACCGTTTTTTAGCTCACTGCACCATCCCAGCTCAGAACTTGGCTATATGCAAATTAGTCTGTTCCTGTCCCAGTGCATGATGGGAACAGGGCAAACCAAACTACCAAGCCAATTCTTGTACTGGGAAGGAAACAAGCTTCCGGGGACCGGTTTCTGCCATTTCAGGCGTCGTCGGCCCGGCTTGCTTGAATCCTGATGGTGCAATGAGCAAGGGACTCACATCTGAGTATACCCTTCCACGCTTATGGTGGACAAAATGATTCAGAAAAGGGGGTGGTGATGAACAGAGTGCCTGAATTAAGCAGACCACTCTTACCCAGTCCAAAGATCAGGGCTTGATCCATCACCGTTTTTTAGCTCACTGCACCATCCCAGCTCAGAACTTGGCTATATGCAAATTAGTCTGTTCCTGTCCCAGTGCATGATGGGAACAGGGCAAACCAAACTACCAAGCCAATTCTTGTACTGGGAAGGAAACAAGCTTCCGGGGACCGGTTTCTGCCATTTCAGGCGTCGTCGGCCCGGCTTGCTTGAATCCTGATGGTGCAATGAGCAAGGGACTCACATCTGAGTATACCCTTCCACGCTTATGGTGGACAAAATGATTCAGAAAAGGGGGTGGTGATGAACAGAGTGCCTGAATTAAGCAGACCACTCTTACCCAGTCCAAAGATCAGGGCTTGATCCATCACCGTTTTTTAGCTCACTGCACCATCCCAGCTCAGAACTTGGCTATATGCAAATTAGTCTGTTCCTGTCCCAGTGCATGATGGGAACAGGGCAAACCAAACTACCAAGCCAATTCTTGTACTGGGAAGGAAACAAGCTTCCGGGGACCGGTTTCTGCCATTTCAGGCGTCGTCGGCCCGGCTTGCTTGAATCCTGATGGTGCAATGAGCAAGGGACTCACATCTGAGTATACCCTTCCACGCTTATGGTGGACAAAATGATTCAGAAAAGGGGGTGGTGATGAACAGAGTGCCTGAATTAAGCAGACCACTCTTACCCAGTCCAAAGATCAGGGCTTGATCCATCACCGTTTTTTAGCTCACTGCACCATCCCAGCTCAGAACTTGGCTATATGCAAATTAGTCTGTTCCTGTCCCAGTGCATGATGGGAACAGGGCAAACCAAACTACCAAGCCAATTCTTGTACTGGGAAGGAAACAAGCTTCCGGGGACCGGTTTCTGCCATTTCAGGCGTCGTCGGCCCGGCTTGCTTGAATCCTGATGGTGCAATGAGCAAGGGACTCACATCTGAGTATACCCTTCCACGCTTATGGTGGACAAAATGATTCAGAAAAGGGGGTGGTGATGAACAGAGTGCCTGAATTAAGCAGACCACTCTTACCCAGTCCAAAGATCAGGGCTTGATCCATCACCGTTTTTTAGCTCACTGCACCATCCCAGCTCAGAACTTGGCTATATGCAAATTAGTCTGTTCCTGTCCCAGTGCATGATGGGAACAGGGCAAACCAAACTACCAAGCCAATTCTTGTACTGGGAAGGAAACAAGCTTCCGGGGACCGGTTTCTGCCATTTCAGGCGTCGTCGGCCCGGCTTGCTTGAATCCTGATGGTGCAATGAGCAAGGGACTCACATCTGAGTATACCCTTCCACGCTTATGGTGGACAAAATGATTCAGAAAAGGGGGTGGTGATGAACAGAGTGCCTGAATTAAGCAGACCACTCTTACCCAGTCCAAAGATCAGGGCTTGATCCATCACCGTTTTTTAGCTCACTGCACCATCCCAGCTCAGAACTTGGCTATATGCAAATTAGTCTGTTCCTGTCCCAGTGCATGATGGGAACAGGGCAAACCAAACTACCAAGCCAATTCTTGTACTGGGAAGGAAACAAGCTTCCGGGGACCGGTTTCTGCCATTTCAGGCGTCGTCGGCCCGGCTTGCTTGAATCCTGATGGTGCAATGAGCAAGGGACTCACATCTGAGAATACCCTTCCACGCTTATGGTGGACAAAATGATTCAGAAAAGGGGGTGGTGATGAACAGAGTGCCTGAATTAAGCAGACCACTCTTACCCAGTCCAAAGATCAGGGCTTGATCCATCACCGTTTTTTAGCTCACTGCACCATCCCAGCTCAGAACTTGGCTATATGCAAATTAGTCTGTTCCTGTCCCAGTGCATGATGGGAACAGGGCAAACCAAACTACCAAGCCAATTCTTGTACTGGGAAGGAAACAAGCTTCCGGGGACCGGTTTCTGCCATTTCAGGCGTCGTCGGCCTGGCTTGCTTGAATCCTGATGGTGCAATGAGCAAGGGACTCACATCTGAGTATACCCTTCCACGCTTATGGTGGACAAAATGATTCAGAAAAGGGGGTGGTGATGAACAGAGTGCCTGAATTAAGCAGACCACTCTTACCCAGTCCAAAGATCAGGGCTTGATCCATCACCGTTTTTTAGCTCACTGCACCATCCCAGCTCAGAACTTGGCTATTTCTATGCATGTTATCGGTTGACAGATGGAGCAAATAGCACATCTGTTGGAATAGGCTTAAGATGTTTATTGATGTATTATTTTCTGTTTTTTGCTTGTCTCTTTTTATGTATTTAGTAATTTATTTCCTTTTCCCGTCTGCATTCTCCAAGTGATGGTACGATTTGTCATTATCTCTCATATGCCTGAAATCTTAATACATGTATATCTATGGTGTTTTTATGTATGTGATATGTTTGTGATATGTTTGTATAAATTGTTCCAGTGTGTATACTTAGTGTATTTTTATATTTTGTACTTCTTTCAGCCCTAACGAAGTTCAAACAACCGAAACGCGCTGGCGGAGGTTTTAAAAAGATTGAAAAGAATAAAGAATTTAGGACAAATTTGAAGCTCCTTTGTACTCTGCTTTTTGGTGCACCATCCTTTTCGATATATGATTAATGATACCTAATTGAGCATGTGATGAGAAGCAAAATATTCACAATGTGACAGAGCCCAAATCATGCCTAATTTACGATTTGCAATAGGGGTGCTCAAGGGCAGTACCCCATAGCACATTGAATCACTCCACACATCAGAAAAATCAACCCTTCCTTAATTCGTCAAGGAAGTAGTCATCCCTTGTCACCAGCTCCGGGCCACCATGGTGCTGCTGTAACACAATGAATATTGGAAAAGGCCACCATAAATATCATGTGGCGGCCAGGGATGGCCCTACAAGTAGCTTATAGGGGGACGTACCCGGGACTTCTGGAAATGTAATAATTTCCCTGTATTCAAGTCCCAGTGATCATAGGATGTGTTTAGACATGATTTAAAACACAAAAGGAACCCAGAAGTGGTGGAAATGACCAGGAAAAAAAGACCCAATAAACTCTCTACAAATTTTAAATTTTTAAATTAAGGGTCACATGGTGTAAATTACAGCAGGGTTCTCTTCAAATATATGGAAAACTATACAGTTGTCTTCAACCCACATATAGGACTTTACAATGTACATAAGCACAAGATTTGTTACTGTGTACCAAAATTGGTTGCAGTCATCAAAATCAGATGGCGGGGGTGAAGTGGGCTTGGAATGTATGTGAGGTACCCCACCCCAGCACATGTGGGAGAGTAGCGACATCACCCAAACTCCATGAAAAATTTGCACTGGGGGCAAAATGTTGATCCCAGGGGGTATATTGCTCATACCCTGTATGCATCTTACAGTATGCTTTATGATGTCCTAATTATAAAAATCATCTTAAGAGTATATAGTTCCTAAATGCTTTTGTAGGCCACATTGATTCAGTGATCAGATCAGAATAAGTCCCATTATAGTGTCACACGCTATAATCCTTAGTTAAGGTTTAACCGAGGGCCTGGTATCTCATCTTTAAGACCATGGGTGTCAATCTGTAATCTGTAGACCCATCTCTGTTCGAATTTGCACAAAGCAGGGGACATATTGCTCAACCCAGATTGTAATTGTGTGCTCTCCATGCCACTGGAGTCAAACGTCCACCTTTCATCCACCCAACTGCTCCCAAGTAATCATTCATCCACCCACCCTTTGATCCGTCCAACCATATATCCTTCTTTCGTCCATCCGTACAGCTTTCATCCACAAACCTATTCACGCATCCATCCATCCACCCATAAAACATTGGGCAGATTATCCTGCTCCCAAGTAATCATTCATCCACCCACCCTTTGATCCGTCCATCCGTATATTCTTCATCCATCCACCTTTTCACACATCCATCCATCCATCCACCCATCATTCATCCACCCACCTTTTCACACATCCATCCACCCATCATTCATCCACCCACCTTTTCACACATCCATCCATCCACCCCATTCATCCATCATTCATCCACCCACCTTTTCACACATCCATCCACCCATCATTCATCCACCCACTTTTGCACACATCACGAAACACCTTACAATAATACATTGCATGAATGTATTAATTAACTTTTAATGTACACGTGTGTGCCTTGTGAAACACCTTACAATAATAACATTGCATGCTGCTGCGTCTGCATTAACGTTTACCATCAGAATAACATTGTGCACTTTAATGAACCCATCTGTGCCGTCTGTGCATAACACATAACACATATTTTTCCATCTGCCGAATAACATCGCAAACTATAATGAACCCGTCTGTGCGCATCTCTTTCCATTTTTTCCCTTTCCCGTCTGTGCATAACACATTTTTTCCCGCCTTTGCAATACTTAATATTCTGGGCACGTCTCGACTTCTCGGAAATGTAGTCATTTCCCTGTATTCAAGTCACAGTGATCATAGGATGTGATTAGACATGATTTAAAACACAAAAGGAACCCAGAAGTGGTGGAAATGACCAGGAAAAAAAAGACCCAATAAACTCTCTACAAATGTTGGGTTCTCTTCGAAGATATGGAAAAATAGCAGTTGTCTTCAACCCACATATAGAACTTTAAAATGTACATAAGCACAAGGTTTGTTACTGTGTATCAAAGTTGGTTGCAGTCATTAAAAACGGGTGGCGGGTGGGAAGTGGGCTTGGAATATAAGTGAGGTACCCACCCCAGCACATGTGGGAGAGTAGCGGCATCACCCAAACTCCATGAAAAATTTGCACCGGGGGCTAATTATTGAATCCCAGGGGTATATTGCTCATATCTTGTATGCATCTTACAGTATGCTTTATGATATCTTAATTATAAATTCAAAATCATCTTAAGAGAATTCAGTTCCTAAATGTTTTTTTAGGCCACATTGATTCAGTGATCAGGTCAGAATGAGTCACATTTTAGTGTCACACGCTATAATCCTTATTTAAGGTTTAGCCGAGGGCCTGGTATCTCATCTTTAAGACCATGGGTGTCACTGTGTAATCTGTAGACCCATCTCTGTTCGAATTTGAACAAAGCAGTGGACATATTGCTCAACCCTGATTGTAATTGTGTGCTCTCCATGCCACGTGAGTCAAGTGTACATCTTTCATCCACCCACCTGCTCCCAAGTAACCATTCATCCACCCACCCTTTGATCCATCCATCTGTATATCCTTCTTCCGTCCATCCATCCATCTTTCATCCACCCACCTTTTCACACATTTATCCATCCACCCATGCAACATTGGGCAGCTTCTCCTGCTCCCAAGTAATCATTCATCCACCCTCCCTTTGATCCATCCATCCGTATATCCTTCATCCATCCACCTTTTCACACATCCATCCATCCATCCACCCATCATTCATCCACCCACCTTTTCACACATCCATCCACCCACCTTTTCACACATCCATTCATCCACCCATCCTTTCTTCTGTCCATCTGTACATCTTTCATCCACCCACCTTTTTACACATCCATCCATCTATCATTCATCCAACCACCCTTTCATCCACCCACCCTTTCTACCGTCCATCCGTCCATCTTTCATCCACCCACCTGCTCCCAAGTAATCATTCATCCACCCACCCTTTGATCCGTCCATCCATATATCCTTCATCCATCCACCTTCTCACACATCCATCCATCCATCATTCATCCACCCACCTTTTCACACATCCATCCATCCATCATTCACCCACCCACCTTTTCACACATCCATCCATCCACCCCATCAATCCATCCACCCATCATTCATCCACCCACCTTTTCACACATCCATCCATCCACCCATTATTCATCCACCCACCCTTTCTTCCGTCCATCCGTACAACTTTTATCCTCCCACCTTTTCACACATCCATCCATCCATCCATCCATTCATCATTCATCCACCCACCCTTTCATTCATCCATCCACCAACCTTTGCACACATCACGAAACACCTTACAATAATAACATCGCGTGAATATATTAATTAACTTTTAATGTACACCTGTGTGACTTGTGAAACACCTTACAATAATAACATTGCATGCTGCTGCGTCTGCATTAACGTTTACCATCAGAATAACTTTGCGCACTTTAATGAACCCATCTGTGCCGTCTGTGCATAACACATAACACATATTTTTCCTTCTGCAGAATAATATTGCGCACTTTAATGAACCCGTCTGTGCCGTCTGTGCGCATCTCTTTCCACTCTTTCCCTTTCCCGTCTGTGCATGACACATTTTTTCCAGTCTGTGCAACGCTTAACATTTTGTGCGCATCTCTTTTCATTTTAACACATATTTTCACTTTCCCACCCATCTGTGCAATAATAAAGATTGATATTATAATAAGCAATGCGCACTTTAATCCGTGTATAACACATAAAACATATTTTTCCGCCTGCAGAATAACATTGCGCACTTTAATGAACCCGTCTGTGCCGTCTGAGTGCATCTCTTTCCATTTTTCCCTTTCCCGTCTGTGCATAACACATTTTTTCCCGTCTGTACAATTCCTAACATTCTGTGCATGTCTCTTTCCATTTTAACACATATTTTCACTTTCCCGCCAGTCTGTGCAATAATAAAGAATGCTATTATGATAAGCAATGCTTAACATCGCATTAACATACTATCAGAATAACATCGCGCACTAAACGTCGCATCACTTTAACGTCTGGGCAATGCTTAACATTGTTTCACTTTCCCGCCCGTCTGTGCATAACACATTTTTTCCCGTCCGTGCAATGCTTAACTTCGCATTAATGTTTACATCTCGCATTAACGTTTACATCGTAAAGGTGCGTTCTTGCTTACGTTGGTATGCCCTACGATGTAAACGTTAAAGCGTTGCTGTGCCTTACGATGTAAACGTTATGGTGCAAGGGTGCCTCTGCCGGCGTACGGCAGCAGTTTGTGTGCCAGGGCAGGGGGAAGCTCAGAAATGTGACATATTATTGTAAATATGTTGCATCCCTGAGCTTCGTAACTAACGCAGCGCAGCACAATGGCTTGTGACACTGTGCTGCGTTAGTTTCTTGTAGATCTGCCCCATTGTGTCTATGCCACTCACTGATTAGTATGTGGGCCTAGGGCCCACAATTATACAGACCTGAGATCATGATAGCCCTGCAAGGTTATTGTTTGTAAAGGTTTCCAGAGCTGTGGCGGAGTGATAGGGTGACCTGGAAGCAGATGGGTACAGAAGGATACCTCTGTGTGGCAAAATAGGGGTGCCAGAGCCAAATGCCAGGAGCCTCATGGCAGGTTCCTGGGAAACCGCGTTGGCGCCCCGTTAGTCCTTCGGGCGGTTGTGGGCCTCAGCAACTAGGGGCATGCCTTGCTACGCTCCGCTCTGAAGGGTGAGTGTTTATAAGGGACCAATGTGTCATGTGATCCCGAAAGAGGATCACCCCATAAGGTGCAGCACTGATTGGGTCCTTCACAGTGCTTGGCTCATTAGGCAGGCAGGGCTGCCTGCCCTTGGATCACCCGTAACATAGCCCACCTTCTTGCATGCTTTAATATGGAATAAAACCTGCAGCAATATTTTTCCAAACAAAAGTTGTGTTGTGTTTTTATTTATTCAGCGCGCATGCTCTGTTGATGTGTGGGTGGGGTGTGTTGCAAATATTGGCACTATACTTGTCAGTGTCTGTCTAACGTGTGTCTGCCTTTTGTTTTCCTGAACGTTGGTGATAAAATGATGCTGCACTTTTCAAGCACCCCTACGTATATCCATAGTTAGCTGCAAAAAGCTTCTCTTTTAGGACAAAGGTTTGGCGACACTTAATATTCGAAGTTATAACATTTTTAAAGTTGTGTCATTGGATTGCTTGCGATCAGCGTAACATACTCAAAGATGCGGCAGAAACAATCTCTGTTTTCATTTAACTTTCAAGTGTTCGTTTATATTCAAGGTACACCTCCTGAATGCAACTTCACCCCGGCAACTCACGTTTTTGATGCATAAATGTTGCCATTTCATGATGTCCGCAAGAGGATACAATGTAGTCCGCTCTCTATGTTGTAACTAAATAGAAAAGGTGGGCGGTCCTTTAAGGGAAGCAACTGCAAACCGGACGACGGATTGGCTACACTGCTGCACATAAATTTAAATATTAATACTGTCGTGTTAACCGTACAACTTTTTCTGTAATGGATGTTTTATTCTTAAGAACGCCGTAGGTAACGTGTGATCAGCTTTGAGTGAGACGCGGACAGCTGGGGACAGACACGAGAAGCAAAAAATTCTCACCCTCACATTCATGAGAGAATCGGATTCTCTTGTGTTCCTCCGTAACTGATAAATTCCGATCCTTCTGGTTCTTGCAAGTGATGAGTGGGTATTCATGCTTGTGCGTGACGTGTGCCGTCCCATCCTTGTTACGACTGGGCACATTACCCTTCTGAGCTTGAACTGAAAGATCATTTAAAGCATTTGTGAAGTTAAAAAGTAGATAAAGTTATTGTGTAGTTTATTAGATAGATAATTCTTTAGAACAGTTCACGGAAAACTTAATCGAAGAGTTTTAATGTGGTGAACAGTGTGATTGCATATTGTTTATCCACCCGGGTTCTTAACACGTTCCTAGATCTACGGTCGTGCATTTCATGCACTCCCTGGGTTGGAATACACTTATTGTGAAAGTGCAAAGTCCTCATCACTCATGATAAAAATCCTGCTATATCCGTAGCGTATTTGATTGGGCTACTGCTTGTTCTAAAACACAAGCTCCAAGCACAGTAAAATCGACGACTTGGTTATGCCCCGGCTGCAAACATCACCATGTAAATTCTAAGGAATATGCCGGGATCCTAGCTAGTTTTAACTTTTTCTTTTGATCCTGTAGGTTGATTAACGGCAATTATCGAGACCCAACAACAATTTGGTTTGCACTGCGTTCAATAAAAATAATCATAATACTATACAGTATTTATTTATATAGCAACCTACCTAAATGCCGCACTTTAAGTACACAGTTGATTGCACTTTTATGGCTGGTGCCACTATATATATCTCTGGACTCTGCACATTGCTTAATTTGAGCCAGTGGTTTCTGGTGCTCGACACTGGCACTTAATGTCCAACACCGGCGCTTAAGACAGTTGCCACAAGGTGACGCTGTCTGGCTAACTAGTAGCAGCATGGGGGGTTGTGGGGAGCACTCCATATTTCTCCATATTTCATTATATCCAATCGGAACTCATCATGTTCCTAGTTTGCGTGCTGGTTGGGTAAGTGCCTAATCCCTAAGGCACCAGTGAACAAACAAATAGAGGGGCAAAGTCATTGCCCCAACCCACCGCACAATTGCTCAGCCTCTCTGGCAGTTGCCTTTGTCACCTTCATTTTTGTAACTCTTATTAAACATTTTTTACCATTCTTTTGTCAGTCTCTGGTAAATCCATTAATCCACTTTTAAACATGTTTTATGTCACTCCACACACGGGATTTTGATGCAGTTTTCAAATTTCTAGTGCGAATGCTGTGCCCATCCGGACCTCTTGCACAAGCACGACAGAAGCACCGGGTTCTTCCAAAAACAGCGTTTATTAAAAAACCAATGCATTTCGAGCATCAAGTGCTCTTCGTCAGGGTACGCTGTTCTGGAGATTCTCACCGCTACAATCAACAGCTTCAATTTTGTAGCAGAGCACAACAGGTAATTTATTCATTCAATATACATTAAAAATGAGTATTACCTGCCTGGGCGCTTGTTCCCATCTAGGAACCCTCAGAACCTACCCGGACCTCGAACCATCGGTCCCTCTGTTATCCACAACCATCATCGCTTGGTGTTGTATGATTTGAGAATGAATGTTGTATGAATGTTGATGATATGTTAGAGCGGAATCTGAACCACTATTTATACTTATTTTTATCATTGTGTCTATTTATTATGGTGTAGGTTAACCCACGAATCATATTTATGTATCTGCAATAAAAGGCAGTCTTTAAAATAAATTTACTCATGAAAAATAAATTTTGATATAAAACGAATAAATCTGTCTTTGTGGTGTAATTTGCCTGGGCTTAGGTGTCTCTATATTAATACATTGGACCTCTCCTAGGCCTTTCTGTCCAAATCCATAGGGCAGGTACCCGTTCCGCTTTTGATGTTTCTTTCCCCGTCTACCTGCCTTAGATTGATGTGGGGTCCCCCTCTGAATTGAAGTTACCTGCCTCCCAAGCCATTCTTATAGGTTTGGGGTTCGGAAATAGTCTGAAATTGCAGAAGTGTGATGGTTAGTAGTTGTGTTGTTACTATTGTTGGCAGCATGGCAGGGGCAATGTGTGTTGCAATCTGCAGTGGCCCCCTAACGAGAGCCCTGGCACTCAGGGGCAGATTTACAAGAAAGTGACGCCTCTATAGAGATGGGTCACTTTCCCTGTGCCACACTGAGAACCACCACCATGGATTCGCTGTATTTACAATAAGGCAAAAGGAAAGACAGATGCTCCAGAAATTCTGACGCATCTGTTGGCGCAAAAGTCACACAGTGCTAGAGTTGTATCGCAAGCACAATGCAACTCCAGCAATGCATAGGGGGCCTATCCTCATTGTGCAGCGTCACTCCTTACGCCTGCTCCAAGCAGGCGTAAGGATTTGACACAGTGGCGTCCTAGAAGTGGCAAAGTGAAATCTTGTAGATTTCACTGAATCACTTCTACGAGGCTTTTTTTGCGTGGGAATGCCCACCCTGCATACATTATACCTGACACAGTGGTTTCTTCTTAGGGCAGCGGATTTTACAATGGACCAACATTTTTCCATACATACTTGCCATATTTTTTGTGCATCCAGCGTCGGCAGATCTTTCCCCCAGGTCACTTCAGGGATTAGGAAATTCTCCTCCCCCGCCAATATGAGGGCCCAGTACCAACAAAGAGATTTCTTTATTTATGGGAGCGTTCCTCATCATCTCTGTCTCCAAAGCAGCGTTTCCCTTTTTGTTTTCTTTCAACGTTTTTGCCCAGCTGGTGATTTGATAGAATTAGAATTTTGCTAAGGAGGCTTTTGTTTTTGTTGTCAATTGGTTCCAATCGACTATGATGTTCTCCGTCATCAATTGGCCCCACTCCAGAATACCTGCTGTTTTCAACGGGATGGCCAGGCTGTCTTTAAGGCAATCTGGAGTACCTGGAGATTCCCATATGGGGGCAAACTCGCTGTAATATATGTTCAGAGTGCTTCTTATGTGGTACCATAGTTTTGCGGTGGACTTGAGGACCTTTAACTTCACCTTTTTAAAGTATTTAGGGTGGCCGAATTTGTATATGAAATGTCCTATTCTTCCAGTCATTGCTTGTAAATATTCCGGATAGTGCTCATAGCTTTTCAGTAACTACCTTGTGTATTTGAATTGGAAGGCTCTGTAATATTCGTGTAAGTCTGGGCTCGCTATCCCCCCTTGTTCTTTTTTCTTCCTTAGTTTGCCCCATGCTATTCTTGTTCCTTTTGATGGCCAAATAAAGATTGTTAGTTCCCCTTGGAGTTTCTTTATTGACTCCCTCCTAAATTCTAATGGAATAGTGCTGAAAAAGTACGTGAACTTTGGTGGGATAGACATTTTAATTATGTTTGATTTTCCAAGAAAGCTCAGAGGGAGACCTCCCCATACCTTTAATAGTTTTCTGACCTCGCCAGCAACTCTGTTGAGGTTTGTCTGTGTCACTTTGTCCAGGTCTTTAACCAGATCGATACCTAGATACCTTATCTTATCCTTAGTGTAGGGTTTGTTAATTTGCGCGTTCTAGCTCATAATTTCTGTTTTTGCCTGGTTAATCTGATATCCTGATTCCCTCCCAAAGTTGGTCAGAGTTTCTTCTATTGATCTATTGAAACCCTCAAAATCGCTTGTAAAAATCATTAGATCTTCTGCATACAAAGCGACCTTTTTTCCCATCCTAGGTACGTGAAGGGAGATATGATCGGATGGTTTCTGGGGATATTTGCCAGGGGTTTGATACATAAGTTAAAAAGTAATGGAGACAGGGGGCACCCTTGTCTTGTTCCCCTCTTGATCTCTATGTTTCCCGTGAGGTTTCCATTAATTACAATCTTGGCCCTTGGTATTCTATAAAGCCCCTTAATCATCCCTTGGAAATTCTCTCCTAAATTATATTTGTCTAATACCTTATTTAAAAATGGCCAATTCACTATATCGAATGCTTTGGCTGCATCGAAGGTGGTTATGGATAAGGGCATTTTTTCATTGGTGGCTATGTCTATTGCACCGAATAGTTTGTGGGTTAAGTCTTGTATCTGTCTGCCTTTTACAAAAACGTTCTGATCAGTGTTGATCAGGGTTCCGGCAATTTTCCCTAGCCTTTTTGCCATGATCTGCGTAAATATCTTATAGTCGCAGTTCATTAGGGAAATGGACCGATATGACTCGCATTTCACCAGATTTTTCCCTGGTTTTAATAAGATGTTGATTGTTGCGTCATTCCAGGAGTCTGGAAGATCGCCTTTTTCTTCAAAGATTGTGTTTAGCAGATCTGTTAGGGGGGAGACCAGGACTTCTCTTAGCTTAATGAAGAACTTGTTTGGTATGCGTCAGGGCCTGCTGCTTTCCCTCTCTTTAGACCCCTTATAGCTTCTTCTACTTCTTTATTTGTAATTTTGGCATTTACTTCTTCTTTTCCCTCGGTTGATAGTATCGGAAGGGCCTGGCCATCTAGATACTGCTTAAGTTGTTTGTCTGTTGGATTAATGTCCTCAGAGTATAGGTCTGCAAAGAAAGTTGTGAATTCCTGCATAATCACGGAATCCTCTGAACTTGATTCTGTAGAGTTCTGTAGCTGGATGCTAACTATCTTGTTTCTGGTTTGGTCAGTTTTTGTTTTCCATGCCAGCATCTTGCCGCACCCACCTATCTCTTGTTTTGTTATCTTTGATTTATGTGCTGCTAGGCATAGTAGTTTTCCCCTAATTACTGCCTAGTATGCATCCCAGGTGACTTGTATCGAGGTGCCAGTTTTGTTATTTTCGAAGTAGTTTTCTGTCTCTAATTTAAGTTCTTTGATATTTTGCGGCTCTGATAGGATGGTGAGGTCGACAGTCCATCTTGGGAGGTTGCTGTTTTTTAGGGCTCGCCTGCTGATGCGCTTCTGCGCATAGCTGGCGAAGCTCTATTGCGGCCTATCCAGGGGTTTAACCACCACTGGCGATTCCACTGGCGATTCCTTGAAGTGCATGTGCTTTTTAGGTCATTGCGCAAGCGCAAGCCCTAAAAAGCGCGTGCACAATGCCACCAGCCGCCTGCCTGCCTGCCTCGCATTACCACTTCAAAGGCAGCCCTCCCAGCGCATTTCTCACCCACTTAATTATTTACGTCCGCTTGGCTGTGTCTCTCCCTCATCGCCGTTCTCCCCCCCCCCCCCCACAGCAATGCCCTCCGTCTTGTTTTATTGTAGCTTGTTACCAAAGCCTTTTGCTTGCAGGGGCGTGCAGGCTGGCTGTTGCAGTCCTCTCCTCGTGGGTCAGGTTACACACACAGCACCGTGAGGAATTTCCGTGCCTTGTGGGAATCTTGTATTCACTGCACTGGGTGATTTATGAACTTTCCGGAGTAATGTTACAAGGACTGTAACTTAAAAACTTGAAGCAACAAAAGAAGTGTGCTTTGCAGCAGGCACATTAACCCTCTGTGCTACGTTATAATGAGTCAAACCTTTGATTAGACAAAACATAGATGTCTGCATTGGGTACATTAACCAACAGATTTATTTTGTCATTATAAGTAATCTTTCTTCTCAGGCTGGGCATCAGGCCAGACGTGTGACATGAAAGCGCAGAAGAGGAGACTTTCTCTTTCAGTCTCAGTCGCAGCCAGGCTTGACTCTCGTTTTAGCACCATTCACCCCGCTCACTGGAGCACGTGCACACACTGGGCATGAGGGGCAATTCCCTACAAACGGGGCCATCATTGGCAGCTGAATTAGAATGACAGCCTCGCGACCGAACACCACCGGAGGATGCTGTCCCCAGTGACACAAGTAGTAACATTTAGGCGCACAGATTGCCATCGCGCCTTTTCAAAAGGGTAGGAGGTGCGGGGGCACACTGCAGGTCAGCATTACATACCGCAAATCATTATGGCAGATGCAGTTCCTGTTGTTAGATGTGTTTTAACATATGTGTTTACACAGCCAATGCTTGCTTTTCAGGTATCTGTGGTGACCTCCGTTGGTGTGTGTGTTCGTGTTTTTGTTTAGGATGTGATATGTGACTGTAAGTGTGTTTGAGGTCTTCTTTTGCTTGTTTCGACTTGTTGGTAGAGTCAATTAGTAATTCGTAGAGCGAGGAGACGAGCTCCTCCCCGAATGTCTGCCTTTCAATTGAAATGACGTCAGCCCGAGTTAAAATGCAGTCTGGCACTTTGAAATGCCCTCAGTGAAACCTGGAGTCTGCTGAGGCTGTTCCTCTGAGCTCTGTGTACAGAAACCAGGTCGGCCCAGCTGCCCACGTGGGTGTCTGTTTTACCAGACATCTAAGTTCACGGTCACTCAGCACATACTAGCTACCACACCAATGTCTTTCTTTCATTCTTTCTTTCTTTCTTCCTTTCTGTCTTCCTTTTTCTTTCTTCCTTACATTTCCTTCCTTCCTTCCTTTCTTTCTTTTTCTTTCTATTTGTTTGTTTGTTTCTTTCTTTCTTTCCCTTTCTCTCTGTTTTTCTTTCTTCCTTTTTCTTTCTTTCTTTCTCTCTTTCTCTCTTTCCCTTATTTCTTTCTCTTTCTCTTTCTTTCTTCCTCTCTTTCTCTCTTTGTTTCTCTTTGTTTCCCTCTTTCCCCTATTTCTTTCTTGCTTTCTCTCTTCTTTCTCTTTCTTTCTCTCTTTCTTAGTTTCTCTTTCCCCATGTCTTTCTTTTTATTTCTTTCTCTTTCTTTCTCTATCTTTATTTCCCTTTCCTTCTCTCTTTTTTCCTTTCCCTTTCTCTCTTTCTTTCCCTTTCCCTTTCTTTCTTTCCCTTTCTCTCTTTCTTTCTTTCTCTTGAGTCAATGGGTTTAAAGAGTAGATAAGAGGGTGGGCAGGTGGGATAGAAGTGGTGTCACCACACTGTAAGGCATACTGACGCATGTTTCTATTCCACCAGCTAAATACAGGGTCTTTCCTGCGTTCCAGTCATGCACTAGTGGGGTTCAAGTGAAGTTCAGAAAAGTGACACCCACTCTATCTATCGCCCTCACTCTATCTGTCTATCTATCGCCCTCACCTTATCTGTCTATATCGCACTCACTCTATCTATTGCCCTCACTCTATCTATTGCCCTCCCTCTATCTATCTATCGCCCTCACTCTATCTATCTGTCTAGCTATCGCCCTCACTCTATCTATCTGTCTAGCTATCGCCCTCTATCTCTATCTATCTATCTATCTATCTATCTATCTATCTATCTATCTATCTATCTATCTATCTATCTATCTATCTATCTATCTATCTATCTATCTATCTATCTATCTATCTATCTATCTATCTATCTATCTATCTATCTATCGCCCTCCCTCTATCTATCTATCGCTCTCCCTCTATCTATCGCCCTCACTATCTATCGCATCACAACAGCATCACTCAGGGGCACCTCAACATCACTATGCGCTACCACAGCATCACTGAACGCCACAGCATCACTCGTCGCCACCACAACATCCCTCCGCGCCACCACACCATCAATCTGTGCAACCATTCAACAACAGCTGGTTCAAATATTTTCTCTCAATGTTTCAAGCTTTATTACAAATGTCACAAAAAGATGTTACTATTTCACTTCTGTTATTGGATTTTCGTCACAATATTATGCACTGAACATAATATTCACAAAAGTTATTTACAAAAGTTTAAGATATTGCCATTATAAATTACAATAACTTTTATTTAACCCCTTCGACGCTCATGACGAGCTCAGCTCGTCATGAGTTACGCCTGTCGTACGCTCATGACGAGCTGAGCTCGTCATGAACCGCGGGATTTAAAAAAAGTCAGCGCACAGCGGGAAAATGTGTAGCGCGCATGGGGTTAAGTATTAATTATTTTAAAAAAATTAAAAGCTTAAAAGCCATTGTTATTTGTAATATCAATACATCTAAGTCACGTAAATGCAACACATATTGCATTACAAATGCGATAGGTGTCACATTTGCAAAAGGTATAACTATTGGCATTGTAAATGACAAAGCTATTAATTTAGCTATTTTCAAAAATAACACATGAATAAAATAAAAAATTTATAAGACCAATAGCTTAAACTTTCCTAATGCGAGCCCTATTGCATTTCCAATGCTTGTTTCCACTTGTATTTTTATTTGAACCGCCGAGTGATCGGATAGGTGGGCTGGCAAGTGTTCTACCTTCTGCGTGTTTTCCACTAGGCTTCTATCCACTAAGAAGTAGTCAATTCTGCACAGCAGTCCTTGTTTTATTTTGGAATGTGAAGGCTTGCTTTTTATCACCTTTCTCTTTTAAATTATTTCCCAGGCCCAGGTCTTTTATACAGAGCCCCAACCACTCCCTCATTTTTGGCAGGTTTACTTATTTCCTCTGTGGGAATCGATCCCTAGTATTACCGGGGAGGTTACCGATAATAGTTGTGCGTACAGCTTTTGTAAGGGAGCTGGGTCGTCCGTATTACGGCCGTAGTATCCAGCGATGTTGTATAGTTTGTTGTATATTCTTACTTTGGTGACTGCCCATTTTCCTTTTTTATCAACTTCTGCACACTCTGTTCTAGCTTTGAGTTATTTTTTGAATAGTATAGCTATTCCCTTAATAACACAGTCCTGGTTTGTACAGACAAATGCGTCCAACCAGCTCAACTTCTTTAAAATGTCTTCCCATTCCTTTTTTAAAAGATGCATTTCCTGTAGTATTATGATTTTGCTATCTATTGTTTTCAAGTACTCGAGTATTCGCCTTCTCCTGCTTTGGGTTCTGAGGCCATTGACATTCCACGAGAGTATATTAACTGTTTTTTGGTCCTTCTTCATTTTTTCTGTATTTTCCTGGGGACCTCCTGATAAGGTTTGGCGGTTCTGTTCTCCCCTTTTTTACTCCTTGAGGACTTTTTTTTGTTTTTTTTCTTAGTTTGCTCCCCACCCCTGTGATTACATTTTTGTTTTGATTTTTCTTTTGTGCACATTAAAACATCCCTCCCTGGAGAAGCCTCCCTTTTCTCTTCTTTGGGCTGTATTGATAGCCCCCTTTGAACTCCATGCTCGCCTTTTGGGTGTGTAGCCTCTTCTATTGCTTCTATTGCTTCAACAGCTGATCTTGCATTTGGTCCTTCATTTGTTCCAAGAAATGCTTGACCTCCTTTGGTTCCCTTATGTTATACATTTTATTTCTCCACCTAATCCTGAGGGGTGCTGGAAACTTCATCTGTACAGAAGCCCCGAGGGATTTTAGTTCTTGCATCTGTTGTCCTAGCTCCCATTGTCTGTCTTGGGTTGCCTTGGAGATATCCGACTGGATTCTAAATGACCATCCCCATTGTTGTAAGATCCCTTCTTTAAGGCTGCGCTCAGGATCTTTTCCTTAAGGGTGTAAGTTTTAAAGTTTATTAGTATTTTCTCAATTCTCCCTCTATTTATTTTTGCCAAAGGGGTCTCGGTGTACCCTCTATATATCTTCTTCCAATCCTGCTGTTTTTACCCAGGGGAAGTGCTCCTCGAGAAGTAGTACTATGAACATTTTAATGTCTGCTCCTTCCTGGCTCTCCAGTACATTCAGGATTCTCAAATTATTCCTTCTTGCCTGGGTTTCCAGTGGCTCCAGTTTTTCGTTAATGCTTTTATCATTTGCTCTCAGAACCCTGATCTCCTCTTGGTTTGACTCCACTTTTTTACTCAGAGCCCCTAGCACTGCCTCCACTGCTGTGACTCTTTCCCCCAATGCATTCAGCTTAGTGTCTAGCATTTCGCAAGCCTCTTGAATCTTGCTCTGATTAACTTCTGAGACAGCGAATTTTGCACTCATTTCCTCTAGCATTTTTTCTAAGATATGTTCTGTTGAGTTCTGGGTGGCAATTTTTGGATGCGTGACGTGTTCAGCACTGCCCAGGCTATCATTGCCTGCTGTTATTGTAGATTTTACAGTGGGTTGCCCCTCTGCTAAGCTGTTTGGTGGTCGTTGTAACACTAACTCTGTGGGATTATCCATCCTTTCCTTTTCTCCCTTTCTCGTATCAGTGTTAGTGTTGTCTGCTGTGAGTGCAAGGTCTTGGGTAGATTGTGGTTTGGCCTGTTGCACCTGTGTCTGTACCTTAAAGAATGATCTGAGGGAAAGGGGTAACTCTAACGTTTTGTTCTGAAACATCCCCAGCACCTCCCTTCTCGCTCACAATCTTTTTTTTGGCTCTGGGCGTTGGTGTGTTTGTCTTTGCCTGCCTTTTGGCCTTTCTTATGGTACTGCGGGGGGCGATACTCTGCTTGGGGGTTGCTGGCTGAGTATTCTTAAAGAACTGCCTATACCTTAGGCAATAGCTTGAGCGCCTGTCCTGCTCTTTGCTTTCCCCCCCTATCTGCCGCTGTTTTTGCTACCTCAGGGGAGCCGGTGGTGTTTGAGGATCCCCCCACTCCTCCCCAGATGTGGGGGAACCAGGATCCTCTTTGTTCTGTGACTGCTCCGTTCTCCTGGTAGTGCTAACCCCCTTAAGCACTCGACCACTTCAGACCCCTCACTGCCCTCTGCCCCACTTACCCTGATCATATGTTGTGCTGCTTCAATTTTCCTGGCTTTCCTGGCTTTCTCCACGTCTTCGGGCAGTTTGGTGCCTGAACAAAGTGCTGGGAGTGTTGGGAGCACTCGGAGCACTGGAAAAGCCCCTTGAAGATGCTCCTGGAGATGGTGCCGGATCCCTGCTTGCAGTGCTCCGACCTTGTTTGGAACTCCTGCGGCAGAAGTTCTTCCGGCCGTCATCACTCTATGTGCGCTACTCGCGCTACCCTCATTCCTGCGGAAGAGGAAGGAAATCCTGCTGACTGCCGTCTGGCAGTTCCTCCGTGCCTTCGATGCAGACGCCCACAAGCCGGCATACGTGTCGAGCGCTCTCTGCAGGGTCGACTCCATCTCTCCACTCATTCGCAGTTTATCTGACACTCCTGGCGAGGTACAGGGCATCTTGTGACACCTTTCAGTGGATGGACCCTTAGAGTACAAGGCATCTCGTGACACCTTTCAGTGGATGGCCCTTTCAGTACAGAGCATCTTGTGACACCTTTCAGTGGATGGCCCTTACAGTACAGGGCATCTCATGACACTTTTAGTGGCTGTTCCCTTACAGTACAGGGCATCTTGTGACACCTTTCAGTGGATGGCCCTTACAGTACATGGCATCTTGTGACACCTTTCAATGGATGGTCCTGTTTCAGCCCTTTGCATCTTAAACATTTCTGGTGCAAACTCAAGGACAGGTTGCAATCATTCGCCTGGGCTTTTTGTTCTTTCTGGGCTGGAACTTTGGTTCTACAGCTAGACGAGGTGTGAAAAGTGCATCATGAGATGAATGGCTGAGTTGGGACGGTTTGGAGAAGGGCATTTCCTAGAGGTGATGAGATGCATTTACACCAGAAATGCATTTACTAACAGTTATTTCTTTTAGAGCGACTGAAAGGGAATGTGAAGTACCAATAATGTAAGGTGATATCATAAGCAAAGTGGGATTATGTTGTAGGACAGTCCTTCTAGGGTGTCTGGATGTATATGCATAATACTATGATTTAATTTGCGATGCCTTTAGGGGTTGTAATTCCAATGCATTCTAATGATAAACAAATGTGATGAGTACTGTAATTTTAAAGTGATGCTTGAACATGTATTCTTGCTGCTGCATTTCGGTGAAGAACCCACACTGTTAGCTCTTAAAATGTAGAGGTGTACACTTCTTGGACAGTAGGAAATGCT
This sequence comes from Lissotriton helveticus, assembly GCF_964261635.1. Taxonomy (NCBI): domain Eukaryota; kingdom Metazoa; phylum Chordata; class Amphibia; order Caudata; family Salamandridae; genus Lissotriton; species Lissotriton helveticus. Next base: position 290,342,818 of record NC_136057.1, read on the forward strand.
CAGTCAGGGTTGTGTGTCACCATGGCAGGGTTACCTATTTTAAATGCTTGTTGGGATAATGGGGGGGTCAACACTGGGATGGTGCCAGTGCGCAGGCCCCTCGCTCCAGGTTATGTCCAATTAACTGCATTGGGGGCAAGATGATGTACACACATGGGAGTGGTGGTACTAGACCCCACACCCTGCGAGAGGGGTGAAAATGTTATGCAATGTCACAAAGTAATTCCAACAGCTTATGTATTTTTGTAAATCTATGCCATGCATAGTATTGAGTAGCGTGCGTGTTTAATAAATGTACTCTTACTTTTATAAAGCAAAGTACAGACTGGACAATTATTGAGTGTTATTTTTGCGCACCTGCAAATGGTGATTACTACCCCACAACACCTCCCTTGAGCATCATACTGCTCTGCAACGCTGCCCTCTGAGAGTAAGGCGCTAAATTTGGGTGTTTGGTTCCCAGTGAAGGACAAATGTTGTCAAATTATTTTGTGCAGGCCTCACAGATGCTGCCTAGTTTTCCAACAGTGGCACAACCAGTGCTGCAAGCCCACCAGCAGCATTTTATTTACAGGCCCTGGGCACACATGGTGCACTGTACTAGGGTCTGACAAGTAAATCAAATAAGCCAATCATGGAATCACTAATCCATTACAACAATTTACAGTAGAGAGCATATGCATTACGGCACTGATCAGCAGTGGTAAAGTGCCCAGAGTCATAAAACCACCAACAACAGGTCAGAAAAAATCCAGGAGGGAGGCAAAATTTCAGGGGTCACCCTGCAAAAAGGGCTAAGCCCAACAGCATCACTGATCGCAACAGCACATGCCAAAGGAGAAGAACAGCATCAGCAAATACATCGAGCTACATGGCTGCGGAGTCACTCCAGTCACCCTTACTCTATGCAAGTCATCGCCACCTGTTGTCCAGATATTCTTATGGCCATCACACCATCATTACCTGAACCAACAAAGAAGCATTTCATTACCAGGCTGGACCCTTACACCTACAAAACATCAAGAGACCAATGAGGCAATCAAGCAACCTGAAAGACCAAGGGCCTCATTTATGAGAAATGAAGCATCGCTGCGTGAAAGCAGCGATGCGTCACTTCTCAGTGCGCACTCCTTGCGTCATATTTATAATATGACGCATCATGTCGCAAGGAGTTACAGATACGTCAGTATTTCAGATGTATCGGTAGGCGCAAAAGTGCCGCAACTTCAGCAATGTGTACTTTCACATGGGCAAGTCCCATGTTGTTAGTGCCATAATCAGTCTTACACCTGCCATGAAGCAGGTGTAAGATTTTGACGCATTAGCGGCCAAGAAATGGCGCAGTGAAATCTTATAGATTTCACTGCATCACTTCCATGACCCTTGCTCACGTCAAAACGCCCCCCTTGCATACATTATAACCTGCCCAGGTATAATGTGGTGCTGGGGTTTACAAAGTGACACATCTACCTAGATGCGTCACTTTGTAAATATGGCGCATTTTATACGCCACTGGTGCGTCACAAAAAGTGACGCACCGGCGGTGTAAAAGTGACGCACAGCCTCATATATGAGGCCCCAAGTGTCCAGAGAGTATCTACCTGCACCTCGATCATGTTGCAAAACACACCAACCATTTATCATCCACCCTAGCAGTTGCGCAAATGACTTGGCCGCGGTTTCTGTTGGCGATCCTGCAGCAGACCACAAGTAGCCCTGCACAGTCCACGCAGTCCTGTGGCGACCCATTGGAATGAGCCTGTAGGGAATCGGCGCACAAGAGGTGGTCTGGAAGCTGCTCCACCGGAGGTACCAGGGCCTAAGAGGAAGGCGTCCCAAGCATTGTTAACGACACCCCTAGTCCTGACAAGACTTGCCTTCACTGAGTCAAAATGCCACCAAAACTAAGCTTTGCAGTGGACTCCACAGATACACCAAGTTTGAACTGTTTAAACCAACCATGTCACTGCGAGAGCACGCAGGAACGACCACTGGTGCATGAGTGGACATTGACCCAACTGACATGAAGTCAAAGGATCCGGTCTCAATCTACACAGTGTTCGTGCCCAGTGGTAGCTGGTCAAGCCATTGACGAGTGCAAAGATGCCGGGTGCTCCCAGCTGCACCTGGTCACTGCTGTGCTGCCTCTCGACACTGAGCGAATAAGTGGTGTCTAGTTTGTTTCTGTTTATTCCCACAGGTTGGACCTGTTTTTGTTTTTAATAAAAATTTGTGAGGAATGTAGTGTACTGCTGAATATGCTCTATTGTCCTAGCATTTACTGGCTTACCAGCTAATTCCTTGGGGGATGGCTTTGACACCAACCCCACACCCATCCAACACCGGAATCCCCGGTCAGGTGACCCTGCCAGTAAAAGGGCCCGAGTGGGCATGCTCATGGCTTGTTTTGTAACTATACCCATTGGGGCAGATTTACAAGCCCCTTGCGCCGCCGGTGCATCAGGTTGCATGACGCACCTGTGGCACAGCCTGCTAAGTGATATTTACAAGAACAGGTAAAGTAACCCTGCGTGACTTAACCTGTACTTGTAAATATCGCCCCTGTTCACCCAACACTTTGCGGGTTAGGGGCGTGATATGGGTGTTGCTTTGGGTGTTCCCACGCAACATCCATGTCCACTGATGCATTTCCAGATTTATACCAGGGGCGTAACACAGGCCCCCGCAGCCCCCGCGTTGCGGTGGGCCTCGGGGCCCCAACGCTCCGGGGGTCCCCCTCGGCTCACTCAGCAGCAGAGCCAGCAAGTGGCAAGCCTCTTCATAATGAACATCATGAATCTGTGCGCACGGGCTACACACCGGCCCCGGCTTCTTAATAAATTAAATGGTACGAATGCCCGGGCCTCAGGCTCAGAGGCTCTTCTCAAACTGTGTGAAAGTTTAACGGCGCACGCGCGGGCCCCCGGCCGGGCCTTAGTCTTCATTATTAATGAAATAGGAAGTGGTGGGTGCGCGGCTCGTCGGAATTGATGTTAGGCAGCCCAAGGTCTCAGACTCAGCCACGCAGCGCCAGAGACTGAGAAGGACCGTCCCCCTGCCAGACAGTAAGTAACACAGGTTCCTGGGTTGCCACGGGGGGGGGTTGTTTCTACAGTGGGGTGGGGGGTGTTAGTCTCTTCATTTATTAATGGTGCGCACTTCAGGGCCCCGTCCGGGCCTCTGAGTCTTTTTATTTATGAAATGGTGCATGTACATTGGATAGTAACCACATCAGGAAGCTTCTGTGTGTGTTACATGACAGTTAGATCAGATTTGAACTCCTCCCCAGTCTTTTAATTAGTTTCTGATTACCTGCTACGTTACAGTGGAAGAGCTTAGATTTATATTTAATTGCAGTAATTAGCAAACTCCATCGAGGTGCGTTTTTTAAATGCTCACTTTTCAGACAGGTGTTATTGTTGTAAAGTAACTAAGTGAGCAGAGTACACCCACGCACAGGCAGATTGATATATCAGCACCTGTTGGAGTTCAAAACAACATATGTTGTCATGTTACATTTGTATACCATATATAAAAGCCAGAATAATTACTCATGGCATATTTCCTCACATACAGTTACATATTCCATTCTTGGAGGCATGACCCCAGAGTGCCACCACTGCAACCCTCTGCCTCAATTCACCTCTCTGAATAACTGAAAGCAAGTTCTTTTGTGAAGGAGATGGCAAGATTTGTCGATCCCCCTACATTCCATGAATGCCTGAGTTTAACGAAAGTGGCTGCAAGATTTTAAGTTTAATTAAACAGTAACCACGGCAGTCAAACCTTGCTAAAAAAAAAAACTCTGTCTAATACTTTCATTTTACGCATTGTCATATAGGCTCACTTCTGAAGTAACAAATAGCATTTGTCTGCATATCTGGATATCGCTACTCCATGCCTCTTGTATATGTTTGCAATTGCGTGTTATATAGATACTATAGATAGCTTTCTGTTCGAATAGACATTGTTTAGTGTACAGGGAAAACTTCACAAATGTCTTACATCATTTAGCCCAGTCCATAACTTAGAGCTTTTTGCACATAACACACCAGCTTGATAGTATGTTTTCTAAGTTCAATGTAGTGTGCCAAATGAAGTAAAATCAATTGCTTTATCTTTGTTCAGACTTTCATAAATTGGTATTAATTTGGGATGTAGGAACCCTTACCAACTTAATAAACATACACTGCTTATGTCTTAATTCAAGTCTCGTTGATACTCTGTTCAACCCCTGGTAGCTGTGGCACAAGCAATTCCAGATGATGGCTGAGTTCAAACACCATCACTTTTATAGTCAAGAAAACAATATAGCCCAAGTACACAGTGATATGGGTTAAAGTAGCGGCAATAGTGGCAAAAAGGAATATAGCCAAAATGTGGGGGGCATCCAGACCACCATATCTCCGGGGATGGGAGAAAGACTTTGGGGCATATTACCAACGTTAAGCGATATTTATCGCTAACGATGCTTAGCAACTAATTGTTTAACGCTAAGCATCGTCAGAAATTATCGCAGATAAACCTTGCTATTATCAAGGTTTATCGCAAATGCGATAAAAAACGGCCGCAATGCATGAATATCGCTGAAAAGTCAGCGATATTCATGCATTACCGAGCTAATGCTCTTAGCCATGTTATCCACCTCCCATTGGATAACATGGCTAAGAACTGCTCAGGGCAGCTGTTAGTTTTTGGAGATATTTGTGCTTAGCGCGAATATCTCCAAAAGTTGGTAATAGGAGATAGCAATGTTAGCGACTGTTTCCAGTCGCTAACATCTTGGCACGCCCACTTTGCATGTAATTAGTGATAAATATCACTGACATGCAAAGTGGGGCCCAAGATGGTCGCTATCTCCTACTAGCTGTCGCTAACTGGTGTTAGCGACAGCTAGGTAATAGGGAGATAATTTTATCTCCGCTTTCTTGGCTTTTAAAGCCAAAAAAGCGGAGATAAACCCCCTTAATAATATGCCCCTTAGATTGGTGCTCAGGGGCGGAGAAAGAAACATACATAGCTAGAGGATGCCTTCGAAAATGGGATATAATTTGGGGTGGTGGAACACATACAGAGGAATTTAAGAGAGTATGGAGCAACGAAGGAGAAAACAATGCTTGTGCAGAAGATTCAAAGAAAAGTATGACCTTTGCTTTCCATGGGCGTAACAACATCAGATAACGAAAGGGTGGGAGACTACTAATAGAATTAAGAATTCATGGTATGAAAAAGTGTGTTTGAATTAATTGTAAATACACCCCTTTGTACAGTTTCTGTATACTACTGCACATTGACTTTGTTTGTACACTGTGATAATTCCTGTAAAGCGCTCTGATACCCTCACGGGTCAAGTTCGCGCTCTATAAAACTCTAAAATAAATAAAAAATATGTGGTAAACAGTCACCAACCTACCTGGTTGTGATCAGTTTAGTCTCCACCTGGCTAGTGTATTGCCAAGGATAGCTGGTGTTATAAGGTGGGGTGCAGTATCTGCCAGTGCCTTGGCCTCTTAACGCCGACAGTTATGTTAGTTTTCGAAGTGGTCTCTTGTGAGTGTGCCACATTATGTTCACTAGACAAGCCCTGGACATTAACATGCATTAATGCATGCATTCTACATTCACCAGAGTGTGCACTTGGTGCCACTACATATTCACCAGTGGCTAGTTATCTTCCTATGTGTATGCTGTACTATTACGAGTGCATAGCACTAGCACACTGTACTTTCACCAGACAGCACCAGGTATTTGCCACTACCTACTATTTCTGTCTGTGCATAAGCTGTAAATTCACCAGGGTATACAGTAGGCAGAGATATTCACTATGCAATGTGTGCAGTGAGTCACCAGTCCATACGGGGTGTATTGTACAGTCAGCACTAGATTGTATGCTCACCTTCATTTATGCTGTACATTCACCAGACTTCAGCCTGTACGTTCCCTAAGTGAGTGTTTGCATTGTCTGTTCACCAAACTATAGCTCACTTTCTGTACGTTTCACAGTCTATATTATATTGTAATTGCAAATCTAATTGCATTTATATAGCGCTTGCTACCCTTGATCAGGCGCGGAGGAACTTTATGGCGAGTAGTACACTACTCTGAATCCACGGTCAGTGGTTAATCAAGTGGTATTGTTGGTTATTGGGACTAGTAAAGTGCTCTCACAAAAAATATAGAGTACATTCAACATGGTGTCAGACCAGAGTGTACACTACATAGCTGGCATTGCACATTTATCAGGCTATATTGAGCATTCACTAAACTGTAGTCTGTGCACTGCACACTCACCAGATTATAGTACCTCACATTAGTAGTTAGGCATCTGTTTCTGTGTGTAAAGAACATTAACCAGACTATTTATGTTGTGTGCATGTTACATTCAGAAAACGCTATAGTGTGTTCCACTTTACATTCCCCAAGTTTATGGACAGGGCCACTGGAATTATGTGGCAATGGTAGACCAAATTATGCAGCATGGTTGGCTAAATTATGAGGCAAAAAAGGTAAATTGTGCTGCATAATGCATCTTATTCTGTGGCAGTATTACTTGGCTAGTTTGTCGTTTCAAATCTTGTTGATGCTGTCTGAGGAAAAAGTTTAACCTCATTCATGCCCGTTTAATACCTGGACACAGCAAGCAGGACTGAAACGTTACCAGTTTCTTTTTCAGCAATCTTTGGTCCATTCCAGCTAGAAATTAAATAAAAGGTTGAAATCTGCTAATTATGCAGCACTTAGTAAATTATGCGGACAGTGAACTAAATACATAATTTTGCAGAAAATGCTGCAGCCGCAGATTCACATGATCACAGTTGTTCTAACTATGGAGAATGGAGCGTACTGTCACCATTTACAATATAGACCACACATTGGATTGTGCTTTGAAGCTACAGTAAAAAACGGGTATTCTCTAAAATGGTAATCCTTTCATCACCTGTGGAAGAATGAGATCTTAATCTGTGACCCTCTCTCTTGATAGGGTTCCCCCTCCGCCCCCCAGTAGCTGCAGAGTAGAAGCAGGCCCTACCCACTGAGGTTGCAGCACACCTCACTACGGGGGCAGCCTTCCAGCCTTTGTGAATGCTGTGTGCATACAGATGCCCCTGCCCACAATTACATAACATAACGTATATTTATAGAGCACTTTCACCCGTAGGCTTCTTGGTGCTGAATAACAGATGTTTATTGTTACCAACTCAATGGTACTCATTTTGTCGACCTCAGGAGGATAAAAGGCTAAGTGAACCCACCGAGATTTGAACCTGTGACAGTCCACCTCCTTTTCAATGCACAACCCCTGCCTGCCTTAGTGCCAGTTTAACACATGAATGTAGCTATTAGCAACTCAAAGATAACCAGGTATGTGGAAGCATGTGCAGCGACTTTTGTTAAGTGACCTTTGACTGGTTTGAGCTAGAAACTATTTTTTGGCTGAAATCTGTAAATTATACAGCAGATGCTGAATTATGGGACAAACCCATGAGTATGAGGAAAACACCATAGACCAGAATAATCTCGGTGGCCTTGTTCATTTGTAAAGGTCGTACTCAGATCTTAATTACTTTGGTGGCTCTAGAGCTGAGATGGTGTCTTGACCACAGCTAGGCCTCGAGAACAAATACAGTTTGGTTGTCTGTCCTTGCTGTAAAGCTAAGGCCCCCAGATCGCAGCATGTCAAAAGGGGCACCATGCTCTATCTAGTCTCACAGTTTTGTTTTCAAAACCATTGTTTTCAGTTGTGTCAGTCAAACTAGTTCAGCTAAAATGAAATCAGAGTACAACACACAGAATGCATTAGGTTATTAAATGAAAAAGACAAGGACTGTGAACATAGTATCCACGATGACGTCTTCTGGTAACTTTATGGAAATTGAAACATTGAAGCCGCATGGTGAGGTTGACATCAACTGAAGGTGTAAAGTCAGGTATGATGATGATGTGACATCATTTGCTGTAAATACTATTTAAATATAGCAATGCAACATTAGTTATATTGCTTACACATAGCAAGGTACACATTGATGGCTGTTGCATCTGGCAGAGTATCACAGCAGGATGCGCACGCTGGGTGGAAATACTGTCATATGCCATACTTTACCTTTGCCCAGCGGGCTCAGATTTAGAGGTACCACTTAAGGCATCTGTATCTTCAGCTGGCTTCATAAAATATTATTAGAATTTTTAGCATCGCTATATCACCAACCTATATGCAAAAATATCACATAATGTTCTTTTATGCCCGGTAAATAAATATGCCACCTCACATTTTTCTGCAAACAGTCGTTGGCATTTTATTCTTGCTGATTTCATTGAATGAAGTTACAGTAAATTCAAACATTGAATTACCAATCTACACACCCAGATTCATACTAGAACATAAGATTTGGGTTTATCGCAGCATTAACTCCTGCTTTTCCACGTTATTAAAAGGTGCACGTTTTACTGCATTTCAGAAAAGAACGTTTTGCTGTGTAGAAATCAAACACTTTTACAAGAACTTACCTCCTTTGTCCATAATTTTGATGAATAGAAGGGGCATGAGAGGTAGTGGGTAGTGGCAGTACCTTAAGACCCGCTAGCTCGCCACAGGCTATAGCGCTGAGCTTGCGCTCCAAATACTTTGTGATTATCTTGTGACTGCGATTGCCTAACTACATTTTAAAAATCTGTGATTGCTACGGAATTTTAAAGTTTTAAAAATTGTTATTCGTATTGCTCACACTCACCATCACCACACTTTCTTGATTGGTGCAACGCTGCCTTAGGAGACGCATTCTCGACCTCTGATTCGTCTTCCCTCTGAAGGCTAGGGGGAGGACACCACTTCCTGTTCGAACTGCTGGGCGGTTAGCGCTCTAGCAGTTGGGTCTCTCGGGGCTACTTAGGCTGAGCCTGACTTCCTGACGCTGCGGTAAGAGGTAGTGGCAGTACCTTAAGACCCGCTAGCTCGCCACAGGCTATAGCGCTGAGCTTGCGCTCCAAATACGTTGTGATTATCTTGTGACTGTGATTGCCTAACTACATTTTAAAAATCTGTGATTGCTACAGAATTTTAAAGTTTTAAAAATTGTTATTCGCATTGCTCATACTCACCATCACCACACTTTCTTGATTGGTGCAACGCTGCCTTAGGAGACGCATTCTCGACCTCTGATTCGTCTTCCCTCTGAAGGCTAGGGGGAGGACACCACTTCCTGTTCGAACTGCTGGGCGGTTAGCGCTCTAGCAGTTGGGTCTCTCGGGGCTACTTAGGCTGAGCCTGACTTCCTGACGCTGCGGTAAGAGCTAGTGGCAGTACCTTAAGACCCGCTAGCTCGCCACAGGCTATAGCGCTGAGCTTGCGCTCCAAATACTTTGTGATTATCTTGTGACTGTGATTGCCTAACTACATTTTAAAAATCTGTGATTGCTACGGAATTTTAAAGTTTTAAAAATTGTTATTCGCATTGCTCACACTCACCATCACCACACTTTCTTGATTGGTGCAACGCTGCCTTAGGAGATGCATTCTCGACCTCTGATTCGTCTTCCCTCTGAAGGCTAGGGGGAGGACACCACTTCCTGTTCGAACTGCTGGGCGGTTAGCGCTCTAGCAGTTGGGTCTCTCGGGGCTACTTAGGCTGAGCCTGACTTCCTGACGCTGCGGTAAGAGGTAGTGGCAGTACCTTAAGACCCGCTAGCTCGCCACAGGCTATAGCGCTGAGCTTGCGCTCCAAATACTTTGTGATTATCTTGTGACTGTGATTGCCTAACTACATTTTAAAAATCTGTGATTGCTACGGAATTTTAAAGTTTTAAAAATTGTTATTCGCATTGCTCACACTCACCATCACCACACTTTCTTGATTGGTGCAACGCTGCCTTAGGAGACGCATTCTCGACCTCTGATTCGTCTTCCCTCTGAAGGCTAGGGGGAGGACACCACTTCCTGTTCGAACTGCTGGGCGGTTAGCGCTCTAGCAGTTGGGTCTCTCGGGGCTACTTAGGCTGAGCCTGACTTCCTGACGCTGCGGTAAGAGGTAGTGGCAGTACCTTAAGACCCGCTAGCTCGCCACAGGCTATAGCGCTGAGCTTGCGCTCCAAATACTTTGTGATTATCTTGTGACTGTGATTGCCTAACTACATTTTAAAAATCTGTGATTGCTACGGAATTTTAAAGTTTTAAAAATTGTTATTCGCATTGCTCACACTCACCATCACCACACTTTCTTGATTGGTGCAACGCTGCCTTAGGAGACGCATTCTCGACCTCTGATTCGTCTTCCCTCTGAAGGCTAGGGGGAGGACACCACTTCCTGTTCGAACTGCTGGGCGGTTAGCGCTCTAGCAGTTGGGTCTCTCGGGGCTACTTAGGCTGAGCCTGACTTCCTGACGCTGCGGTAAGAGGTAGTGGCAGTACCTTAAGACCCGCTAGCTCGCCACAGGCTATAGCGCTGAGCTTGCGCTCCAAATACTTTGTGATTATCTTGTGACTGTGATTGCCTAACTACATTTTAAAAATCTGTGATTGCTACGGAATTTTAAAGTTTTAAAAATTGTTATTCGCATTGCTCACACTCACCATCACCACACTTTCTTGATTGGTGCAACGCTGCCTTAGGAGACGCATTCTCGACCTCTGATTCGTCTTCCCTCTGAAGGCTAGGGGGAGGACACCAAATCCTGTTTGAACTGCTGGGCGGTTAGCGCTCTAGCAGTTGGGTCTCTCGGGGCTACTTAGCCCTCGCCTTCCCATGAGCGCGCAGCGATCGCGCGCAGTGGAGCCGAAGCTACGCCGAAGAGTAGCCGAAGAGTAGCCAAAGAGTAGCCCGTCTGCGCCCGTCCGCGACAGGACGGGGCCAGGGGCCTTACACGCAGCTATCTCTCCGGTATTATGGACTCGCATACAACCGCCCCCTTTCTAAGGTACTCATCACATGCTTTGCTTGCCCTACAAACCCACGTTAAACACAGATGCTCTAATCGATTATCTATATGTCCTGAGGAGCCTCTCTCCTGCATTTCTTGTGGCTTTCAAGCCACTCATTCCTATATTATACGGGGGCGGCCCTGTGACAATCCCGATACTCCAAAAGGCTGCAAAAGCTTTCTACTTAATGTAAGATCCCTCCCTAAGCATCACCTACAGCTGTGGGACACCATACATAGCACCAACCCAGAGATCTGTTTTATCACCGAAACCTGGCTTAAACCCCATACAACCCCCACTATCACCTTGGGGATACCTACTGGATATAAAATTCTTCGCCAGGATCGAGTTGGAAAAGTAGGAGGCGGGATCGCTATCATATACAAAGACAATCTGAACATCAGGGTCTTAGAACAAATACTGCTACCTACTATGGAAGTCGTAATCTTTCACCTAAAAATCAGTCCTACGGTACAATGGAAAGGGGCACTAGTATACCGCCCACCTGGACCTAATGCTGGGTTTTCCTTAGCCCTGACTGAACTTTTAGCTCCTTACATCAAAGCCAATGAAAATTTCATTTTACTTGGCGATTTTAATTTTCATGTCGACAATGCAGGCCGTCCAGACACAATAGCACTTGTGACTGATCTTGCCTTACTGGGCCTTCATCTTCGTAATAATGGTTCCACCCACACTGGGGGACACACCCTAGACCTAATTTGTTCCTCTCTCCCTAAAATCTATTGTCATCCCCCAAAAGATATCCACTGGTCTGACCATAAAATGTTAGATTTCTTCTTCCTGTACCCCCCTGAATCCACTAATCACCTTATCACCCAGTCCATTAAACGCAGACCATGGCATAAAGTCACTCCTGCCGGATTTACTCAAGTCTGGAAGCAGCCAGTACTATTGGACTCGGATGACATTGATACATCCCTTTCCAAGTTTAACACTACTCTGACGTCTGCCATTAATACATTGGCCCCTCAGAAAATTGTTAAGCAGCCAATCATGGCTAAGAGAGAAATATGGTATGCTGAGGCCCTCAAAGTAGAAAAGCAGGGATGTAGGAAACTAGAAAAGCGATGGAGACGGACACGTAAGGAGGAAGATAAGGAACGATATTTGGTAGCTATGAACATCTACTACAAAAATATCAAAAAGGCGAGGAAAAACAGCCTTACCTCCCAAATATCAGAGGCTGGCAACTCTACCCGAGAACTATTTAGGGTTATAAAGACTTTTACTAACCCAGCAATGTGTGAGAGCCCGGACTTTTTTTCCCAAGACCTTTGTAACAAAATCTCCCAATTTTTTGAAGATAAAATTGAGGGGATATATAAGAAAATCATAAACATCTCAGGTCCTTTACAGACAGTGGCTTCTGGAATCTCCCCTATGATGACCACTGGGAATACTCTTCATGTAATTCCAGAAATAACCTTACAGCAACTGACCACTCTCATTAACAAAATGAAGACCGGTTCCCCCAATGACTTGATTCCTGCCAAAATAATCTCCTCCTTGACAGAATCTCTAGGCCCCTCCATTCAAAATCTAATAAATCTTTCTTTTGCCGAAGGAAAACTCCCACAACATTGGAAAGAAGCGGTGGTGAACCCCATACGCAAAAATTCCTCCCTACCCTGGTCAGAGCTCTCAAACCTCCGTCCTATCTCCCTCCTCCCTTTCATTAGCAAACTGGCTGAGAAACACGTTAATACCATCATTTCCAGCTTCATCGAGGCGACAGGGGGCCTGGACCAATCACAATCTGGGTTCAGGCCCAACCACAGCACTGAATCAGCCCTCCTCTCGGTGACTGACAAGATCAAAATGTCACTGGACAGAGGGGGTTCAATGATTCTAGTGCTGTTGGACCTGTCCGCGGCCTTTGATACCGTGTCTCACAACATCCTTCTCAGCCGTTTGCAGGGAGTGGGGATTGGAGGCTTAGTACTATCCTGGTTGGAGAGCTTTCTTTCCGGGAGATCGCAATCTATCAGCCTAGGCCCCTATCGCTCCATTTCAAGGGTGCTCACGAAGGGGGTGCCACAGGGCTCTTGCCTTAGCCCTACATTGTTTAATGTCTATGTGGCCCCCCTTGCTGAGATTGTACGGAAGTATGGGTTCACACCGGTCTCCTACGCTGACGACACCCAGCTCCTCTACCCTTTCAGCTCCCTTGGCCCTAAAGTCAAGGAAAATTTTGCTGAGGGTATGAGGGCAGTGTCACATTGGATGGCTGTAAATTGCCTCCAATGTAACGTTGCAAAAACAGAGATTATGCTCTTCGGCAAAGCAAGTCTTCTGTGGTCCCCTGACTGGTGGCCGCTGGATCTAGGTCCAGTTCCAACATCTAAGCCACATGTCAAAAACCTAGGGGTAAAAATTGACCAAAAACTGACCCTTAAGGAGCACACCAACCATATCGCTGGATTGTGCTTTCACACCATTGGCCTTTTAAGACGAGTCTTTCCGTATCTCCCTGATACCTACAGAAAGACACTAGTACAGGCCTTGGTTACTAGCCGGACTACTGCAACGGCCTGCTGACACTTGCTAACGCTGATGCAGTGGGCCGCTTGCAGGTAGTCCAGAATACGGCGGCTAGATTGGTTAGGAGCGCACCGGCAAGGACCCCCTCTAAGCCCCTGTTGGAGGAGCTGCATTGGCTCCCTATACGGCAACGAATCAGTTTTAAAATGTGTTATATGGAGACAGTCCTAAATATCTTTCTCAATCACTGGAGCTGTACCAACCTGGCCGATCACTTCGCTCAAGCAATCAAGCCCTACTGAAACCCCCTGTAACAAAAAAATCCAGACAAGGAGACCGAGCATTTTCTTCAGTTGGCCCCGCTCTGTGGAACAAGCTTCCCATTGAATTAAGAATGACCACCAACCACTTGTCTTTTAGAAGGTCACTTAAAACTTTCCTCTTCCGGGAAGCATTCCAACTCCACTAATTAATGCAAGTATCTGCTATTGTCTTGGTGAGCAAAGCGCGGAGATACCCTTATGGGATTGATTCCTGCGCGATATAAGAAATTAAAATAAATAAAATAAATGCATGTTCTTTTTTTACAAAAATTATCCAATGGCAAATGTGTGTGGTTGCTAGAAGTGTGTTAGTGGTGGTTTCGTCAATAGACGCAGAGATTGTGATTGTGGCACTCACAGTCCCTTTCATTGCTACATTTAGGCGCTACATCTGTGGATGTTAGTGATCACACATGGGGTGTTCGTATTTCACCCTCACAGACTTGTGAGGCTAAACCGATGTCTGTAGCACACGTTAGTGTCTCACGTGCTGTGTCCATCAACTCCTGTATGCTCCTTTCCTTAAACACAGCGCCTCCACTGAAACACTGTGTTTGCATCTATGTGTCCATTCAGTGCCAGACACACGGGGACACAGTTGCTGAACATTACAGAACCACTTCTCCGAAGTGTCAGTAATAGACAACTGACTGCATGATGGGATCCAACATACATCAACAGTCACACATGGCAATCTGAAACCTTGGCAGCTATGCCCCCAGCAGCAGTCCCCGTTTTCAAGCCTCTAGGGGCCCCATCAGCGCTCTAGCACACACAAGCAGCGCTACACTCTCTCGCCGGTGTTGGTTGCACCAGTGAGTTGCCTCATAACAGTCCTACCTCATAAATTAAAAGGTGCGTGCCATGTGCGGTGGGTGCAGGTGACCTGAGCTTCCAGGCCCAGAAACAAGGCAGCTGTCTCGAGGACAGAGACCATTTGTATTTACCTACCTTTGTAAACTGGTTACAGCGGCTTAGCTTTTCTGGTTGCAGTACCCCCTGGGCCTATTCCTTACATTTGACATTTAAATTTACTGCTGTAGTGTGAGAAGGCATTTCATGAAATGGAATATAAAGTAAGGTTGCCAAAAGAAAAATGCCAGCCATTTGTTGTTTAAAGACACTGAATGACCTAGTCTTAACACTAAATAGGGTTATAAATAAAAATGTATGTATTCATTTGTAATGTGACTTTTCTGTCTTTGTTCCCTTTAATTATCAGTCATGGATCATTCAGGCAGCCCTAAAACACAGTTAAAAGTGATTTCTATTTCTATTTGCTGTTCGAAGTATGCACAGATAAGTACTGAAAATACGGCTTTAGGTGACTGCTTATTTTTGTCCTGTATGGGGCATCAAAATAATGAGCTGGCAACCCTAATCATAAGACTGGAAGTTTGTTGCAGGATCAGCACATTGGGCACGATTCACAGAATGAACTTAAGACTAAATCCTAAACTTACTACTATTTGGTATTCACAGAATGCACTTACTACTTTCGGGATTCACAGAGTGAACTTACTACTTTCGGGATTCACAGAATAAACTTACTACTTTCGGTATTCACAGAATAGATTTAAGACTACTAACTCTAAGTCCGAACTCGGGCCGGAAATTCCGGCCCAGAGGCGGAGCTTCCGGCTTGGGGGCGGAGTTTGCGCCCCGGAGGCGGAGCTTGCGCCCCAGAGGCGGAGCTTGCGGCCCAGAGGTGGTGATTTCAGCATAGCTAAAATCCCCACCTCCGAGCCGGAAGCTCTGCCTCCAAGCCGCAAGCTCCGCCTCTGGGCTGCAAGCTCCGCCCACAAGCCGGAAGCTCCGCCTCCGGGCCGGAATTTACGGCCCGAGTTCGGACTTAGAGTTAGTAGTCTTAAATCTATTCTGTGAATACCGAAAGTAGTAAGTTTATTCTGTGAATCCCGAAAGTAGTAAGTTCACTCTGTGAATCCCGAAAGTAGTAAGTGCATTCTGTGAATACCGAATAGTTGTAAGTTTAGGATTTAGTCTTAAGTTCATTCTGTGAATCGGGCCCATTATTTCTTACACCCTTGATCACTATTAATGCCAGAAAAACAATAGTTTAACTTGTACCACTCCTCATTCTCGCCCTTCACTTTTACGCTCACCCTGCACTCGCAGCAATCACAATGCACTCACACTGACCACCATGCACTCACACCATTCACCCGCTCACGCTGCACTCACGGTCATCGCTCTGTACTCGCAATGCACTTGCACTGTTCACCCTGTCCCTCACCCTGCAGGCACAGAAGCACATACTCACCCTGCACTCATGTCACACTTCACTCACCTGTCCCCCTCACTGCTCAATCTGCAATCTCACTCAAATAAGCCCATCACTAACCATGCATTCTTTCGTTCAACTCTGCACTTACATATGATCACCTCACTCACTCTGCAGTTGCTCCTCTTACCCTACTCACACTGTTGCATCACTCACTGTGCACTCTTTAATCTATGCCTACTCAGGACCATTAACTTTAAACAGTAGGCACAGTATTTTCGGAATGGACGACTGTTGGAAGTTTCAAATCAAAATATACTAGATTTCAGGATGGTAGGGCAAAGTGGTAGATGGTGGGCCGGGTCGCCGGGGGAGGGGGGCCCCCTCCATGTGCTTTGCAGGGGGGCCCCCTCAAGTTTCGTTACGCCACTGATTTATACGTGGTGTAGCGAGGTGCAACAAAGGAGAAATCTTTTAATGTCTCCTCATTTTTTCCCCGTTCAATGCATGCTGCATTCTACAGCACACATTGGAAGAGGAAATCACCTTAATAGATTGTTTTTGTGCAGGTATGTGCCCCTACCTGCACAAAAACAATCTCCCCACGGGATGTATGTTGAAACACCGCACACCATTCCATCGCGTGCTTGAGCCACACGTTGAATACATCACAAAGTCCAACACATCACCATCTTTTACATTGCACGTTATTGCAACGGCAATGCATTGATTCCTATTGGCAAGTACCTAACATCGCAGACGATTAAATCGCACCTCATGACAACGTGTTTTCTGTGTCCTACCACTGTTTTCGCATTTTTGTTGGCCCAATGCGTGATCCCGCCTCTAACCCATGGCCTCCCCTACCCCCTGCCGTCCCCACAACGCTAACTCTTCCCTTTCTATTGGATTGTGGGTGATATTTGTATTTTTACATTCCTAAACTCAATGAGCAGGGTACAGTGTTCCAGTTGTTTTAAATATTCCAATCTTGTGGTCCCAGCACTCGGCTGTAGCCCCAAACACGACAGACTGCGTTTATAGTATCTTCCACTTGATAGCAGCAGAGTCACGTCTCGCTATTGTACTATTGTACCTTTGAAAGAACTGCTTGTGACATTTGTATGTGCAAAATTGTAAGGATGACGTATTTGTGTGAATCATAGCAATTAATGGATTGGACTGCCCACCACTGCACCGGGGACGCTTGGGGGGTGCTGTGTTTTGAAATCTTGTATGCAATTTAAAGCACACCTGCTGCACACTTGCTTGTGCTTGTGCGCCCAGCAATTTGCAGGCGACAATAACATCTGGTGATTAATATACCTGCTGGGGAGAGGGCGTAGTTTTGTATGCTGGCTATTTTGGCTCATAATGAAATAGTGTAGAGGGTTAATGTGCCTGCTGTAAAGCACATGTATTATGTGGATTACAATCTCATTGCAGATTGCAATACGAATCAGATCACTAGTTCAAATCCTGTTGTGAAATCAACACATTCGTGAATTCATTAGTGATGAGTGGTGGATCAGTAAAGCTAACCCTACCTGTAATAAATGACCTTAAGTGTCCAGCACACTGCACAATGCATATGAGCGATTCATGTATTGTTCATTTTGCAGTACAGCGATATTGTGAAAAAAATCTAATCTTATAATGAGCTGGCAAGTAAGAATCAGTAAAGACTGTAGGAGTTCTCTGTTTTCAAATTTCAGTGGTGCCTTGAGATAAATTTCTCTGCAGGCAGGGATAGTGTACTTTATGGGGACAAAAACGGCTCTAGGTACGTTCCTTTATATGAAGAATTAAATCACTGCGGGTACAGGATAAGCATTGTGCTATCAATATGATGCCTTCCATTGAGTAATAGAGATGGTATAAATTGAGTTAATTTGCGATAACCTGTTGCAAGCACTTTCTTTTTGATTTCAAAATATTTTATTGAAAATAAATTTAGCATATACACATAAGCACACCAACGTACTGCCTGGGTCTGAGGCGGGCAGGGAAAATTCTATACCATTATAAACAGCGGTGATATGAATGACAATGCCTTCTGAGCCCTTAACTCAAAGTGATTAATGATACCTAGTTAGAACGAACTGTGCGGCTGACCATGGTTAAGCACTTCGATTTCAAAGTAAAGATATAAGTTCATAGATTGTGTATTATTGATGTATTATTTTCTGTTTTGTGCTTGTCTCTTTTTATGTATTTGGTAATTTATTATCTTTTCCCGTCTGCATTCTCCAAGTGATGGTACGATTTTTCATTATCTCTCACATGCCTGAAATCTTAATACATGTATATTTATGGTGTTTTTATGTATGTGATATGTTTGTGATATGTTTGTATAAATTGTTCCAATGTGTATAGTTGGTGTGTTTTTATATTTTGTACTTCTTTCAGCCCTGACGAAGTTCAAACGACCGAAACGCGTTGGCTGAGATTTCAAAAAGATTGAAAAGAATAAATAATTTTGGACAAATTAGAATCTCCTTTGTACTCTGCTTTTTGGTGCACCATCCTTTTCGACATATGATTAATGATACCTAATTGAGCAGGTGATGAGAAGTAAAATATTCACAATGTGACAGAGCCCAAATCATGCCTAAGTTACGATTTGCAATACGGGTGCTCAAGGGCAGTACCCCATAGCATATTGAATCATTCCACACATCAGAAAAATCAACCCCTCCTTTATTCGTCAAGGAAGTAGCCCTCCCTTGTCACCAGCTGCGGGCCACCATGGTGCTGCTTTAACACGATGAATATTGGAAAAGGCCACCATAAATATCATGTGGCGGCCAGGGATGGCCCTACAAGTAGCTTATAGGGGGCATACCCTGGGACTTCTGGAAATGTAATCATTTCCCTGTATTCAAGTCACAGTGATCATAGGATGTGATTAGACATGATTTAAAACACAAAAGGAACCCAGAAGTGGTGGGAATGACCAGGAAAAAAAAAGACCCAATAAACTCTCTACAAATTTAAAATTTTTAAATAAAGGATCACATGGTGTAAATTACAGCGGGGTTCTCTTCAAAGATATGGAAAAATAGCAGTTGTCTTCATCCCACATATAGGACTTTACAATGTACATAAGCACAAGATTTGTTACTGTGTACCAAAGTTGGTTGCAGTCATCAAAATTGGGTGGCGGGGGTGAAGTGGGCTTGGAATATATGCGAGGAACCCCACCCCAGCACATGTGGGAGAGTAGCGACATCACCCAAACTCCATGAAAATGTTGCACTGGGGGGCAAAATATTGATCCCCAGGGGGTATATTGCTCATACCCTGTATGCATCTTACAGTATGCTTTATGATGTCTCAATTATAAAAATCATCTTAAGAGTATACAGTTCCTAAATGCTTTTGTAGGCCACATTGATTCAGTGATCAGATCAGAATGAGTCCCATTATAGTGTCACACGCTATAATCCTTAGTTAAGGTTTAGCCGAGGGCCTGGTTTCTCATCTTTAAGACCATGGGTGTTAATCTGTAAGCTGTAGACCCATCTCTGTTCGAATTTGCCCAAAGCAGTGGACATATTGCTCAACCCAGATTGTAATTGTATGCTCTCCAAGGCACTGGAGTCAAACGTCCATCTTTCATCCACCCAACTGCTCCCAAGTAATCATTCATCCACCCACCCTTTGATCCGTCCATCCATATATCCTTTTTTCGTCCATCCGTACATGTTTCATCCACCCACCTAATCACACATCCATCCATCCACCCATAAAACATTGGGCAGCTTATCCTGCTCCCAAGTAATCATTCATCCACCCACCCTTTGATCCGTCCATCCGTATATTCTTCATCCATCCACCTTTTCATCCATCTATCCACCCATCATTCATCCACCCACCTTTTCACACATCCATCCACCCATCATTTATCCACCCACCTTTCCACACATCCATCCACCCACCTTTGCACACATGACGAAACACCTTACAATAATACATTGCATGAATGTATTAATTAACTTTTAATGTACACGTGTGTGCCTTGTGAAACACCTTACAATAATAACATCGCATGCTGCTGCGTCTGCGTTAACGTTTACCATCAGAATAAAATTGCGCACTTTAATGAACCCATCTGTGCCGTCTGTGCATAACACATAACACATATTTTTCCGTCTGCCGAATAACATCGCGCACTATAATGAACCCGTCTGTGCGCATCTCTTTCCTTTTTTTCCATTTCCCGTCTGTGGATAACACTTTTTTTCCTGTCTTTGCAATGCTTAACATTCTGTGCGCGTCTCGACATCTGGGAAATGTAGTCATTTCCCTGTATTCAAGTCACAGTGATCATAGGATGTGATTAGACATGATTTAAAACACAAAAGGAACCCAGAAGTGGTGGAAATGACCAGGAGAAAAAATATCCAATAAACTCTCTACAAATGTAAAATTTAAAAATTAAGGATCACATGGTGTACATTACAGCTGGGTTCTCTTCAAAGATATGGAAACATAGCAGTTGTCTTCAACCCACATATAGGACTTTACAGTGTACATAAGCACAAGGTTTGTTACTGTGTACCAAAGTTGGTTGCAGTCATCAAAAGTGGGTGGCGGGGTGAAGTGGGTTTGGAATATATGTGAGGTACCCACCCCAGCACATGTGGGAGAGTAGCGACATCACCCAAACTCCATGAAAAATTTGCACTGGGGGCGAATTATTGATCCCCAGGGGGTATATTGCTCATACCCTGTATGCATCTTACTGTATACATTATGATGTCTTAATTATACATTCAAATTCATCTTAAGAGTATACAGTTCCTAAATGCTTTTGTATGCCTCATTGATTCAGTGATCAGATCAGAATGAGTCACATTATAGTGTCACACGCTATAATCCTTAGTTAAGGTTTAGCCGAGGGCCTGGTATCTCATCTTTGAGACCATGGGTGTCACTGTGTAATCTGTAGACCCATCTGTGTTCGAATTTCCACAAAGCAGCGGACATATTGTTCAAACCAGATTGCAATTGTGTGCTTTGCATGCCACTGGAGTCAAGTGTCCATCTTTCATCCACCCACCTGCTCCCAAGTAACCATTCATCCATCCACCCTTTAATCCGTCCATCTGTATATCCTTCTTCCGTCCATCCGTCCATCTTTCATCCACCCATCTTTTCACACATTTATCCATCCACCCATGCAACATTGGGCAGCTTCTCCTGCTCCCAAGTAATCATTCATCCACCCACCCTTTGATCCATCCATCCATACATCCTTCATCCATCCACCTTTTCACACATCCATCCATCCATCCATCCACCCATCATTCATCCACCCACCTTTTCACACATCCATCCACCCACCTTTTCACACATCCATTCATCACCCACCCTTTCTTCTGTCCATCTGTACATCTTTCATCCACCCACCTTTTCACACATCCATCAATCTATCATTCATCCAACCACCCTTTCATCCACCCACTCTTTCTTCCATCCATCCGTCCATCTTTCATCCACCCACCTGCTCCCAAGTAATCATTCATCCACCCACCCTTTGATCCGTCCATCCATATATCCTTCATCCATCCACCTTTTCACACATCCATCATTCATCCACCCACCTTTTCACATATCCATCCATCCATCATTCACCCACCCACCTTTTCACACATCGATCCATCCACCCCATCCATCCATCCACCCATCATTCATCCACTCACCTTGTCACACATCCATCCACCCATCATTCATCCACCCACCTTTTCACACATCCATCCATCCACCCATTATTCATCCACCCACCCTTTCATCCGTCCATCCGTCCATCTTTTATCCACCCACCTTTTCACACATCCATCCACCCACCTTTGCACATATCTCGAAACACCTTACAATAATAACATTGCATGAATATATTAATTAACTTTTAATGTACACCTGTGTGCCTTGTGAAACACCTTACAATAATAACATTGCATGCTGCTGCGTCGGCATTAACGTTTACCATCAGAATAACTTTGCGCACTTTAAGGAACCCATCTGTGCCGTCTGTGCATAATACATAACACATATTTTTCCGTCTGCAGAATAATATTGCGCACTTTAATGAACCCGTCTGTGCGCAACTCTTTCCATTCTTTCCCATCTGTGCATGACACATTTTTTCCAGTCTGTGCAATGCTTAACATTTTGTGTGCATCTCTTTTCATTTTAACACATATTTTCACTTTCCCACCCGTCTGTGCAATAATAAAGATTGATATTATAATAAGCAATGCGCACTTTAATCTGTGTATAACACATAAAACATATTTTCCGCCTGCAGAATAACA
Source organism: Lissotriton helveticus (assembly GCF_964261635.1). NCBI lineage: Eukaryota > Metazoa > Chordata > Amphibia > Caudata > Salamandridae > Lissotriton > Lissotriton helveticus. The sequence goes on from NC_136057.1 coordinate 290,365,120, forward strand.
TCGCGCACTTTAATGAACCCGTCTGTGTGCATCTCTTTCCATTTTTCCCTTTTCTGTCTGTGCATAACACATTTTTTACCGTCTGTACAATTCTTAACATTCTGTGCATGTCTCTTTCCATTTTAACACATATTTTCACTTTCCCGCCCGTCTGTGCAATAATAAAGAATGCTATTATGATAAGCAATGCTTAACATCGCATTAACATACCATCAGAATAACATTGCGCACTAAACATCGCATCACATTAACGTCTGGTCAATGCTTAACATTGTTTCACTTTACCGCTCGTCTGTGCATAACACATTTTTTCCCGTCTGTGCAATGCTTAACATCGCATTAATGTTTACATCTCGCATTAACGTTTACATCGTAAAGGTGCGTTCTTGCTTACGTTGGTATGCCCTACGATGTAAACGTTAAAGCGTTGCTGTGCCTTACGATGTTAACGTTATTGCGATGTCCTAATTGCGTTGTAATGTCATCGCGAAGTGATCAAGTGGTGGTCACCTCCCTACGATGCAGGCATCCATACACCATGGTGCAAGGGTGCCTATGCGGCTGCACGGCAGCAGTTTGTGTGCCAGCGCAGGGGAAGCTCAGAAATGTGACATATTATTGTAAATATGTTGCATCCCTGTGCTTCGTAACTAACGCAGTGCAGCACAATGGCTTGTGGCTTCTGCGCTGCGTTAGTTTCTTGTAGATCTGCCCCATTGTGTCTATGCCACTCACTGATTAGTATGTGGGCCTAGGGCCCACAATTTTACAGACCTGAGATCATGATAGCCCTGCAAGGTTATTGTTTGTAAAAGTTTCCAGAGCTGTGGCGGAGTTACAGGGTTACCTGGAAGCAGATGGGTACAGAAGGATACCTCTGTGTGGCAAAATAGGGATGCCAGAGCCAAATGCCAGGAGCCTCATGGCAGGTTCCTGGGAAACCGTGTCGGCGCCCCGTTAGTCCTTCGGGCGGTTGTGGGCCTCAGCAACTAGGGGCATGACTTGCTACGCTCCGCCCTGAAGGGTGAGTGTTTATAAGGGACCAGTGTGTCATGTGATCCCGAAAGAGGATCACCCCATAAGGTGCAGCACTGATTGGGTCCTTCACAGTGCTTGGCTCATTAGGCAGGCAGGGCTGCCTGCCCTTGGATCACCCGTAACATAACCCACCTTATTGGATACTTTAGTATGGAATAAAACCTGCAGCAATATTTTTCCAAACAAAAGTTGTGTTATGTTTTTATTTATTCAGCCCGCATGCTCTGTTGATGTGTGGGTGGGGTGTGTTGCAAATATTGGCACTATACTTGTCAGTGTCTGTCTAACGTGTGTCTGCCTTTTGTTTTCCTGAACGTTGGTGATAAAATGATGCTGCACTTTTCAAGCACCCCTACGTATATCCATAGTTAGCTGCAAAAAGCTTCTCTTTTAGGACAAAGGTTTGGCGACACTTAATATTCGAAGTTATAACATTTTTAAAGTTGTGTCATTGGATTGCTTGCGATCAGCGTAGCATACTCAAAGATGCGGCAGAAACAATCTCTGTTTTAATTTAACTTTCAAGTGTTCGTTTATATTCTAGGTACACCTCCTGAGTGCAACTTCACCCCGGCAACTCACGTTTTTGATGCATAAATGTTGCCATTTCATGATGTCCGCAAGAGGATACAATGTAGTCCGCTCTCTATGTTGTAACTAAATAGAAAAGGTGGGCGGTCCTTTAAGGGAAGCAACTGCAAACCGGACAACGGATTGGCTACTCTGCTGCACATAAATTTAAATATTAATACTGTCGTGTTAACCGTACAACTTTTTCTGTAATGGATGTTTTATTCTTAAAGAACACCATAGGTAACGTGTGATCAGCTTTGACTGAGACCCGTACAGCTGGGGACAGACACGAGAAGCAAAAAATTCTCACCCTCACATTCATGAGAGAATCGGATTCTCTGGTGTTCCTCCGTTACTAAACCTTACCGATCCTTCTGGTTCTTGCAAGTGATGAGTGGGTGTTCATGCTTGTGCGTGACGTGTGCCGTCCCATCCTTGTTACGACAGGGCACATTACCCTTCTGAGCTCGAACTGAAGGATCATTTTAAGCATTTGTGAAGTTCAAAAGTAGATAAAGTTAATAATAACGAAGTTTAATATTGTGTTGTGTATTATGTAGGCAATTCATTAGAATCGTTCACGGAAGACTTTATCGAAGAATTTCAATGAGTAGAACAGTGTAATTGCATATTGTTTATCCACCCGGGTTCTCAACACGTTCCTAGATCTACGCACGTTCTTTTAATGCACTCCCTTGGTTGGAATACATTTATTGTGGCAGTGCAATGTCCTCATCACTGATGATGAAAATCCTGATATATCCGTATCGTATTTGATTGGGCTACTGCTTGTTCTAAAACACAAGCTCCAAGCACAGTAAAATCGATGACTTGGTTATGCACCGGCTGCAAACATCGCCATGTAAATTCTAAGGAATATGCCGGGATCCTAGCTAGTTTTAACTTTTTCTTTTGATCCTGATTAACGCCAATTATCGAGACACAACCACAATTTGGTTTGCACTGCGTTCAATCTGCGTTCAATAAAAAATAATCATAATACTGTACAGTATTTATTTATATAGCAACCTACCTAAATGCAGCACTTCAAGTACACAGTTGATTGCACTTTTATGGCTGGTGCCTCTATATATATATATCTCTGGACTCTGCACATTGCTTAATTTGAGCCAGTGGTTTCTGGTGCTCGACACTGGCACTTAATGCTCAACACCAGCGCTTAAGACAGTTGCCACAATGTGACGCTGTCTGGCTAACTTGTAGCAGAGCACAGCAGGTAATTTATTAATTCAATATACATTAAAAATGACTATTACCTGCCTCCCAAGCCATTCTTATAGGTTTGGGGTTCGGAAATAGTCTGAAATTGCAGGAGTGTGATGGTTAGTAGTTGTGTTGTTACTTTTGTTGGCAGCATGGCAGGGGCAATGTGTGTTGCAATCTGCAGTGGCCCCCTAACGAGAGCCCTGGCACTCAGGGGCAGATTTACAAGAAAGTGACGCCTCTATAGAGATGGTCACTTTCCCTGTGCCACACTGAGAACCATCACCATGGATTCGCTGTATTTACAATAAGGCAAAAGGACTGACAGATGCGCCAGAAATTCTGATGCATCTTTTGGCGCAAAAGTCACACAGTGCTAGAGTTGTATCGCAAGCACGATGCAACTCCAGCAATGCATAGGGGGCCTATCCTCATTGTGCAGCGTTACTCCTTACGCCTGCTCCAAGCAGGCGTAAAGATTTGACACAGTGGCGTCCTAGAAGTGGCAAAGTGAAATCTTGTAGATTTCACTGAATCACTTCTACAAGGCTTTTTTTGCGTGGGAATGCCCACCCTGCATACATTATACCTGACACAGGTATAATGTGACGCAGGGCTTCACAACGTGACGTATCTCCCTAGATGCTTCACGTTGTAAAAGCCGCATTTTTACACCGTCACTGATTCACAAAATGTGGCTCAACAGCGATGCAAAAATGACGCAAGGGGCTTGTAAATCTGCCCCTAAATATTTTACAAATTAAGCACTGGATCAAATGGATTATTACTTGGTGATCATTTAATTATTTCCTTTAAAAAACACAATCCCTGGCAGAGCCAATTGGTATGATTATTTGGTATTAGGTATGATTATTTGTGAGTTAAAGTGCACCTTTATCGATTGGCAAGTTTGTGTGGCTGTGTGAAAGAGTGGGTAAAACCTTAAATGGTTGAGCGAGTGCATGGATGGATTGAAAAGAGTGACTGAGAGTTACGGAACATATAGATGATTAGTGGGTTAGTGAGTGGATGGATGGCTGGATATTGATAATAATATAAATTAGAGGGCCCTGAGTCATCAGAAAGAGTATTTCTATGTGTTGCGAAAATATACTAAAAGAGCTGGAAAGATGTTGTCGTCAGATAAATCTAGCTCGAAAAAATTTGCAATGTTATTCGGCATATAAAAAGCTGTATCAAATCAGTGAATGGCTCAAGCTCCATTTACATGTTTTGCGAGATAGGCTTCATTTCACTGATTTCTGAAACTATTAACAAGTCCTAACTCTTGCAGCACTGTCTTGCCGAATCATCTCAGCGGCAAAGTGTGCTGTGTCATCTTCTGTATGGTGAAGCTTTACTGGGATGTATTAGAGATATTCAGTCCTAGCACTTTGCTGGCAACATTTAACTGTGTAAAAATGTGAAAACAAAGGCATTCATTGATGATTCAGGCTTCTGATCTGTAAAGCAATCCCAGAGCTAAACAACAAATTCACAATGCAAACTGCATTCCTTTAAATTTTTGGCTGAACGGAGGACGGATGATAGCAGGTAAAGCTAGGCCTTTTTACTCTGGCAATGCTTGTTTCTATATTAGTTTGATACACTGAAGGCCAGGTGCCGACATGTGTATCATGCAAAATTAAGGGCCATATTATCAAAAACAGGCGATAAAATTATCCCTGCTTCATCGGCAGGAAACTGCCGCTAAAGCGGCGATAATGGGCTTGATAATATGTCCTTGTGAATTCCCATAACAGCCCAGGTAAACATCAGAACCTGGGCTGCTATGGGATTTCACAATGGCATATTATCAAGCCCATTATCGCTGCTTTAGCAGCAGTTTCCTGCCGATGAAGCGGCAATAACTTTATTGCCTGTTCTTGATAATATGCCCCTAAATTTGGTATTCTTAATAACAAAAGAGAGAGAGAGCTACATCATGCTGGGGAGCGGCAAGGGAGATTACTCTTTAAGGCTGTAAGTCTAAAAAATTCGAAGCTCAGATTGAATATCATGAGTATATTTCTCATAGATGGACAATGTCAAACACTCCCCCCGAGTAAAGTGATCATGGCCTAAATCCATAGTTTATTTGTTCACCACTCAACCACAGTTTGCATCCAGCCGTATGCAAATCATTTGTGACGGAGGTACCCATGGGATTAGTCCAGCCTGAACTGTCAGATCAGGTCCTCCCTGCACTAGAAACGAACATCCGAATAGCCTGAATCCAGTGGAACGGCAAGCACAAGATCCATGTCTGAGCATCCCCTTCACACTTGGGGTGACAAATGCAAAAAGAACATTTGAGGGACGGAGGGCACGATTCACAGAATGAACTTAAGACTCAATCCTAAACTTACTACTATTTTGGTATTCACAGAATGCACTTACTACTTTTGGCATTCACAGAATGAACTTACTACTTTTGGTATTCACAGAAGTTAGGATTTTGTCTTAAGTCTGTCTTAAGTCTGTCTTAAGTCTGTCTTAAATTTGTCTTAAGACAAACATAAGACTAAATCCTAACTTCTGTGAATACCAAAAGTAGTAAGTTCATTCTGTGAATGCCAAAAGTAGTAAGTGCATTCTGTGAATACCAAAATAGTAGTAAGTTTAGGATTGAGTCTTAAGTTCATTCTGTGAATCGGGCCCAGTATGCTGAACAATGTCAAACTCTTTCTCCCACTACAGAGATCTGGGCCTAAATCCATCATTCTTTGCTCACCACCCCACCCCAGTTTGGACCATGCCATATGCAATTCAGTCTTAACCCTGCTCCTCATGGGAACAGTCCAGCCCAAAGTGTCAGGCCAAGTCCTCCAAGGACCGGAAACAAGCATCACCCCTTATCAGCCAGGATAGCCTGAATCTAGGGGCATGGCCTGGCTGTTGGGGCTGGACTGTTCTTATAGGGAGCAGGGTCAATGCTGATTTGCTTTTGGCTGGTTCCAAACTGGAATAGCACAGTGAGCAAAAACACAATGGGGCTTATTTATAAGCCCCTTGTGCCTCTTTTGCGTCATGTTTATCATGTGAAAAGTGACGTACGGGTAGCGCAAGGGGCTTGTAAATCTGCGCCAATGGCTCTAGGCCAAGATCTCTGTACTGGGGATGAATGTTTGACAAAGTTCAGCATTATGTCCATCATCTTTTTGTGTTGCTATAGTCGACCTAAGTGGGGACTGTATGCCCAGAAATGGGTCCCGTACTCACTATGCCATTTGATTTAAGCTAGCTTGGCTGATGAGGGGGTGATGCCCTTAAAGTGATCCCAGGATGCTGGTTTCTTGTTTAGGGAGAACCTAGCCTGGCATTTCAGACTGGACTGCTCTTGTGGGGAATAGGGTCAAGACTGTATGTATATGGCTGAGTCCCAACTGAAATGGCATAGTGAGCAGAAAATGAGGGCTCTAGGCCTAGATTTCTGTAGTGGGTGTGAATGTTTGAAAAAATCCAGCATTCCGTCCATCGTCTTTTTGTGTTCTTAGAGGTGATTATCTAGTAGGGGAGGATACATTTAATGAACTGAAATCAAACATCCTGGGATTGTTATGTTATGTTATGTTATGTTATAAAGCCTTTTGTTACGCGCTCTATTACTCAAGAGTATCCTGGCGCGGCTTGTAGATTGGTGGCCTATGGATCATATAGCAGAGTTTATTAAGTAGTGGACTAAAACTATTAGATATGAATGTTTTACCCCCAGAGTGTTCACATCCAAGTTAAGGAGACAAAGCTTGGGTATGATCAGATTTGGGTCTTGATCAAATTAGTTTTCCTATTTAATGGGGCACCGATCAGAGTGAAGGACTTGAGAGGTTTTGGAAATAGTGTTAGGAAATCTTTTGTCTATTGCAGGTGCATTAACTGACATTTTCGGTGTTTTTATTGTTTCCCTTTATTTAAAAAAATATGATAACAATATGATTTTAATGTGTTTTTAAATTTGTCAATATCAGTTGTATAGAACATGATTTTTTAAATAAAATATTGATAATACATTCCTTTGAATTCATATGTTTGATTAGAAATTGATTATTCTATGTATGATCTGATATATTTTTGTCTGTAAATTTAGCAACCTGGTAAAATGTGTCTTATATCTCAGTGTATGGCCTTACTATAACTAAGTTAACCAATCCAATTAAAGGATTGAATCCTCATGTTTTCAGAGTAGAAGGAGACGGAAACATTGGGGCTGATTCACAGAACTAACTTAAGACAAAATCCTAAACTTTGGTTTAATGGCGCTCTACCCCACACTGTGACTCCGGTCCATTTAGGCCCTTGGTCGATTCCAGGGGGCCACTTGGCCAGTTTTGACCAGGTACACACCACATTCACGTTATTTGGCAGTAGCAGAACTGCGGGGCATATTATCAAGGGGGTTTATCTCCGCTTGTTTGGCTTTAAAAGCCAAGAAAGCGGAGATAAAATTATCTCCCTATTACATAGCTGTCGCTAACACCAGTTAGCGACAGCTAGTAGGCGATAGCGACCATCTTGGGCCCCACTTTGCATGTCAGTGATATTTATCACTAATGACATGCAAAGTGGGCGTGCCAAGATGTTAGCGTCTGGAAACAGTCGCTAACTGTTAGAAGGGGCGATCTCAGAGGGCCAGGTTGTACTCACCCGACCACCCCAGGACCCACCTCTCCCACAGATCCTGCCGAATCTTATAGTGAGGTCCTCACCGGGGAGGGCTTCGAGTCTAGGATCGTACACACTGAGCTCACACCACACTTACGGCGGACACCACAACGTTGGATTTCAGTAACAAGTTCTTTATAAGCAGTAAAAGAAAGTAGCACTCTTATGTACACAATGATCGAGGGATCACAAAGTCTTTGACGATTCGGGAAGGGGGAAGCGGGACAGTCTTTTAGCCTTTGGGCCAGTACGAGGCGTACCCTACGCACAGCTCTCAATCCTCGAGCCGGGGGATACGGAAGGTGATGGCGTACTGGCTGCTTCGCTCCCGTCGGGTCGACTCGGTCGTGATGACGATCTCGATGGTCCAGCCGGACCAGCGTACTCCTCGAGCCGCGACGAGGTCAGCAGGGCTCGATCCGGAGAAGTTCGTGAAGAGCCGCGACAGCGTCAGCAGGGCTCAGGTGGTTACAGGTTCAAGCTCGAGCCGCGACAGTGTCAGCAGGGCTCCGAGGTCTTAGAGAGGACGAGCCGCGACAGCGTCAGCAGGGCTTCGATGGTTACGAGTTCAGCTCGAGTCGTGACAGCGTCAGCAGGGCTCCGATGGTTACGAGTTCAGCTCGAGCCGCGACAGCAGGGCTCCGAGGTCTTAGAGAGGGCGAGCCGCGACAGCGTCAGCAGGGCTCCGATGGTTGCAAGTTCAGCTCGAGCCGCGACAGCGTCAGCAGGGCTCCGATGGTTCAGTTCCGTGTTACGAGAAGGAGCCGCGACAGCGTCAGCAGGGCTCGGCGATGCGAGGTTGAGTTCTTCTCAGGGTCAGCCGCGATCAGATCAGCAGGGCTTCAGGTCCAAGATACAACTGCCCGCTAGTTGTCGAGCGGGCCCAGATATAGTCCATTGGCCCTTTGATGTCCGGACCCTCGCAGGCGGAAGTCTCATGCCCTGGGGGCTGGTCGTTGGCGAGGTCCGGCGGTTGGCTCTTTGATCCTTTCCCAGATGCCCAGCGGGTCTGGAGCCAACCCTCGGGGAGGCCAGAGGTGTGACAGATACCAGTCTCTCAGGGGAGGCCGGAGGTGCCATCGAAACTCCCTGGCTTATCTCACTCGGGGAGCGCTCTACCCCCCCCCCCCCGCCGGGACTGGCGCGCCTTTGGAGTCTGGGTTTCGCTGGGGCCGGGGTCATGCTAGGCCCAGGGAGTCAGGGATCTCGGGAAGGGAAAATGGCTGCCGGGCCTTGTGAGGCATGCAAGGTTAGGCGCTCGGAGCCGGGAGTGGAACGGGATAAGCGGGACTGTTCGTCAGTTACGGGGCCTGGGCGTACAGGGAACAGGGTTCAGAGTGCAGGCTACACTGACGGGGATGCTGCGCAGAGAACTCAGGGTGCAGGGCTACGCTCACAGGGTGCGGAGGAACATCGGCGAACCACGCCACGAGGCCGGGTCCAACACGAACATCGCTATCTCCTATTACCAACTTATGGAGATATTCGCGCCAAGCGCGAATATCTCCAAAAGCTAACACCTGCCCTGAGCAGTCCTTAGCCATGTTATCCAATGGGAGGTGGATAACATGGCTAAGAGCATTAGCTCGGTAATGCATGAAAATTATTTGCGATAAAAATCGTGGCTCTGCACTGTGCAAAAATTGCAAAAAGCTTCCTGTACAAGACCAGATATGACAAAATAAGTATTTCTATCTTTATATGCTAAAGTGCATATAGTACTTTCACAATGGTGATCCTGAAAAATTAGCAAGCAGTGGGAGATGTGATGATTTTGGGATCCTCCCTAACCTAGGGAGAGTCCCAAAACAGATGCCTTGAAAACAAAAAAGGACATCTTATTGAACGATTTAGTTGTGGTCCCATCCTGTTAGGACAAACCCAAACACAGTTATTGGCAAAAAAAATTCCCAACCAAAGGCCCTGCAAAGCGTTATGGGATGAGATAAGCAGTGGGCAGTGAATATTATATAGTATACAATATCAAAAGAATTCTACAAAGAGCTGCAGTTCAACTGGTGGTTACTAGATGTCCCTCACGAGTCAAATGCAAATGCTTGATGAAAGGGTTTCAATGGTTTTGCATTTGACTCATGAGGGAAATCTAGGGACTACCAGTGGAACAGCAGCTTGATGTAAGAATAATTTCAATGCTTTGCATTTGACTCGTGAGGGACATCTAGGGACGACCAGTGGAACTGCAGCTTGATGTAAGAATAATTTCAATGCTTTGCATTTGACTCGTGAGGGACATCTAGTAACAAGTAGGTGAACTGCAGCTCTTTGTAGAATTATTTTGATATTGGATACTATAATATTCACTGCCACTGCTAATCTTGTCCCATAATGCTTTGCAGGGCCTTTGATTGGGATTTTTTTTGCCAATAACTGTCCTTGGGGTGATCCTAAAATGATGGGATCACCACTGAAGTTCAACAAAATGTGCTTTTTGTTTATGCTCTTTGTGTTCAAGGCATCTGCTTGGTGCTCCCCCTAGGTTAGGGGGGACCCCGAAATCATCAGCTCTCTCATTGCCTAATGTTTTCTTAGTAAAAATTCAATTTTGTGAATTTGTTATATGTAAAATTGCTTTTTCAAAGCATCTGGTAATATTGTTGATTTAAATGCTACACTACATTATTTCAGCTGGATCTTGCAGACTAGATATTTATCCTCTTATAGTTAATTAGGTTAATGGGTAAGAATAAGGAAAGACTTAGGGGCAGATTAATGATAACTGGCGCATCCCCAGGGATGTGCCAGGTATTTTGCGCTGCTGCTCCGCCACCCATTGTGCGCCGCATTTACAATGCGGCGCACCATGGGGCAAAAACGGCACAGATGCGTGACGCATCTGTGCCGTAAAGGTGGCGCATTGCTGGAGTTGCGTCGCAAGCGCGACGCAGCTCCAGCAAGGCTCGGGGGTGCCCTATCTGACCAATGCTGCGTCAAGACCTACGCCTGCTTCAAGCAGGCGCAGGGTTTTGACGCAGCATTGGCCTGAAAGTGACTGAGTGAAATCTTATAGATTTCACTCAGCCACTTTTGCGAGGCGCACCTGCCCCAGAACGCCCACCCTGCGCCGGAACGCCCACAAGTGGCGCAGGGCTTTACAACGTGACGCATCTGCCTAGAAACAAACGTGGCGCATTACCAACATAAATCTGCCCCCAAATACCCAAAGTAGATGAGCACAGACCAGAGGAGGCTGGTTGGAGTGTTCAATGTAGTTGCTGATCTGACCCTTGCTAATGTCAAGGGAGATGCAGTTAACTTTCAAGTGTCTAATGCCTTGCGCCTTGTCCCGGAAGAAGAGAAACCTCGCGAATTACCTAAAATCATTGCAGAAGCCTATAAGACAATTGGCCACAATAGTTTGGGTGTTAAACCTTTTCCTAGAATACCAGCACAACAGCAAACACAGACGGCGCAGTCTGCAAAAGATGACCGTCCAAGTATTTCCTAAGAAAAATTGGAAAAATAAAAAGCAGGGTAAGCACCAACAGAAACAAGGGTCGCGTGCAGCATCACCGGTACCCAAGTCTTCTAAGCGCAATTATGATTTGCGCGACCGCGTGAAAATTAGGGGGCATATTATCAAGGAGGTTTATCTCCGCTTTTTTGGCTTTAAAAGCCAAGAAAGCGGAGATAAAATTATCTCCCTATTACCAAGCTGTCGCTAACACCAGTTAGCGACAGCTAATAGGAGATAGCGACCATCTTGGGCCCCGCTTTGCATGTCAGTGATATTTATCACTAATGACATGCAAAGTGGGCGTGCCAAGATGTTAGCGACTGGAAACAGTCGCTAACATCGCTATCTCCTATTACCAACTTTTGGAGATATTCGCGCTAAGCGCGAATATCTCCAAAAGCTAACACCTGCCCTGAGCAGTTCTTAGCCATGTTAACCAATGGGAGGTGGATAACATGGCTAAGAGCATTTGCTCGATAATGCATGAATATCGCTGACTTTTCAGCGATATTCATGCATTGCGGCCGTTTTTTATCGCATTTGCGATAAACCTTGCTAATAGCAAGGTTTATCTGCGATAAAAATCGCCGATGTGCGGCGATAATTTTTGTCTCTAAACAAGTTAGAGACAAAAATTATCTCTATTGGTTGGTAATATGCCCCTAGGTCTCCTGACAGATTTCAGGTTCCTGATCAGCGTTCTCCTCGTTCTTTACAGGACACATCAGGCTCACAAGCTGGTGGCAGGGAGCGTTAGGAGCGCGTAAGAAGTCGAGGTGCCTGCAAGGACCTGAGCAACCTCATCAGACTGACGGAAAAGGGAAACAGGACGATTTTCCTCGTCAACACCCGCAGTTGCAGAAAAAGAAAGTTGCTGCTTTAACAGCGAGATATGCCGCAGACGGTGAGGACACGGCTCCGGAACCTAACATGGGCAGTAACGCAGCGCAGCGGAGGTTACCATTGTGCGGCAAGCACTGCATCCATTTCTGGAGGCGACTGCAACTGAAACGTTCATCACAGTTGAAACGGCTGACATCCGAGTGGCTCCCCTTACAGATTATATGACATAGTCCATATGATTGAAGGTGACATACAGCTGGTAATTAAGGGATTTTTGGGGAAAATCTGACTTATTCTTATGACATTTTGTTGGCAGAGGCAGATTGGCCCTGCCTTTTGTTCTTGCCACTCCGAGGGGGGAGGAAGTAATACTCCCGAGTTTTTCACATAACTTCTCCAAGGAACATGCGAGGGCTTTTGCAGAAGAGTGTGTTTTGGTGCTTGCACCAGCAGTGTACCATACTCAGATGGGCTAGGATAAAGATTCTCCCCCACATGAGATACCATTACGGGGTATGCCACAGCCACAACCCTGGTATCCCATCCGGCGGGATGCAAAAGCTCCTGTTTCTGAGATTCTAGATCAATTAGAGTATCAAGGAGTTATTGAGACTGATGTGTCACTGATGAATAACCCTCTGATTACCATAACCAAACCCGATGGGTCGTACCGCTTAGTTTTGGATTACCGACTTTTGAATTCTCACTGTGCGGTTCAGAATACCCGTAGTTCTGCTCTAGTGGACAGTGTGGCTCATAAAAAATATAAAACTACCCTTGATATTTGAACGGCTTTTTCAGTCACAACCTGTCACCTGAAAGCAGTCAATGGACCGCTTTTACCGCCGGCAGAAAACAGAAACAATTCTGGCGTTTGGCCATGGGCTATAAGAACAGCCCAGGTGTATTCGCCGCCTGTGCCGTCTCTTTGTTAGAAGGCATAGACCCTTATGCGTACTCGTACATTGATGATATTTATCTCACGGATGACGAATTATGGCCGCACATTGTGGGGTGCACCGCATCATAGTTTTGTTTACGGACTACGGCTATAAGTTTAACTTTGCGAAATCACACATTGCAATCAATCAATCAATCATGCCATTTGTATAGCGCACTACTCACCCGGGAGGGTCTCAAGGCGCTAGGAGATGCGTCACGTTGTAAAGCCCTGCGCCTTAAGGAGGCGTTCCGGCGCAGGGGGGGGGCGTTCCTGCGCAGGAACGCCTCCTAAAAGTGGCTGAGTGAAATCTATGAGATTTCACTCAGTCACTTTCAGGACAATGCTGCGTCAAAACCCTGCGCCTGCTTGAAGCAGGCGTAGGTCTTGACGCAGCATTGTGGAGATGGGGCACCCCGAGCCTTGCTGGAGCTGCGTCGCGCTTGCGATGCAGCTCCAGCAATGCGCCACCTTTACGGCACAGATGCGTCACGCATCTGTGCCATTATTGCCCCATGGTGCGCCGCATTATAAATGCGGCGCACCATGGGTGGCGGAGCAGCGGCGCAGGATGACTGGCGCATCCCTGGGGAAACGCCAGTCATTATAAATCTGCCCCATAGTATACAATATCAAAAGAATTCTACAAAGAGCTGCAGTTTAACTGGTGGTTACTAGATGTCCCTCACGAGTCAAATGCAAATGCTTGATGAAAGGGTTTCAATGGTTTTGCATTTGACTCGTGAGGGACATCTAGGGACGACCAGTGGAACTGCAGCTTGATGTAAGAATAATTTCAATGCTTTGCATTTGACTCGTGAGGGACATCTAGTAACAACGAGGTGAACTGCAGCTCTTTGTAGAATTATTTTGATATTGGATACTATAATATTCACTGCCCACTGCTAATCTCGTCCCATAATGCTTTGCAGGGCGTTTGGTTGGGATAGTTTTTTTGCCAATAACTGTGCTTTGGGTGGTCTTAAAATGATGGGATCAGCTCTGAAGTTCAACAAAATGTGCTTTTTGTTTATGCTCTTTGTGTTCAAGGCATCTGCTTGGTGCTCCCCCTAGGTTAGGGGGGACCCCAAAATCATCAGCTCTCTCATTGCATAATGTTTGCATAGTAAAAGTTCATTGTGGTGAATTGGTTATATGCTGTTAAGAATGTAAAATTGCTGTTTCAAATTCTTGGCCTTTTGGCTAAGATCAAGTGTAGTAATATCACTTGATGGCATCAAGAGGGAGAACGGTCAGCTATAAATTCTCAACTCAGCTAACGTGATGAGACAGACGAACAGCATATGCTGGAATGCTAAGTTGTTACCCTGTTGGTGAAACTCTTCTGGGTCCGACCAGCGCAAGGCTGACCATCTGATGGCTGACTGCGGATAGGTTCCCGGGTCGGTCAGCTGCTGGAGGGAGGGCAGAGTCAACAGACGGGGTGGCTGAAAAGATAAGCCATGCCTAGTACCCCCTGCGCTAGTAGGCCGGGGGAGTCGGCCGGGACGAGAGGCGAGGCTGGCAGGTGTGGCAGAGTGGTCAGACCTGCTGACTGAGGGTGTGACAGGTAGGACAAAAAAAAACCTGCTTTTTCAAATCATTTGAGAATATTGCTACGTGATTAAGCACAGCAGTTTTGGTACTGTACTACGTGCTAGTTTGCCAACAGATTAAGCCATCTACGGTAACACGTCCACCACAAACATCTTTGTGTATATCTAATAGATCTTTTGGATGTGGTTATTTGGATCACTGCGGTCCATTTTCTTCAGATACTGCCTATAAATATATCTTAGTTGCAGTTGATTCATGCAAACCTCTTCTATGGATGTGGCCACAACACAGTGCTGACGCTCGTACTGTCATCAGGGATTTGCGTGTCTTTGTGGGAATTTTTGCATGTGGCACTTTCTATTCAGACCAGGGTCCACCGTTCACCTCTAAGGCGTACAAGGAGGCCATGAGGTCTTTGGGAGTGCAGCTAAAATATTCCTTTCCACACAGGCCTGAGGGTAATTCAGTAGTGGAGTGAATAAACTGTGACTTAAAGCAATCCTTGACAGCTAGGGTCTTAAGTACTGGCAGGAACTGGTTCACCCATTTCTATAGCGTAAAACATGCACTAAATAATCTCCCTAGAAGATCTCTGGGTGGGCGGACCCCGTACAAAATGCTCTTTGGCATTAAAATGTTTGTACCAGACCTTCATGGTCTAGACATGGCGGCGGATGTCGCATCCTTTGACGTAGATAATCATTCTGCTATATTACAGAAGCTACAAGAGACCAGAGACAGTCTTACAAAGGAACACTTACCCTTAGCCACTGAAGCAGCACTGCAGATTCCGGTAGTTGGCTGGCTACCCAAAGTCGGAGACCTGGTCCGAGAGAAGATCGATAACAAAAAAGAGTTTGGCCTCTCTTATCGTGCACCTGTCCCAGTGCTTGGCGTGATGAGAACTCATACAGTAATTTTACCCCACTTCCTGGTTGAAAAAACAACAGAAACGTCTCTGTCAAGTTACAACATCTGGCCGATCCTGAATAGTATAACACAAGCCTGGCTGATGACGGCTGATTAGCCAGAAACTGGTCCCAGGATTCTAGTTTCAGGGACGACATGGCTCGGCAGTTCGGGCTGGACTGTTCCCATGAGGCACAGGGTCAGACTGATTTGCATATGGCCATGTCTGAACTTGGGTGGCGGAGTGAGTTAAAGAATGATGATGGATTAAACCCAGATCAGTTGACTGGGGGAGAGTGCTGGCATTGTTCAACACTCCGTGCATCATCCCCTTTGGTTGTGCTTTGTTCGCCCTAAGTTGGCAGGGTATGCCCAGATGTGGGTCCCTTGCTCGCTTTGCCACTGGATTCAAGCTAGCCTGGCTGATTACGGCTGATTAGCTAGAAACCAATTCCTGGTTGCTTGTTTGATTATGGATTAAACCCAGATCAGTTGACTTGGTTGAGTGCTTGCATTGTTCAACACTCCGTCCATCATCCCCTTTGGTTTTGCTTAGTGTAACACAAGCGTCTTCTTGTCCAGCGATTTCCAGGAATCCGGTATTGGGCGCTTCTGACGCAATGCAGCCTGACACTGCCATAGAGATGGACTCTGTCATTCACCCTTTACTAAACCTCCATACTTCCAGTCTCACTGAAGAAACAGAGAGGCATATTACCAACCAATAGAGATAATTTTTGTCTCTAACTTGTTTAGAGACAAAAATTATCGCCGCAAATCGGCGATTTTTATCGCAGATAAACCTTGCTATTAGCAAGGTTTATCGCAAATGCGATAAAAAACGGCCGCAATGCATGAATATCGCTGAAAAGTCAGCGATATTCATGCATTATCGAGCAAATGCTCTTAGCCATGTTATCCACCTCCCATTGGATAACATGGCTAAGAACTGCTCAGGGCAGGTGTTAGCTTTTGGAGATATTCGCGCTTAGCGCGAATATCTCCAAAAGTTGGTAATAGGAGATAGCGATGTTAGCGACTGTTTCCAGTCACTAACATCTTGGCACGCCCACCTTGCATGTCATTAGTGATAAATATCACTGACATGCAAAGCGGGGCCCAAGATGGTCGCTATCTCCTATTAGCTGTCGCTAACTGGTGTTAGCGACAGCTTGGTAATAGGGAGATAATTTTATCTCCGCTTTCTTGGCTTTTAAAGCCAAAAAAGCAGAGATAAACCCCCTTGATAATATGCCCCAGAGTATGCTTATGCCCCTACTGAGTCATTGCCTGGTTTGCAACCAGATACCCTTGACCAGTAACGTTTCTCTTTTGACTCAAACTCTACATTATCATTGACTCCTACCAAATTCTCTATTTTTGTGGCCGTGGTTTATAAAGACTTAGGGGCATATTATCGAGAAGGGCGTCAAAATTTTCGCCGGTTTAGAGGCAGAAAACTGCAGCTAAAGCATCGATAATGGGCTTGATAATATGCCCTGGAGAATTCCAATAGAAGCCCATGTTCACACCAGAACTAAACCGGCGATAATTTTTAACGCTGTTTTTGATAATATGCCCCTTATTTGGTTCTGCCTTGGACATGCATCTGGATGGTCCTCTTTGCCATTTTTCTAGTTATGTCATTTGGATTTATGACATTCTTTTTCCTTCTCATAAATTGTCACTACGTACCTGAACGCTCTGCTGTGAAACTGGTTGATGGCACTTTGGGGCATATTATCAAGGGGGTTTATCTCCGCTTTTTTGGCTTTAAGGGGCATATTACCAAGCAATAGCGATAATTATCGCTATTGCTTGGTTAGAGACAAAGGGGCATATTATCAAGGGGGTTTATCTCCGCTTTTTTGGTTTTAAAAGCCAAGAAAGCTGTCGCTAACACCAGTTAGCGACAGCTAGTAGGAGATAGCGACCATCTTGGGCCCCACTTTGCATGTCAGTGATATTTATCACTAATGACATGCAAAGTGGGCGTGCCAAGATGTTAGCGACTGGAAACAGTCGCTAACATCACTATCTCCTATTACCAACTTTTGGAGGTATTCGCGCTAAGCGCGAATATCTCCAAAAGCTAACACCTGCCCTAAGCAGTTCTTAGCCATGTTATCCAATGGGAGGTGGATAACATGGCTAAGAGCATTAGCTCGTTAATGCATGAATATCGCTGACTTTTCAGCGATATTCATGCATTGCGGCCGTTTTTTATCGCATTTGCGATAAACCTTGGTAATACCAAGGTTTATCTGCGATAAAAATCGCCGCAGCTCAGCGGTAACATTTTGTCTCTAACCATTATCGCTATTGCTTGGTAATATGCCCCAAAATGTTACCGCTGAGCTGCGGCGATTTTTATCGCAGATAAACCTTGGTATTACCAAGGTTTATCGCAAATGCGATAAAAAACGGCCGCAATGCATGAATATCGCTGAAAAATCAGCGATATTCATGCATTACCGAGCTAATGCTCTTAGCCATGTTATCCACCTCCCATTGGATAACATGGCTAAGAACTGCTCAGGGCAGGTGTTAGCTTTTGAAGATATTCGCGCTTAGCGCGAATACCTCCAAAAGTTGGTAGTAGGAGATAGTGATGTTAGCGACTGTTTCCAGTCGCTAACATCTTGGCACGCCCACTTTGCATGTCATTAGTGATAAATATCACTGACATGCAAAGTGGGGCCCAAGATGGTCGCTATCTCCTACTAGCTGTCGCTAACTGGTGTTAGCGACAGCTAGGTAATAGGGAGATCATTTTATCTCCGCTTTCTTGGCTTTTAAGGCCAAAAAAGCGGCGATAAACCCCCTTGATAATATGCCCCTAAAAGCCAAGAAAGCGGAGATAAAATTATCTCCCTATTACCTAGCTGTCTTCACCTGCTTGGAATGTTCATTTGAATGGGCATTGGACCTTTACCTCTCCAATACGGTGTCTCCTGCCCCGGATGTTGATCTGCTGATGAGTCCCTTAGTGTCCCATGAACAAGAGTGTTCTGCAGGTCGAGTGCTTTTAAAATGGCATTGCATGCATGAAAAGGCACTTGGAGAGATTTATTCCAACGAAGAAGAGCTGTGTTTGTCCTGGTATGTGATTTCCTGCATCTAGACTTGGAGGTATGGGGTCCCCCTGACAAAGCCCAGAGGTCTTCTATAATTATAATAAACTAGCTTAGAGCACAGGGAGGGTGGTAAGTCCCTGTAGCCCTATTTCCACTGTCATTATAATATGGTTTCCCTTTTGTGCTTTATGGAATTGTAACCACGCTGATTATATTGTTCTTATGCATTTTACTTCTAGTATTGGCTTGTGTACTGCATTATAGAGCACGTTAATTAAAATAAACATTTTAAACTATACCGTGTCTCTGTTTACTCACATTGTGGACAAGTATGAGTGTTTGAACGAAAGAGTGTTATTCCCGCGAGGGACGGAGTGACATGTTCTAGGATGTCTAATCATTGGTAGCTTCGCTGTAGAACGAGGAACGAATGAGACACTATAGCTAGTCGGATTGGGGTTCTGGTCACTGAGGTGGGTTTTCTGGTACACCTCTACACATCGAGGTCCTGGTTTCCTGCGCATAGTTCTGTGTATGTGCAGAATCCCTGCAACAATCCAAACAGCACAGGGTTTCCAAAAGTATTCACCGTTCAGGTAGGAAAAAGGTTGTACCAGAGCCTCCTTTTCAGATTGCTTTCAGTCCCTGGGGTGTTTCAGCAAGGTGTTATGCTGTGTCCTTGTGGTGGCTTACCTCAGAGAAGTGGTGCCAGACTAATTGTGCGTTTGGACAAGATTTTACTGATGTCACAGGATGCACTTGATGAGAAAGCTCCATTGAACAAATTGAGAATATTATTGAAGACTTTTGGTTTAGTAGTACATTTAGAAAAGTGAGTTTTGGATCCAAGTCATGATTTGGATTTTTTGGGCTTCCAGGTACACATGAGGAAGTCACTCTTGAAGCTTCCACAGAGGGCACAATGGCTGGTTTGTGACCATTACAGCAGGCATAGTATCATAAAGCCTCTGAAGCACACCTGTAGTGTGCTACTTGGCTCCTTCTCTTAGTTACACTCTCAACTTAGGTGTTCAGTAGGAGGACTTGGGGCCTGTGATGATGCATTTGACATAAATACATTTCAAACTGCAACAAATTTCTAGATAGAAACGTCTTATCTCTCTGAGTGAAATGGCAGCCTAGTATTGACTTCTCTACTGTCCTTTGCCTGCCCTTCTCTTCTGCCTCTGTTCTATTCACCAATGCCCACAGCTGGGCTCCTGTAAACCCACTGAGAAACACAAACTCACCCACGTCTTGCTCTAATTTATTTGCGTTTAAACTGAGGCAATCATGTGCAGCTACTGAATGGACTATTAAATTAATGGTTTGAGTGGAATATACATCATGTCACTCTTTACAAAGCTTGAACAGTTCTATCCTGTGTGTTTCTTAATTTGAAGTTGCCGGTCAGATGTGATAGTTCAATTACACAGTTTCATTGAAGTGGCCTAAAGCCAAATATGTATTGAAGGCTGTTATTTTGTGCTGCAATATATACAGCTTCATTGCAAATTGAATTGTGGAATTTTAGGAATTAATAACATATAAAAGCTGTAATATTTATTTTGCCTCACTTTCAAAGGCTGGATCAATTGTGTATACTCTAGAATAGAACAGGATGCAGATACTTTGCAGTAAAAAGTTTTTTAAAAATCCAGGATTTATGTATTTTCGTGCAGTGGTAGGAGGTTTATATTCACTCAGAGAGTGAACAGTTAACCTTTTATAAATAGGACCTCATTTACAAAAAGATGACACAGCGAGGTGCTCCATGCCATTTAGCTGCTCCGTGCTGCGTTGTTTTATAAACACAGGTACTTATCCAAATACTACTAACTTCATTGATACAGTTTGAATATAGGCAAAGTCTTCTTTCATTGGTCTGCCCTACCAATTTGTTCTCCAATTATGCTACAGAATCCAAACAAGTAAAAAACTCACTGGTGTGACAATGCCAATTTCACCTAAAGAAATAATTGAAATATAAATGGCTAAAGTACAGCCATTTGTGGAAAAAAAATTGTTTGCATTCACAAGGGACATGTACAAGGAAGTGGTGGAGTGGGGTGGCAGCCTCCTTGGCTTAACGCCACGCTCTGCCACTTCCGAAACGCAAGGCTGCACCATATTTACAAGAATGTGGTGCAGCCTGGCGTTTCCCCCTGCGATGGCGCTAGGTTTAGCAAACTTAGCAGCAAAACAGGCGCCCTTGCACCAAGTGGATCTCTGGGTGCCAGTAAAACTAATATGTACCACGACTTACCAGTTTTAAAGTACTAGCTCTTGAAGTTTGCAAAGAACTATTTTGTGCCACCCAATTGTAGTAACCTCTTTCTCATTATCCTGAGCTCACAAAACACTGACTGCAAGCAGTTTTGGCATTCAGTCAACTGGCTCCAGTTTACTCTATAACCCTCATGGAGCTATCCAGCAGCACACTTTACCTACCAGAGCTTCCCCAGTTTTGTGTTGGGGTCTATTCCTATATGGTTGATCGGTTTCAGTGTGTTGCAATAGTCCTATCTCATTCACCGTAGTTCCCTACTGTGAAGGACATAGACTTGTACATTCATGAAATACACAGGAGGCTTCCTTCATCACACTGCTATAAAAATGTTTGAGGTGGTATCTCAGCCCTAGAAACAAAAGAAATAAATTCTTCCTACAAGGTTTAACTCTAAGTAGACATCAACCTTTAGTGTTCTTTTCAGCCAGCAAAATGGCTTAGTGGGCTGAATGCTCTTCACTGACAAATATGCTATTCTGGAGGTCACTCTGGTCAATTCTGGCAAGACAGACTCAACTTTCAATCTTAGGCTGGTAAATTGAATACCATAGCTTGTCTAATAGTAACATTCTTTATTTACAGCACCAAGAAACAGCAGACATGCTGTATGAAGCTCTGTCCTAAACACAAGGGGGCAGATTTATGTTAACTGGCGCATCCCCAGGGATGCGCCAGTTAACATGCGCCACAGTGCGCCACTGCTCCGCCACCCATGGTGCGCCGCATTTATGATGCGGCGCACCATGGAGCAAAAACGGCACAGATGCGTGACGCATCTGTGCCGTAAAGGTGGCGCATTGCTGGAGTTGCGTCGCAAGCGCGACGCAGCTCCAGCAAGGCTCGGGGTGCCCATCTTAACAATGCTGCGTCAAGACCTACGCCTGCCTCAAGCAGGCGCAGGCTTTTGACGCAGCATTGGCCTGAAAGTGACTGAGTGAAATCTCATAGATTTCACTCAGCCACTTTTGCGAGGCGCACCTGCCCCGGAACGCCCCCCCCTGCGCCGGAACGCCCACAAGCGGCGCAGGGCTTTACAACGTGACGCATCTGCCTAGATGCGTCACGTTGTAAATCGTTCGTAGGGATGCGCCACGTTTACGCCGCCTTGCGTGACGCAACAGCGGCGTAAACGTGGCGCAAGGGCCTCATAAATCTGCCCCAAGTTGTATTAATATATGCAAACAGTATTTCTATAGCATGAATCCAGACCAAAAGTCGCCGGACACTGTACAAAACCAAAGGAGTTCGTTCAGGGTGGGGGTGATGTTATAATTTGTTCAGCCCTTTCTTTTGTGACCTGGTGGTGCCCATGTGAAGAAACCGGTGTAAGTTGGAAAGGTAAGAGGAAGATTTGCGTAGAAAATTGCAGGTGATTCCTATTTGAGACTCTGGGTTGTATATAAGGGTGGGATAGCTGACTGAATCAAAGGTAGCTGAGAAGTACAGCATTATCAATAAGCACAGTTATCTTCAGCTATGGTAATAAGGACATCACCTTCAATGTGTAAGGTAGCGGTTTCTGTGCTGCAGCATCATCGGAAGCCAGACTAGTAGTCATGCAGGAGATAGTTATCATTTATATGATATTTGAGTTGACCATAGACTGCTTCTCTAGTGGTCTTGCCATTGAATGATGGCTGAGTGCTCTGCTGGTAGTTGGCGAGGTCAACAGGGTTGCTAGGTTTCTTTAGGAGGTGGAGAATCTGGCATTTCGTGATTGCTTCTGGGAAGATGCATTAAGTAAGAGAGGCCTTGACGATAGTGAATAGGGGTGAAAGAGCATCCCCAGAGAGAACTTTGATGAAGAATGGCGGTAAGACATAATCTTCATAAGAAGTGGTTTTCAGGGAGTTGAGTATCTCATGGAGATCTGCGAGAGCTAGGGATTTTTAATATGACCATTTGGGATTCTATTGCATTACAGATTAAGTAAGCTTGGTGTTGTAGGTGTGCTGTTGGCTTTTCTGTATTTTTTCACTAAAGAATAGGTTGCTGAGTTACACTTTATTTTCAGTAGCGAGAGGAACAGATCAGTCCAGCAGGGGATTGATGCAGTGTTTGATTGTCTTGAAAAGCGTTCTGCTTCTGTTGGTGACTTTGTTGATGATGTTCCTCCAGTAGTTTGCTTTGGTTGATGGAATGAGCTGTTCTGTTTGAATTCCATGTTTTTTCCTGTCTAAGGATGGATTGTTTATCTTCAGCAGGGGCTAAGATTACCAGAGTGCTAAAAGCTTTGCCTTGCACTTGCATATTTTAATTGGGGCATGGATGGACACACAATTTTCCCAAAAAGTGTTGAAGTTGTTTACAGGGGTGTTGGAATCACACATGGAATTTAAAGGGTGAATGATGAGTTCGGACATTAGGTTCAGTTCATTGAAGTTTTCAAAGGATCTGTTGTGTTTACCTTGTTTTGTTGGTAGGGCACTGAGCAGGGAGCTAGAGATGACAAACTGGTCGGTCCAGTCCAGGGGTATGGTGGGCTGAATTGTGTTGAGGTGAATTTAGAAGACAAGGTAGAGGATACGGTCTTTGGAGTGAGTTGGGTGAGTGGCACTCTGTACCAAGTTGAGTGTGCCAATGTGGAAGAGGGCGTCTCATGTCTGTTTTGAGCTTGTGTTGTCTGGGAGGTTGCAGTCACTCTAGAGGGTCATGATGGCATGTCGAATGGATGAAGGGGTGAGGGGTCTGAAAATTACTCAATGAAGTCCTTGTTCTATCTGACAGGCCTGTAGATTAGATGGAAGGTGGCGGTCTGAGTTGTAGAGAATGGGAAATGGCATGTCAGATGCTCCATGGAATTGAGTGTCACTTGCTTGACTAGGGTGCAGAGGCAGGAAGACCATGGGATGACAGCAGGACCACCTACCTTCTTAGGTACATGGTCCACACAATGGATTCTGTTTCCTGTTGGATGCCTAGCATATACAAAGATGTGGTGGTGAACCATGTTTCTGTGACGCAAGGAAGTAAAGCCTAGGAAAGTGGATGTGGTCTGAAATATCTGATGCATGCTACTCTGCAGACCAAGCAATAATGAGCATGAGTTCGGATGTGTCTACAAGTCTGAGTGTGATTGGGGGATAGGCAGTATGGGATTCTGGGTGAGGCATATGCTTATAATTTACTGTTTAAAGACGGTTTTGACAATGTATTGTGTGTGATTAATGTGTCATACTGTAGATGGGTTCCAAACCTCATTGATTAAGCATTGATGGCTTGGTCTTTTCAAACTTGGAGAGTCTGGTACAAAAAGGGTGTCCTGGCCAGCCACTTGCAGGGCACCGGAACCTAATGCACTTGGCAATACTGTTAAATGGTAACACTGCATAGGGGTATTGTCCCGTAGTCACTAGCTGCCCTCGAACCACTTCATAAAGACTAACATTGTTCTGTTAAATGACTAGCAGACCAGTAATAAAGTGCCATTAATATACTATTAATATAATAAAAATGCTTTCGGAAGGTGACATTGTTTTATTAAAAGGACAAAGGTTCTGCTGAGAGATGCCAGTACTATTGTTGGTCTAGGCCCTATTTGCAGGGACATCCCTGAACTTTTTGCCTTCCTCCTGCATTTTATCTGACCTGTTTTTGTTTTTTGTTTTTACTCTGGGCACTTTACCACTGCTGATCAGTGCTAAAGTGCATATGCTCTTCCTATGGTAAATTGATGTATGGGCTAGTGATTACATGATTGGCTGGTTTGGTTTACTTGTCAGACCCTAGTACAGTGCTCTGAGTGTGCCCAGGGCTTGTAAACCAAATGCTGCTGGTGGAGTTGCAGCACTGGTTGTGCTACCCACAAAAGCAGCCTGTAAAAGTGTGTCTCAGGTCTGCCTTTGCAGAGCCTGTGTGCAGTCTGGTACTGCCATGTTGACTTGGCAAGTGCACCCACTTGCCAGTTCCCTTTTCTGCATATTAGTCACCCCTATGGTAGGTCCAAGGACAGGGTGCATTCTAGGTAAAAGGAAGGGCATGCCCTGGTGTGTGTGGCATGTCCTAATAGTGAATTACAGCCATTTTCGTTTTTCACTATTGCAAGGCTACCTGTTCCCCATAGGCCGGAATGGGCAGTTTGATTATAACATCTTATAATCCTAATTGACCCAGGGAACTAGGTAGAAATTCAAGTTTAGTATGCCTTATCTCAGGATGATAAAATGCATCTTTTAGGGAAGTTGGTTTTAACTTTCTGTGTTTGAAAATACCACTTTTAGAAAGTAGGTGTTTTCTTGCCTAACTATCCAAGCCTGCCTCTGCTAAGTTGTGTATTCCTTGTCTGGAGTTTGAGTGACGGGGGCTGGGTGTTAGAAGTTGGCCTGGTATATGATGTCCACTATTCTAGTGGGCACCTTGCACCAGTCCAAACAACCCTTATTGATGGTAGGTTGTAAAGTCAACCTTATAGAAAGCTATCCTAGTGGTAGCTGTGGAGAGCAGCCTTCAGGCTAAGACTTAGAGGCGAGTTAAGCAAGTTGTTTTACCAGATATAATCTCTTGAATGACCAAATGAAAGCACACCAAACAAGGTATACATCAAATATATATGTATTTAATCTAAACACAACCCCTCTGGACTCTTTATGAGGTCAAAGGTAAAAGTACAATACAAGGAACTTAATTAGCATATGATAAGTTGCCCAGTATACGTTTTGCCCTAGGGGCCTCACAAACCATATACTAAAATAGTGGTGTAAGAACCAAGTGAGGGATAGAAAGCAGGCCTAGGGCCTGTAGAACCGCTGGGGAAACCAGGAACCACCCAAGGTAGGGATGCAGGAGGCCCACAGGGGACGCGTGCCGTGTCTAAACACAGCCGCGGATCACCATTTCTATGGAGAACGAACAAGTAACAATTTTAAAGAATAAGGGTACCTAGAGGTGAACTACGATGGAACCCTTTTAGACTAGGATACTTTGAGAGTCAAGACCCACGGAAGCACAGGAGTACTAGTGTTACCTCACCAAGGAAAGCTGGGTGCATAGATGTCTTTTGGTGTAGGGTTTCGTCGTCAATTCCAATGGAGAGCTGCGAAAAAATGCTGCAGGCGACCAGAGGAAAAGTGTCCAGGTGGATCCAAGGGTGGATTGGAGATGTGAAGAACCTGAAAGCAGAGGGGACAGAGTCTGGGTCACTAGCCAGTGACCAGGATGGCGGGAAGACAATGCCAGCCGATGTTGGGTGTTTTCAGGTAAAAGAGGTGAAGCTTGACTCTTCAGCCATGAGGACCAGAAGGCATCAACGATGACCAGGAGCTGGATTCGAGCTGTCCCATAAAAGATGTCGAGTGCTGTAGTATTGGAATCTGGATTGATCCCAACAAGCTTTGGCAACAGCAACCCATGCAAGATGACAAGATTGGATTCGATTCAGACCTGCAAGGTCTGAGGGGAGTCGAAGCACATCTGGAGCAACCAGGAAAGCTAAAAAAATCAAGGATTGGCCTTTGTGCGGTCTCACTAACCAATGGACTAGGAACCGCAAAGGAGCCTTGAGCAGCGGTGAAGAAAGGGGTCTCACGCATCACTCGTGGAGTGATGGCCTCTGTACTTCGGTGCAAAAGGTGCTCGGGGCAGGGGCTTCAAAGACCCTAATGCACAACTTCAGGATACCTCGGGAAGTAGGTGCAGTTGCAAAAATGCAGGATGTCCAGGAGTTCCGGTCTCACATCGCTCGTGTCAGCTACGGGTCTCAGCTTTGCTGGGATCTCGGGCCAACTTCAGAGATGTCTAGAAGTCTATGTCTTGTGTTACAGATTCTTCAAGATCCAGCGGGAGCCTCAAAAATGCAGACCGGCAAAGATGCTGTTGGTGCCTGATTGGACAGGGTGGTCACTCCTTGACCACAAGGGATATTTCTTCCGTCTTCCAGTCGATATGGAATGTCGAAGGTCCAAGATATATGTTGCAGAGATTCGTCCAGGGTGATCTAAAGTCCTAGGGACTGGGCTCTTATTCTTATAGTAAGTTTAGGGGTTGGACTAACTCTAGGGTCCCACCTAAGGGAGGACCTGGGGAGGGGGTGGTTACACCCCTTCCCCTTTGTCCAGTTTCACGCCAGAGCTGGGACAGAGTGCCCCAGCAACCGGTTTGAATTGGGAAATGCATGTAGCACCTTGTGTGCCCCAGGCAGTGTCTGAAAAGGATTCACTGAATGCAACCCACCCTGCCCCAATACACTAAAATCTGTCTTGAGAGGTGCCAACACCTCCCTGGACAGGAAACCTATTGTCCAGGCCTCCCCTGCCGGAATTTCATCCAGCAGCAGAAGGGCAGACTCGTGTCTGTGGCAGCAGCATCCATTTTGTGATGCTGGGGCTCTGTTTAACTTTAACCGGGTGTACCAGTGTGTACATGCCTTTTCCCACTAGAAGGGTGGAATGCTACCCCCGCCACCAGAACTGGTGGGGGGGGGGGTAGTATTCCAAAGTGTTTAACACCAAACACGACATGTTTTGATAAAGCCAAACCAAAGTTAGCAGTAACCCAGAGGATTATAATGCACTTAAGAGTATATGGTATGGCTATATGATAGAACAGCTATAAGGAGAGGGGCTCAGCTCATGCTAGGGCACCCTCTCACACAAAACCAAGCACTCTGCCTTCAGGATTGTCAAGGCCTGCCATAGGAGTTACTTATAGGTTAATATGCGTTGAGCTTTTTCCCATGCTTTGGCTTGTTTGCAACCAATCGCTCACCTCTGGAGTGGTTCCTTCGCAATGGAAACGGGCGGTGGTGACCCCTTTATTGAAAAAGCCCACCCTTGACCCTAAGTGCTTGAAGAACTTTAGACCCATCTCGCTTCTACCGTATCCAGCTAAAATTGTAGAGCGGGTGGTGGCAGGCACTCTTTCTAGACACCTAGAGCAGCACAAGCTCCTGGAGGAAGTGCAGTTCAGCTTTCGGCCAGCCCATGGTACCGAGACAGCCTTGGTGACCGTGTTGGATGAGCTTCATTGGTGGGCAGACAAGGGTCAGGCAGGTAAAGGTCCATAGGTCGCACGCTACTCCACCATTCCAGTGAGTATACCCCAAGAGCATCATGGTAAATGCAGTTTTCTCAAAGCGGGTGCGCTTTAAAAAGATTCGATGTGTGATGCAAAATTGCAGGCCAACTCTGGACACCGGTGTTTCAGGATTATTGTCCTTCATCAGCAGAGTGTAGGAGGATTTTCAGGGGTTGCTGTGCAGGCTGCCAAAGTGTTCTCAGGTCTGGTACCTCTCCGGGCACGTAGGGCGTTACCTGAGCTCGTCAGCTCAAAGGCTCAAGGGAGGCGTATTTAAGTAAAGGTCCATAGGTCGCACGCTACTCCACCATTCCAGCGAGTATACACCAAGAGCATCATGGTAAATGCAGTTTTCTCAAAGCAGGTGCGCTTTAAAAAGATTCGATGTGTGATGCAAAATTGCAGGCCAACTCTGGACACCGGTGTTTCAGGATTATTGTCCTTCATCAGCAGAGTGTAGGAGGATTTTCAGGGGTTGCTGTGCAGGCTGCCAAAGTGTTCTCAGGTCTGGTACCTCTCCGGGCGCGTAGGGCGTTACCTGAGCTCGTCAGCTCAAAGGCTCAAGGGAGCCGTATTTAAGTAAAGGTCCATAGGTCGCACGCTACTCCACCATTCCAGCGAGTATACCCCAAGAGCATCATGGTAAATGCAGTTTTCTCACAGCGGGTGCGCTTTAAAAAGATTTGATGTGTGATGCAAAATTGCAGGCCAACTCTGGACACCGGTGTTTCAGGATTATTGCCCTTCATCAGCAGAGTGTAGGAGGATTTTCAGGGGTTGCTGCGCAGGCTGCCAAAGTGTTCTCAGGTCTGGTACCTCTCCAGGCGCGTAGGGCGTTACCTGAGCTCGTCAGCTCAAAGGCTCAAGGGAGCCGTATTTAAGTAAAGGTCCATAGGTCGCACGCTACTCCACCATTCCAGCGAGTATACCCCAAGAGCATCATGGTAAATGCAGTTTTCTCAAAGCGGGTGCGCTTTAAAAAGATTCGATGTGTGATGCAAAATTGCAGGCCAACTCTGGACACCGGTGTTTCAGGATTATTGTCCTTCATCAGCAGAGTGTAGGAGGATTTTCAGGGGTTGCTGTGCAGGCTGCCAAAGTGTTCTCAGGTCTGGTACCTCTCCGGGCGCGTAGGGCGTTACCTGAGCTCGTCAGCTCAAAGGCTCAAGGGAGCCGTATTTAAGTAAAGGTCCATAGGTCGCACGCTACTCCACCATTCCAGCGAGTATACCCCAAGAGCATCATGGTAAATGCAGTTTTCTCAAAGCGGGTGCGCTTTAAAAAGATTCGATGTGTGATGCAAAATTGCAGGCCAACTCTGGACACCGGTGTTTCAGGATTATTGTCCTTCATCAGCAGAGTGTAGGAGGATTTTCAGGGGTTGCTGTGCAGGCTGCCAAAGTGTTCTCAGGTCTGGTACCTCTCCGGGCGCGTAGGGCGTTACCTGAGCTCGTCAGCTCAAAGGCTCAAGGGAGCCGTAGTTAAGTAAAGGTCCATAGGTCGCACGCTACTCCACCATTCCAGCGAGTCTACCCCAAGAGCATCATGGTAAATGCAGTTTTCTCAAAGGGGGTGTACTTTAAAAAGATTCGATGTGTGATGCAAAATTGCAGGCCAACTCTAAGGGTCAGGCAGGTGTTTTGATCCTGCTTGACTTGTCTGCCGCCTTCGATACGGTGAACCATGCCATCCTGCTGGATAGGTTGAGAGAGGTGGGATTTGCTGGCAGGGCCCTGGGGTGGTTTGAGTCCTTCCTCCAGGACAGAGAACAGGCGGTGGCCTTCCCTCCCTTCCAATCCACCTTCTCTACCATCTCGCATGGCGTTCCCCAAGGCTCAGCAGTTAGTCCGGTACTATTTAACATCTATAAGAAGCCCTTAGTTGCAATCATCAAAAAATATAACATCGACATTTTCAACTACGCTGATGATACGCAGCTGATTCTCTCCTTGGAGGACGACGATTCAACCTCCTTGGAAGAATTTTACAACTGTCTGCGAGACACGGCGGGATGGTTGAAGGGATTTCTCTTCAGTGGTACAGCCAGTGAAGGTAGTGCGAAACCTAGGTGTTATGTTTAACAATGATCTTTCCTTGGAGGAGCGGGTATCGAAGCTGGCAGCTGGCTGCCTAGGCATTATTAGACTCCTGAGAAAAATCCTTCCACTATTACCGCCCCCTGCCTGGGTAGAGGTGGTACGTTGCACTGTGCTCAGCAGGTTAGATTATTGTAACTCCCTGCTGTTGGATTCTCCGAGCTATCTTATGGATAGACTCCAGAGAATCCAGTCTGCGGCGGCTAAACTAGTCTGGCGTGGCCGACGAGAGCTTCTTCCTCTAAGGCCTTGGCCCAGCCACACTGGCTCCCGGTGAGACAGAGGGTACAATTTAAGTCTCTCTGTCTGGCCTTTAAGGCCCTGCATGATTTGGGTCCAGTTGGCCTACAAAGGAAATTCAGGTGGCATGCTCCAGCCCGCAGCCTACGATCCTCTTCTTCTAGGTTGGTGACAATACCTAGGTTTAAGAAAACCAAAGCAGGAGGAAGATCGTTGGGCGTAGCCGCGGCGAAATTGTGGAATGCCCTTCCGGCTGAGCTAAGACATATCTCGATCTCCTCCTGTTTAGGAGGAGATTGAAAACACTGCTCTTCCCGAAACCCTAGCTTGCCATTGGCTGCCTTCGTCGTTATGAGTCTGTCAGCGCCAGGATGCCTTCTCTAGGTGATAGTAGCGCTTTATAAATGTAATAAATAATAAAAGAAATGCGCCTATATGTATAGGTATACTATATCTAAGTAAGGGGTGCTTACACTACCTTACACAGGTAGCAATTGCAGACCTGTGGTGCCATTTTGGAAGGCTAACCGGGTGTGGCATAATACATGCTTCAGCCCCTAGTAGGCCTCTGAGGTCCCTATGCCCTGGGTACCTAAGGCACCATATACAGGGGCTCACAAGGGTGACCCAGTAACCAATCTGGTAGGTACCTAAAGTACATGGTATTCAATCAGAGTGCTTGTAAAGAGTGCTACTTACCCTTGAGGGTCTCAAGGCGCTGAGGAGAGGGGGGGTTGCTGCTACTGTTCCAAGAGCCAGGTCTTCAGGAGTCTTCTGAAGGCGAGTAGGTCTTGGGTCTGCCGTATGTGGGTAGGGAGGGTGTTCCAGGTCTTGCCGGCAAGGTAGGAGAAGGATCTGCCGCCGTAGGTCATAGGTTGGATGCGGGAGAGAGCGGCGAAAGCAAGGCTGGCGGAGCGGAGCTGGTGGGTGGGGGTGTGGAAGCTGAGTCTGCTGTTCATGTAGGCTGGGCTGGCGTTGTGGAGTGCTTTGTGTGCGTGGGTGAGGAGCTTGAAGGTGATCCTCTTGGCGACGGGGAGCAAGTGTAGGTCTCTCAGGTGGGGGGTGATGTGGCTCCGGCGGGGGATGTGACGATCAGTCGGGCGGAGGCGTTTTGGATGCGTTGTAGTCGTCGTAGGTGTTTGGCTGGGATACCTGCGTAGAGTGCATTGCCGTAGTCCAGTCTGCTGCTGATGAGGGCCTGTGTGTGTCACCGTTCTTCCTGTTTCGGTCGGGATCCACTTGTAGATCCTGCAGAGCATGCGGAGGGTGTTGTAGCAGGCGGAGAAGACGGCGTTGACCTGCTTGGACATGGAGAGGGATGGGTCGAGGATGAATCCTAGGTTGCGTGCCTGGTCGGTGGGTGTTGGTGCTGTTCCCAGTGTGGTCGGCCACCAGGAGTCGTTCCAGGCTGAGGGGGTGGGTCCGAAGATGAGGACCTCCATCTTGTCCGGGTTCAGCTTCAGACGGCTGCTCCTCATCCAGTCGGCGATGGCCTTCATTCCCTCGTGGAGGTTGGTTTCGGCGGTGTGTGGGTCCTTGGTGAGGGAAAGGATGAGCTGGGTGTCGTCAGAGATGATGTCGAGGTTGTGGTGGCGGCCTGCGGGCCACTTGTGCGAGGGGGGCCATGTAGATGTTGAACAGCATCGGGCTGAGAGATGAGCCCTGGGGGACGCCGCAGATGATGTCGGTGGCTTCGGATCAGAAGGGTGAGATGCGGACTCTCTGGGTAACAATTTAGAGAGAGAACAGCTAGGCTGTGGTCCTGAATAGCAGGGCCACAGCCAGATTAAAGTCGAAAAACCATTGAAACACAGCAAAAAGTGGGGATAACCATAGGAAGCAGACCCTACTCTCCTACACTGGGGGATTCCAGGAGACAGGGGGGCGTATTATCAAGAACGGCGTTAAAAATTATCGCCGGTTTAGCAGCAGGAAATCGCAGCTAAAGCAGCGATAATGGGCTTGATAATATGGCCTTAAGAATTCCAATATAAGTCCATGTTCTGGTGTGAACATGGGCTTTTATTGGAATTCTCCAGGGCATATTATCATGTCCATTATCGGCGCTTTAGCTGCAGTTTTCTGCCGCTAAACCGGCGATAATTTTAACGCCGGTCTTGATAATATGCCCCAGGGTGAGTTAGCACAGGGCTGAATAGAGCTATCTGCATGTAGATGGGTGGGAGGAGTTGTACCTGGGACCTGAATCGGGCTGTGCCTACCTTCCACAATGCTGGCTCCACCTTCTGTGGTGCGTCTGAAGTTCCTGGCCCACACTGTCAAAGGAAAGAAGGAGTCTTGTCAACAGAGTGCTCCAGGGCTGACCGGACCTGGTTTGGACTAGGCAAAGGCCTCTCTGCCTTCATAGAACAAAGAGAAACTGTGTACAAAAAGGGGGACCCAGACCCCAGAACTTTAGATCACTTTTGGGAAACAAGAAGAAACCTTTGCTGAGGAGAGGAAATGAGAGACTGAGGAGAGACTATCCCTAAGCTTGAGGGATTGGCCTGCAGTAGTTGCCTGACTGCCAATGAGAGGAGAAAGGACTTTGTGCTACTTTTATTCAACTTGTGAAGTATCTCCAAAGGCTTGAGATAGAGCTTGCCTCCTGCTGAAGTCTCAGGGACAACAGACTTCAACCACCAACTCCACAATAGTTCATTGGAAGTGCCTGCAGTTGTGCTGGGCTTTCTGAGGGACTGCGTGTCGCAAGGAGCTGGAAGCGCGACTCACGAAGAAGAAGCGTATCGCCGCCGCAGCAGCTGTCGTCACATCGCCGGAGAAGAGGATCGACGATGCATCAGACGCCTCCGCATCAACGGAGAAGCGTGTTGCCAACGCTACAGCTGTCGCATCCTCGCCGAAGCGCATCGCAGGAGAAGGGGATCGACGTTGTCGCACCAGATGCCGCCGCATCACCGGGAAGCGTGTCGCAGGGCCTGTTGCCACTCAGAAGAATAGTCAAGTCGCCGCAGGGCCGTCAGGCGTGCACACATTGTGTCGCAACCAAGAAAAGATGCAATTTTTGTTCATTGCACCGGATCTTCATCACATCACGGCGCTGCAGGTCGCATCGCCACGGAAGCGCAGTAATAAACCGACGCTTTACCTCACCTCGCAGAGAAGAACTAATGCATCTCCTAAGCATCAGTAGGGACCCGACGCATCACTGTTCTTGCGTGTAAGGAACCGACGCATCACCTTCTCTGCAACACTTTCGTTGTATATTGTTAGGCTTCATAAGGTACATCTAACTCAAACTGTTGCATTTTACATCTTAAGAGAACTGAGCTAATTCTACCCTTTTTAAGTACAGTATTGTGGATTTTTGTAGCTTGTGGTGTTGTGTTAAGTTTATATACAAATACTTCTTTTTATACTACAACTTGTGCGGTGTCCATTTGTTGTATTGTCACTGGGTTACTGTATGTATTCACATATGCTTTACACACTGCTTCTGAGATAAGCCTGCCTACTCATGCCAAGCTACCAAAGGGGTGAGCAGGGGTTATTTTAGGAGTGTACCCCCTTACCCTGACTAGACGCAAGGGTCCCTACTAGAGACCCCCAAATCTAACAACTATGTAACTAAATAATAAATGCCATGTTTAGAGGTTGTCATTATCCCACTGAAACTATAGCTGACATGAAAAGGTGAGAAGTGTCAGTGCTATCCCAACACCGGTGCAGCCATGCTCATTAGAAGCAGGCAGCGTCCCATGAAAGGTTTAGCAGAGCAGCAGATAATACAACTTAAATGTAAATATGTGCTGTTGAGCAACTGTTGTTTCAGTCAAATAATGAATGGAAAGGTGCACCCCGAAATATTGTAGTTCACAGAGATCATGTATGTTTTACATTATATTTCTTCTTTCTTTAATCTGTATCCAAAAAACATTTTCTTATACAAAAGAACATCTAGCCAGCGCGTTTCGTTCAAACAGGTTTTGAACTCTGTCAGGGCTCAAATGTATTAAAGTTATTTATACTCCTGACGCAGAGAATATTTTATTCTGAAATCAATCCAGATGACTCATAGTGTTTGATGGTTAAGTGTTAACATCTGAAAGACCTCATAGTCATGGCAAGAGTCCATCCAGGCAAAAATACTCAATTTGTCAGATAATATTCTAAAAAGAGGTTTCTACATGATGATACCTTGATATGTATCATATTTCAGTTACCGGGTCCATTTTATTTATTTATTTAATGAGTTTTATATAGCGCTGGCTAGACCCGGGGGTATCAGAGCGCTTTACATTAGGTTACACACTGTTACAGAAAATGATAACTATTACACATTACATCAAAAATAAGCAACACTTTGAGAGAGGAAACAAAGGTGAGACAAATAGAGTGGAGGAGGGAAAAGAGGAAGTGTGAGGGGGAGGATAAGGGAAAGGACGGCAGGAGAGACGAAAGGAAGTCTCTCCAAACACCGACCTGGTAGGTGACGTCCTAGGACGGAATCCACAGCCCGTCTCCCCTTTAGCTAAACAAGGTAGCTCCATCGGGCATCAGTCAAATAGCTAGGTCTCAACTGACAAGGGAAAGTTCACAGAAGAAAGTCCAGTGGATAAACAGGGTGGGAACTATGAGCAAGGACGGTTGAGGGCAAAGGTCAATAGCTGGAAAGAGGAGAAGAGTAGAGCGGAAAGGGCTAAGGGGTAGGGTGCAGGGGGAGGAAGGAGATAAGGTCAGGAGAGATGCAGGGGAGTTTGTCTAAAGTTTGGCTGGTTAGGTGATGTCCAAGAAGGGAATCCATAGTCCATCTCCCCTCTAGCTTGCGAGGTAGCTCCTCCGGGCATCAGTCAAAAAGGCTAGGTCTCAACTGTCTAGGGGAAGTTCTCAGAGTAAATGGCCTGGTGGGTGAGCAAGAACAGGGGGGCATATTATCAAGGGGGTTTATCTCCGCTTTTTTGGCTTTAAAAGCCAAGAAAGCGGAGATAAAATTATCTCCTTATTACCTAGCTGTCGCTAACACCAGTTAGCGACAGCTAGTAGGAGGTAGCGACCATCTTGGGCCCCACTTTGCATGTCAGTGATATTTATCACTAATGACATGCAAAGTGGGCGTGCCAAGATGTTAGCGACTGGAAACCGTCGCTAACATCGCTATCTCCTATTACCAACTTTTGGAGATATTCGCGCTAAGCGCGAATATCTCCAAAAACTAACACCTGCCCTGAGCAGTTCTTAGCCATGTTATCCAATGGGAGGTGGATAACATGGCTAAGAGCATTAGCTCGGTAATGCATGAATATCGCTGAATTTTCAGCGATATTCATGCATTGCGGCCGTTTTTTATCGCATTTGCGAAAAACCTTGATAATAGCAAGGTTTATCTGCGATAATTTCTGACGATGCTTAGCGTTAAAAAATTCGTTGCTAAGCATCGTTAGCGATAAATATCGCTTAACGTTGGTAATATGCCCCAGGGTTGGGTGAGGGTAGGTCAAGATCAGGACGATGACCAATGACTTTAGACCAGGAGAGATAGAGCATTGAGGAGGGTCCCTCTGAGGTGGCCATCTTGAAGTCAGGCAAAGGGAATGAGTCCTTGAAGTTCGAATTCAGATGGTCCCCATTATTCTCTGTTAGAGGCAGAGCAGAGGGGTGTGAGGGAACAGCCGGTTTTGTGGAGACACGGGCAGAATATTGTTGACAAGGGCTTAAATGCTGAACATCATGAAGTTTACAACTATTACTGGCACACTGCAAGATAAGCTGGTCTCAGGCTGAGAGTATTGGCAGATAGCCCCCCAGCTTGTTATAAAGGGAATGTATGAACTGAGCTTAGCATTGCAGCAATGTCAGATGTTTGTATTGCTGATTTAATTTTGCCGAGGTCTAAGTCACCGCGCGCCATCTTAGGGTCAGGCACCACACTGAGGGGGATCGCTCAGCTGAGAAGATCAATTTTTGTGCAGAAATGTTCCCCATAAACAGCAGACCCAGCCTTATCACAGTAAATGCTCAAAATTGCCAGAAGACTGTAGCGTAGTTCCGCAGGAGAAGATTACGCGCATCCTGTACCTTTCAAACAGCCGCCATCTTAGGGTCAGGTCGCTTTAGTTAAAAGTCACTCGTAGTACAAACTTTCTTTAGCGTAGTAACAAAGGTTGATATACCTTGTTGAGAGGTGAGGTTGTGCACATCACCTGAAACGTGTACTCAGGAGGGCAATCCGGTTCTTTTCTGTGCCTTCTGTAATGCTTTTAACAATGTTCCTTGTCATCTGCCATTATGTTCCTGCATGTTGCTTCGGATGGCTGAGTAGCAGTGGTACTACTGCTTCAACCAGCGCCATTCTTAAAATCTCGATGTCACCCGCAGAACAGTGCTCCATCCAATTAAAGTTAAGATTATGTGAAGCGGGCCTTACCGCTACTGCGGTCAGCAGCAGCTGATCTCAAGATTAAGGATCCTGAGAGTGGATCTCCGCCCCAGACTTCACGAGCACTCACTGGCTGTGTTACCAGCCTCCAAGTCTGAAAATAGGCGACGGCCGGAAACCACAAACAGGAGGGGGCCCCTCGGTAGTGAAGATCTGCCTTTCTGATGCCAGGAGCTTCCGTAAATACTAAATTTAGGGGTGTTAGAGAAAATGCCAGGAAGTAGCCAATAAGCTACTTACCGCTAGGGTGACTACACCCTCATACAACCACTTGTGTTGGGAAGTGGCATAACCCTGACCCTGATTGGTTAATTCTCTCCATGAGAATATGCTGGAATTCAAAGAGGGGGGTCCACATCACCTGCCCCACCCTTGGTTTTGTTCTGGCAGAATGTGGGAACCTGTTCTAATCTAACTTATTTTCCTGCCATTCATTATTTGATTCAATTACTACTGGACAGTGGTACCCAACAACGGCGGGTACCGGAAAAGAAGTGCACAGGGCCATAATTTGCTGGAACATTGAGTGAGGTGCAGTCACTTTAGTCCGCCGTTGGTGTTAACTGCTGTTTCAGTGTTCAAAATAAAGGAACCAGACTGGAAAGTGCTGGTACAAAGGGCCGGCGGGTACAAGGCAGCTGCCTTAGATCATCTAGGGGTGCCGAATTATTAAAAAACACAGACCAGAAATTGACCTTTTGCAGTATGCAGGAAGCACTCCAACTGGCAAAATCTGATTTTGTATTTACACTGAAAACAATGATATCCTTTCTGCTGGTAGTGTGCCTGCAAAAGACAGCAGTCAGACTGAGAAATATGTGGCAGAGTGTTCTGCTGAATATCAAGGTTTTATTATATATTTTCAAGTGGTCAAACTACCGACATAAGAATATTGTGAAGGTGAGTGTAGATTTACTACTCTTAACTCCACAATTATCTGCCTCAATGGTATGTATAATCAATGTACTAGAAAGTGGACTTACGAATAGTAGTTAATATTTTGGCCACAATATTTTAGCATGTGGATATACAGGGCAGGATGTATTAAGGATTTGCAGTGTCCTACGTCCTAAGGTGACGCAATGCAGGGAAATTCCTTTAATTCAGATTTGCGAAGCCACGTAAGGGATGATTTGCACTGCCTTGCATGGCTTCTTAACCCTTTAGGTGCTGCCGTCGGCCAACGGTCGTCACGGGCACTACCTCCCCAGTGCTGCGTGCGACCGCTGGACGTCCAGTTCAGCACTGGATAATGGACAGCGCAGCACTGGGGAGGTATGTTTACAAGCTCCCAAGGTGTTAAGCAATGTAATGAAACACAGCTGCTTGCACTGTGCTACAGCACATTTTGACAAGGGAGGGTTTCCGTGGGTGGAGCATGGATGTTCCCGTGCATCCATCTATGGCTTTGGCGCAATTCTACATTTACAAACGTTTTTAAACCTAGGATTGGCTCAAATCAGTATACCTCCCGGATGATAAATCATAAACTTAAGAGGGACCCTGAAATCTCAATGTGGAGGAAGAGAACAGGGAAAAGCACAAGGTAAAGAACAAAATCCTCCTCCATATAATTATACTTTAGAGGGTAACTACTCAATACTAAATAGATAGTTGTCCCGCAGATTATAAAACATTACCACATGATATAGTTTCACATTTTATTAGTATCAAAAAGTTTAAGATAAACACTTAAAAGCACATTAAGAATTGCTTGCTTTTTCATATAGCGGTATGAACAATGCATAAACAGAGACCCATGGTGGAAAACACAAGGCAACATACACAATATTACATTTAAGACATTAACTAAATGAACATTTTCAACATCTAACAAAGACACACTATAAAATAATGTAATGAACAACAATACATAAACAAGGACTATACTAGAAAAACGCATACGCGAGTTTCGGAACAAAAAGACAAACATATACACAGTTCCTTCTTCAGGGCGTGAACATGGTAGCAGGTATTCAAGGGTCATCTGCATACATGAGGGTTAACCACCGGATATGTGGCTCAGAGGCTGTTAATTTTAAAGAAGCAAAGCTCCAATGTTGCCCTCGGGTCCATAGAGGTGAAGCTTAAGCGAATCAAATAGTCCACAGGAGTCACCATGCGAGCCAATCCCGGGTTGGCTCTAATTCCTGAACGTTTGCTGTTAATAGTGAGGCTAAAGGAGACCGTCTCCAGCCGATAAAATGAGGGTAACTGATAACCTGGTAATTAAGATGGCTGAGGGCAGGTTAAAGTTGTATACGGTCTAGGTCCATACAAAAGGATGGCATAGGTCGCAACCTCAGTATGTAGCTGGAGGAGTGTGGCTCACTGATTAGAGCGGCAGACCCTGATGCAGAGGTCTGGCCCGGGACCAGGATTCAATTCCCGACGCGGCAGGGTCCTGAGCCCAAAAATGTCCACGGACTCGATAATTCTCGCCTCGGTGCCTATTCTAATCATGGGGTCCCACGCTGCAACTCTGGGCAATAGTTGCTTAATCTCCACTACGGCAGCCCACCCGCTGCGGGATGCCTGGCTTTCACCCTGGGGATACCCAGTAGGGGTTATCTCACAGGGAAAAGCCAGGACGGGTTCCCAAGGCAAGCGCCTTGATGCCTTCGGGTGATACGTGCGCTATATAAGTCGCAATACATACATACATACATACATACAAAGCTCCTTGCTCTTATTAGTCATGGGAAGGCCGTAAGAAAAAATAGTCATTAGAAAGAGGTGTATATCGGGTGATTAAGAAGGAATGGCTTCCGTTTTAACGTTCTATCAGGGATCCATAGCGGCTTCTCTGGTACTGCCGGGGATGATGACATAACAAGGAGAAACATCTTTTTTCTTCTCGTTATTTTCTCTTTCCACCCATTCTGCAGCACACATGGAATGAGGAAAATGCCTCTTTGGATTGTTTTTGTGTAGGAAGGTATTCTTTACTGCACAAATACAATCCTGCCTGTAACACGGGCACCCTTGCACTGCATTGACGCTAGGCTACACACAGTACATCATTGCAAGGAGAGAGCAGAAATGCTCTATGGGGCAGATTTACAATAAACGAACATAGGGGCATATTATCAAGAACTGCGTTAAAATTATCACCGCTTTGGTGGCAGGAAACTGCAGCTAAAGCGGCGATGAGGGGCTTGATAATATGCCCTTGTGAATTCCCATAGAAGCCCATGTTCTGGTGTGAACCTGGGCTTCCATGGGAATTCACATGGGCATATTATCAAGTCCCTTATCAAAGCTTTAGCTGCAGTTTCCTGCCGCCAAAGCAGCAATAATTTTAATGCCGTTCTTGATGATATGACCCATTGCGCGGTGCAGCAAGTCATTTTGCTGCGCCACACTGCGTTAGTTTTAAAGCAGAAGGATGCAACATATTTACAACAATATCTCGCATCTCTGTGCTTCCCCCTGCGCTGGCACACAAACTGCTGCCATGCGCCGACGCAGGCACCCTTGCACCAAGTGTTCTCTTCCCGCACATAAAAAATCAGAAATGGTGTTTTACAACTTCTATGTGTGCTGCATTAGCACACATAGGGCCCGATTCACAGAATTAACTTAAGACTCAATCCTAAACTTACTACTATTTTGGTATTCACAGAATGCACTTACTACTTTTGGCATTCAAGGAATGAACTTACTACTTTTGGTATTCACAGAAGTTAGGATTTTGTCTTAAGTTTGTCTTGAGACAAACTTAAGCAGACTTAAGACAGACTTAAGACAGAATCCTAACTTCTGTGAATACCAAAAGTAGTAAGTGCATTCTGTGAATACCAAAAGTAGTAAGTGTATTCTGTGAATACCAAAATAGTAGTAAGTTTAGGATTGAGTCTTAAGTTCATTCTGTGAATCGGGCCCATAGAAATTGCAAATCGTAATTTTAATGATTATTTATGTACAGGAAGGAACACCTTCCTGTACATAAACAATCCCCAGAGGTGATTTCCTCAGTCTATGTGTGCTGCAGAATGCAGCACGCATAGAAAGAAGAAAAGAAAGTGGAGAAATGAATACATTTCTCCTCGTTGCGTCTCCATAGGAGAGGCGTAGCATTCAGATGCATTTCCAGATTTGCGAATTCTTGTAAATCTGGAAATGTGTTTTGTTCCATGGGTGTTGTGTGGGAACACCCACAGCAACACCTATGGAACGGCCCTTTCATGCAAGTGCTGCATGGAAAGGGGCCGTATTTAAAAGGACAGGAAAACCCATGCAGGGCGGCTTTTCCTGCCCTTGTAAATATGGGGCAGAAAAATGCGCTGCCGGTGCATCACAAAAAGTGACGCACAGGCAGTGCAAGTGGCTTGTAAATCTGCCCCTATATCTTTTTAAATACAGAGCATTTCTGCTCCCTTCCTCTCACACAACGCAGAACAAGTTCCTTTGCTGCGCCAGGTTGCGTGAAATGTTAGTGAATGTGCATCACCATTTATACAGCTGGTCTGCCTTGGTGGTGGTGCCAAACTTTTACTAATGTCATTATCCTAAACGGTAATCTTGAATATATAGCCAGTTTAGAAGTAAACGAGGAATAACATGCTGAAATTGTGTTTCATCTTTTTCTCCCAGCAGTTTACAGTTATGAAACTAGCAGCAGATTTTGATGGTGCTAATGGACCTAGATTCCTGTGCAGGACATTGGTATTACAGCACTTCTTGAGGTGGTAATGCCCCATTTCTTTAAATGCAAAAACCATGGGGCATATTAGCAAGAAATAGCGATACGTTTTTCTCCATTGTGCTAAAATATCCAGCAATAGAGGCGAAATGCGTGAATTTCGCTGGAAATCCAGCGATATTCACGCATTAACGCCAATGGGGACTTAACCTAAGAATCCACCTCCCATTGGATAAACAGGTAAGTCATGTTTTTAGCAGGCGTTAGATTATAGCTATAATTTTTTTATTGCTATGCATGCCTTGCTAATAGGTGATAGCTGTGTTAGCGACTGCTTTCAGTCACTAACAGTTTGGGTACACCCACTTTGCATGTCATTAGCGATAAATATCGCTGACATTCAAAGCGGGCCCAAACTGGTCGCTATCGCCTAAAAGCTGTCGCTAACTGCTGTTAGTGACAGCTTGCAAATAGGGCGATACAAATATCGCCACTTTAGCGGCAAAAAGTGCCGCTAAAGTAGCGATATAGATTTGTAGAAGAAGTGAGCAACCCAGACTACCCTTGAGGGCTTGGGTAATGAAGTGAAGGGGTAAGGGTGCCTTCAAGGGAATTCGTTTAAGTAGAGTTAACCACTTAAGATATAGCTTGCAAGGATAAATTAATGATCCTCATAAGAATTCAACTCAACTAAGTAAGTTAAGGTCAAACATACATAACTACATAAAATGACAAACATAAACACAAGCCAGATGTATAGAGAAAAGAATTTATCAAAAAGATTTTTAAAAATTCATTAGATATACAGAACATGAAATAAGACTGCAGGTTAACATCCAATCTATTGATAAGCAACTCAACAGAACCTATTGACACCTATCCCAAAGTATAATGAAAAAACAAAAGGAATAAGGCGGAGGTCGACGTTTCGGTCTCCTACGGGATGCTTAGCGAGACCATCTTCAGGACTGATGACAATTAGAATCTGTATATTTACAAAGAGAGTGTAATATAAAGTATATTTTCTGTTCCAAATTCAATTTGAGCCTCGACGTCACACGTCATACAGAGGTAGAGTTAAAAATCTCGCCCAATCTTTAAATGATGTTGGGGCCGTGAAAGCAGTGCACCAATCTTAATGACCTTCCGTCAAGTAGCGATTCAAGGGATTTAATCGAAAAATGTTCTCGGTCGAATAATGGCGTATGTCGACTTTGGAGAACTTCTGCGTATTCAATCGAGTATTCTCATAAATCTGCAAAGCGGGGGTCTGTTCGCGTCTCATACACGGAAGCAAAGTAGCGATATGGCCCTTGCTAATATGCCCCCGTGTTATTAAGGGCTTGGAAAAACAAATTCAGCGCTGTTTTTCATCTCCCTCAGAAACGAAGGACTCCGTTTTCTTTATCAGGCAAGGAAGTCAGGTGCTTACATGGTCATTAACATTTGTCTCAGACATTTGTACCAACCCGTGCTCGACTGAAGGGGTCACACAAGCACTTGTGATGCAGATCACTCACAAGTCAACTCTTGTTTCAGGAAAGGATGCGAGCCGTGCCCTGAAAACGATTTGGCGCGTCGAGGCTATGCCTGCTTCACTCTGGCCGCTGCATTTATGGAAACAAATCTTCCATTATCAATGCACACGGGTCATAGCAATGTTGTCTGTAAGACTTAAGTAGCCAGCATCCTTTATTGTGAGGCCAAACACTGGGGCATATTACCAACGTTAAGCGATATTTATCGCTAACGATGCTTAGCAACGAATTTTTTAACGCTAAGCATCGTCAGAAATTATCGCAGATAAACCTTGCTATTATCAAGGTTTATCGCTAATGCGATAAAAAATGGCCGCAATCCATGAATATCTCTGAAAAGTCAGCGATATTCATGCATTACCGAGCTAATACTCTTAGCCATGTTATCCACCTCCCATTGGATAACATGGCTAAGAACTGCTCAGGGCAGGTGTTAGCTTTTGGAGATATTCGCGCTTAGCGCAAATATCTCCAAATATTGGTAATAGGAGATAGCGAAGTTAGCGACAGTTTCCAGTCGCTAACATCTTGGCACGCCCACTTTGCATGTCATTAGTGATAAATATCACTGACATGCAAAGTGGGGCCCAAGATGGTTGCTATCTCCTACTAGCTGTCGCTGACGCGGAAGTGTTTCTCCGGGTGATTTACGTAGATGGACCTCTGATTAATGCTTGGCTGCCTGCTTTTTCTGAACGAGTGCTGCTGCCTCGACTAGGGTTTCGGATATATTGATATATTTTGTGATACCGGATTTCCACTTGTGGGACATCGACTTGTTCCATTAAGTGCTTTATGGGCGCTGGTGCCCATTGGATTAATATCAACTCCACCTCCATGGGTGACTACCTTTTGGATGAGCGCGAGTTTTTTGTCTTCAGTACCCTTGTCCTGATGAAGCCATAAAGATTCCAGTGGCGGAAACGCGACCGCGACAGCGTCGACACCCTTGTGATTAGGAGTCCCTGCTTAGTTTATCTTTGCTTATATAATCAGGCGCCTTTTTCTAAAGAGAGTTTGAGAGAAGTTACATCTCAGGCGTATTGGGGATCTCCATTATAGAGTTATATCACTCGAAGTTAGGAGTGTATACATTGTGTGATAGGTCATCCATTGAGATCTGTCTATGGGTACACCTTTGTGGATATATATGTAATGTATATAGTGTATTTGTGATTTGTATATAATGCATTGTATTATGTGTATATAGCAAATTTGTTTTCTTTATATACAGTTGTTTTGCGCCATCTCCTTTTTGTACTTGTTTATACATCCTCTGATTTTTGTAAAGTGATTTGTGATATATTTAGTTATATAGAACAGAATAATTAATATTTTCATGTTCTAAAATTACAAATTGAATTTATCCCTCAATACTAGTTTGTTCTACTTTTTCATCTTTTGATGCTCCTTGTCCAGGTATGGGAGGGTAATGTGGGCATAACCCCTGTTTTTGTTTCAGTAAGAACTGCTCAGGGCAGTTGTTAGTTTTTGGAGATATTCGCGCTTAGCGCGAATATCTCCAAAAGTTGGTAATAGGAGATAGCGATGTTAGCGACTGTTTCCAGTCGCTAACATCTTGGCACGCCCACTTTGCATGTCATTAGTGATAAATATCACTGACATGCAAAGTGGGGCCCAAGATGGTCGCTATCTCCTACTAGCTGTCGCTAACTGGTGTTAGCGACAG
The DNA here is from genome assembly GCF_964261635.1 of Lissotriton helveticus. Taxonomy (NCBI): domain Eukaryota; kingdom Metazoa; phylum Chordata; class Amphibia; order Caudata; family Salamandridae; genus Lissotriton; species Lissotriton helveticus. The sequence continues at coordinate 290,409,325 of NC_136057.1, forward strand.
CTAGGTAATAGGGAGATAATTTTATCTCCGCTTTCTTGGCTTTTAAAGCCAAAAAAGCGGAGATAAACCCCCTTGATAATATGCCCCACTATTTTTTTCGTAAAACTGCGATGCGAGACACATTGAAAACGGTCTCGTGTGTGGCGGATGCCTTTGCTGGAGCCAAAGAGGATACTGAATTGTTGCAAGGAGGGGCCAGTCACAGATATTAAACTGCATCTGTGGAACCAACTTTAACTAAACGTGATGATTTGCTCACCTTTAGCCAACCACACAAAAAGCACACAATGAACCTGTGGTGGAGACAGGGAGGTGAAAGAATTTGTGTAAAGAGACATTTTGTTTTCACTCACCTTGCATTGCAAGTTGGGGCCTAGTTTACTGCCACTTGGGCAACAGGACTACAGGAGTCTTCTTAAACACTGCACAATAGTCAGTTGCCTATGACTGCGCTCGAAGTGGCCATGGATGGATTGTAGCCTAAGTGTTCTGGAAAAATGCCTTCAACAGATACATCTCAATGGTTGAAAACAAATTAAAGGGGCCTTCCAGAGCAGCGACAAACAGTTCTCTTCTGCACTCATGCACCTCAAAAAGCGGCACCAATATTCATTCTAGAGTGTTGCTTCATTCCATGATGTCAGCTTGGGCTTGAGATCTATTGTGACACCTTTCAAGGAAAGAAAGGGACAGGGTCCCAATAGGCAAACTCACTCCCTCCCCCCTATGAGAGGCAGTACAAATTAAACTGCTGAGGTGGAGGATATTAGTCTGGAACCTAATTTGGCTCACAAAGATCCCACCCCAATAATTTTAAGTCCGCCTCAGGCTATTGATAATGGGGAGTTTTGGTAAAAAAATGTTTCTGGTTGTCTCAACTTTACTAAACCCGCACCGCAGGTACTCAAGTTATCATCACTTGAAGCGAGCTTAGATAAATTGAAAAAGCTCATAGGCAGTACCCCTCCATTACTGACTAACTCATGTGAATACAGAACTAAGGGGGACAGAAACGAGGAGCTATGTCAACTCAGGGGGATACTTCTGGGCAAAGAAACAGGAAAGCAACTCAAATTGCCTCCTTGAATCCCTTACTTTAATCTCACAACTCTTTAGGCCCAGGAACGTCGCATATAGGCGAAGCACCCCCCACTTGTAAGCAAGCAGATTCTGCACAGAGCATACCTACTATCCAAGAGTGATTGAGGAACATTCAAAAAGATCCCCTCCCTGCCAGGCATAATTATGTACGTAGAGAGGGAGCCCAGATTTTAGGCGACCCAAACAGCAAAAACAGCATCGGGGTAACTTGTCCTGCTTAAATACTCTACACCTTCCACCTGAATCAACGCCCTATACCATCGTTCTGGCTAATGTCCCACCTTTGCCGAGTGGAGCTATGGGACACTGGTCAACACTTAAAAATAAATCACTACAAGTACTGATCGCAAGGGCGGGATTATTTGCAGAGTTCAAGATGGTACGGCTGATTGGGTGGATAGGAAGCTCTTGAAAAAGTCCCTTGAGAGCGACTGCGTAGTTTTAACACTTGGGTCACCAGACCTGGTCCGAACTATTCTAGATAGGGAGGGCAAACGACCAGTCAGCACTACAGGGATTAATATTGTACCCCTGGGTTTTTTCTATAAACCTATTGGTTTCCCACAGTTTATGCCAGGGGTAGATAGAGACGGGGATTGGAGACAGCCCATGTTTACTATCCCAGTCAGTAACCATTTCGATGTTCTCAATATGTTAGAGGATAATAATTGACTGATACCACCAAATGGGTGGTTAAATATCGAAGTGGACACACCCAGTGCACCTCTAGACAACTGCATTATAGAACAAGAGGCCTCCGTCCTTAGGTTACGCTGTGCGATAAATGAAAGGAAGGTCACTGAGAGAGATGCTAAGAGCAGTACCATAGTTACCCTCTTGGAACCATGTGATTTACCATCCAAGGCCCAAGCACAACCATGTATCAACAGCCCCCCCCCCCCCTCTGACCTTGTCTCCTCATAGAATTATGCTAGTGGTGATTGTTTGCCATGCAAGTTTATTTCTTGGAACATAGCAGGGCTCCGTAGTAAGATAGATAACCAAACATGGAGTGATCTCATCTCCGCTCATGACATATTATGTTTTCAAGAAACATGGGTTAGAGAACCAATTCATCTAAATGGCTATAAAACACTACACACGCCCGCAGTGAAGAAACGAGGGGGTAGACCGATGGGAGGGCTCTGTATGTACATCTCAAATAAGCTTACACTGGATAAACAGAGCCAAAATTGGGGAACACCTACTATCAGTTGATAAAATTACATCATAATTCGATGTATTGTATCTTCATGGTTAATTTTTATAATAACATCTCCCCTGATAACTTTGGCAATGTTATTCGAAATCTTGACCGCGACCTCAACCTACTGATTAATGCCAGCACTAAAGAGACAATGATAATCTTTGTGGCAACAATGATGATGATGGTATATGTGGTACCCATTTTTGTCATACACCAACGGGGGGGGGGATGTATAATGAACTGATTGTGAGTACTGAGCTGGGTTTCGTGAATAACCTAATGGCTAGACCTTTTCCGATGCCTTATACATTCAATGGAAGAGGCTAATCCTCAACAACAGACTATATATTGGTTTCACTCAATCATACATCTAGGTTGCTCTTTTTTACGGTGGGCGACAATCCTATCAGTGACCATTTCCCCTTCTGTCTAGAGGTCAACTTGCCCTTACATAAGCAAGCTAGGCCCAATAACGCCATACAGTTGACAGGCAATGAAATACTCAATAGAACCAAAGGGTACACCCTGCATTGGACAAAGGTTAATCCTGATGTTATTCTTAAGCAGCTATTAACAAAATGTAAAACAGCCTTTGATAATGTTTGAGTGAAACAGTCCGATGGGTCACATTTTATTGTCTTTCCAGCAAATAGCAGCCAGGGTCAGTGAGCTATTATTTGTACAATCCTGCAACAAGGCTAAAAAACAGGGGTGATTTACCACAAAATGTACACAAGCACTTACCAATCTAAAGCACGAGCTGGGCAGACAACCGAGAAACATCATTAAGGTCAGACAGGCAAGATTAGAATCCAAAGTAAAGCAAAGTCCAGGGCACACGTGGTGAGAGTCAAAGTTTTGTTCCTCTACGATATGGTGAACTGAACAGGATGTTAGATCCACACCAGATGAGTGGTTTAACATGTGTTTAATCAGCCAAACTGAGGGAGAAACCAGCCGACACATGTTTCGTCACATGTCGGAGTGATCATGTGACTCTTCAGGGCTGGGGGAAGATACATGGGCTCAAAACTCTCCCCGTCTTTTGCCAATCTCTACATGGGAGGTCTGGAAACAAACTGGATATTGAGCACCAGAGGATATCGACCCCAAGAGACTCTGAAGTCTATTGGGGTCGTTATATTGACGACTGCCTTCTTTTATTGTCAGGATCCCAGAACGAACTGGGGGAATTTTGTAAATATCTGAACACAAATGATATGAACATGAGGTTCACAAGCAAATCAAGAATAGACAGCATCCCCTTTCTGGACGTAGAGCTTTATATCAAGTCCGACACCCTACACAGTCGACTCCACAGAAAAGCCACCTCGTGTAATGCAATTATACACGCTGAGAGTTCACATCCCTCCCACCAAATACAGGCCATACCATTCGTTGAGTTCATCAGAGCCAGGCGCAACTGCAGTGAAGATTCAGAATTCCAAGAATGTGTGACAAACATGAAACATAGGTTTTAGGCAAGGGGTTACAACAGACGCATCTTGAAAAAGCACAGAAAAGAAGAAAAGAGTAGGTACCGTAGGTAGACAGGACACACTAGGTGCCAAACATAAAAACACAAGAGAGGACCAAACAGTGAGACTCATCACCGACTACAACGACATGGGTTTAGCAATCAAAAGAAGCCTCAACAGACACTGGGGTATGCTCACAAAAGACACTACGCTCAAAGGGGTCGTCACAGCTAGACCACAAATCACGTACAGACGGGGTAGAACACTGAGAACCAAACTTTGTCCTAGCATACCGAAACCCCCGGTCAAAGAAACGTGACTCACTACTCACACACTTGGATTCTTCAAATGAGGCTTTTGCGGGGTGTGCAGACTAGCTAAAAATGGCATAAAGACCTTCATGGACATCAACAAGAAGGAATACACGATCAGGCAGAACATAGGGTGCAACACCAAATTTGTGATACACGCCCTGGAGTGCACGTGTAAACAAAGATACATTAGCACCATCAGACCACTAAAAAACCGGATTGGGGAATACATAAGGGCACTCCAGAACCAAGACCACCGTTACCCCAAGGCCGTACATATCATTACCTGCACAACCCAAAGCATCAGAAAACGCTTCTCCTTCTTGGGCCTTCATGTGGCAACCAACAGTCCCAGAGGAGGGAACAAAGAACTGAGATTCAGGCGTCTGGAGGCCACCTGGATCATGCGCCTCCAGACAGTTCAACACGGGTTGAACACAGACCATGAACTGCACTACTTTCTGGGAGATTGATCATTCCATGACTGTATCCCCGGGACATTACGCATGATGTGTGGAAACAGAATGACATGGCTCTACCCACTTCTAGTATGTAACAGGTGTTTAGACCATATAATATATGTTAAACATGTGTACTGACATGTGGGCCTCATGCATGAACACCGGGTTAGCGTCCTTCTCTGCACACATACCCTTACAAGAATCCTTCCTGTGCGCACAGGTGCATACGCTCTCTCTCCCTTACTTCTTCCTCACAACCCTTTGGGCACACTTCTGCCAGTTCAGATCTATCCAATCGTGCTCTGTGACGTCATGACCGTGGTCGCTGACGTATCACCATGAGTGCTCTTGCCATGCAGTTACTTTCCTGGGGCACACCGCTGCCCATCCCGACACTCGCACACTTCTCGCATGGAAGTCAGGTACACGGCTAGGCTCCCCTACCCACGACTGGGTTTCAGCCACACCGTCAACACTTTCTTGTAGCACCGACTCTCCCCCTGTCATCACGATGGCTTGATTTCATTTGGCGCTCAGCCTCCAACAATACACACTAGGGCCTCACGGGGTTAAACATTTTATTTCCCCGTTTACTTTCTTTACTTGGACCCAGAGGCCTTCATACTAAACTCCCCTTTCTAGGCGATTCCCATACTGTTTAATAGCCTGCACATACGTACAGTACGATCACACTTACAGAGGACCCAGCTAATCCTCACTTCCGGCAGGATGGCTAACTGTGACGTGCATGCTCTAGTGTTTTATTCTGTAATGCACCACAAATACTCATTTCCGGCGGGATGGCTAATATTGATGTCCACGCTCCAGTGTTTTTTTGCTGAGATGCACCATAAATACTCCATTCCACATCTTGTCTTCCGCTTCTTGTTCGGCAAGCGAGACAGCACCAGTGTTCCTGCAAACTCTGAAACCTTGTGTGGACGGTAAGTCCTTACGGCGTGCACTGACTAGTGAGAGCTTTCTCGCCGCTCCCGTCGTGAGTTGGGTTATCGATACCCTGTCTTTGCCTCTACACAAACCGGTAAGAACCAGACGCACCTGTAGCCTTCCCTATACACCCTGACCAGGTTCCAGAGCTTTACATACCCCCTCTTTCTTACAGCCGACCCACACAGAACCGCTGTACTCTGGCCCAGGAGTTGCCTGGTAATATAGATTCTGACTCAATGCCCTCGCATCATACTTTTGTATTCTGTTACACCAGATAGCAGCACATCACTGACCGCTTCCTCCCCCCAACCAGGCCTCAATTTCTTCGCAATCCCAGTTCTTCTCGCACCCCGATCGCCACCACCAGCCTGATTGCACAAGACACCGGCAATAGGGCGAGTTCATGTTCTACCCCCACCTCCATTAGGTACACTTCCTAAGCCCAGACCAACCTTTTTCTGTGTCCCCGCCAGGTTGGCTGTACAGGCACCCGTTCCTCCTCCTTTCTCCGTACCTGGAGCAAATGCCCTAGCCGGTTCGGAATTATCACCGGCTACATGGTAAGTCACGAGTTGACCGAACGTGACATTTTGTGTACAGCGTTTTTGTCTTGCCTCCTATCCCTGTCTCATTTCCTCCTCTAATTGACTCCCCCCTTTTCACACCCCCCACAGACCAGCATCCATGCTTCCCCGTTTCAGGTACCCTGCTTTACAACTACTCTTTGCTTCACCTCATGCACACTTACTCTTTACTGTTGAGATAGCATCCATGGAGATACGATCGCCTTCTCTTTCCCCACACAGACCACATATGCAACCCACACAGACAACTAGATCCACATGGTACCGGTCCACAGGTTGTGAATGCACATGGATTGTTTTTCCTATTAGAAGGAATAAATAATGCATGAGACATGTTCTGCAACATTGGAACTTTCCACTAGGATTAATCCTTGATCACCCATGTGCATAGTTTTGCTGGTTGTCACCACACGTGATTCACAATGTGCCAGGATCATGTCACTCAGATTTGCTTCTTGTTTCTCTCTCCCTCGCCGTTTTTCTCCCATTTGCCTATGATTGTGCAATGTTATTTCGACGTACCAACTTCATGTAGTCACTTTGTCTATGTCATAAGTTCCTCCGCCCACGGAGCAGTCGCCGCACTTCTCACCTAGGGTTTACACTGTAATTTGGTGCCGTATCAGTCGCACATCCCAGGCATCCTCCACCTTTTCTGTTCCCCAACATGCAGTTTATTGTGATGCTTTGTATCATCCCCCAGCCCTGAAGAGTCACATGTGACGAAACATGTGTCGGTTTATTTTCTCCCTCAGTTTGGTTGAATAAACACATGTTAAACCACTCATCTGGGGGAAACATCCTTTACAACGAAACTTTTACAACGCAGTGCTTTTACAACGCAGGTTTTACAACGAAAACCATTACAACGCATTGCGCTGGGGGGCACTCTAGGATAGGGAATAGTTTTAATTTACTATACAACACCTTCCCTACTATCCACGGGGACTGGAGTTGGAATAGTAAATTAAACTATTCACTATCCAGCACCCCAAAGCGCAATGCGTTGTAACAGCATGCGTTGTAAAAACTGCGTTGTAACAGCATGCGTGGTAAAAGCATGCGTTGTAATGTCATACATCCCCTCATCTGGTGTTGATCTAACATTCTGTTCAGTTCACCATATCGTAGAGGAACAAAGCTTTGACTCTCACCACGTGTGCCCTGGACTTTGCTTTACTTTGAATTGGGGGTTTCTGGACTCACATATGTACGGGGGTTTCAAGGTGTGTCCCCCGACCGGTAGGCACCGTACATACAAGCAGTACATTACACAGACGCTTTATCTAGCTTGAGCGCCTTTTAATTAGAGTCCAGACTGGCTCTCAAGGAAAGGAGATGTGCACAGAGAAGGGAAGCGTGGGAATCCCTCCACAGTGCGGCACAAATGAAAGATAGTGATCCCTTTTCGAGAGAAGTAAAAAACCCGTTTTTACAATCCACAGGCGGCCCCACAATAGAAATCATTATACCTGAGGGGTCATGGACTAAACACTTCTCAAAGGTGTTTATTGGGCAAACAAATTCTAGCCTTCCAGTTAGCGATATGCCAGTGGAGACCATTGATTATGCAGACTTACGGTTCACCTTGGGGGAAGTGGAAAGAGCCCTGTTAGCGAGCCAGGGCGGTAAGGCGCCTGGCCCTGATGGAGTACCCATGGACTTGTTTAAGTCAAATATCATCCTCTGGGGGCCCATCATAGCACAAGTTATTAATGCTAGCTGCATGTCCCCTATGCCAAAGACTTGGACGGAATCCATCATCGTCCCAATTTTTAAAAAAGGGGACTGAGATGATCCGGGGTGCTACAGGCCTATTTCCTTGATAGATTCAATGGTCAAGGCAGCGGGATATGTTATCTTAGAACGCCTGCAAGCCTAGCAGAAGAGAACTCGGTTCTATCAGATATACAATATAGTTTTAAAGAAGGCTTAGGGATGATTGAGCAGAGCCTAAATATGGCCTTACTTATAGGTAAATATATGAGACCAAAAAAAAGGCTGTTTTATACTTGGTTTTCGTTGACCTTACAGCGGCATTCAATTCTGTAAAACACAAAAGACTGTAGGAGGCTCTCGGGGTTCTTGGGGTTGAACCTCATATTATCCTTTTTTTAAGGTGCTTGTATTGTGATGCAATGGCGAGAGTGCGCTTTGGTCTGGGTGGCGACCTCACATCTGCCTTTTCCCGTCTGGCAAGGTTGTGTGCTAGCCCCCTTCCTTTTTAATTTATATATTAACGGATTGTCCCCAGCACTCCTTAGACATAATCAAGACTTTACCTCTGTGAATCAACGCCCTATACCTTCTCTCCTCTACGTAGATGAAGGAGTATTAATGTCAAGAACTCAATTAGGCATCCAGAGGGTTTTAGATTTAATACGTTTATGGAGGATCTTGGTCTTAAGATTAATTTTTCTAAGACCTATACAATGAGCTGTGGACGTGGACCCCAGAGGATGAAAAGTATGTTTGTGGACAGGCAAAAATTAAAACAGACAAGAGTTTTTCTTACCTCTGCATTTTATACAATCAAGGCAACTCGTGGGCTCCAGCCATTCTTGCAAAAAAAAAACTGCCATTCGTTAAGACAACAGCTGCCCTGGCATCTTTCTCTAGAAAATTGGGAAGGAAGCCACCAGGGGAACTCATCCAAATTTAGAAGGCTAAATGCATTGCTAACGTAATATACGGGGCAGGTGTATGGGGTTATGTTAATACCTACCCCATACGAACTGTGGAAAACTTGTTTTTAAGATATATTTTATCAATATCTGCCAGCTCACCATCTTATGGCTTCCATGATGAACTGGGTCTTTCTTTCATTTCTGATCTTATTAAGTTAGAACCAATTCTCCTGTGGCACAGGATCTGGACAAAGGATGAACCGAAGCTAAATAGGGAGATCCTACAGGACTGCCTAAAACTAGAAGGGGATTTAAAGATCCCCTGGGTGAAGTATGTGCGTGATTTTATGAATGATATTGATCACCCAGAATACTGATCCTAGGTCCATACAGGCAACTTCTAGAAAGGCTCTAAGAAAGGAGTGTCTTCAGCTATTGGTCACAGCAAGAGTGACAGGAGAAATTGTTAAACCAAGTGTAAGGCAACATCAGTTAATTGTAACCACCTTTAAAATGGAACCTTACCTTACTTTTGGACTTGGCACTTGGGACGGGTGGTTATTAACTTGGATCAGGCCGAACATTATTTACAGACTTGTGACCTTCCCTAAAATCAATGATTGGTCACAGGTATTGCCTTTATGTCCATGCGACAATTACTCTACTCAGTCCACCATTCATCTGGTTTTAGTTTGTACATTTTATTTAGTTTCAAGGAAAGCATGATTTTACCAATTTTAAAACTACAGGGACTGTGGCAATGCCGCCCAGCATTGATTAGGCTACAGTTTTTAGAGAGTGAAATAACTGCCTGGTGCTTAACTATGTTCTTCAAGAAGGCACTTGCACAAAGGAAAATCATGACGATGAATGAACTATAGTAGAATTGACTTTTGAAATTTTTATGGTTTTTATTACTGCAGTTTTAATATTCATTGATGTTTTAATGTCATTATTTGGATTGCTGTTTTTATGCGTGTAATTTAGTGAAAATATACAATTTTGTTTTTATTCTTGTGCTTTTATGATTGTTATAACAACAATCGAATTAAGCTTTCCTTGACCTTGACATCTTTCACTGGTTGGCCCCTTACAGTACATGGTATCTTATGACACCTTTCACCAGATGGCCCCTTACACTACATGGCATCTTGTGACACCTTTCAATGGATGGCCCCTTACAGTGTATGGCATCTTGTGACGCCTTTCACTTGATGGCCCCTTACAGTGTATGACATCTTGTGACAACTTTGACTAGATGGCCCCTTTCAGTACAGAGCATCTGGTGACACCTTTCAATGATAGCCCCTTACACTACATGGTATCTTGTGACACCTTTCACTAGTTGGCCCCTTACACTACAGGGCATCTGGTGACATCTTTCACTGGATTGTCCCTTACAGTATAGGGCATCTGGTGACACCTTTCAATGATGGACCCTTACACTACATGGTATCTTGTGACACCTTTCACCAGTTGGCCCCCTACACTACAGGGCTTCTGGTGACACCTTTGAATGATGGCCCCTTACACTACAGGGCAACTTATGACACCTACCACTGGATGGCCCCTTACAGTACAGGGCATCGAGTGAAACCTTTCAATGGATGGCCCCTTACAGTGTATGGCATCTTGTAACACCTTTCACTGGATGGCCCCTTACAGAACAGGGCATCTTGTAACACCTTTAACTGGATAGCCCCTTACAGTACAGGGCATCGAGTGAAACCTTTCAATGGATGGCCCCTTACAGTACAGGGCATCTAGTGACACCTTTCTCTGGAAGGCCCTTTACAGTACAGGGCATCTAGTGACACCTTTCACTGGATGGCCCCTTACAGTACAGAGCATCTAGTGACACCTCTCACCAGTTGGCCCCTTTACACTACAGGGCATCTGGTGACACCTTGCACTCTATGGCCCCTTACAGTACAGGGAATCTGGTGACACCTTTCTCCGGAAGGCCCTTCACAGTACAGGGCATCTAGTGACACCTTTCACTGGATGGCCCCTTATAGTACAGAGCATCTAGTGACATCTTTCAATGGATGACCCTTCCACCTGTCAATGGCTCGCCCCTTACAGTACAGAGCATATTGTGCCACCTTTCAATGGATGGCCCCTTACAGTGTATGGCATCTATTGACACCTTTCACTGGATGGCCCCTTACAGTACAGGGCATCTGGTGACACCTTTCTCTGGATGGCCCCTTACAGCACAGGGAATCTAGTGACACCTTTCACTGGATGGCCCCTTACAGTACAGAGCAACTTGTGACACCTGTCAATGGATCGCCCCTTACAGTACAGAGCATCTTGTGACACTTTCAATGGATGGCCCCTTACAGCACAGGGCATCTAGTGACGCCTTTCATTAGATGGCCCCTTACAGTACAGGGCATCTGGTAACACCTTTCTCTGGATGGCCCCTTACAGTACAGGGCATCTAGTGACACCTTTCACTGGATGGCCCCTTACAGTACAGGGCAGCTTGTGACACCTTTCCCTGGATGGTCATTTGCAGTACAGGGCATTTTGTGTCACCTTTCACTGGATGGCCCTTTACAGTACAGGGCATCTTGGGACACCTTTCACTGGATGGCCCCTTAGAACACAGGGCATCTTGTGACATCTTTCAATGGATGGCCCTGACAGTACATCGTGACAACTTTCAATGGATGGCCACTTACAGCAAAGGGTCACACCTTTCGATGGATAGCCCCTGACAGTACAGGGCATCTTGTGATACCTTTCAAGGGATGGTTCCTTGCAGTACATGTCATCTGGTGACACCTTTGACTGGACGGCCTCTTAAAGTACAGGGTATCTTGTGACACCTTTCACTGGATGGCCCTTACAGTACAGGGCATCTTGTGACACGTTTCGATGGATGGCCCCTTACAGTACAGAACTAACAACGTCGCAACCGGTGTCAAAGAGGGAGGCAAGTATACATGCATGTACAAGACATTTCAAGACGGAAAGCGGGAGACTCATGGTAAGTTTTTGGAAAGTGCTCATGGCATCATGTATTTAAAGTTACAATTTATACAGAACAGTTATATCAGCACTGTGGGCATAAATTGCAAAGGCAACCCAAAAAGATTTGGTGCACTATTGTGCTCGTGACACACAAAGAAGTGATGGCGAAAGTGACAAGTAAGAGAGCAGCGAAAGGCACAATGTGACAAAATATATGTACAGGAATATATGGTTCATCAAGAAATATTATTTACAGTGATTGGTCATAGTTTAGACATTTATGTGAACCATAGTTGAGTATGCGCCACAAATTGCGCTGATTGGTTGGTTGATGGCGTTTTGATCCTATTTAATCAGAATCATCTTCAGGACCGGGTTGCCAGTTTGGGGTGCTGAATAGGGGAGGAAAGGTAAGAGATCAGGGGGGAGGGGCAGGGGAAGGGGTGCGCATTACGGGCCTGGAAAACGCACAAAGACAGCAAAAGTAAGCCTACCTCTAAGAGGAAGGGAGCATGTGTCAAGGGGCAGCTTGGTTGCCCAGTGATAGGACAATGTTCCAGCAGGGGGAGAAAAGAAACCACGGGCAAAGCGCAGCAAAGAGGAGCGTCTGCATGATGAAAGGAATAGGAATTCCTAGGGGTTCCTGATGGGAAAAAGTAAGTGAATTACAGCGTTGAAAATGAGGGGGACTGTACCTGAGGAGGCGCGGTGAAAAAGCAGCCTCACCGAATAGCCAGACAAATCAGAATTCGATTAGGCGGGAAACAGGGTCGGAGCCCCGATCCACTGCATGCAGTATGGTGGTTCGATTTTGGAATCCTAGGGCGGGGGAATGAAAAACCATATGGTAAAGACGAGAGGGGGAGAGAGCTGGTCCCAGGAATAGGAGGTGGGCGACGCATAGGGCTTACCGTGAGTAATTCAAGGAAGATGTGAAGCGGAATGAATCAGAGGACAAGGTAAGCGCTGCGATAAGCACCGAGCCACCACGTTTGTGTGTGGGCAAGTCGGTGTCCAGGCAGAGGGAATTTGCCGGCTGAGTTAATAGTCGCTGCGCTTCCCGGAACGGAGCATCAGAGCACCATGTGACCAAGAGTCACTCGGGGTGCGGCCGGAGTAGTAGGGGGGGTGTCAAGGGGGACGAGCTGCTTCAGAGGACTAAGAACTAGGATGCGCAGGGAAGGGAGGGGGGGAGAAGAAGAGGAAAGACTTCTGTGATCAGTGGGAGGCCAGATAGGGCTGTAGGTTCAAAGCAATAGCAATAAATGAATAGAAGGAAAGATAATAATTAACTCCAGTAATCAGAGATCTATTGACTTGGCATTAACAATTATTGTGGTGTAAGTGAGGACAATAAAATGACAAATTCAATTGGCACGTATGTGGTGCAGTATGCTGGGATACACAGTTTATGTCAATTCATTGGTGTTATATCTTAATCGGGCGTAACAGTTAAACAGCAGGAGAACATTAACTATAATCAAAACAGATATGTGGTTGTGACAGTAAAAACAAACCAAAACATAACCCACAACAATTAATTAAGTGCATGTTAAGGTACTATTTACAAACAAATCAATGAAACACTACTGTGCTACATATGAATGTGCTGTACAATTCATATCTCAGTTGATGGTGTAGTTTGACATGGAACTGTACAGTTTAGTTTCCAAGCAAAGGAGGAACTGGGATTGTACAAGGTAAGAGAGTCAAGGGTCAGGGAAGAGGAGAACAGGATGTTTTTGAAGGTCACTGGGTGGATTTCAGGTGGTTATCTCAGGTGTACTGTAGGATAACGCGTGGTAGTCTTGGTTGGAAATCACAACTGTACTGTACTGTTCCACTCGTCAATGGTGTTCAAACCCTGGTCCACTGAATTACATCATCTAACCCATTTGGATTCGCTCCTATTCAATAGTGTTTGAAGATTACCACTTCTGATAGGTAGTAAAGGTTGGTCGATCACCTGCCAGGTGATGTCCAGTTCTCTGTCGTTTTTCTCAATATAGTGCGCTACGAGGGGGGCAGTCAAAACTTTACAGTGAATTCTGGTTTTGAGTTGTATTGTTCTCTGTTTCACCATTTGGGTCGTTTGGCCGATGTATGTGAGGTCACAAGGGCAACGAATAGTGTAAATAACATTTTGGGACTGGCAATTAGTGAAAGTTTTGAGTGTGTAGGTTTTGTTATTGGCCTTGAATTCTTTGGTATTGAATGTGAGGTCACATACAATGCACATCTGGTATCTGTAATGTCCGATCAATGGTGGTAGGCCCCAAGCAGCAGTGATGGAGCTCTGTTGCACTGGTTTTGAAGTCCAGGTGATGGCATGGACAAGGTGATTGGCCAGGTTATCTCCTCGTCGGTAGGAGAGGAGCGGAGGTTCTTCAAATGCCTTTTGAGTTCTCAGTATGGACCAATTGCGTTTAATGATTTTGTTGAATTGATTGCTGCAGGGGCTAAACTTGGTCACAAAAGGGATTCTGTTATTCACTCTTTTGGCCTATGGTGTCAAGAGCTGGTCGCAATGGCAGTACCGTGCTCCTTTGCGGGCACGGGAGACCAAACATGGTGGATAACCTCTGGCGATCAATTTGTTGCTGAGGATGTCTGACTCACGGAAGTAGTCTTTTCGCTACTTGCAATTTCTGCAGATGCGTAAAAATTAGCCGTTGGGTAGACCATCTCTAAGGCCACGTGGGTGGTAGGTGGAGTAATGTAGTAATGTATTACATTCCGTAGGTTTGCGATACAGAGTGGTTCTAAATTTCCCATCTTCCACATGTATGGTAATGTCCAGGAACCGTAGGTCGTGGATTTATAATATAATGTAAACTTTGGGTGAAGTTGTGACTGGTTAAGCCATTAGACAAAACAGTTCAATGAGTCGATAGGACCCTTCCATAGAAGAAGAATGTCATCTATGTAGCGCCACCATAGGGAGATCTGTGTTTGGAAGGGATTGTTGGGGGTAAGTATGTGTGTCATTTCAAGATTGTATACAAAGAGAATGGCAAAGTTGGGGGCAAAACAAGAGCCCATAGACACACCTTTGACTTGTAAGTAAAATGTGTCCCTGTACAGGAAGTAGTTGTTCTCCAGGGCAATGTGTAATAGATCCATGACACATGCTCCCTTCCTCTTACAGGAGGCTTACTTTAGCCTTCCTTGTATGTTTTCCAGCCCAGCCATGCGCACCCCTTCCTACAACCCCTCTTTTCCTCCCCTGACCTCTTCCCTTTCCTCCCCTATACAGCACCCCAAACTGGAAACCCGGTCCTGAAGATGATCCCGATTAAATAGGATCAAAACGCCATCAACCAACCAATCAGCACAACCCGCAGCGCATACTCAGCTATGGTTCACATAAATGTCTAAACTATAACTAATCACTGTAAATATTATTTCTTTATTAACCATATATTCCTGTACATATATTTGGCAGCTTGTCACATTGCGCCTTTCGCTGCTCTCTCACTTGTCACTTGCGGTGTCACTTTTTTGTGTGTCACGAGCACAATAGTGCACCAAGTCCTTTAGGATTGCCTCTGCAATGTATGCCCACAGTGCTGATATAACTGTTCTGTATAAATTGTAACTTTAAATACATGATGCCATGAGCACTTTCCAAAAATTTACCACAAGTCTCCCTCTTTCCTTCTTGTAATGTCTTGTACATGCATGTATATTTGCCTTCCTTGTTGACACCGTTTGAGACATTGTTGTTAGTTCTTGCTTACTTACCCAGAACACAACCTGGTCTATGGGTTTCACTCCTGTCGTCATTTACTACTCCCTTACAGTACAGGGCAGCTTGTGGCACCTTTTACTGAATGGCCCCTTGCAGTACATGTCATCTTGTGGCACCTTTCAATGGATGGCCCCTTACAGCATAGGGCATCTTGTTACACTTTTCAGTGGATGGCCCCTTACAGTACAGGGCATCTTGTGACACCATTCAATGGATGGCCCCTTACAGTGCAGGGCATCTTGTGACACCTTTCAATGGATGGCCCCTTACGGTACAGGGCATCTTGTGACACCTTTCAATGGATGGCCCCTTACAGTACAGGGCATCTTGTGTTATCTTTCAGTGGATGGCCCCTTACAGTACATGGTATCTTGTGACATCATTCAATGAATGGTCCCTTAAAGTACTGGGCATCTTGTGACACCTTTCACTGGATGGCCCCTTAGAGGACAGGGCATCTCGTGACACCTTTCAATGGATGGCCCTTACAGTACTGAGCATCTCGTGACACCTTCCAGTGGATTGCCCTTACAGTACAGAGCATCTTGTGACACCTTTCAATGGATGGCCCCTTACAGTACAGGGCATCTCGTGACACCTTTCAATGGATGGCCCCTTACAGAACAGGCAATGACAATCACTTTGACAAAGGCTTAGTGCGCTCAATACACATTGAAATAAACTCTCTATTGCTTCTATTGCTTCTGCAGCTGATCTCGCATTTGTTCTTACATTTGTTCCAAGAAATGCTTGACCTCCTTTGGTTCCCTTATGTTATATATTTAATTTCTCCACATAATCCTGAGGGCTGCTGGGAACTTCATCTGTACAGAAGCCCCAAGGGATTTTAGTTCTTGCATCTGTTGTCGTAGCTCCCATTGTCTGTCTTGGGTTGCCTTGGAGATATCCTACTGGATTCTAAATGACCATTCCCCATTGTTGTAAGCCTCGCTCAGGATCTTTTCCTTAAGGGTGTAAGTTTTAAAGTTTATTAGTATTTTTCTCAAGTTCTTCCTCTCTTTATTTTTGCCAAAGGGGTCTCGGTGTACCCTCTGTATATCTTCTTCCAATCCTGCTTCTTTTACCCAGGGGAAGTGCTCCTCGAGAAGTAGTACTAAGAACTTTTTAAGGTCCGCCCCATCTTGGCCCTCCAGTACATTCAGGATTCTCAAATTATTCCTTCTTGCCTGGTTTTCCAGTGACTTCAGTTTTTCGTTAATGCTTTTATCATTTGCTCTCAGAACCCTGATCTCCTTTTGGTTTGACTCCACTTTTTTACTCAGAACCCCTCCCACTGCCTCCACTGCTGTGACTCTTTCCCCCAATGCATTCTGCTTAGTGTCTAGCATTTCTCAAGCCTCTTGAATCTTGCTCTGATTAACTTCTGAGACAGCAAATGTTGCCCTCATTTCCTCTAGCATTTTTTCTAGGATCTGATCTGTTGAGCTCTGGGTGGCAATTATTGGATGCGTGACGTGTTCAGCACTGCCCAGGCTATCATTGCCCGCTGTTATTGTAGATTGTACAGTGGGTTGCCCCTCTGCTAAGCTGTTTGGTGGTCGTTGTAACACTAACTCTGTGGGATTATCCGTCCTTTCCTTTTCTCCCTTTCTCATATTAGTGTTAGTGTTGTCTGCTGTGAGTGCAAGGTCTCGGGTAGATTGTGGTTTGGCCTGTGTCACCTGTGTCAATTTTCCTGGATTTCCTGGCTTTCTACACGTCTTTGGGCAGTTTGGTGCCTGAACAAAGTGCTGGGAATGTTGGGAGCACTCGGAGCACTGGAAAAGCTCCTGAAGATGCTCCTGGAGACGCTGCGTGGAGCCCTGCTTGCGGCGCTTGTGGCGCTCCGACCTTGTTTGGACCTCCTGCGGCTGAAGTTCTCCCGGCCGCCGTCACTCTATGTGCGCTACTCGCGCTGCCCTCATTCCCCCGGAAGAGGAAGGAAATCCTTCTGACTTCCCTCCGACAGTTCCTCCGCGCCTCCGATGCAGACGCCCACAAGCCGGCATACGCGTCGAGCGTTCTCTGCAGGGTCGACTCCGTCTCTCCACTCGTCTGCGGTTTATCTGACACTCCTGGCGAGGTACAGGGCATCTTGTGACACCTTTCAGTGGATGGACCCTTAGAGTACAGGGCATTTCGTGACACCTTTCAGTGGATGGCCCTTACAGTACAAAGCATCTTGTGACACTTTTCGGGGGATGGCCCTTACAGTACAGGGCATCTCGTGTCACTTTTAGTGGCTGACCCCTGACAGTACAGGGCATCTTGTGACACCTTTCAGTGGATGGCCCTTACAGTACAGGACATCTTGTGACACCTTTCAATGGATGGTCCTGTTGCAGCCCTTTGCATCGTAAACATTTCTGGTGCAGACTCAAGGACAGGTTGCAATCATTCGCCTGGGCCTTTTGTTCTTGACTGGGGCTTGAAACAACAAATCGATATGTCTAACAAGAAATCAATATGTTTAACAAGAAATCGATATATTGAACAAGAAATCAATATGTTTAAATACCGTTAAGCAAATTTGGCTGTACAAAAATGATATGTGTTAGATCTGCAAACTATGAAGGTTTATTCACAGAATAGCGGGTATAAGCCCAAATCAGTCAACTTAGTTATAAACTAATCATTAATACATAAAGACATTAGCCAGTATGATTTAATCAATTAAAATATGAAATGCAAAGATAAGATATTTTGAAGTTGTCCTACAGTAAAATGAAGCAGGCTCCACTTCCCAAAAGTTCCCTTTTGAGCGAAAGTTGGAAATTGGCAGAAGCTTCCAGCATGAGAAGATACTAAAGGCAGAATGGAATGTAATCAAAGAAAGATTCTGTCAAGCACGTGAAAGAGGGATCTGCCCAGTAGACATACTCTTTTGGGCGAGAGGAATGGACATCATCACTAAAAGAGGCAAAGAAAGCATTTTCTAACTCCCGATTTTATTAGTGTAAATTATCTTCTTGTTGAAAATGTCACACTTCCACACCATTCCATGAGGGCAACCAATCAGGATTGAGCATGTTACAGTAAAGTAGCTACAGCTCTTTTGCACGTCTACCATACAAAGGAGGCTCTGCTGCACAACCTTCGGCTGAATATCTGTAGCGAGATGATACAAATTGGGCCAGGATGTTCTCATTCACTGGCGCGTGCTCAGAGGAATGTAGAAAGATAAACATTCACATGAAAACTAAAACAATTGATTCATTTAACTAACGTCCGTTGGTACAGCAAGGCTTCTGTAACTAGAAAGGGGAAAAATACACGACAGGCATGAAAACATCAAACTGACCAGAAGCCATTTTAAATTGAGGCCTACATTCACTGTGGTCAATTTGAACTTGAATATCACACAGTACATATGTTTGCATGTTGCAGATTATTGTAAACGTACTTGCAAAGCATTTAGTAAAAAAAGATTCCCACCAGCCCCTTAAAGGAGGCCACAGAGAGAACAATCTCCTGCTATAGTGAGTACTTATCCACAAGTACCAATATGTATTTAGAGCATCTACATATCTTAAGGCAAGTGCAGGGTCAGTTTTGACACACAAACACGTAATGGAAAATATGAGTGAAAGTCAGATGGGAGAAGTCCTTCCTCACTTTCACACATTACGATCTGACGCTAACTCAAGATAATGGACCATTACAGCTGACCACAGTAGCAGCACGCGTGCCAACAATAGGGCCAGTGCTCTAGAACTACAGGTGAGCCACTCATGCCCACAACAACTGCACATGGTCTGTTGAAAGCAAATTAGTGGCTGCCAAATGCATGGACGCTTGAATGCATGTATCTCTGAAAAGAAACAACAAATAGCAGTATTTTGTAACATGCAGGGCTCCCTGACAAAAATTAGGGAGGCACAACCCTAGCATGAGTTCTCAAAGTTATTTAAAGGCTCAATGACACAAATCATTTACTCCACAAATGGTTGACTCTTTGCTCTCCACTCTCACTCAATTGACAAACCCCCCACCAGCCATCTTGGCACATTCTAGCACTTATAAACTGATTCACTGCATGTC
The DNA here is from genome assembly GCF_964261635.1 of Lissotriton helveticus. NCBI lineage: Eukaryota > Metazoa > Chordata > Amphibia > Caudata > Salamandridae > Lissotriton > Lissotriton helveticus. Next base: position 290,428,819 of record NC_136057.1, read on the forward strand.
CACTCAACTCGTACTGACTTCTTATGCAGCTCTCTTACACTGCTAGTCATTTTAGTGATGTAATATCTTTTGATCTCTGACACAAATCAGTTATCCGCAGCCGACCACTACTCAGCATTCACTTTATTCAAAGTATTTATAAGCAAGTCATTTATGTTCTCCCTAAAACCTTGCACTCCACTACCTCATGATAAATGTCTTTTGTCACCAAATAAATTCACAGTTCACTGCATTTGTAGAGTACTGTAATACTGTCTCTTTCACTTCCTGAATGACTGTCAACCAGAAGATGACACATGATTGAACCCCAAAACTGAAGATCAGCACTCTTCAGCTGATCACTGTCTGCAGTCTGTCTGATCAAATAGATCCTTTTTAGTCATGGCCTTTGAGACAGCTTTAGCTAGTCTATTGTTTTCATAAAAATATTCATACATAACACTTACACACACACGCACGCATGCGCGCGCACACACACACACACGCATGTTACCTGCTTACGGTGACAAGTAAGTAGTTATAATTAAGACGATGTTTCCATAGAATAAACATTGTGTGACTTGCCTATATCTTTGGCAGCGTTTTCACAAATCTTCACGAAATGTTCCAAAAACAGTGTCAAGTTAGGTTTTGTTGTGCAGGTAAAGTTTCCGTGTGATCCGTCAAGTGGGGGCCAAGAAAAAAGGGGGGGTCAAAAAAGTGTGTTTTTCATGTTAATTCCCATAGACTCTTTAGACACTCCTGCAGCCCGAACCGCTTGACGGAATTTTTCTGAATTTGGCAGGAAGGTAGATTTGGTTACGCAGATCACGCTTTCAGTTATTTGGTGTAAACCCGTTCAGTAGTTTGTGAGAAATGAAATTAAATCCAAATTTAGATATCTGTGGCTGCCACGATTACGCGAATAATGGAGCTCGTTCAGAGCTCTGCAGAGATCTAATTGGCTGCCAACACTTCAACCAGGAAGTGTTGCCAGCCATCTTGGAACTCAAAATGCAGAAAAAATAAAAGGTTACAGGGTAGGAATACCCTGATCCTTTAGCTCTAGTGATGCAGTCCCAGAGGGACTCTGCCAGGACAAAAAGTATTTTAAAAATATATATATTTTCTGCGAAATTTATGGCAAAAATAAACAAATGTGGGCTCCCGAGCCTGTTTTGAAAAGTGCCACCTCCCCGGGGCTTTATTTAATTAATGGAGGGGGGCTGCAAGGACACCCCTCCTGGGCTGTTTCAGGTCCCCAGGATCACCTCCCCGGGGCTAATTCAACAATGGTGTAGGGGGCTACACAGACCCCCGCATCCTAGTAACCACCACCTCCCTAGGGCCAAAATAACATTATAAATTGGGAGGGGCTGCGTGACTCAGTACCCAGGCCATATACGGCCCTGGCAATCACCACCTCACTCGGGCTAGCTCATCAATAGAGAAGGAGGGGGGTTGCGCAGCCTCCCTCCTGGAGCCAAATATGACCCTGGGGACGGCCATCAACCATGGCCGGCTCCTGCTATGTCCCAGGGTCCCCACCCCTGAAATATAGCTGTTTGCTTTTTCATGGCGGGGGCACGCTAGCAAAAGCAAACACTACCCTTTACTGCTTCACTCATACTCTCACTCCTCCCTCACCAATAACGCCACTCACACAGCCACTTATACACCCCCTTAACATCCATACAGCCACTCACACACCCCTACCGCCACTCACACACCCACTCACACACAGATACACACGGTCACACAGCCACTCACACAATATATGTCAGAAGTAGTAACACTGACTAATAGTACACCTAGTATACTAATTTAACTTTTGTAGTAGCTTATTATACATGTTTAATAATCATAAACTCTTAGAAAACACTTAGACCCACTGGATGATGTCATCATTGATGTCATTTTAAATGTCATCAGTGATGTTACTGACCATATCATCAGGGATGTCATTCATGAGGTCATAAGCAGTGCATTGCGGGGGCGTAAGTTATAGTTGGTTCAGGTAACTAAAAACTGCTGAATTTCACTTATTTTGTATGAGTGAAACATGAGCCTAACTATAACTTCCATTTAACCTGTGTTTTTTTAGTGAGCCTGCCACCTCCCCAGGACTTTTTTTTAAAATACGTGGTGGGGGCTATTGCCCTTCCCACACTGCCCTGGGCACCGCCACCTCCCGGGGCTAGAATTGTTTTAGGCGGGGGAGGCCACGTGGGCTTCCCAAGCCCTGGGGACCGGCACCTCCCCAGGGCTACATGATTTAAATGCGGGGTGCCATGCTGCCCCTCGCAGCCCCGGGAACGCCACCTCCCCCGGGCTACAATGAAAAACAAAGTGTGGGGGGGATCAAGCCCCACAACACTGCCTCAGGGACCGCCACCTCCCGGGGGCTTTATTCAGCATGGCCCCCCTCCTGGCTCCCTAGATGGCCCTGGGGACCACCACCCCCCAGGGCCAGCTCCTGAAATGTCCTGGGGTGCCCACCTCCAGGACATTGCCATTTGCTGTGGCAGGGAGGGAGTACGGCTCCAGCCCTGCCATAGCAAACACTGCTTTACTTCTTGGAAACAATAGCAGGATACCTGCTCTTGTTTCCAGGAAGGAAAGCAGAATTGCTTTTGGGCATGGAGAGCTCCATGTTAGCAGCTCCCCTTGCCCAACAGCAATGCCGGCTCCTGCAGGAGGCGGGGTTCCGGCTGGGACTGTGGGGTCATTGGGGCTCCCCCACGGTCCCCAACTTGAGGGCTGGCCCTGAGGTCCCGGTGCCAGAATTGGCCCTCCCTTTTGATGTCTTTTTTTAATGTCTTTTTTTGTTTAAAAAAATAAGGCCGGCCCCAGGGGATGGGGTCCCCGGGCCCATAATTGGCCTCAGGAGGGGGGCCACGTGGGAATCCCCACCAAACATAACCAGGCTGGCCAGACTCCGGGGGATGGGGTCCCTGGGGCCAGAATTTAGCAATGCTGCTGTGTGGGACTTACTGGAGGTAATAGGAGGGGTTGTTGGCCCCCAAGATTGTCCTTCGAGGCCATCTACCTCTCCTGTTACCTCCTCTAAGTCACACACATCGGGATTGCTAAGAGGTCTTCGGAGGCCACACCCCACCTTTCTCCACCACTCTGCAAACGAGCCTTCTGGCACAGTACTGATTGGGAGATGAAGTCCACTTTACTCCTGAGTGACTTTGGGGGCCAAGAAGCCCTCCTGGTTTCTCCTGCAAGTCCTACAAAGCAGAAATCCTGAGTGCTGGTTGGTGGCCCTGCCCCCTTTCTCCTCCCCTCTGCAAACACGACTACCAGTTAAAGAAGCATTTGTATTGTAATTGGAATCGCATTTGCAAGAGTAAGAGCTATTGGTGTTGTAAATCAAAAAGTTTTTTACTAATGTTTTTTGGAGTGGAGTGGATGTACTTTGTGTGTAGTGGAATTATGTGGTATGTTGTGCAGTGAAATTATGTGGGTAGAAAGTATGTGGTATTTAGTGTATAGGAATTATGTAGAGTGGGATTATGTGTTATGGAGAGTAATTGTGTGGTATAGTAGTCTGTGTTGTGGAGTTGTAACCTCAGGTTTAGTCTTCCTCATTTCCATAGAAGCTAAATCATGAACTCAATGAGACAAAAAAGTAAGGAATCACTGATGCTCACTTTGGACCTAGCAGGAGGTATGAGCAGGGACACTGGAATTATGCGACTGTTTGGCTGCACCGACTTTCACACAATTATACATTTTCGGCATTATCCACATAATCCACCATCTGCTGCCTAATTTGCAGATTTGAATCAAAAAAGCCTTGTTTCTAGCTCAAACAGTTCAAACGTTACCAAAAATGCAGCGACAAGTGTTACAGCATGGTGGAAGGTCCTTTGTAAACCTAGAATGGTCACCTATTACTTAATGCTAAATATGGGTGTTAAATTGGTACTAATCGAGTACAAACCACTCTTGCTTCTTACTGGGCCTCTCTTGCCACTTTCTGCATTTCTGTTGCGTCTTTCTGCAACTTTCTTTTTTTCTGCACTTCTTTTGCCTCTTTCTGTTCATCTCTTCTACTTTGTGCCCCTCGTTCTGTATCTCTCTTGCCTTTTTGTGCACCTCTCTTGCCTCTTTTTGCACCTCTGTTGGTTTTTTCTGTACCTCTTTTGCTCCATTCTGCACTTCACTTGCCTCTTTGTGTACCCCTTTTGCTTCTTTCTGTACCTCTCTTGCCTCTTTCTGTATCTCTGTTGCCTCTTTCTACACCTCACTTGCTTCTTTCTGCACTTCTCATGCCTCTTTCTGCACCCCTCTTGCATCTTTTTGCACCTCAATTGCTTTTTTCTGCACCCTTCTTGCCTCTTTCTGTACCCCTCTTCCCTCTTTGTGTAACTCTCTTGCCTCTTTCTACACATCTCTTCTCTCTTTGTGTACCACTCTTGCCTCTTTCTGTACCTCTGTTGCTTCTTTATGCACTTCTCTTGGCTCTTTCTGCTTTTGTGCCTCTTTCAGCACCTCTGTTGCTTCTTTCTGCACTTCCATTCCTTCTTTCTACACCCCTCATGCCTCTTTCCTTTCTGCACCCTTCTTCCCCTTTCCTGCACATCTCTGGGTTCTTTCTGCACTGCTCTTGCCTCTTTCTGCATCCCTCTTGCCTCCTTCTGCACCTCTGTTGGTTCTTTCTGCACTGCTTTTGTTTCTTTCTGCACATCTTTTGCCTGTTTCTGCAACCCTCTTGCCACTTTCTGCACTTCTCTTGCCTCCTTCTGCACTTCTGTTGCTTCTTATTTGCACTTCTCTTCCTCTTTCTGCACCCCTCTTGCCTCTTTCTGCACCTCTGTTGCTTCTTTCTGCACTGCTCTTGCTTCTTTCTGCTCTTCAGTTGCTTCTTTCTGCACCCCTCTTACCTCTTTCTGTACCCTTCTTCCCTTTCTACACCTTTGTTCCCTCTTTCTACACCTCTCTTGCCTCTTTCTGCATCCCTGTTCCCTCTTTCTGCACATCTTTTGCCTATTTTTGCAACTCTCTTGCCTCTTCCTATAGTTCTGTTGTCTCTTTCTGCACCTCTCTTGCTTCTTTCTCCACTTCTCTTACCTTTTTCTGCACCCCTCTTGTTTCTTTCTGTATCTGTCTTGCACATTTCTGCACCCCTCTTGCCTCTTTCTGCACCCTCTTCCCTCTTTCTGCACCTCTCTTGCCTCTGTCTGCACCTCTCTTGCTTCTTTCTGTACTTCTATTGCTTCTTTCTGCACCTCTCATGCCTCTTTCTGCATCTCTCCTACACATTTCTGCACCTCCCTTATACATTTCTGCACCCCTTGTGCCTATGTGTGTACCTTTCTTGCTTTGTTCTGTCCCCCCCTTGCCTCTTTCTGCACCCCTCTAGCCTCTTTCTGCACCTCTTTTGCTTTTTTTGTGCACTTCACTTCCCTCTTTCTGCACCCCTATTGCCCCGTTCTGCACCTCTGTTGGTTCTTTCTGCACTTTGCTTGCTTCTTTCTATACCTCTCCTGCTTATTTCTGCACCCTTCATACCTCTTTCTGCACCCTTCTCCCCTTTTCCTGCATGTCTCTTGGTTCTTTCTGCACTGCTCTTGTCTCTTTCTGCACCCCTCTTGCCTCTTTCTGCACTTCTATTGTTTGTTTCTGCACTTCTCTTGCTTCTTTCTACACTGCTCTTGCTTCTTTCTGCACCCCGCTTGCCTCTTTGTGCATCCTTCCCCCCTCTTTTTGCACCTCTATTGCCTCTTACTGCACCTATCTTGCCTCTTTCTGTACCCCTGTTGCCTCTGTCTGCATCTCTTTAGCTTGTTTCTGCTCTTCTTTTGCCTTTTTCTGTACCCCTCTTGCATCCTACTACACCTCTGTTGTTTCTTACTGCACTGCTCTTGTTTCTTTCTGCACCTCTCTTGCACATTTTGGCACCCCACCTTGCCTCTTTCGGCACCCCTCTTCTCTCTTTCTCCATCCCTGTTCCCTCTTTCTGCACCTCTTCTGCCTGTTTCTGTACCTCTTCTGGCTCCTTCTGAATTTCTCTTGCCTCTCTCTGTACCTCTGTTGCTTCTTTCTGCACCTCTCTTGCCTCTTTTTGCACCTTTCTTCCCTCTTTCGGCACCTCTCTTGCCTCTTCCTACACACACAGGGCTACTTTTAAACTGACCTCAGGCTCAGCAGTGCACACATGCAAGTGCAGAAAATGGCTGCTGACCTCTAAACTGCTATGCCCTATTATATGCTAGGCACTAAGAAGTAGTTTTAATCTCCCTGCCCTATCATGTAAATGCCCTTACAGGGGAGGTCATGCCAATCACAGGGGTACCCCAACCCATAGTGTACCCTAGTGTATGTAGGTGTTTTCACTGTATTCTAAGTGCCATTCAGCATAGCACTGGCTCCAGGCCTAGTTAGGCAGAGCCCAGGGGCAGTCAGAGGCATTTACTACCAGTACCAGTCAGCACAAAGTTGGGGGATGCCTAGTGCACAGGATGACTTTGCAACAAGGCCTCTTTCTCCACCGCTGTTGGTCCTTTCTACATATCTCTTGCTTCTTTCTGTACCTTTCTTCCTCTTTCTGGACATTTCACACCTCTGTAGTTATTGTTAAAAATTAGCATTTAAAAAACTTAGAAATTCACTGAAAAAACCACAGGTATTAGGGATGTTATGTTATGTTATGTTATGTTAGGGTGATTTATTATGCGCACAGATACTCCAGCCAAGGAGCGTCCCGGCGCAAAGACAAGGCAGAACATAACACAACAAAAAATAAAATCAGAACAGCTAAAACAGGAAAGTTTTTATCGCCCTCCGGAAGGTCAAAAGGTCCTCCATCAGACGGATTTCAACGGGGAGGGAGTTCCATGCTGATGCAGCCATGACCCTAAATGAACGGCCTCCCATACGACTGAGCCTAAATCTGGGGACCACTGCAAGAGCCAGACCCTGGGAACGGAGACTGCGGGTGGGGACATAAAAGGAAAGGCAGCTCGACAGAATTTCCGGGCCGATACCTCTCAGAATCTTAAAAGCAAGACATAAGATCTTAAAAAGAATGCGCTTCCTAACCGGAAGCCAATGTAAAGAGCGAAGGACACCTGCCACAGAACTGAATCTGGGCAGGCCAACAATCGCTCTCGCCGCGGCATTCTGAACCCGTTGCAAACGGGTTAGTTCGGCCTGGTTAGCCCCAGCCAGGAGAGAACTGGCATAATCCAGGCGAGAGATGACAGTAGCCTGGATCACCAGTTGCCTGGTTGGGGCATCAAAGAACTTGAGTACTGGTCTCAAGCCTCTTAGAAGTCCAAAACAACAGGCCGCAGTCTTTTGTGTGTGCCCTACAAAAGAGAGGCCGGCATCCAACCATACCCCGAGATTTTTCACCTCCGACACCGGAATCGGAGTGGGTCCCAGCTCTGAAGGCCACCATTGGTCGCCCCACAGCTCCACTCCCTTACCGACGACCATCACCTCCGTCTTTGTGGCATTAAGCTGAAGGCAGTTGCCTGTCAGCCAACTAGCCACCGCCTTCAGTCCAGACTGAAACCTGGGGGTTATACATGTGATAGTTAGACATTCGCATTTTAAAAAACCTTTGAAATTTACTGCAAAAACATATGTTTCAGGGACATTACATTTAAAAATGAGCATTTAAAAAACCTTAGAAATTCACTGAATAAAACATAGGTTTTAGGGACATTATAGTTAAAAATTAGCATTTAAAAAACCTTAGAAATTCACTGAAAAAAACACAGACTTCAGGGACATTATAGTTAGTTGGACATTTCACTCGTACAAAACCAGAGAAATGTTTCCGTTATATTTAGTTGAGCTAACTATAACTTGCGCCCCCACAATGCACTGCTGATGACATCACATTTTACATCATTCATGACATGGTCAGTGACATCACTGATGATATCTCAAATTACATCACTGAGGACATCTTCCACATTATCATCTAATGCACCTCCTCACAGCCTAATATAACCTTTGATACACCCACACTAAAATACAGCCTGCCATTCTTGACACCATAGACACACCAATAACAGTTACTACAAACCCACTCACTGATTCCTAGGGCTACACACACATACACTGCCTCATCCATACAGTTACTCATACATGCAGTCACTCATCAATACAGCCACTATCCTATGCACTCGTACACCCATACAGACACTCACACACTGTAACTCATAGAGTTACCTACACAGCTAGTCATTCATGCAAAGAATCAATCACACTCCCACTTACTCATCTACACAGTTATACACACACCACCTTACTTATTTACACAGTTACTAACACATACTTACTCTCTTATATAATCACTGACACGAGCACACACTCATCCATACACCCACTCTCATAATCACTCACTCTCACATATTATCATTCACGTACTCCAACATTCACATATACTGCCATTGTTAACATATTATTTACTCACATATGTACCATTGAGACACCCATTTACTCACCAACAGAGCCATACATACACTCACCCACCCATACAGCCCCTCATAGACTCACTCTTGAACCCATACACCCAGTGAGTCACAACCACCCCACCCACCCACACAGACACTCAGGCACCCATAGAGATACTCAGACAACCAATCAGTAACCCATAAAGACACTCATGTAGCTACTCACCAACCCATGCAACAGCTTATACACCAACAGACGGATACAAAAATTCTCACAGTTTAGTCACTAACCCATGCATTCAGTAAGACACGCTTAATCCCTCACTTATATAGTCAGTCACACACCTACTAAATCATCCATTCAGACACTCATACACCCACTCATTTTTCAATATACCTTATACATATAAAACATATTTAAACTTTACAGAAACACACAGTCACGGCATGATGTCATCAGTGATGTCATCTGTGATGTCATTTGAGATGTCATCAGTAATGTCGTCAGTGATGTCACAGACCATGTCATGAGTGATGTAATATGTGATGTCATCAGCAGTGCATTTCGGGGGCGTGAGTTATAGTTACCTTAACTAACTATAACGCCAGAATTTCTCTGGGTTTGTACGAGTGAAATGTCCAACTAACTATAATGTCCCTGAAACCTGTGTTTTTTTCAGTGAATTTCTAAGGTTTTTTAAATGCTAATTTCTAACTATAACGTTCCTGAAACCTATGTCTTTTCAATGAAAATCCATACTAATATTATAAAGAGAGAGCCCAAACCTTTGAGGCGGGTAATCTCAGTAACCATAGCACCAATCACAACACCCAATACAGCGTTGGAAAGGGCAGTTGCAGCGGAAGGACATAGGCTATGCAGACGGCCATCATATACATTTTTTTTTAAATTGTTTTTATTAACTTTTTAAGAAACAGTGGTGTTCATCACAATCATACAGTGCAAGACATACAATTGTACCGTAGGACACCATATACATTTAAAAGGTAAAAGAACCGTGCCAGCCAAGTAGTACCTTGTGGGCGTGTCTGCGTTGTGCTGTGGGCGTGGGCCGGGGCCGTGGCTAATGTTGGGGGCATGTGGTACGGCCATCACATCGTGGACTGTGGGCGTATGCTGGGGGCGTGACAAACGCTGGGGGCGTGACAAACGCTGGGGGCGTGTGTCCGCCCTTCATGCCACGTGAGTCGTACATACAAGTGCCAATTACGTTGCTGCGCAGCATCAAGGGGCATGCTGGGGGCATGCCATGCTGGGGGCGTGAGAAACGCTGGGGGCATGTGTCCGGCCTTCATGCCATGTGAACGCATTTGCGCAGCATCAAGGGGCACGCTGGGGACATGAGGGCGTGCGCTACGTTCTGCCCTTCATGCCATGTGGGTCGTACATTAATCAGAAGATCGTCTGCTGTGGCCGTGTGCTGGGGGCATGACAAACGCGTTTAGCTGGAGGCCTGGTAAGTAACATTACTGCAGCCTCTCCTGCGCGCTGTTACTGAACTCTCTCATTCAACGAAATTAGATGCGCCTGCTACCATCAACCAGGGCGCAAGCCGGGCTCAGGCGGCTGATCAGTACACTAATTACACGCGCCTGATAACATCAACCAGGGCTGCAGCGGGGCCCCAAGCGGGGGAACACGCGCCTGCTAACATCAAACAGGCCTGCATCTGGGCCTCAAGCGGGGGAACACGCAAATGAGCGTGTCTGCGGGGACAATTACTGCAGCCTCTCCTACTCGCTGTCAATGAACTCTCTCATTAAACGGATTTACCCGCGGCTGATAACTCTCTCATTCACCGACATTACACGCGCCTGTTAACATCAACCAGGGCTGCAGCTGGCCCTTCTCCGTCCCTATTCTATTGAAACAACATTTTTTGTCTATCGCGAGATTTTAAAATAAATTGCCCTTGCCAAATACACACATTACACACATTCTATTTCATACCCGGACAACGTCGGGACGGGCTGCTAGTATATATATATATATAATACATATATATATATATATATATATATATATATATATATATATATATATATATATATATATATATATATATATATATATATATATATATATTACATACTGGCGGCCGCCAGTAGGTATATATAGTTAGGATTTTTTCTCTATGGGATTTTTGAAAATTCTATGTCTAATAACTTTGGCGTTTGTGGACGGAATTGGCTGAAATTTTCAGGAAAATGGAACATTTTGTTTCTGAGCAGCCCCTGAAAATGTGGGGGGGGTTCGTCAAGGGGGGGCCGAGAAAAAAGGGGGGTCCCAAAACGCGTTTTTCCCATGTTAATTTCCATAGGGCGGTTGGCCTCACTTTTAGCCCGAACGGCTGAATGGATTTGCACGAAACTTGGCAAAATTGTAGGGACCGGTAGCCCGATGTGCCTTTGCTAGGTCTCAATATATGTGCTCCAGTGGATTTTGAGAAATTAACGTTCAAAAAAAGATATATATCTGTGACAGCGTCCCGGGCAGCGCTCCGTTTGGCGTACTTTTCGCGTTACGGACTTTGCGAAGCGAAGCTGATTGGCTCTCCGGTGTCTGTAAACATTCCAAACAGTCCGTAGCGGCCGCCATCTTGTCTCTCGGTAGGATCGAGAGACAAGAGGAGGCCAAAGCGAAGGGGCAAATGACCATAAGGGGGCATAGTAGATCCTCCCTGACCCCCCTAGGTTTGATGTGGAGGCTTTAAAAGGACCCCGCGGGGCAAAAAAAAAAAAAAAAAAAAATGCGCCCGGGGAGCGTACTACAAGGAAACAAGAATGATTGACTTTTAACTTATTGTATGTTTATAGACTTTTTTTTTTTTTTTTTTCTGCCGAGTGACGTCTCGGCCTATCTCCACGGGATGCAGTCCCTACCATCTCGGCGTTTAAGCCCAGGGGGACCGGTAGTGTGGGAGAGATAACGTCTGTTAACGTTCGATTCGAAGGAAATCAGGAAGTGTTGAAAAACATTGTCTGCGCCATCTTGCCTTTTTTCAAATGCCACACTTTTGTCGTGCACGGCAGCCATTTTAGATGCCTTGACCAGACCCACTCTCTGCACGCTCTCGATCCTTAGCATGGCTCCCCACCCTCGCAAGCATCTCCCCCAGGCACTGGTCACCCCCGCTCTCTGTCTTATGCATGGGCAATAAACCTCCCCCCATCTGCGCTGCTCTTCCTTGAGAATCACACCCTGTGCCCGCCCGACACCTCCCTTTCGCCCTATTCACTACCGCACCCTCTGACACTCCTCTTCCTCTGTGTCCGATTGTCCAGGCTGGTCCCAGGCTATCACCTAGCCCTGCAGATGTAGTTTATGGCCCCAGCTGTAAAGAATCACCTCTCTTCAAAGGAGTTACAGTAGATCAAGGCCCCCACCCGATGAGATCCGTCACACCACAGCGTTCCTACTATCTGAAAACCATCCTGTATTGTGATTGGGGAGGGGACCGAGCCTGAAGCGGAAGATTCCAGGGATGCCTCTTTGTACATCAAAGTTTTTACAATTATGTGTCACATTAAAAATATATAGCACTCCAACAAAGTAGTAGGATTATAAAACTTTAATAACTTATAAATATATACAACGCAACAAAAACAGTAAATACATTTAAACATTTTTTTGAAAAAGAAGCAACAATGGTCAGTAGCTGTGTTTTGTGCGAATAGTCCCAAGGCAGCACAACGTGCTGAGTTCTGGACGGCACCCAGGTGATGTTACCTGGGTGCCGCACTGGTTTTGGGTATCCTACAATGCAGCTCCGAAAAACGGCGTGGGGCGTCCCGGGGGGTGCGGGGGGAGGCCTCGTCAGTAGCGGTCTGTTGTGCGAATAGTAGCCATTTTAGATGCCTTGACCAGACCCACTCTCTGCACGCTCACGATCCTTAGCATGGCTCCCCACCCTCGCAAGCATCTCCCCCAGGCACTGGTCACCCCCGCTCTCTGTCTTATGCATGGGCAATAAACCTCCCCCCATCTGCGCTGCTCTTCCTTGAGAATCACACCCTGTGCCCGCCCGACACCTCCCTTTCGCCCTATTCACTACCGCACCCTCTGACACTCCTCTTCCTCTGTGTCCGATTGTCCAGGCTGGTCCCAGGCTATCACCTAGCCCTGCAGATGTAGTTTATGGCCCCAGCTGTAAAGAATCACCTCTCTTCAAAGGAGTTACAGTAGATCAAGGCCCCCACCCGATGAGATCCGTCACACCACACGCGTTCCTACTATCTGAAAACCATCCTGTATTGTGATTGGGGAGGGGACCGAGCCTGAAGCGGAAGATTCCAGGGATGCCTCTTTGTACATCAAAGTTTTTACAATTATGTGTCACATTAAAAATATATAGCACTCCAACAAAGTAGTAGGATTATAAAACTTTAATAACTTATAAATATATACAACGCAACAAAAACAGTAAATACATTTAAACATTTTTTTGAAAAAGAAGCAACAATGGTCAGTAGCTGTGTTTTGTGCGAATAGTCCCAAGGCAGCACAACGTGCTGAGTTCTGGACGGCACCCAGGTGATGTTACCTGGGTGCCGCACTGGTTTTGGGTATCCTACAATGCAGCTCCGAAAAACGGCGTGGGGCGTCCCGGGGGGTGCGGGGGGAGGCCTCGTCAGTAGCGGTCTGTTGTGCGAATAGTCCCAAGGCAGCAGAACGCGCTGAGATGTGGATGGCACCCAGGTGATGTCCAGTAAGTTGCCGCACTGATTTTGGTATCCTACAATGCTGCTCCGAATAACGGCGTGGGGCGCCCCGGGGGGGGGGGGGTGAGGCGGCGTGAACGGGCCTCCCCAGGTGGAGGCTCGTCTGCTGTAGTGGGGCGCCCCTTTACCGTTTCAGTTGCCATTCCGCCCGCTTTTGGTACACTGTGCCAAAATCCGCCATTCAGCTGAGTTGCGCCCACTCTTGCGGTGCAGCGATAGGCGGCTGCCACAGGACTCTCAAAATGGCGGCAGGCTCTTTCCTTTTTGGGCCTGGTCCACTGAAATGGTCCTGGGACACCTTGGAACTCGGACGCTTGTCTGCTAGGTCTTGGACCCCATTCTCGAAAGAGAATGGGGTCCAAGCCTCAGCCTTGAAGATTCTACAAAAGTCTTGGGGGCTCCCGACTCCTGCAGGCTTCCGGTGGGGAGCGGCTGCCATGATTGCTCGCGGAATGACCACGACGGAGCCACGATATGGTGGTGCTTTCATGCTGACGCCAGCTTCAGTCTGAAACATCCAGAAACAAGGTGGGGCTTTCATCGTTTGGGAAAAAAAATGTTTTAATCCAATGAAAAGTGTTATTTTTAGGTCATGTGATCAAGCCTTCCATCATTAGGAAACCAAAAGTAAAATGAACCAATGAAAAGTTTTATAAACAAGTCACATGACCTGTTATGCGGCATAGGGCTATAAGAAGCGTAGAAAATCCGTTGGCACGTGAGGCGGCGTCAGTAGCGGACCGATGTGCGAATAGGCCGAAGGCAGCAC